>NC_081415.1:114166825-114855159 GCF_030272615.1 Cryptomeria japonica | reverse complement strand
ATCATACTCTGTAGCATATCGAACATATTAACAGTTCACAGGGATTCAATAGCTGATCTAATATAACTATAGATAGTCGAATTCATAGGCTGACTGGATAATATCAAATTAGATCGACATCTATATGTTAGTAAATTAAGTACATTGACTGACAGATCATTCATTCACATCAGAAAAGATTATATATATATATATATATATAAAAGAGTCAATGTGTGGTTATATACATATTCTCTATTGATATCAAATTGTGTCCAAACCATAAATAAAATTTAAAATTACCTACTTATATAAATCTGATCCAAATTTAACATTTCTCTCTCATACCATTCCTTAACATTCATGATATCCAAAGTTCGATTTTTTTTAAAAAAGCCTAAGTACTTTGCATTTGTCAAGATTTCAGGCTTCCTCATCCATCATCCCTTATTTCATATTTCCTCAACTCCTCGATTTCCCTATACTCTGATTAGCTTGTCAAAACTCTTCATCTCTTCACCCCCATCAAGCTTGCCATCCCAAGATTGTATTTTTTAGAGTTCCAATACATTGACATTTCTCTCAGCCCATTCCAAAATTCTTCCAATTCTTTTAGACTTTCAACCTTTCATATTACAACATTCCTTTCTACCCATCTCTAAAAGTCCAAAATTCTACCAAAGTCTTCAAAATTTGCCTATGCATTTATCAAAATTTTGGATTTTTTCTTAGCTTCCTACCATCCCTTCCTCTCTCAATTCTCTAAAAGTTCAACTTTTGGACCTTTTTGAAATCATATGTTCCATACAATCCTAGTTCATGTTGATTTCATACTAATGTCACCATTTGTTTATGTCATCATCCCTTTAAATTTGCATAGTGTATCATTTCTCTATCCATGGTAGATGGTTTGACGGTGTCCCAATGTTTGATGGATCGATACTTTACTAAGATGCCAAAGGTGGGTGTACCTATGTTTTAGGTTCAATTCATGCATTTTAGAGGGACCCTAATAGATGATAAAGTAGGAGAGATGAATGATCATATTTATATATTTATGGATTTAATGCTCCCATATCATGGTAGGAAGGTAGGGAAAATCCTAATGGTCCACTAATGTCAACTATTTATAAAAATGAAGACTACTCCAAAGAACATGTTATTTGTGCTACGATTTCTTCATTTTGTCTACCACTTGGCAACACAAGTGATGTTCTTGCAACATTGACCAATCACCAAATATTTAAGAGGCCCCAAGATGGATTATTTTATGCATAAGCATTATTAATCTAATTCTACTAATATCCCCTCTCTGCGATATCATTTCCTATATCATGATTTTGTGGGGATTTCCCCTCTTTTCTACATTGAAACTCATGGATCATTAATGCAAAGATATGGCAGGGGATCCAAAGAATTTTTTTCATGTCTCCTAATCAATCAAATTATATTTATAGAGGATTACACATTTATGAGGTTTGCAACTAAGGTTTCCACCATGGCACAATTTCCATCACAATTTTTTGTTGAGACGTGGACAAGCTAGGACTTGAACCTAGGACCTTCCATACGTTGTTGGAGTGCTCTACCACTGAGCTACTGGCCCCTATTGGACCAGTCCATCGTCAGTTCGGGTGTGGCTTATTTCCAACACCAACACCCCCCCTTAAGCCACACCTCTTGTGTGCTTGGGGCTCCTGGCCTGGACCTAGCTCTGATACCACGTTGAGACATGGACCAGCTAGGACTTGAACCTAGGACCTTCCATACATTGCTGGAGTGCTCTACCACTGAGCTACTGGCCCCTCTTGGACCAGTCCATCGGCGGTCCAGGTGTGGCTTATTTCCAACACCAACATTTTTTACCTATCTTTTTTGTGGCTATTTGGGATTCAAATTGATTCATTAAATGATTTTTAATTTTTTTCAATGGGAGGAAGGAAAATAGGATTAATTGAAAAAACAACAAAACATAGATATTCACAAGATGGCCCGGGGTCTCAATTTGTAATTTTGTGTAAAGGTGTTTTGGTATTGTAATGTTCTAGGTTCATCTCAAATTTGTAATAAATATTTATAAGCTTTCTAGAAGAAAGATTAAAGGAAAAATTGATCTTAGTTGAGTGTCTCCTAGTGTACAATAGTGATATGGAAGGAAATGAAATCCTAGGCCTATTAATGTAAACTAAGATCTCAAATTCTCTTACATAATATTGGAACATGAATAGGCTCAACAACAGTCTTGATAAGAGAGTTGAGCACTTAGATTTTGTTCCTTCGTTCCAATGGAATTTGTGTATGAGATCTACATTTAGTGATAGAAAAATGATTGATTTAAATAATAAATAATAGACATAGAAAGCATAATAGACACAATAAGCTAGATTAGGAACATAGATATGGATAGGAACCTAGATCTGAAAACTAGATCAGAAAGTGTTGGACATGGGTGTTGGAAACCCTAGCCTAAAGATGTTTGCAACTGACAAAGGTGAGAAAGAATGTGGTCAAGAGGATTTGACACGGTGTCTCCCAAAAATTCAACCCAAAATAGCAAGATAAGGGTGCCTAGTGAATTAGCTCAAGGTTTTTTGCCTATTCAAAATGTATCACAACCTGTAACTATCTGGTCTACACTCTTGTAACACTTTTGTTGTCGGATTTGAACTTGAACACACAAAAAGCAACCAAATACGGTTATTTTGTACATGCAGTGCTCTTTTTGGAAGTCCTACAAGTGTTTTTTTTTTGGTTCGATAATGGGTTGAAGATGAATCGCTTTTGATTGGAGCTATGAACCATTGAGACCACATTTTTTAGGGGCCTCATCCTCATATTTGTTCGGCATTAACACCCTTTTATCTCCTTATCTCATCCTATCTTCCACATCCAAGCACCATCTTATCTCTACATTTCCTATGTGTGGGACACATGGGGCTCAAGCAGATTTGAACCCAAGACCTCCCACGTAGGAGGCTCGCAACTAACCGCTGCATTGTGGGGTCATCCCCGACAGTCCTACAAGTGTTAATGCAATATAATAATAAATAACAAACATAAATTCATACTCGAATATAGAATGCTTGTAGTCCACTACTCAATATGTCGACAACTTAGAATTGTAATGTTTGCTTGATAATATTGGCTCTTAGAATTGTCGGTTATATTCCTTAGACTTTATGAATGATATAAGATGTCCTTTATATAAAGATCGCAAGGGTATTTCAAATGTAGGCCAGCAATCGATAATCAAATACAAAGATCAAGACCGAATCACAACTGATAGAGGCCAACACTCACAAATATTAAAGTTTGGGCCCCTTTTGGAGGAACTAGGGCATTGAGCATGTCGGTCCACTCAAAAGGGAGCTTATAAGAGATGAGATTAGTGTTAGGGTCCAAAATTAGGACCTAGTCTCATATTTTATGTTTTACGAAAATTAAGTTGTGAGCTTAACAATAAACTTATAGGGTGGCATAGAGGATGAATGAGACTAAAATGGTTTGGGGGGAAACACACTAAAGTAGGTGCCAAATAGAGTGTGAAATTGTTAAGGTATACAATTTATGAGACTACATATATATATTTATGGATGTGGTGCTTAATTGGTCAACCAGATGACAATAAATCCTTGCAAATCATTTGTAAGATATATTTTTTAGCATAATACAAGAAATGTTTGGGTATGCTCATGGATTACTAAGTAGACTCACTTAATATTTTTTAACCATTTTTTTTAATGTATGTGTACAGCCTAGCTTGCTTGTGCATTTTGAAAGGCATAGCCTTTTGTGGTATCTTAATTAAGGTATCACCTTGGTTTTAGTTATTACATCTTTTTTACGAACTCAATAATCTATGGCCCAACTTGATAAAGGCATTGGTATACTACTATCTCCATCTCCCTATCAATTCAACTCACTTATAACATATGAATACAATCATTAGTTTTAGTCTTGTCCATTTTAGTGTGTTCCATTTCTCATGTCTAAATATAAATAATAGCATAAGGAGTTACCATAAAGCACATTCTTAAACACTCACATGGTAGATTATTTTATTTAATAAGGTGCTTGACCTTGAATATTGCAAATCTACATGTAGGCATGAAGTGAAAATAGAAATAGGAGTGAACTATATGATGGGTGTAGTTTGTTAAGGTGAATATTGTACTCCTATAGAAATATCCATTACAATACCTTAGGGAAAATCCCCTTGGTCTTGTAAATCTAGAAGTGAAGGTCTTACCCACCTCAAATATTGGTCCTAAGCTACTCAACCTAATTATAGGTTTGTGGTAATCTTCCGAAGTTTGGCACCCGCATCACTTGGGAGATTATCGAGCATTAGGGATTTGAGATCCACAACCCATATCACTAACAATGCAATCCAAAATCTATCCACCATTAAGTAATCCCCTTTGTTCATTAGAGATTGTTCCCTACAAACAATTCTCAAGAGCAATAACCATTGCCTTAGTAATAATTTAATAAATAGTATACATAAGGAAATTAATTCGAACTTAGCAAAGAATTTTGGGGACCGAACCTTCAAAATTAAGGTTATGTAGGTGACATTTCAAGCTTTTAGCACAACCTTTCTACTTCTACACTCCTTAGTAGCTTTCCATAAATCATCAATTACAAGATCCAATTTTTTTTTAGAATTTTCTAGTTCAAAGTCATTCAATCTTGGTGCTTTCATGGACTGTAAGGAGAAGGTGGAATATAATTTTCCTCCATTGTGAAAGGTTTCATTATGGATTCATTTTGAATCTCGTTGATTATTTTAGGAGGTTACTCAACAAATTTTAATGCTTCTTGATCTTCCTATAGTACCAAGTGTAATAGATCCGTAAAATAATTAACTCATTCCTTTCTTATTGCCTCCATATCCTTGACTGAACTCCTTCAGGGTAATTGAATGCAGAATTTTTTTTTGCTCTGCCTTCTAATATTTGCGAATAAATTTTTATTTTTATTTTTTTTGTGTTACTATATTCCTCCTTCAACTATTTAACTTTGGATTTTTTTTGCCAAAAGATCTCCATCCTAAAAAAGTTAATGTGTTTTTTCATAGCTTTTATCTCCAAAAAATTTAGTTCTTCTATCATCCCACTAATTGTGTTATCATGTTGTATCTTGTATAACTCCTCTTATGCTAATTTTTTTCTAAATAGGTTGTCTGCGATATCTTTATTCCAAATCCTAGCTTGACTCTTAACTTCCACTAAATTTTTTGAAGGATGAATCTCCAACATCCATTAATCTCTATTTCCCAACATATATGTAAAGCTTGTTTGAAGTCTGCATGTTCATACTAGAATCGTTCCATTTTGAATGGACATCCTTGAGGTTTCTTTCCATTATTAGTATTCAACTCTACTAGCTAATTATTAGATCCTCCATAGTGGATAATTTTTTAGTTGATTTTTTTGAGTGAGAAACCAATTTGAGGAGACTAGGAATCTATCTAATAGGGAGAATGCTAGGAAAGTACTCAACAAGGTGAATTAGGTCTAGTGGTTCAATTGGTTTCCAAAAGACTTGTTTGTGAATGTCATATATGTTTGCAAAAATCAATTTGAGGTTATAATGCTAAGCACCTCATGCATAACTTTCCAAACAAACTCCCTTTTTGAGTGAGCTCATACCCTTACTCATCCACTATTCATTATGTTTAACCATTACATTCATTCCAACACATTCCTCTATCCTTTGGGCATTACTTTGACTCTTCTCTGACATTATAAGCTCCTCCAAATGGTTTAGGAAACTAGGTAAAGGTTTTGTTCAAAAGCTTGCTTCATTTTGTTGTTTTGGCTTTCTTGATTCACTTGCTCAAACCCAACTTCCTAGGTCTCAAAACCCAAAATTGCTTCACAAGGATGTCATAGAGGTTTCTTAAGGTTTCTTCACTATTTTGGACTATCCTTCAAATATCTCTCCAAACCCAACGAGCTCAAGGTGATCGGGTTCCACGTTTTGTGTGTAAGAGGCCTAAAAGGGCTACTAGGTCGAGTAGGCCTAATTTGAGGTATTTTAGCTCATACTGACCAACGATGGCCAATTCCACCTTAGGAGTTGTATTGGATGTTGTTAACAATGTCAAAACTCAAGGATTTTTGTAGTTTTAGTTCCTGAGGAGGTTGTTTGGGGACTGTCCACCATTTTAGGCATTTTAGTAGGGTTTACTAGGGTTTAGACCCAAACAACATTGGAAATCACTTCTACTTCACTAAACAAGCTACCAAAATGTCAAGACTCTTCTGCCACACCATGTGGAGCCCTCCTCTATTTTTGGGATCCCAGACCTAGATTAGTCAAGTTGTTGCATTTTTAAGCCTCAAACCCTTGACAGGGTAGAGAACACACCAAAATGAAAGAATTCTATTCAACCAACTTGCAAATGGAAAACCAGTACAATAATCAGTTGGAGAGAATTAGAAAATCAATAGGAACACTTCCCAAAAGGTACAGTATGGACCAAATGTGCTACAGTACGGACTGTTACTCCAAGGAAGGAAAAAACATAGTAAGAAGCCAAAATTTCATCTTTTTCTATTAGGATTCCTTTCTCAATACAATCACCAACCTTTTTCAAAGAAAAGGGAGGCCTTTTTATAGTCTTTCAAGTTAGTTATCAAGACCAGTATGGACATAAGGCTTCCACAATTTCATTGTACTAGAAATGTCCAAAAAAGGACAACTTTTTACAAGCCGAAATGACAACATTTGTTGCTCCAAGAGACATTTTTGACAACCTCACCTCATCAACTTATCTAAACACCTAAGAAATGCTTAAAAACACTTAGAAAACATGTTTCAATGCTTTGGAAAGCATTTCTAGACCTTTTAGGCAATTTTACACATTTTTGCCCTTTTTGGCCTAGAAACCCAAAATTGTCAACTCAAATCCTGAAAGGCAAAACTTGACCTCTTGAGAACAAAATGAGATCAAAACCACTTGAAAAGACACACAAAAACCTAAAACAACATCATAAACCTAACACAAGACATTACAAACATGAAAGCATGAAATACTCAAAAAAAAAAAAAAGGTTTTTACTCCACTAGGTGCTCCTGCACCATACTCCCCCAAAGATAAAGAAGTCATGTGACTCCCTGAGTCAGAAAAGAAGAAGGTATTCCAGCCTTCTGAAATTCAACTTTAGGTATCCATGTG
This sequence comes from Cryptomeria japonica, assembly GCF_030272615.1. NCBI lineage: Eukaryota > Viridiplantae > Streptophyta > Pinopsida > Cupressales > Cupressaceae > Cryptomeria > Cryptomeria japonica. The sequence continues at coordinate 114,847,994 of NC_081415.1, read as the reverse complement.
GCCTCTGAGATAGGCTTATTCTTCCATTTGAGGAGGTGCTCCATATAGGTGTGATTCCTTATCTTTTTGGGAACCCTGGAGTCTAGAACATGTTCGGCTAGAGGAATAGAGAGAGGAGGTAAAGAAAGATCAGAAAGGGACTATGTAACATCCGAAACCCTTTGAATCTCCTCGGGTGGCTTCCCCTTGAAAGCAAGCAAATCTGCAACATTAAAAATGGGAGACAAAGAAATATCAATAGGCAAATCAACTTTGTAAGCATTAGACCCATACTTAGCCAAGATTTTGCAAGGGCCTATTCTCCTCATCTAAAGTTTGCTGGGAACTCCTTTTTTCAGCCTAGCCTTGTTCAAATGAACCATCACATAATCTCCTACAGAAAACTGAACATCTCTCTTTGTAGCATCCACTCTTGCCTTGACTTTTTGGGAGGTATCTTGAAGAGCCTTTCTCACTTGCTCATGAACCTCTTTCATGGATTGAGCCATGTCATCTATTGTTCCACTCTTAGGCTGCAAGTTAGCTATATCTCTAAACCCCATTATGCCTCTTGTATGCATACCATAAACAAATTCAAAAGGACTTTTACCTGTAGACTGGTTGACACTATCATTGTAGGCATATTCTGCTTGATATATGAGCTGATCCCAACTCTGTCCATATTCCTTTGTCAAACATCTAAGCAAGTTTCCAAGAGACCTGTTCACAACCTTAGTTTGGCCATCAATTTTTGTGGATGATAAGCTAAACCAAAAGAGAGATTAGTACCTAGTCTCTTCCACAATGTTTTCCAGAAATGACCAAGAAATTTCACATCTCTATCTGAAACAATGCTAGTAGGCAAACCATGTATTCTAACAACTTCTTTGAAAAACAAGTAAGCAATATGACTTGCATCATGTGTTGTCTTACAAGGAATAAAATGAGCCATCTTGCTAAATCTGTCAACTACTACAAAGATGCTATCAAATCCTGCTTGAGTTCGAGGTAATCCTACCACAAAATCCATACTAATGCAATCCCAAGGCCTATGTGGAATGGCAAGAGGCTGATATAAACCAGCATTGGAGGAATTACCTTTTGCTTTCTGACATACCAAACATTTCTCCACATACCTTCTGATGTTTATCTGCATCTTGGGCCAATAGTAGAATCTTTGAACCAACTCTTAGGTCTTGCTGAGACCAAAATGTCCTCTTAAGCACCCATTGTGCTTCTCCTGAATGAGGTTCTCTCTCATAGAACCTTTTGGAACACATAACTATCCACCCCTGAATAACAAACCATCCTGCAAAGTGAAATCAGCATATGCACCATGGAAATGATTTTCAAAATCTTGACAAACTTTATAAGCTTCAACAAAATCATCATCAGTAGGATACATATCTTTAAAACTATCAATACCAATGCTCTGTACTTGAATCTCATGAACAGTTAACAACCTCCTACTCAAAGCATCTGCTACTTTATTCAACTGACCCTTCTTATGCTTAAAAGTAAAAGTGTAAGCTTGTAAGTACTCTACCCATTTAACATGCCTATGATTCAGTTTATCCTGTGAGTTCAAGAAACTTAATGCCTGATTATCTGTGTATACAACAAACTCTTTAGGAAGAAGATAATGCCTCCATTTCCTAAGTGCCTGGATTAATGCATAAAGTTATAAATCATAGGAAGAGTACTTTTTCTTGGCATCATTTAACTTCTCACTAAATAATGCAACTGGTATATTGTCCTAACTTAAAACAACTCCTACAACAATATTGCTAGCATCACATTCAATAGTAAAAAGTTTGTCAAAACTAGGTAAAATGAGCACTAGTTGAGAAGCTACCTTAGTTTTCAATAATTCAAACCCTTTATTGGCTACATCTATCCACTGAAACTTTACCTTTACACCCCCTTTTATTGTGTCTAACATAGGGGCACAAATCTCACTGAATCCCCTAATAAATTTCCTGTAAAATTGGGCTAAACCATGAAAGCTTCTGACATCACTGGTTGTTTTAGGAGTTGGCCAACTAGTTATTGCTACAACTTTAGATTGATCCATTTTCAGATTGCCTCCTGATACAACAAAACCAAGATAGACCAATTCTTGCTTCAAGAAATCACACTTTTATAGATTAATGGTTAGTTGTTCATCAGATAACTTTCTTATAACAATAGCCAAATGCTTCAGATGCGCTTCCTTAGTTTTACTGAAAATAAGAATATCATCTAAATACACAACAACAAATTTGCCAATGAAATCATGTAAAACTTCATTCATGAGTCTCATGAATGTGTTGGGAGCATTAGAGAGTCCAAATGGCATGACAAGCCACTCATAGAGACCCTCATTCATTTTGAAAGTTTTCTTTCATTCATCACCCTCTTTGATTCTTATCTGATGGTAACCACTCTTCAAGTCAATCTTACTGAAATAGTGTGCACCCCCCAAGCAATCCATCAAATCCTCTATCCTGGGTATGGGAAATCTATATCTGATGGTGATCTTGTTTATGGCTCTAGAATTTGTGCAAAGTCTCCATGTTCCACCCTTCTTAGGTGCCAACACTGTAGGTACTGCACAAGGACTAATGCTTTTCCTAATCAGCCCTTGGTCTAAGAGTTCTTGTATTTGTCTTTCTACTTCTTCATTTTGTTCAAGGGTCATCTTATAGGTTGCCTTATTGGGTAAAGAGGCTCCGGGTACGAAATCAATCTGATGGCTAATGGCTCTAGGAGGTGGTAAGGTTGCAGGTGTGCCATCACTGATTATTGCTTTGAAGTTATCAAGGATCTGTTGCACCTCACATAGTATCTCAACTTTCCTTTCTATATTTTCTTCCTTGGGTTTCATTGTGAGTGCAAATCCCACTCCTTCACCATCTTCAAGTGTACTTATAAACTCCTTCTCATTCACAATTAAAACATTCTAATTTTCTTACTTGCTGCCCTCTTTCTCATCATTTATGGACTGAATTTTGTATGTAACTACCTTCTTCTGGAAAAGAGTAGGAGTTCTTTTCCCCATGTGGATGGCTTTCCTATCAAATTGCCAAGGTCTACCAAGAAGTAGATGGCAAACATCCATTGGAAGAATGTCACGTAGGATCTTATCTTGATACCCTCCTATGGTGAATTCTACCCACGTTTGTTCATTTACAAGGACATGATGCTCCCTATTCAACCATGTGACTCTATAGGGATGTGTGTTTGGAATTCTCTCAAGTTTGAGTTTACCAACTGCTTCTTCTGAGATTATGTTATCTGTGGATCCAAAATCTATGACCACCTTGCATACCTTTCCCATGATCTTGCACTTAATACTGAACAATGACCTTCTTTGAGTAGGTTCCTCCTTGATTGGTTCTTTTATCAAGACTATTCTCATCATCAGACTTTTCCCATCTTATGATGTTAAGCTCACTTCGTGAGCCTTACTACTTGCTGCATTTTCTTGCACATAATTCACTCTTCTTTCACCCCCCTGTGATGAGATGGGTTTATCTGGACATCTATAGGTAGGGTGTGCCAACTTCTGATAGTTGTAGCATTTCATGGTGGAGAAGTAGGATCCTCTTCCTAGTCCACTAGATCTACCTCTACTGGGGTTGCTAGATCCTCTTCCTCTATAGCTGCTCTTGCTATATGAATCCCCACTTTGCTCAATGAGTTTGGATTCTCCTTGGGATCTTTGATCTCCTCTTCCACCAAAACTTCCTCTGTGGCCTCTACCATCTCTACCCCTACCTCTTCCCCTGTTGCTTTGTTCTTTCTTTCTCCTACTCTTCTCTTCCACTTTAAGTGCTAGTTGATAACACTTGTGTACTGTTTGTGGACATAAAAAACTCATCTCTTCCTATATGTTCCATCTCAATCCATTCAAATACCTTGCCACTTTTATACTCTCATCCTCTACTACCTTGGATCTAATGCATAGTTTTTGAAACTCCTCAGTGTAGCTACTGACATCTAAGTCTTTTTGCCTCAAGTTTTGTCTTCTCCTATGTAGTTGGATTTCATAGTCTTCAGGAAGATAGGCTTCTCTAATTTTGGATACCATTGCTTTCCAGGTGGCTATTGGTTACTTACCTTCTTTCACCTTTTCCTCTTGGATGAACTTCCACCAAGTTAAGGCTGCCCCTCTCAACCTTGATTTTGCTACTTTAACCTTGTGTGCTTCATTTATTCCATCACATTCAAAATGGTTTTCTAGGCCTTCAATCCATTCTATAAGTGCATCTGGATCCATCTTTCCACTGAAAAGAGCCACTCCCTCTAAGGTTTTACCACTCATAGCTCTCAAAGCCTTCAAGAATGGTTCTTGCTCAATAACAGGGTCAGGTATGGGAACCTCATCTTCTATTGCCATCATTTTGCCCCGATCTCGAACCTTATCATGGACTTATTCAGTTTTGACTTCTGCTTCAACTAATTTCACTACTAGCTACTCCAACCTCTCTCTGAGTGCTCTATTTTCTTCTTCTTGGTCTTTGACCTTCTTGGCTAACTCAACATTAGTCACCATGTTTTCTTCTAATGATCCTTTTCTCCTGAATCTTTCAATGGCTCTGATACCACTATGATAGGGAGAATGCTAGGAAAGTACTCAACAAGGTGAATTAGGTCTAGTGGTTATATTGGTTTCCAAAAGACTTGTTTGTGACTGCCATATATGTTTGCAAAAATCAATTTGAGGTTATAATGCTAATCACCTCATGCATAACTTTCCAAACAAACTCCCTTTTTGAGTCAGTTCATACCCTTACTCATCCACTATTCATTATGTACCATTACATTCTTTCCAACACATTCCTCTGTCCTCTGGGCATTAATCTGACTGTTCTCTGACATTATAAGCTCCTCCAAATGGTTTAGGAAACTAGGTAAAGGTTTTGTTCAAAAGCTTGCTTCATTTTGTTGTTTTGGCTTCCTTGATTCACTTGCTCAAACCCAACTTCCTAGGTCTCAAAACCCAAAATTGCTTCACAAGGATGTTGTTGACAAGCATTTTGACACACCCACTAACAGTCAAGTAGTTTATGCAAACACTCACCACCTCTCCTGAAAAGTAACAGATTCGGAAGAACTCACTACCCCAAGGTCTCTATAGTCGGGTCTCAACAGTGATGGATAACTCAATGGCTAGTATGGTTATACCTATAAAGGGGCCTGCTAGTTAGAACTAAATCTCACTGGTTTACAAACAGTTGTACTTCCTTTTTTTTTGTATTTTATGATTTAAGACTCTCTGGGGAAATAAAATGTGAAGCGTAAGGGAAACAAGAAAGTAACAATAAGGACCAATATAATGACAACTTAATGAATTATCCAATTAATTCCCTGCAATCCAAGTAATTATCAAATATTATCCAAGTTAGCATTCAACAACGAACCTCCAACAAACCTACAAAATCATCAAATTTACAAGCACATGGAAATAAAAATCATCATCAATATGGCCTATCACAACAATTCTCATACACCACTGTCGTGCGCAATATGATTCATAAAGTGATAGACAAAAAGATTAAACCATGTTGCTAACTCTAAATAATAGACGTTACCAGATTACACAGAATAATTTGGTAGAATATAAAGTAGATCACGCAATCTACGAGCTACTTTTCATATTAATCTCCATGAATGTATAACAGAAATAAGTCAAACTTCTTAACAATCTGAAAAATACTCTAAAATCTCTAATTGGACCTCAAATCATCAATTCATGGACCTCTACAAATGAATTCAACTTCTCAATTTATAGAAGTTCTTACACCCTATTATTTAGGAAATAACTCTACCTTAAATTAAGAACTAAGAAAAAGGAGTCGCAGTTAACTTGCAAGTTTATGCTTGGACACTCCACCTAACAACTACAAAACTAATACTGCATGAGCATTAAGAAGACCATGCTGGGTGAGCCACGTTTTCGTAATCATGTAGAATTTCTTTCAAAATTGGGACTTGAGTGAGAGGAGCAGTTAAGAAAAAAAGCTTTGTTATCTTTAGCAATTCTGACAATATCTTTTACTTCTTGGTAAAAGCCTTATAATTTTAAATTATACATGCAACTGCTTAGGCTGGTGGATTGGCCACATGCTTAATTCTAAATTTGTATTTCTTCAAAGCCTCATTTCCATGTGTTCCCTATTCCTCTAACTCCTTCACGGTTTCCACCACCTCTTGACACTAAGTGATCAAATGTGTGTATTTATCCATTAGGGCGGCATCGAACTGGGTAGCAGGTCCTAGGTTTCGTGCTTCATATGCATCCCATTGATTCAAAACTTGTTGCTGGTCCATTATTCCAGTATCAGCTATTCTGATGCCAAAAGGCCCCAATACATTTGTTACAAAATTTTCATACGATAAAATCTCTCTGAGGAGAGGGTCCTGAATATCAGCAATCTCCTTGGCATACTGCTGATACATCTCTACTTTCAACTCCAGAATGTACACATAGGATTGTAGATTCTCACAACTATCCCCTCCTAAGAGGTCCTCTTGTATTATCAGCTCTTCTCCTAACCGTAATATCCTTTTCAAGATTCGAAGTTGCTTATTAAAGGTGTTCTCTTTCCGCTCCCATTGTGTGGAACAGGTTGCCAAGGCTCCTCCTGCCTGTACCACCTTACAGTATATTTCCATTGTGTTCTGTAAAAATAATCTAATCTTAGCTGCATTTGTTTGAGCCCAAGATTTGGCGGCCACAGCTACTCGTCTCACTTCTAATAGTGCCTTTACATCTTCTTCTAGCAAGGATGAGGTTGAAGGCAAGTCATCCGTCTTACAGGAGTCCAAAGGCTTGCACATTTCTACCAGGAGATGTTTATATTGTCCAAGTTGCGCTTTAAGTTCTACATTTGAACTATGCTCTTTTTCTACGCGCCCTCTGACAACACTCGTGGCCAGCTCCAAGGTATCCAACTCTCCCCACTTGGTTTGCTTACCTAAGTTTACCTGTGATACTTGGTACTTGGGAGAAGCTTGTCCTTCAGCCTGTGATGGAACCGCCACATCTGCAATCACTTCACCGGAACTAGTTTTTGACAGGTGGTGAACCGTCTTTAACTTTTTAATCTTTGTCGGTTCCTCGGTGATTGCTTGTTGTAGAGTGACCTTTGGAAGCTCTGCTTTTCTCTTTTTCTTTCCAAAGGTAAACTCTAACCATTGGTATATCTTCAGTTTTGTCACCTTGATGTGACACGATCTCAGCAGTTACAACGTGCACCTCTGCCTGCTCCTCTAGCTTCTCTTCTACTTCAACTCCCGTTTGGCCAAGAACCTGGAATGATGAATTTTGGCGGGCTAAGTTAGCTTGGAGAGTTTGTTGTTTGTGTAACTCTCCTAGCTTACCACTAACTTCTTCATTGAATGTTATTTCCTCATTCCCTAGGTCCATCTCTGTTTTGCTGGCTTCTATATCCTTAAGCAAATCCTCTTGGTCTTGAGGAGTCAGGATCAACCTTTCATTCAAGATATCTTCTGCTTCACCTCCTTCTTGCTCACTACCGAGAAGTTGTTGTTGGTCGAGGTCCTCTTCCTCTTGGTCAGAGTTAGACTTGACATTTCTAATATTCACTTTCTCGGTAGTAGGTGTAAAACCTTGCACTCCGGGGTGCCCCGTAGATACATTAACAACTGATGGTGTGGGAGTAGTGGTGTCTGAAGGACCTGTTGTACCTGTGGAGGGTGGCTGAGCAGGCACCTCCTTGGTGGCATCTAAATTCTCTTCTTGTCCCTAGGCACCCTCTTCTTCGGTGTGGCCTAGCGGTTCTTGGTGGGAGAACCTTAGCAAGTGGAACCGCGCCTAGCCCATCAGTCACCCCTAAGTCTGTAGCCTTTTTCAGCAATTTGAACTCCCTCATCTTTTCTTGAAGTTTCTTTAACGAGTCTTCAGTACTCTCTTGTGACTCCTTTTCCTCACCTGGGTCGATGGAGGTATTCTGCCTTGAGGCTGACCTTGTCTTTCTGGCGTACTCCTTGTGGCCCCTTGACTGAGGTACCCCTGATGTGGATTCCTTCTGTTTCACCTTTGATATGCTCGACCTTACCCTCTAGCTCAACCATTGCTCAGTCCTGTTGATGACCACCTGAGAAATCTTTTCCATATCTGTCTCCTCGCTTGCAGACCATTTTACTGGGGAGAGGGGTCTCTTATCTATCCGTAATTCTTTATAAATTGAATCGAGTAAGTCTCCATCATCCCTCGGGTCTTTAGGGAGGTTGGTCTTGATACCAAAGTCTCTAATCTGTGGTATGGACAACCTATTATAATTCTTTTCTCTGACTTCAAAGTTGTCCTGCAAATTGGCCCAAAAGTCTTCCAATCTAGGCCTATGCCCCTCATATGCCTTAGGCATAGCTTGCTTAAGCTTCCCGTGGGGATCATAAAACTCCCTAGTATGATTATAATCTTTCAGGTTCAAATCCTGAAGCTCTTGCTCGGCCGATTTCGCCACTTGTATTTTAGAGCAGGCGAAGTACCCAATGGACACCGAGAAATCAATTCCTATTTTATGCTTCGATGATAAGAGTGATTGGAGGCCTACAAGCTATCTCACATATTCCAACAGGATCACCCTATCATTGCAGTAACAAGGCAACAGCATTGGATTCCCTGTGAATCCACTCACTCTGATGTAGGTGGAACGTGGGTTCTTGATGAACCAACACGCCCTCTCCCGTATGATAGCCATAGCTTCAGGGCTAATCCGGTATCCGGTGTCTCCAGTCAACTTAATAATTATAGGGAAGATAAAAGCATCGTTAACCCTCTTAAAGTGTATCTTTGCATGTGTCAGAGTAAGCTGGGAATAATATTCCCATATCTTCTTCTGTCCCTCTTTCTCCCCTAATTGCCCATCCACTTGTAGGCCTGGGAATTTTCCAGCTCTGGTAGCTACCCAGATGACATATGATGTGAAGAAGAATTTATGTGTTTGCTGCACTTCTTTCATTTGCCTATAGATGTTGTCAAAGAGGATCTATGGCCAGTCAAAGTATTGTTTCCCTATCAGAATGGTGGTCATAAACTGGAACATCCAAGGATGGAAGTGTTTGCAGTCTGGCTTGCCGAAGGCCCTGCTGAGCATGATAATCAAGTCTCTTTGAGGCTCTTTGAAGTCAGCCATTAGGATCTCTATAGCCTTGAGCCTTGTTTTCCTCTCCTCTTCCAGCCAGTTGGTATTCATGTGTCTTTTGCTAGCAGATACCTTGTCGTTCCATGCCTTCAAGGCCTCTTCTTCAGTGAGTAAGAATGCTTCTTCCCTATTTGGGATTCCAAAGACAAATCCCAGCATATCTGGAGATAAGTCGATAACAGTTTTTCCATTTGCATCTGTGCACTTCCTGGTGTCTAGATTATAGAATGGGGCAATGGTCATTATAAACTCTGGTGCTTGTAGGGACTACGGGAATACAATAGCTTCTACAAGACCTGACCTCTTAATTCTTCGTTGGAGAGCATCTAGGCTAGGTTTATCTAATTGGGTTGCAATATCCCCAATCTCTATATGTCCCACCTCAGTGTTTGTGACCCATCTAATTTGATCATCTAGCTTCAATACATGAACCTGTCCTTGATATTGGTACTTCATGGTGGCTGGCAGTCTATCAATTTCCTTGCCCCTCTTGTTAGCGGATGCGTCCATCTAACCCCTGGAACTTGCAGGCAAAATCCAAGTCTTAGACCACAATGCTAAACATAAATATTAATCTACTTCGGGACTTCGAGGTCCCAGGGTAGGAATGCGGGAAGGTAACCCGGAACTATGGGGATTTGGGGTTTCGAGGTAGAAAGCTATGAAACCTAGAACTCCAGGGACTTGGGGTTCCGAGGTGGAAATGAAGATGAAACTCGGAACTCCGAGGACCCGAGGTTCCGAGGTGGATCTAAAGATGAAACTCGAAACCTCGGGGACCCGGGGTTCCGAGGTGGAAATGAAGATGAAACTCGGAACTCTGGGGACTCGGGGTTCCGAGGTGGATCTAAAGATGAAACTCAGAACTCTGGGGACCCGGGGTTCTGAGGTGGAAATAAAGATGAAACTCGAAACTCCGGGGACCCAGGGTTCTAAGGTGGATCTAGGGCACACCCAAAAATAGACAAGAAAGAAAAAACAACAACGAAAACAAAAACAAAAGGACAAGCAAACAAGAAAAACATGCAAGGAGGGAAGATTCACCAGCCTGGTGAATCAAAAAACCAACAAACGTCGAGAGAAAGAGAGACTCGAAAGACCGGAGGTTCGCGACTTGGAGCTAGGGAGGAGAGGTTCGATTGCACAAATGAACTTAAAAGTTCATTAACTTATATATATAGCCTCCCGAAAACTCGTCCGTACGAGAACCATAAACATGACCTCGGGACTCTGGGGTTCCGAGGTCAGGACGACAAGAGGAGAACAAAATGACCTTGGGACTCCAGGACTTCGGAGTTCCGAGGTCGGAACGACAAGAGGACCTCAAGACTCTGAAGTTTCGAGGTCAAAAGACAAAGAGGACCTCGAGACTCTGGGATTCTGGAGTTCCGAGGTCAAAAGACCCAAGACCTCGGGACTCCGGGACTCTGGGGTTCCGAGGTTGGAACGACAAAGAACCTCGGGACTCTGGAACTCTGGAGTACCGAGGTAAAACAAAAAAAGGACCTCGGGACTCCGGGACTCCGGAGTTTCGAGGTAAAACCATAAAGAAAGAAAGAAAAAAAATAGAGGGAGCCACATTTTGACTCAAGGAGACCAAATGGGGAAATAGATATGCTAGGCATAACATATGTCATAGAGGTTTCTTAAGGTTTCTTCATTGTTTTGGACTATCCTTCAAAGATCTCTCCAAACCCAACGAGCTCAAGGTGATCGGGTTCCACATTTTGTGTGTAAGAGGCCTAAAAGGGCTACTAGGCCGAGTAGGCCTAATTTGAGGTATTTTAGCTCATACTAACCAACGATAGCCAATTACACCTTAGGAGTTGTATTGGATGTTGTTAACAATGTCAAAACTCAAGGATTTTTGTAGTTTTAGTTCCTGAGGAGGTTGTTTGGGGACTGTCCACCATTTTAGGCATTTTAGTAGGGTTTACTAAGGTTTAGACCCAAACAACATTGGAAATCACTTCTACTTCACTAACCAAGCTACCAAAATGTCAAGACTCTTCTGCCACACCATGTGGAGCCCTCCTCTATTGCCATCCTACAGGCATTAATCCAAACATATGGCATTCAAACTGAAACTGTCTTTAAATTCACAAAAACAGCGAACTCACTGTTATGCAACCAAACTAAGAATGCTTTATAGAAAACAACCTACTCTAACAAACCAAAATGAATCTCAAAACCCTTGGGAACATGCTCAGACCTTTGTCTCATAGATTTGTCCACTCCAATTAGTTTTGGGTGCAAATTTTGAGTTTTTTGTCCATGATACTAGCCGAGTAATCCATACTTGCCTAGTATTCACTCAAATCCTCCTTCCAATCATAGCTCTGGCACAAAATGAAACATATATACACTATGCACATGCATACCAACTTGTCCAAGTCCATTTTTGGGAGCCCAGGCTTGGATTAGTCAAGTTGTTGCATTTTTAAGCCTCAAACCCTTGACAGGGCAGAGAACACACCAAAATGAAAGAATTTTATTCAACCAACTTGCAAATGGAAAACATGTACAATAATCACTTGGAGAGAATTGGAAAATCAATAGGAACACTTCCCAAAAGGTACAGTACGGACCAAATGTGCTATAGTACGGACTGTTACTCCAAGGAAGGAAAAAACATAGTAAAAAGCCATAATTTCATCTTTTTCTATTAGGATTCCTTTGTCAATACAATCACCAACCTTTTTTCAAGGAAAGGGAGGCATTTTTATAGTCTTTCAAGTTAGTTATCAAGCCCAGTACGGACATAAGGCTTCCACAACTTCATTGTACTAGAAATGTCCAAAAAAATGACAACTTTTTACAAGCCCAAATGACAACATTTGTTGCTCCAAGAGACATTTTTGACAACCTCACCTCATCAACTTATCTAAACACCTAAGAAATGATTAAAAACACTTAGCAAACATGTTGCAATACTTTGGAAAGCATTTCTAGACCTTTTAGGCAATTTTACACATTTTTGCCCTTTTTGGCCTAGAAACCCCAAATTGTCAACTCAAATCCTGAAAGGCAAAACTTGACCTCTTGAGCACAAAATGAGATCAAAACCACTTGAAAAGACACACAACAACCTAAAACAACATCATAAACCTAACATGAGACATTACAAACATGAAAGCATGAAATACTCAAAAATAAATAAATAAATGAAGGTTTTTACTCAACTAGGTGCTCCTGCACCACTATCTAATTGGCAAAAGGTGTTTTCTTCCCCTTTTCTTTTATTCCACTTGAACCAACCAAAATTTGAAGCAATGTTAGCCACCACAACATCTTCAAAAATTTTCTCAAAATCTATAGAATCAGTTGAAAAGGAAGCTTTGCCCCCCTTGATTTTCCTTTGGACATAAGATAGTTGTAGCATCCCCTTAGAACCCCAATTATCATGTTGATTTCAATGTCTAAAAAATTTTATATCCTCCCAGACCCTAGCATGCTCCCTAATATTATGTTGCCTAAAAAAAATCATGATTAGGAAGGAACCTAGTACCATAACTTCTATAAACTTAGTAGAAATGAAGTTTTTCAAATAAGACATAAGGATGCCAAAAATATGTTTTTGTTCCAGAGGACTATATAAGGCCTCTAACTAGTCCAAAGATACATCAAACATCAATTTGTCTCCATTCTTCCAATTTCTATGTAACACCTCCTTAACACTCTCACCTTTCATTTTGGTCTCTTGAATCCAAACTATAACTAGATTTTCCTTCTAATAAGTCACTTCACGAGGAGACATTTTTTTCAGCCATTTAGGCCAAACATGTTCCAGGTAATCACTCATTATTTTTTAGAGGTACAAAGGTTCTCACTTCCAGTTTTGATAAATCTTCGTGTTGACTTCTAAATGCAGTTTTTTAAAGTCCTCCAAAGCCTTTCTTACATTAGTCTCCCCCCCCTTCCTATTTCCTTCCCTCACATCCACCCAGGGGGTACTTTTATGTCGAAGCTTTCTTCCTCTTTGAATGGGGTTTTCAAAGATACTCACCATCAATTTAGTGTTTCTACCATAATTCATTGAGTCTTCTATATTATCCATGCCATTCTAGATTGGGCTTGAGTTCCAATCTCCCCTAGTTCCAAACTAGTGCCATTTTTCGGTTAATACCCAATTCCCTAAGAGTACTTCACTTTGTACAAGGTGGGGTTTGTGGTGAACATTCCCCGCCATTGTTATTATCTAAGGGGGCATCACCATTCATCTTCTCCATATATTCCTCCCTTACTATCTCTTGGATTATTTCATTGTCTTTCCACACTTTCAACCTCACACTAAGCATCTAAGTTTGCCCCATCTAAAACATTTGATGGGAAGACACTCGTAATCCATTTCTTGCATTCATTCTAGAGTTTGGCTAAGATTGATCTTTACACAAATTATCACATAAGAATACAATTGATTATTTATTGTCATGTTAAAACAAAAAAATATTCTCAAAATGAATCCTCAATCATTTTAAAGATTTCTTAGAACCAAGATTGATCTTAACACAAATTATCACATAAGAATACAATTGATTATTTATTGTCATGTTAAAACAAAAAATATTCTCAAAATCAATCCTCAATCATTTTAAAGATTTCTTAGAACCATAATTCCTATGGAATCTTAATCATCCTTATTCGTGAAGGTGAATCTTGGATCATCACTAAGTATGGATCAAAGATCAAATTTCAAGTGCAAATATAATATCTCACATTTACCATAAACCACTTGTGACCCACCTTTGAGCACTAATACCCTGTCACATTTAGATTGGAAAACAATTTGTACAAACCCAAGTGTTGGGAAGCTTACCTCTAGTTTTGAGTAATGTTATTTTTTATTTATCCACTCCTTAATTCTATTCATTTCCAAGCAGATGCCAAAAAAAATAGCTATGACCACAATATTTTTCAAATTTTCCACCTTTGAATTCAAGTATTCATCAAGGATGTAAATGCTTGGGATTTTTTAATCTATATCTATGTTCACATTTCCCACCATGAAAAAAATGTTGTTTTCTTTCTCCAGGTCTTTGGTTTTGTTTCCATTGTTACACTTATTATTCTTTGTTTTTTTTGTTCTTTTTCCTCTTTTCCACAAAAGGAGATATTTGAATCTATATCTATCCCCTTCCTTCTCTCTTTGATCCTTTTCAAATTATTCTTTTCCTTTTGTGTAGAATGCACCTTTATCACCAAATTATCTCATGTTTGCTTGAAAGGAGATTTTAATTTCTTTTGCACTCTTAACTTGCTTTAAACATAGTCAAAGTTTTCTCTTAATAATGTGTATGCTTTTTCTAAATGTACATTTGTTTTATTGTTATTTTTTTCACTATTCTATCATGAGTTACTAAATTGTATTCTAATTATAAAGGAACATGTATTTGACACAAGCTTTTTCTTTTCATGTCATTTATTTTCTTGCATCTCCATCCCTTTTCCTTCCCACAATTAGGCTTAAGTAGAATAAATAGGGAGACACTAATTCTAAGATTGAATGATAAGATTTGTCCAACATTAGTGAGGCTTTCCATGTTTGGCGATCATGGGTGGCACATTTATTTTAAATAGATATTTAGATCTTCAAAACTTCTCAACCACTTAATTGATCAACAATCTCTTTGTTTCGTTCATTAATCAGACAATTAGTTTTTTCACGTCAAGTATTAATCAATAACTAGTATTAACCCTGTAATATGCCATGATTTGAGCCAATTATGAATCACTTTCAAAAAATCACTTTACTTGTCAAGCCTTGGTGGAAGGCTTGGTGTTGGCATCCTAAGACTGTTTTTTGTAATTACAAGCCACGGTTGGCCTATGAGTGGCTTTCTCCTCACCTTCCTATCACTTTGGCCCTCAATTTGTCTTGGCATTTATAGTCTGACACAACATTTTAATATTGTCTAGTTGATTATTATAGAGTCTAAGCTTGCTCATTTTGCTTGGTGTATTTTTTTCCAAGGCTTGCTCATGGGCTCTTGTCTAAGGCATATTGGGTCTTGCACCCTTGTTACTTGTTCTACGACCAACCAAAGACTTTCAAACACCTTTTTTGGTTTTTCCATTGTGCTCAAAATTTGGGGAGTTAGATTCATGACTTTTTTGTCCCTTTTGGCCATAACCTTTTTCTTGGCACATGGTTCTTTTGGGGGACTGGATTCACATTCCCTCCAAGTATACCCTGATTTAGAATGCTTTGAGGGTGGAGATCCTTTTTTCCTTATGGAAAGATAGAAATATTGTTATTTTTGCTGACAACACTATTGATACTTTAATTTTGCTTTATGCTAAAGCTACAATTTGTAATAATGTGATATTGCATATTCAAGTTCAAGCCAACAAGGTGACTCTGGAGGTTGATCACCTTCATGAATTACTTGGTCATTGGGGCAATGCCCCTTGTATTGTGGCTAGGGCGCCCCTAGATAGTTCCACCTCTCATGACCAATATCGAGGTTTCTCTACTTGACACTGCACTCTCCTAGATCCTAGGCCCCTTATAGCCACTTTGGTGGCAACAATGGTTCTCAATGACACTTTTCTTCTCCTCTGCATGGAGGCTTTGCCTTTGGATGGATTTTAGGTGAAGCAAGGCTAATTACTGATGGTGGTAGTGGTTGGCCCTTGACTAGTGGTGGTAGTGGTTAACCAGATAACTCAAAGTGGTTCCCTCGACTAGATCTGGCTATTTTGCTAAAGAGGATTGAAGATAAAGAGGAGATTGAGACAAATGTTGATGAGAAGTAGTCCATTCCTAATGTCACTCTGGACCTCGTTGATGTATGGGGTAAATTAGATGATCGGGATGTTACACATATAGATTTCATTACTGTCATTGATGTCAAACCTTTGTCAATCTCTTGTTGCCCCGATTGTTATTGCTGATCTGGATTTAGATAGGCTCAATTAATGTGCAATTGGTGGTCCAAATGTTCTAGATGTTTATTTACTCGATACTATGATGCAGAGTTATCTACGAGTTCAAATTGTGCTGATGTGATGATATCAAATGATGTTTCAATATGTTTCCGGAGGTTTGGTGTTCTACACCTACTCCAAAAGTGCTTTTGTTGTTTGCTCAGGAGAAACTTATAGTGGACCAGAATAAGTATTTATATTGTATATGTCTCAAGAGATTATAAGTTGGTATTTTGATGAGACAAATGTCATGGTTCTCTTGGATGAACCTCTTTATTTGTTTTTGGTCTGGATAAAACAGTATGTTGTGTAGAAAAAGTTTTGAACCAATTCATGCACTTTGGTTTGAGTAGTCAAGTGTAAAATATTTTTAATATTGATTGGAAGGAGTGCCAACCTGGTACACATCCTTTTTACCTTATGGATAATATATTTTTGGATTGATGCTATGTACATGTTACATACTCTTTTGGCCAACCTAGCATTGGTTGTTTTTAGATCCGATCGATATATATTAGCAGATTGGCTATGTTAGATATGGACGATGAGAAAAAGGAGAACTGGTGTAAATGATCCATAGAATGAAATGAATGACTGGTAGATGCAAAGTGAGTAAGTGCAGAGGTTTCAAGATGTACAGAGAAAACAAATGAGCATATTTAGAGAACTTTTATCTACATTCTAACATATGTTTTTTGTATATAGTTCAATCTATTATTCCTACTACTTTATGAGATCAATTGTGCATCTTGCCCTGAAGAAGTGATCTTCAACTAAGCGAGTTTCTCTATTTGTATCTTTCCTGAGGTTGTGCACCTTATTTGCAAGTTTGAAGCAATAAGCACTTTCTAGCAGGAAGCCTTGTCTATTGTAAAATTGTTATTATATATTGTGAGTTTAATTCTCACTGTGGTTTTTCCCAGTTTGAATTTTTCACATAAAAAATTGGTGTTATTATATGGATATTTTTTTGCTGTTACTACTATTTAGTTTTAGCTCATTGATATGGATGAATGATGAAGTTAGAACCACTATAATTTGATAATATTTTACATAAATGTTGATTCACCCCCCTCTCAGCTTTTGGTAGTGTTCAACAATTGGTATCAGAGCTTTGGTTCCTGAAGAGTCAGCTTAACCACTGAGGTAGATCTTGGATTTTGAACATTATGTTTGAAAAAGAATTGAATGACATGGATGATTAGAATCGATGGAATGATGTGGATGGTATAGTTGACATGGAAGGAGAATGGAGATTGGCTTTTATAGATTTGGATGATAGAAGAGAGAAGCATATGAAGGTAGTTGAAAAGATTTCCTTTTTAAGAACCTTGTTGGATAGAGGAAAGAAGGTTATTGATGAATTTGAAACTATTCTCGATGAGAAGACCAAAGAATGTGCAAAGATTGTTAAAGAAGTTGTCAAACTTAAGGAGGAACTAAAAATTGCAAAAGATTGATTGATAATGGGTTAAAACTCAAAGGTGCCAGTGAAGTATTAGATGTTGTACTGAATTCTTAGAGATAGAATAGAGATAAGAGTGAACTTGTCTTTGAGGAAGGTGAGTGATCAAAAAAGGACAAAGGAAAAGACAAGTTTAAGGATAAAAAAGATCAGAATAACCATAGCTTCTAAATTCAATAAATGTCCTGAGAGCTCCTCTTGCTCCTATCAGGTATTCTTCTTTTAGTGGTAACTGTTTTTCTTTTAATGGATTTGTGCATAGAGCTAATGAATGTAGAAGTAAGAACAAAATTAATCAATTGGTATGAGATGTTATTCTTGAAACAAGTTTAGTCACAGGGCTATTGGATGTAGAAGTAGAATGATGGTGAATGGATACCGAAATTTGAGCTATATTCATGCTTTTAATGGAATATGATATGCTTGCAATACATATAGAAACAAAGATGTTGAGTGCAAGAAAAACATTTTTTTTGGAAACATCAAGATGAATGGTGGCAAATCTTAGAGAGGTCTGGCATGTCATAATTGTAACAAGATGGGTCATATTGCGAGGCATTGCAAAGGTAGAACAAAAATATCTAATGATCCAAAAAGGAGAATTGATATCAATAAGGAAAAGGTGAAGATGAAGATGAAATGGATAAAGAAATCAGACGTTGAGACTGAAGAAAAGATTGAGGATGAATCCACACCTTTTGTGGGTGCAGACCCTTCTTTCAGTAATTAGCTAAGACAACTGTGTTTGAGGGGGAGATCTTAAAAGCATATATTTCATTCCCTCTTAGATTGGTGTTGGGTTTCTCTCAACATTATAGATGTGTGGAATTTTTTTTGGGTGGATTCTAAGTGACTTTTGTGTTTCATAACATTTTTGGCAATTGTGGGCGTACAATGTTTCAACTTTTTAGAAGAAGCCTAATTGACGATTATATATTGCTTATTCAAAAGTCATTTGTACAAATTGTGATTGAAGAGAAGCAGAGTGCAAGGAGAAGTGAAGGAGAATTTTTCAAGGTATTTTGCTTGTTTAAATCTTTCTTGGATGGTGAATCCTAAAATTATCAATAATAATGAATAGGAAAGACCTGGTTCAAAATTCAGACCATTTATTTTGGCATCAAGCAATCAAATTGGAGCATTTTATGCTATTCCCAACAATGTGGTATGCAAAGAAGATATTTTCAGTTATATTAATGCTCCTTTGCAAGAATATGATCATAACAAGCTTAGAGATTTCAAGAGAATTCATTTGATAGATAACGCACAAAGATTAAGGGTTGAATATGTTATTTTAGGGCACAAGGGTTTGGATGCATGAAGCGATTTTCCTATATTTTATGATGAGAAGATTATAAGGATAGTTTTCAGAAGAACTCGTGAGGATTGTCTATGGCTAGATCGACCATATCAAATTTTGAAATTGGCCCTAAGTGACTTAATTGGTTTATGTTTGTTCAAAATTGTTCCTGCTTTGAAGTCCGTTAAGAATGATGAAGTGAACAAGTTGACTGGTGTTGTGTTTGACCTGCTTTGAAGTCCATTAAGAATGACGAAGTGAACAAGTTGACCACTGTTGTGTCTAATAAAAGAGCCCTACGAATTGACACTATTGATGACCTAGCTATCAGATATGCAAACATGGGTATTTCTTATAAAGTGTACTACAAGAATCGAGAAGGTTCAACTTCCTCTACTGTTGTGTATGTGGCTTATAAGATGGTAAAGGATAATGTTGACTATGATTTGTGTGAATTGTTGAGGTGTCAATTGCTACATAATCTCTAACTGATGAAGACTGATTTATATCCCTTCTAGCATGGATCACTCATTGTGTGTTTACTATTTTACTTTCTTAATGATTTACTCAGTTTGACCAATATAGCATGGCGAAGAGATATTCCAGTTAGTGTTCGGATAAAAGGTTATTTGTTGAAGTTG
Source organism: Cryptomeria japonica (assembly GCF_030272615.1). Classification (NCBI taxonomy): domain Eukaryota; kingdom Viridiplantae; phylum Streptophyta; class Pinopsida; order Cupressales; family Cupressaceae; genus Cryptomeria; species Cryptomeria japonica. The sequence continues at coordinate 114,828,527 of NC_081415.1, read as the reverse complement.
AATTATTGTGATATTGGTTGTCAAAAGTACTTTTTGGATATTTGAAAAGAGTTGATTATGAGGAATTGGATTCCTCTAAAGATTGTTGAGTGGTACAAAGAGGACATTACTTTCCTAGTGGATAAAGACAATTGTTTTATTGAGGTTGTTACTCCTCGAACTTCATGGGTTGATAAGTTGTCTTATGAAGTATCTAAAGATGAGTGTATGGAAATTACTGAAATATTCCTTAAGATGTCTAAGGATGTGAATGTAGGAAGATTTGGAACTTTTTGAAGATTTTATGAGTGAATCTGGTGGAAAAAGATCTAGCAGATTGAATTGGTGTTGAAAGGAAAGAAAGTGAAAAAATCATCTAATGAAGCATCTACTTCTTCCTCCAAAGTGTCAAAAGGTAAAAGAATTTCAATGGGATCCACAAAAGCTGTTACAATAAAGAGTGATGATGAAGATTTGGCGAAGGCTAATGTGTAGAAGGGTGCTTCAATTATGAAGTTGGTGATTGCTTCCCCTAAAGGTACATTTGATGAGAATATAGTTCTTGAGATGCTCTCAAAGCTCGATGGTTTGAAAAGAGTTGGTGAGTTGTATCTCATTGTTTCGTCCTATGATCATGACATTATTCAGCAGGCTTGTGCTACATATTTGCTTTGGAACAATCTTGTTCCCTTGAATGTTGTTGATGTTCTCCTAGAGGTATTGATAGAATTGTTGATTGAGAGGATGACCATAGTTGCCAGAGAAGAAAGTGAATCCAGTGAACCTTTCACTAAAGGTAATATATTGGAGAAGATGATTGAAAGGTGTCTAAAGGCACACCATGATCTCAAGTTAAATTTGATAAATTTTAGGAAGATGGTGGACACTGTATTTCAGCTAATAGATACTGTCTAAGGCAAACTGCAATGATGAAGCAATTCAAAGATGAGATAGACTCTATTGAGTCTCAACTTACAAAATTGGTCTTGTCATTCAATATTTACAAAGATGCAAATAGTTCCATGAGATCCAAGGCTCGAGATCTTCATTCCCAGTTGGCTGTGAGACATAAGCAAAGAGAAGATTATGTGAAGTTTAAGATGCCATGGAATTGTGGTTGTCCTTGTTTCTTAGATTGTTGGCTGATGTAGAAAAAGTTGAACAAAGTGTATTTAATTCTAATATCTTTGATTTTGTGGTAAATTTATGTGTTGATTGTGAAATTCAGAACAAGATCTTGTCTACCACTATGCATGCTTGGAACTCATCGATTATTGGTTTGAAGAATCAATACAAGGACATTTGGCTTGGAATGTCTGCTTGGCATTTCTTTTCTCTCATTTGTTTTTTAAAATATTTTGTTGAAGGAGGTTGTAATTTTGGTTTTGTATGTTTCTATTTTAAAGGTATTTACCCTTTGTCATTGTTGTCAAAGGGGGAGAAATATTGTTAGGGGGAGAAAGAATATATTTTTGTTTTTCCATCAATGACAAAAGGGGAGATTGTTACAATATGGATGCCATTATTGTCGTTGATATCAAACCTTTGTCAATCTCATGTTGCCTCGATTGTTATTAGTGATCCAGAATTGGATAGACTCATTTGATGTGTAGTTGGCGGCCCAGATGTTTTGGATGTTTATTTTCTTGATACTATGATGTAGAGATATATATAGGTTCACATTTTGCTAATGAAATGATATTAAATGATCTTTCAGTATGTTTTTGAAGGTTTGGTGTTCTTCACCTGGTCTAAAAGTACTCCTATTGTTTGCTTTGGAGAAACTTATCATGTACCAGAATAAGCATTTATATCAGATACATCTCAAGAGATTATAGGTAGCTATTTTGATGAGACAGATGTCATGGTTCTCTTAGATGAATCACTTTATTTGTTTTTGGTTTGGATTAAATAATGTGTTGCGCAGATTAAGTTTTCTATCGGTTTATGCACTTTGGTCCAAGCAGTTGGGTGTAAAATGTTTTTGATATTGATTGGAAGGAATGCCAACTTGGTACACATCCTTTTTACCTTCTGGATAATATATTTTTGGGTCAATGCTATGTACATGTTACATACTCTTTTGGCCGACCTAGCATTGATTGTTTTTGGATCCAATTGGTATCTGTTGAGCAAATTGGCTATGTTAGATAAGGACGATGAGAAAAAAGGAGAAGTGGTGTGAATGCGTGGATACATAGAGCGAAATTAATGATTGATAGATGCAAAGTGAGTAAGTGCAGAGGTTCGAAGGTGTATAAAGCACACATGTGAGTATATTTAGAGAACTGTTATCTACATTCTAACAATGTTTTTTGTATATAGTTCAATCTATTATTCCTACTCCTTTATGAGATCAGTTTTGTATCTTACCTTATGTAGCGTCCTAAAATTGTGACACTTGCAATTTCGACCGCATTTGGGTCTTCACGATGGCGACGCAACACTGAACCTGAATGGAGACCCCGAAACTTGTTCATGACATCAAAAACTGCATTTTTCAGCATCCAGGCCTGATCCTCCTTGCACCCTGCTGCCCCTGGAGGTGGGACCATGGCGCCCAGCGCCCTGGTCCCTGGCCCTATTTTTGGGCCCAGTCTCTTTTGGGTCTCGGGTCTTTATGTTTGCAAATTGGAAAATAATGTTTCCTGGTCGACCTAAGGTCGGAAAAATTAGTATTTTAACCCTAATTGACAAGTATATAAACTACATTTCCTCTCCCATTTTTGTGGATGGGAAAAAAGGTGGAAACGATATTCAAGCATTCAAGCATTCCTTCAAGCAATTGATCATTCTAAGTCTCCATTCAAGGCTAAGTGTTGCATTCAAGACAAGGATTCAACCATTGAAGAGGAGATCACATACCACATACAACATACAACATATAACAACATCTACACCTTCGCATGTAAGAATACAAACATTCTTACAACAAGGTACTAGTACTTGTTTTACATTACAAACATTTACATTTACAACATTCTCATTTCTTGGTTAATTCCAAAACCGGGGTTTGACCTGAGGGCAAACCCCTAATCCCTAACCCCCCAATCGTCTTTGCTTTTCTGTGTGTAGGTGGCAGGTATGCAGCTGTAATTGAAGATCTGGAATCCTTATGCAGAGACAAATAGATCCCCCTTCGTTTCACGGATTTTTCGGAGGACCGTGTGCACGCCGGGCGCCATCGTCCTGTCAACTTTCGTTCAAATTTGCAGAACAACATCATCTCGACATTTTACTGCTAATTCCAGGTCCGCAACTTCATCCTATATTCCTATCTCTGTTTATAAGTGAATCTTTCTCACTTTTCATGCATTCCTAGCTTGATCCTTCTATCTACATTCTTTACAAAAGAGGGTAGCCTTGCTGTCTTAACCCTTGAAACTCATTTAGAATCCAATCTTGCATTGTGTGGGATTGGATCTTGTGGGTTTCAACCCCTCTTTTGAATGTAAAGTCTCCCCTAAGTGAAAACCGTCAACCCTAGTGACCTCCTTCCCCTCTCCTCGGAGTGGTGGGGGGGAACACTTAGGGTTCGCTTGCGATTTTCTGCTTTACACCTTAAATAAGTGATCTTCAATCGAGCAAGTCTCTCTTTTTGTATCTTGCATGAGGCTGTGTGCCTCAATTTGCAAGTCCAGAGCAGTAAGCTCTTTCTGGCAGGAGGCCTTGTCTTTTGTAGAACTGTTACTATATATTGTGAGTTTAATTCTCACGACGGTTTTTCCCAGTTTGGGTTTTCCATGTAAAAAACTGGTGTTATTGTGTCAATGTTATTTGTCGTTACTATTAATTACTTTCAGCTCATTGATATGGATGAATGATGAAGTTAGAATCACTTTAATTTGATAATATTTTGTGAATGCTGATTCATCCCCCCTCTCAAATTTTGATAGTGTTCAACACGTGACCCCCTTCCGCCCCCATCCAGGATTGCACTAGCTGCTTAGTTATCTTTCTGTTATTTGTTGTTTAGGCTTGGCCCATTGTTATTTTGTTTGGATAAGTTTCCTACTTTTTAGGCTATGCCATGCGACTTTGCTTTTTGAGCGTTTCTCGCATGACTCTAAGGGGTGAACTTGTGTCCCTCTAATTTTTTTGTGTGGATATATGTACTATATTTTCTTATTAATAGTAATTGACACACGTATTAATAAAATAAAAAATTACTATCAAATAAACTAAACTCAAATGATAAATTACTATGAAGCAAACCTATAAAGATAAGTATTGTGAAGTCAAAAGATCTAACCCCAAAAATGATTAGTTTACTTAAGTGACACAACAAAAGACCAAATAAAACCTTCCAAAAAATGCTTCTTTCCAAACAACTAGACTATATCAACCCTAACATCTTTATTATTTGATCGTGAGGAGGAATTGAAGGAGGAAGCAACTGACAATGAGGACGCCATTGAGGATGGCACATGGAAGGCTGAGAGTTCGAACAAAGTAACTAGCAACAACTCTGAGCACAGTGATAAAAATGAACCCTTGGACTTGACCCAAGATGCCATGCCAGAGGAGGTGGACAACCACCAAGGGGAGTGTGTGTGTAACTATGCTAATTGTAGGACAACGATGGAGGAATTAGAGGCCCCGAAGATGAAGGTGACAAAGTTAGAGTAGAAGATGATCAATGTCTCCAAGTTCAGTTTGAGGGTGATGCACAACTCGACCTTTTCATTGTGTTTGATGCAAAAAAAAGCCCCAGGGAAAGATGTTGACAATGAAGGGAACTATAAGGAACTATTCAAGTTCCTCACTAACGACTAGAGCCATGTGCTCAAATAGCCATTGGTTGGTTGGATTTAGCTTTCTAGGCCTTTTGGTTTATGCCGTTAATACTTAATATTGTTTTTACTATCTTGTTAAAAACTCTATTCTATTTTTTATATCCTGTTAGTATACTGCATGTTAGTGTGCTGTTAGTTGTTAATGTTACCAATAGACTACTAGTGTAAAGGGTCAACATCCTTATTTTGCTGCTTTTAATATCAAAAAAATCTTTACTATTTAAATAGATTTTAATATGTCGAATAAACATACATATAAAAAAAAGCACATCTTTAATTATGTTGAAGGCATCTCCTTATTTGATGGATGACCTGATATCTCAAATCAACGGTTTACATTTACATAGAGGCATGCAAGACGATCGAAATGTCTGCCGCCGTCGATCGATTTTCGTCAAATTTTTATTTTGTTTCTATCTTGCAAACTCTACCCAGGGTAGCACTTTCCTCACAAACTTCTACGAGAAATGATGGTAAATGGTATTGACATGGCAATTGTATTGATATTATTGAACTCAAAGATTGTTGATAATGCAACCCACTTTTTGTAAACTTCGTAGTACGTAAGCACCCATTAATGTTAAAAAATATTTTTTTTCTTACCACATAGTTATGTGGTAGATCTCTCTACAAAATCTACCTTATCATTTTTTATCTCGAGGAAAACGCCACCATAGTATCGTCGAGTGTACAAAATTAAATGAAAAAGTTTGAAGTTTTTGAGGACAAGTCCCACCCTGAACTTACCCCCAAATAAGTTATGCGATTATTTTCTTACACAAATTAATGCCCCTTATTCCTATAAAAGCTTGTCCATGCCACACATAATAGTTTATATTTTTAAGAAAAAACATTGAAATATGAGGATCATTTAAGTGTTATATAAAAAAATAATTATTTCTATATTTTTCTATTTTAAATTTATAAATTTTTTTAAATTGAAAAAATTATATGTGATTTGATTTTTTATTAAATTTATTTATTTAAAAATAAAATATTTATTAAAATAAAGTATTTAATTTTAACATTAAAAATATTATTATTTCTAATTTTTAAAAAATTATCATTATATTAATATTTGGATTTTGATACATCTGGACTTTACATTCAATTTATTCTATTTTAATATTAAATTTAAATTTAAGTTTAAAAACTAAACACTTTTTTTTATTATTATAATACAAAACTTATTATTTTAATTTTATTTAATATTTTGAATTTAGCAATGTCAATATTTATGTATCTACCTTGTTAAAATAAATAGTTGGAAAAAAATAAGAGTAATAATAAATAAGAAAATTGAAATATGTTTTAAAATCCTTCTCTTTGTCTTCTTATATACACTCTCTCTCACATACACTCTTCTCTCTCTATTACTTGTCTCTATCACCTCCTTTGTCTCTCATTTGTGCCCCCCTCTCACTCTCTTATCAAATCCATCTCTCATATTCTCTCTCTATATGTCTACATCTTTATCTTTTTATCTCTATCTCCCCCTCATTCATCGTCTCCTTCTTTCTATCCGTATTTCTCCCTGTTCCTCTCCCTCTCTCCCTTTGTATTTTTATATATCTCTCTCAATCCCTCTATCTTTCCCAAGTTATATATCTCTCTCCATCTCTCCCTCCTCTCTCTCTCTCTCTCTCTCTCTCTCTCTCTCTCTCTTCCCCCCTCTCTATCTCTTTCTCCCTCTCTCTATTACTTATATCTTTCACCTTCTTTCTCTCTCATTCTTTCCTCCTCTATATTTATCCCCCTATCTCTCCCTCTTCATCTCTATCTATATCTCAGTATCTCTACCTCTCTCCCGTCCACTCCATCTCTCTTGCTCTATATCTCTATATCTATATATCTCACATTTCGTCTCCCTCTTGCTCTTCTATTTTTTTTATCTCTCTCTCTCTCTCTCTCTCTCTCTCTCCATAACTTTATTTGCCTATATCTCCCTAGCTCTATAACTCTCTTGCTATAGGTCTATCTCCCTCTCCCTCTCCCTCCCCCTTTTTCTATATTGAGCTATTTTCCTTCTCTCTCTCTCTCTCTCTCTCTCTCTCTCTCTCTCTCTCTCTCTCTCTCTCTCTCTCTCTCTCTCTCTCTCTCCACATCTCTCCATCCCCCGCTCCCTCCCTATCCACCATGTCCATCTCTATCCCATTCTCTTCCAACATATCTCTATATCTCTCTTCCTCTTCACATATATCTCCCTCCCTCCCTATTTGTCTCTCTACTTCTCTTTAGTTGTTAATCTTTTTCTCTCTCCCTCCCCCTCTCTATATCTCCTTATATCTCTATCACTCTATCTCACCATCTCTCTCTCTCTCTAGCTCTCCTCTCTCTTCCTCTATACCTCTCCATCTCCCTATATCCCTCTATCTATATCTCATCATCTCCCTCTTTCTATCTCTCCATCTATTTGTCTCCCCATTCTTATCCCCCCCCCCCCCTCTCTCTCTCTCTCTCTCTCTCTCTCTCTCTCTCTCTCTCTCTCTCTCTTCATAAACATATATTTATATCTATGTCTCTTTGCCTCTCTATCTCTATCTCTTAATATTTCTTCTTCCATCTCTCCATCTCCCTCCACCCCCAATCTCCCTCTCTCCACTTCTCTTTTTATCACTTCCTATCTCTATATTTATCCCTCTCTCTATCCTTACATCTCTCTCCATCTCCCTCAAGTCCTAGACCTCTATTTATATATCTCTTTGCCTCTATATCTCGATCTCTTTACATTTATTCTTCCATCTCTCCCTCTATCTACCTATCTCATTAACTCTCCCTCTCTTTCTACCCCTATATCTCTCCCTCTCTCCACCTCTCTTGAATATCATTTCCTATTTATGTATTTATCTTTCTATGTCTCCCTCTCTCTATATATTTCTCTCCTTCTCTATATATTCCTCTATCCTCTATCTCTTTATCTCTCCCTCTCCTCTCCATATCCTCTCCATCTTTATCTCCCTCTCCATCTTCATCTCCATCTTCTTACCCCTATGATGTATTATATGAATATATACAAACATAGACAAGAAATTTCCCTTTGTAACCCTCCACACCTTTTCGACGTACCTATTCCACACCAAGGTGTAATTGCTAGTTTAATTTAAGAAAGTAGACAATGTTCCTTAGAAGAACAAAATTTAATATGATCATCTAACCCAATAATCAAAAAACATACCTTCATATTAATCAACCACCACCTCAAAAATTTTCGAATTTTTTTTTACGATTATTGGACATCAAAGTGTCATCTGTTTAATTATTCCCTGTCAAAAGTTTCATACCTTTTTCTTGATTCTCCACATCGTATTTTTATTATAAACAACCTAAGATGCTGTAAAAACAGCGTATGACCAACGCTACAAAATCCCATATCCAAGGCTAGCCTAGGGTTTATAAATAAACAAATTCAACGAAAGGGTTTTGGGTTTTGGTTTTCTCCCCTTGTTGGCGTAATCTTCCAAATCAGAAATTGCTATTAGAAATTCGCTTGTAATTTTTAAAGAAAAATTCCGGTCTCGCAGCCCGCAAAATGCCTCCCAAATCAGCAAAGAAGGATGCCCCTCCAGAGCGCCTCATTTTGGGCCGCTTTTCTTCGCATCTCAAGATTGGCATTGTAAGTTTTCTTTCCATACAAAAAAATCTGATTTATTGGTGTTTGGTTTGATCAATTTCTTTTACTTCAGTTTACAGTTTTTTAAGACAAATGTTTCATTTACCTGCTTGAGGTGGGATATCTTTTCTGTAGAATTTACCCGGATTTTATACACTGTCTCGTCGGGTAGACAATCTAAATTAAAAATAATCTGTTTCTTTTTCTTTCCGTCAAATTCACCTGGAATTTTACACCCTCCCTCCCCCGTTGAATGCGTCCTGCCTAGCAGCTTGGATGCAGTATTTTATCGAATTCAAAAGCCTTATTTAATATGCCCGCTTTGCGTCTAACCGATTTTATTTAAATAAAATGCCTCTTGAACTGTTTTTTAAAAGTTTAACCCAATTTGTTGAATAAAAATGCCTAAAATATCACACTCTTAGGATTTCAGCCTGGGCGCGAGCTCATGCTTCCAGATTGAATTGAGAGTTAGAGCTAAATTTTAATTATTTCTATCCATGAATTTAAACACTTAATTATGTTTCCGAGGGTTTCAACTGGGGGCTTTACCACATTTACTATGTTTTTTCTTTTAAGACTTGAGTTGAAATTGAGAACTAAATTTGATATATTTTTAGCCATGAGTTTGAACGCTTTATCATGTCTCCTAAGGTTGGAGCCAAGGTTATCTCTTAATCACGTTAGACATCTTTTGGCCGTAGATTCTGAAGTGAGGTTCAGAACTAAATTTTAACTGGTTTTAAGCCATGATTTGAACACTTTAATTACATGTTACGCGATTTGAACCCCAGGACAGAACTTGGTTATATTTTTATAGCATTTGACTTTTTTTCTTTTTAGTATTGGATTGACATTCAAAACAAAAAAATTAATTGTTTTTATCTTTTTAGCTGCAAGTTCAACAGTAAAACCTGAATACTTTTACTACGCTTCATCATTTTTTCTTTTAGTATTGAATTGAGATTTAGAACTAAATTTAATTGTTTTAATTTTTAAACCGTGAGTTTTACTTTCAACACATTGTCATTTCTCCTAAGATCCAAAACTCGAGCAGGGATTGATCTGGGAGTTACACTACTATTGAATTGAGATTAATAATTTGTTTGAATTGAGATTATTAATTTGTTTTTAGCAGCCTGTTTAACATTTTATCACATATCGTAGAATCCAATTCTAGGGCTTGATTGTTGAAGTCCTCATTCCATATTACGGTTTCCTGATTTTAGATTTAAATTGACAACTATAACTAAGTTTTTGTCATTTTCAGCCATGTATTATTTGCCAAGGTATCTAATGATATTAATTTGTTAAAAGGTTGGCATGCCAAATGTGGGGAAGTCGACTTTGTTTAATACTTTGACAAAGCTTTCAATACCAGCGGAGAATTTTCCCTTTTGCACAATTGAGCCCAATGAAGCACGTGTAAATGTTCCAGATGAACGTTTTGATTGGCTTTGCCAGTTGTACAAGCCTAAGAGTGAGGTATGTGGTTTGCCGTTTACTACACTGAAGCTCTCTGTATTATATTAACTTCATATTTTATAAATTGATTTTCTGCATTTGGTTAAGGTACATTATTATGCTGATGATTATTTATTCATATGTCCAAGTAAATTTAAATAATTCAAAATTTGTTCAGTTCGTCAAGTTGAAAGAAATGTGTTAAGGAATCTAGATCAGTGATAGGGAAAAACAATAGTCTTTTATTTCAAAGTGATTGCTGATATGTATTCGATTCTGACAAATAATGACTGATGAATATATTACTTATCGACTGCTTGCTGTATAATGTAATTGCCACGGTTATTGATTTCATTATCAGCAAGCACCGATATCATTGGCACGTAGGGTTATGCCACGTAGGGTCATGACCTTACATATCCATAGCACTTCACCATATACTGTCAACCACCATTAGTTATGTGCTGAATCATCTATCGTGCTCGATACTTATCGTGATTAACAATAACAATACGATAGTAGTAATATCGAACATGACTTGAAAGTCATTGGTTAATGCAACGATAATATGATAATGTTATTTTCATTCAATATGTATATGATTAAATTTAAATAATATATATATTATTTCACTCATAATGTATTGCTTGCTTCAATCCGAATGAGGCTACATCCTTAACACTCCCTCTTAGCGAAAAGAGGATTGAATTTCATAATTATGTTTAAGGAACAACATTCTAGATATATATTCATTTGGCATGAGCATATACATTCACTTAGTAATGCTTACTAGTGAAATACTTCATATCTCATGAAGATATGGATTATCTGATTTCCAGCACTCTAGCACTCTGGGACAACAACTATATGAAGTATATCAGATAACAACCTTGATTCTAGTAACAACTGTAAGATAGTCATTATCATAGGTATTATGTTCTTCAACATATTAGTTTTTGTCATTATCACAGGAGCAATAATTTTAGTATCATGACATCCGACACATTCCGGGACAGCAATTTAATGTAGTCAATCATGATATGATTGTTATCATAGTCTCCGACACATTTTGAGACAACACTTAATGACAACAAATCAATAACTCAAACATAACAAATTTAGTATCAAGATTTCCGGCACATTCCGGGACAGCAACTTAATGTAGTCAATCTTGATAACATATCAAGCTATTGTTGAGGTCGTCACCTTACAATAGCGATCTTACACATACATCACATGAAAGATCGTCACCTTTCATGACATAACACACAATTGCGATATTGCATCCAAAATATTCATGAATATCAAATTACATATGACTTAGATTTAATGTCAGAAATTTCAATCACAATTTGGTCATACCAAGTTTACCTCTAAAGTACTCCACTTTCAACTTTGCAAGAGGTTTAGTGAATATGTCGGCACTTTTCTCTTCAGTGCTGATGTAGACCAATTTGATAACATCTTTGTCTACCATATCTCTTATGTAATGGTAATGGATTTCTATATGCTTGGATCGATTATGAAAAACTGGATTTACGGAAAGTTTGATGCATCTTTGATTATCACAGTGAATCACTGTGGGGTTCAGGGGCTTCCCAAATAGTCCAACTAGCAATTTCCTTAACCACACTGCTTCACGAGCTCCCATGGAGGCAGCCATATATATTCGGCTTCAGTAGAACTCCGAGCAACTGCTGATTGTTTCCTGCTAAACCAGGATATCATAGCCGATCCAAGACTGAAACAACACCCCATAGTACTTTTACAATCAATGGAACTGCCTGCCCAGTCAGAATCAGAATACCCTTGGAGTTGTATCTCAACATTTTCATACTTTAGGCCAAGTCCAATAGTACCTTGCAAGTATCTCATAATATGCTTAGCAGCCATTAGGTGAATCTTCTTAGGTTCGCACATGAAATGACTTAACACATCAGTAGCATAACAAATATCAGGGCGAGTGTTTACCAAGTACATAAGAGATCCAATAATTTGTCTATAGTATGTAGGATCTGTAGGTTCTGAATCTACTGCTTCACTTTTAAGCTTGTGAAGATTTGTTTCCATTGGAGTGGATAGAGGTTTACAATCCATCATACCAAATTTGGTCAAGATATCAGTGGTGTATTTTCCTTGATTAATGAAATATAATTCTCTTTTTGCCATACTTCTAGGCCCAAAAAATAGTGCAGAAGACCTAGATCCTTCATATCAAATTCAGCCACAAGATCTTGTTTGCATTTTGCAATAAGATGATCTTCTCTTGTTATCAACAAGTCATCAACATAGGGAACAACTATTAACATGTAACCATCCGATATTTTGAAGTATATGTTAGGATCTGCTTCATTTTTGGAATATCCTAGCTTGGAGAGATAACTATCTATCCTTTCATACCATGCCTTGGGAGCTTGCTTAAGGCCGTAGAGAGCTTTTTTCAGTTTACACACAGAGGTTTCTATCATGTGTAGCAAAGCCTTCAGGTTGTTCTATATATACTTCTTCCTCAATAACACCATTCAGAAATGTGGTCTTTACGTCCATTTGATGTATCTTCCACCCTTTAGACGCTGAAATGGCAATAATGGTTCTTATAGAAGTATATCGGGCAACTGGAGCAAACGTCTCTTCGTAATCAATTCCAGCCTTTTGAGAAAACCCCCTGGCAACGAATCTTACTACCATCTGGTGCATATTTGATTTTGAATAACCACTTTGAAGAGACAACTGATTTGTCTTTTGGTCTAGGTACAATGTCCTAGACATCATTTTTTAAGATAGATTGGTATTCCTCAATAATTGCATCTTTCCAAGCTTGACATGTTAAAGCCTCTTCAACATTTGATGGTTCAGATTTTGTAAGCTTGGTCATGAGTGCAACATAGCATGATTGACTTCTTTTTTTCTTATTCTCTCTGAAGATTTCATCAGGTTCCACATTATTTTCTTCAATCATCTTTCTTGCCCATAGTGGTCTTTTCTTGTTGTTAGGATTTTCAGCATTCTCAAAATTAGATGATTGAGGTTCATGTTCTTCTATGCTATTCTCCCTTTGATTCTCAATTGTAAGATTTTCATCTGATTCTGTGATTTGATCATCTTTTGCACTTAGAGAGAGTTTATAAGCAGCATCTTCTTCAAATTTGACATCTCTACTGATTTCAATAGATCTTCGTCCTGGAATATAGACTCTGTATCCTTTAGTGGTTTCACTGTAGCCAACAAATATGCCTTTCTTCTCGGAGGGTTCTAGTTTGGTCCTCTTTTCTTTAGGAACATGAATATACACGTGACAACCAAAGATTCTTAGATGGCTTAAATCTGGTTTATTCCCTGTAAAGGCTTCTTCAGGTGTTATATTTTCTAAGATTGAATGAGGGTATCTGTTTTGAACGTACACAGCTGTATTTGAGGCTTCGACCCAGAATGAGATATGTAGATTTTGATCATGCATCATGGCTTTAGCGGCTTCAATGATGGTTTTGTTTTTCCTTTCTGCGACTCCATTTTGTTGAGGATTATAAGGTATTGTACACTCTCTCTTAATCCCAACAGAAATGCAGAATTCTTTAAAATTTTCAGAGATATATTCACCCCCATTATCTGATCTTAGAGTCTTTATTTTCTTCCCAGTTTGATTTTCCACTAAGGCTTCAAATTCTTTGAATTTCAATAACAGTTCATTTGATTCTTTAAGTTTTATGAAATAGATCCAAGTTTTCCTAGAGTAGTCATCAACAAATATCACGTAATACAAAAATCCCCCTAGTGATGGTAATGACATTGGACCACACAAATCAGTGTGGACAAGTTCTAGTACAACTTTTGATTTGTGTTCGCTTGAAGGAAAAGACCCTTTTGAGTTCTTTCCTAGAGCACATCCTTTGCAAGTTCCAACATGATCAGATTTTAGATTAGGTAATCCTGTGGTGGTCTTTCCTATAGAAGGTAGGGCACTAAACCGAAGGTGTCCTAATCTTCTATGCCAAATTTCATTAGAATTTGATACTTCATGATTTAGTGCATGTTTTTGAGCATTACATAGTTTATATAAACTACCATCTCTAGATCCTATAGGAATAGCATTCTTTATGTTAGAATTTTTAGGCCAGCGTAAAACTTTACCTTCATGGAAGGTGACACGATATCCTTGATCAGCTAGTCCTGAAATAGAGACCAAATTTCTTTTGATACTCGGTACAAAAAGAACATCTTCCAATTGTAATGTAACTCTTGTTCTTAATTGAATTGAGCAGGTCCCAATTCCTTTCACTGGATAGGTAGGAATTGTCTCCAATTGTAACTTCTTCAGTTGAATGCCCTTCAAAGGTTTCAAATTGATCTCTAAATCCGGTTATGTGTCGTGATGCTTCGCTATTGATTATCCACATATTTTTGTTTGAATTTAGCTCGCTTGATAAGGCTAAGAAGAATAGAGGATTCTCTACTTCCTTGACTTCAGCTATGGTTGCTTGGGCTTTCTTTCTTTCCGGGCAGAACCTGTGAGTGTGTCCAAATTTATCACACCTGTAGCATTGAATCTTGGAGAAGTCTCTGTTTTTTGGATTTTGATTGTTATTTCCTCTCTTCTGTTTGAACTTCTTTTTCTTCCCTTTGTTGTTTGTGTTAGCATGTAGTGCTTGAATTTCTCCCTCTTTGTTTGGACCCATCCCTCTTGTAATTAGTCGAGATTCTTCTTGAGCACAATTGTTCTTGAGTTGATCGAATTTCGGTAGTGTAGGTCGAGCACTAATGCCTTGAATAAAGGATTCCCAACTGGATGGTAATCCCTTAAGTGCTATTAGAGATAACTCCATATCATCTACATTATTTCCAATAGTTGACATTTGGTCTTTCAACTCTGAAATCCTCATAATATAGGACGTGATTGTTTCTCCTTTGTTCATGTGATATGCATTAATTGCTGTATGAAAGTAAGAAATCTGCTTGCATTATTTATTTCATATGTATTTTGGATGGTCTTGAACATATCATAAGCTGTAGTTAGTTTTGATATGGTTGGAAGAATGTGATCTTTAACAGCATCAATTATTATTTTCTTAGCCTTGTTGTTGTGTCTTTTCCAGTTTGTTTTCTCTGGTTCGTCTTCGGGCATTTTTGTGTCTTCTTCTATATATGCATCCAAATCAAGTTCTTGAAGAATTGCTATTATTCGAATTTTCCATGAGACAAAATTGGATGAGCCTTCGAGTCTATCCTCCACTCTAACACTGTTCACCATGATTGTTCTTCCTTTGATTTGGAATGCAAGTCTGAATTTTAATTAAAAAATGTCACTATCTTTTATTTATTTCTCTACCAACTTGTCTCTGATACCATGTTAAGGAATCCAGATCAGTGATAGAGAAAAATAATAGTCTTTTATTTCAAAGTGATTGCTGATATGTATTCGATTCTGACAAATAATGACTGATGAATATATTACTTAGCGACTGCTTGCTGTATAATGTAATTGCCACGGTTATTGATTTCATTATCAGCAAGCACCGATATCATTGGCATATATATATCGGTGAAGGGTTATGTCTACGTAGAGGCATGACCCCTACGTGGCTTTATGCCACGTAGGGTCATGACCCTACGTATCCATAGCACTTCACCATATACTGTCAACCGCCATTAGTTATGTGCTGAATCATCTATCGTGCTCGATACTTATCGTGATTAACAATAACAATACGATAGTAGTAATATTGAACATGACTTGAAAGTCATCGGTTAATACAACGATAATATGATAATGTTATTTTCATTCAATATGTATATGATTTAATATATATATATATTTCTATTCAGACATATATATATATTATTTCACTCATAATGTATTGCTTGCTTCAATCTGAATGAGGCTACATCCTTAACAAAATGAAGCATCAATTTACTCTTTCAAACAACATCATGTTTAACAAATATTTTAGGTCTTTTTTAGTTCTCATGCTCCAGTTTTTGAGTAAATAAGGAAACGATTAACTACTACTACTACTAGCAGGCAATTAAACACAGGAAACCTTTTGGCTAACAAGCCATGGTGAGGAATGTCCTTTTGGTCAAAGGTGAGAAAAGGAAAATTTAAGTTATGAAATTTTTAACAACTATAGAGTGTTTTTGAATCTTTATTTTTGAAGTATATCTTCTGAGGCCATTTCTGCAGAAAACAGCATTTACGGTTAATCATTTTTAGTGGATCTAAGAACATTATGGATGTTTTAAATGGAAATTTGGCAAATATTAGTGAAAATTTTGTTGCGTGCAAAATATGTTCTGGTAGATTCAGTGAAATTTAGTTAACAAGTGGAAGTAATCCGGATCACACCTTATTCAATTGTGGCAATTAAATAATATACCTACATAACACTGGAGGACCAATCCTGTTGGGATCTGGAACTGGGTCATCATCATAGTAATCACTTTGTATTACTGCTAGACTATGGCCTGACAAATGGAAACACATCAAGGTGAAAATCTATTAGGTTTTGGATCTTGGCCAAACTCTCACAACACCAATTAATGTGTTAAATTACCTTGCTTTCTCTGCTCAGTAATTTTAATGCTATGCCAATCTAAAGCTATCTGGGAAACACATTTTAGTAACTTGTTAGGTGATAAGAAAAGGTCCTGAAAAATATAGCACGACAATTGTTATGCTTACTGCTAGACCATGGCACAATGGACAGAAACATGTCAAGTTTAAAGGCTAATAAGTTATAACTAAAATAGTTCCTGGCAACTTTGTTCATTGCCATGCTCTGTTAAATTTAGAACCAGAAAGATAAAACTTAGAAATCTGAAACAAGAATTCTCACAAGAACACAAAACACAAAATCTTATCCTGGGAAAACCCTCCACTTGAGGGTGAAAAACCCAGCCACACCAAAATTGAACTTTATTATCAACACAAATCTGATACACTGCTTTCACGCTTAACAGGCAATGATTGTTTTCACTTTAACAATCGACAGTATGATAAATAAAACTTTCTGAAAAATAGCTTCTACCATTCATACAGCATATACACCTTTTACCATATGTAGATATTACACACCAATCAAACACATGAAGATTATATTAGAAAAACTCGAACAGGCCAAGGTAGCTGCAGAGATATCCTTCTTCGAACACAACACGGATGATGACAGATACGAAAGAAATAGATTGTCTTCCTTTTAGAAATTTTCACAACCCGCAAATTAAACAGGTAGTGAAATATATCAAATGCGCAAGGCTCCAAGAATCTCTTTACGGTGGAGACGAAAGACCAAGAGGCACCAAACAGCTCATCGACAGTTACAAAAAAATATGCCGTTCCTTACTCCACCACCGACAGGAACTGAAGGTGAGACATGACTGCATCACAATGGATGAAATCAATAACGACGGTAGTCGTGCCAGCATGGACAACGCACAAGTCGGAGATGAAGGTCAATGACGGCAAGCATAGGAATATGAAACATAAACAGCTTTCATTGGAGCAAAAAATAAATCCATAGAGACAACTTCACGGTAATGAACAGAAGATACGAACTGAGGGAGAAATAACAGCAAGAAGAATTGCATCCCAACGCAGGTAGAACTCCTAAAGCTACTTGCATTAACATGCTCTATGTTTTCACTTTTTTAAGCAATTTTAGGCTGGATCACCCTACAATAATCTGCCAAGCTTATGTTTTTCCCTCAACTTTTTAGAGGGTAAGAAATGGTGCTGAAAATGTCATATTGATGCAATCACTTTTACTTGCCACTAGAACATGGTCTGATAGGTGGAAATGCAGTGTCTATCAACTTCAAAATTGCAAGTGATCCGTAGGGACATACCCTCGTGCTCTAACCCCACATTTTGGATGTCTTAGGGACATGGGGACTAGGGAGGAATGTACCACCCATCTTTCCAGTTTTTGATGAATTTACAAGGATATCCAAGGGATGTCTCCCTTTTTAATTTTTGTTTTTTTGGGATTCCTTGGGCCCCCTTGAACATTCGTCAGCCATCCTAGGGTGTTACAGTGTACCCTATTTTAAAAGTTCAAACAAAAAAAAATGATATCTTAATCCTTTTTTGGTGTGGATAGGGCTTTTACCTAATTGGTTTCTTTTTTGGATCCTTTTCACACCTAGTTAGTTAAGTTTACTTGGGGCGTTTACTTTTTGTGTCTAAAGTCATTCAATCCTAACACTTGTCACCATTACATGTTGTCTTGTCTCACCCTTGCCTAAGGGTGAGACACAACATCTATCTACATACAAGGGTATCTTTGTATATTTGCAATTGTATCTGTTGTACTAATATCAGAAATATAGCATTATTTCTTGCTTCTTCCTCTTGTGGGAGGTTTTTTGGTTTTGTAGAAGATTCTTGCTCTTGTGAAATTATATGTGCAACTTCAACATTCTTAACCTAAAAAGGCTGACCACCAAGTCCTTCCAACCTTGAAAAATTTAAAAAAAACTGTGGGCAATGTTCTTTTGTAGTCACCAAAAGAAAAAAAAAAGGAAAAATGAAGAAGAGGAAGAAAATAGGGAGACAAATGAGAGGAAGAGAAAATGAGAGGAAGAGGAAGATTATGCCACTACTTTCTCATTGGATGGTGAGTTAGATTAACCATTTTATTTTATTTGCTATGTTATTCTTCTGCCTTGAATTTTAAGAATAAATTAAATATCATGCTATAGATGCTTGTTGTTGATCATTGGATAATTTGGATAATTCGAATGTCAAATTGTCTAATTTTCTATAGATTTCAGCTTCTTTTCCTCGGTTCTCAGATAAATGATAAATTGTAGCTTCTTTTATTAGATATAGTATTAGGGTTCTATTGTAGGGGGCTCATCCTTCTAAAACAAAACATATAGTTTCTATATTATCCAGCATGAATGACCCTTGTAATGGGCATAGCAGGAGATCAAGGTTTACATAATATTAAAATCCACACAACTTACTACAATCTTAAGCATGCGCTAAATATGCAGATCCAAAAAAAAAAGACATAGGCACACATCATTTTGACAAATCTGAAATTCCATATTCTCCTAAACCAGCAAATTGAGGTAGTGTTTTCCAATGATCAAATGTATGACTATGTACTCATGCTCACACAATTTTCTACTAGAAGCACTCATTCATTTACACGGATTGTGGAAATTTAATGTCTATTATGTATCTCCATTGCTAGAAACATATAGTAGCTCTAGGACTAGTGACATAGGGCCTTGGGCATTCATGAAGCCATTGATCTTAACCTTTGTGATTAATTTTGCTTGCTTAACTGCACGAACGGTATGCTCATCATCTAGTTTCGGCAATGTATAATTATTCAAGACTTTTAAAACATCCTTGTGATGTGAAACCACCAAATGCCTCAGCACTAAATTGATATTCTAGCAATAATCTTCTAGCACCCAAACATGCTCCATATGCACTATAACCCTAGCTTATATAAGCCTCGTATCAACATCATTCTCATTAGAAACCCTTGCATTATGTTTGACCTAATGCCACAACCTGTCTTGAATATCCTTCTCTTCCATATCCTTTGACTCCTCCATTGGCTAGGCCAACAACAATTCTTCTAGGCTCTCCCAAACTGCAGCATATTGACTTCCACCTTTATATTGTGCTTGAACTCCTCTAAGATAGTACCACATAACCTAATTGTGCCATTCTCTCACAAACCCTTGGGAATTAAATAGCTTTAACGACCTTCAAACAACCCTAAAACAATTGAATTTCCTTTGTAGGCAATGGTCTTATACTATGGTGGAATGGGTCACAAGAGACTCCTTTACCAGTTTGTATGCCTCCTAAGAGATAGGAACCCCAATGCAAAATACAAAGAACTACCGACTATCAAAAGCAAACATGACATCACATGAAGCTGCCATTGCTATACAAATACAGCTCATCTTTGTGCCTTACATACGCCTAGCTTCACCATGCAATAATTAAGAACAAGTAATGAAATAATGATTGAGCATGTTTGATCTCCCATCAAATAAACATGCACTTCCAAGGCAAGTTATCAAAAATATATAAACTTAGTGCCTAACACTATGCTTGTAGAGGCTGCTCCAACAAACTGGATTAGGAACAATCTCCAATCTTTGGCATACACATTTTTAAACAAAGAAAAAACTGGTTTTTGAGTATCTTGCTATAGCTATATAGTCAGATAGGGCATTTTGTTCTCTATAGCAATGTGTTAGAAATATATTATTAGATATTTTTTCTAATTTGTAATGGAGCTTCCAGTCAGGACAGAATTGCTTAACTGCTTGAATCACAATTTTTAAGTCACCCTCCATCTTTAAAGATCAATAACCTACCCCATAAGCCACTTTTATAACAGCATGGAGGTCTTCCCATTCCACTTTATTGGCTGACTTCTGTCCTATATGCATTGAGCCACTGTACAAAATCACCTTGAGAATCACAAATGAGATATCCTGCCACTGTAAACTCAGGGTTGCCTTGGAACACCCCTTCAAATTTAGTTTAACTCCTCTAGAGCCTGCCACTTTGCATTTCCATTTTTCTTATGAACTATCAATCCACAAGCAGGGAAAAATTGAAGCTTCTTTCAGTGATTGAGCCTTTTTGTAATTATTTTTTAAATAATTTTTTAATTGCTGTGCCTCTGCCCTTCCCAAAATATGGACTTCTTTTGCTGTTGCTGAAACTGTATGCCTGAAACAAAACACTGAAGATTACGTTGTAATTTGCTTGATTTTTTTAATGTCATGTCACACTTAAATAATCTGTTAAACGTTTTTCTGTTTTATAAGTTGAAAGGTTGCACAACATCTTAGCAAAATAAATGAGAAGCTACTTTTTATAGTCTACAAAAGTGTCGCAGGTTCAATCCACACTTATGAAATTGTGAAGGGCTGCTGGCTTAGTGGAAAGAACTTGAGTTGCATCTGTAAGGTTTTAGGTTCAAGTTCTAGTTGGTCCATGTATTGTATTTTGAAAAATAAGAACTCAAATCTGTAGAAGTAAACCAATGTTAGAAATTATTTGTTTGATATGCGTGGAGCTTATTTGAGCTTTATATCCATTTTGTGCTTATGCAAAGTCACACATTGTATAAAAATGATTGCATTTGAGCACTTATTCACATGATTTAATGTGGGTTGACTGTTAATGTTTTGATTCTTATAGTATGAGTTGATGTATTGAAATAAAAACAGTCTATTCCATTAAAGATTATAAATCAGGTATTTTTGAGAGTTCTATAGGCAGCAATGAAGGTATTGTAGAATGGCAAGGTCTTGACTTGTAGAATATTCTACTTTGACTTGTCTGCCTGGAAGGATTCTTTATGTTTTCCATTATGTCTCTTGCTATCAATTTTCTGAAGGCATAGAAAGGGCAAAAGATTTAAATTGGTTTAGATGTTTATGACATGTATTTATTCTTGTAACTTCAACTTTACATTGCTGTGGGTGGACTACTAATTATTTTATCAGCTAGTAAATATGGCAATGATAAGGGGTGGTATAAATGGGTGATAATGATTTTAAGTGGACTAACTTCTATCTTCCTTTACTATTTCTTGCAGGTTTCTGCATTTTTGGAAGTGCATGACATAGCAGGGTTGGTACGAGGAGCACATGATGGGCAAGGACTCGGAAACAACTTTCTTTCTCACATAAGGGCAGTTGATGGAATTTTTCATGTTTGCAGTAAGTGTATTCAAAACTTTGCTAGTTTAATGCTCTTATCAATTTCATAAGAAATCCTTAAGCACTGGCAAGTTTAAAAAATGGAGCTTCGGTTTTCATTTTGTTGTTATTCTTTTATCCAAGTTCTATGCAATCTTATATATAGATGTGTACAAGTTACTGCCCTCATACTTGGAATAACACTTGTCACTGTGAAGTTTTATCCATGCAAAATCAATGAATTCATCAGCAAAGTTGTAGTTAACAACATTCTCATATCGCTCTTAGTTACCACTACACTTGAGAATTCTTTGTGTTATGTCTTTTTTTTTTTCTTATCTCTGCATTTACTTAGGTGAGAAATCTGGGAATGTTAATACTTAATAAGGGCCTTGGTACTGGCGAAGGAAATACACTGGTTTTTCAAAATGGAGAAGCCTGTTTGCAAGTTGCCTTCAACTTGTTTCTTTCCCTTGGGTCTTCTTTTTTTGAGAGTGCTGAGTCCACTGCTTTTGGCTTATATGGAAGAGTCATGCCACTTTTCTGGGTAGAGTTGTTTTTGTGAAGAAGCATTATATTAAAACACAAGCTTTAATTGTCCTTGATTGCAATCACTCTTGCTGCATGGGCTAGCTTTGATCAACTTTGTGACTGAGCCAAGCCTTTTCCGTTTTTTATGTTCTTCAAAGGATTTGTTAAACTAACCATTTGTTTTTTCTTTGTTTCTGCCTTATTTTCTTCCATTGCACTTTGTATTTGTTTTCGATCTTGTCTTCATGTTGTTTTCTTACCATTTGAGATTGTCATAATCCTCCTCTACTCTGTTTAAAGCAAGCAGCAAATTTCTTTGTTTCTTTTCTAGCATTGCTTCTGTGTACTTTCCCTCAGTGCTCTTGCTGAAGTTTGCCCTCCATTTCCTCTTGCTTACTTTTCTTGGGATAGTGAAACCCAAAACTTTGGTGGAGCTGTCTTTCTTGACAGTTGATAGTCATAAGTGTCTGTGTAGTTGTTTATATAATAGTCGATGGTTCAAATTTCCTCTTTTTCTTAACTTCCAATAATCTTTTAGACATTAGAGTTAATTAGAGTTAATTTCTGTGTAAGTAAGTATTCTACACATCGATTATGTTCTTGTTGTCTTTCCACACAGTTGTTTATCTTTTAGAGGTTATATGTTGCCATTTTTCTTTCTTTTTTTTTTTTTCTGACATTTTTATCATCTAGTTTTGGCTTTCTTTGGTTTTTCATATATTTGATGGATTCTTTATTATTTTGAAACAAAACCACCACAATTTTTAAATTTCAATATTTTTTTAGGATCGACAGATATCACACGATCTTTTTAACAATTTGCACACCCTAGTTAACCTTATTTATTAGCTATATTTCCTCCATTTTAATATCTTTGCTTAAGATTTACATCTTGATAGTAATTTAGACACCAAGTTGTCACACAAGTTATATATTGATAAGAAAATTGAGTCTTTGAATGCAGTTTCATTTTTATTAGCTTTTGACAACTGTGTGCATGTTTAGTTGGTATTATAGTTGGTGGTGATGCTCGTTGTAGTGTTTTTGGCCTCTGGATTGTTCTCTACAATTCTTGAATAACATTTCTATTTTTAGTAAGTGCCTATTTTGGCACCCAACTTCATTCTTCAGCATCAGTTACATCTCGGCGTCATCAGTTTCAGTTTTCGGTGCTTTGGGGGAGCTTCAGAATCGTAGGCTTGGAGAACGCAGAAGGTTCTTAGCTGGTTCATGTAAGATGTATGTGGACCAATGAATACAACATCGGTCATTAGTGCCAGGTATTTTCTCTTGTTTGTAGATGACTATAGTAGGAAAATGCAAGTGTTTTAAAGAAAAATCAGACGTGTTTACAAAATTTCAGAAGTTCAAGTAATTAGTAGAAAAAGAGTTGAGATGTGCAATCATAACTCTTAGTTCTGATAATTGGGATGAATTCTGCCCAAAGGAATTCACAGACTTTTGTGCTAAACAGGGTATTAAGCATCAATTCACAACACCCTATACCCCTTAGCAGAATGGTGTAGTTAAGAGGAGGAACCATACGATTACGAAGATGGCTCGATGTATGTTGGAGAACTAGAGTGTTCCTAAGAAGCTTTTGGCAAAGGCAGTTTACATTGTAATGTACCTTCTCAACTTGTCTTTGACATAGGGAGTGAAGGAGAAGAACCTAGAGGAAGCATGGCTTGGGAGGAAACAAGGAAAGAGCCATCTTAAGATTTTTGGTTCTACTGCGTACATTTGGATTCCAAATCTCAAGAGAATCAAACTAGACTCCAAGAGTCAAAAGTTAATGCTAACAGGGAACAATGACAATTATAAACCCTACAGGCTGATTGATGTGGACATTGACCACTTGACTTTCAGCAGGGATGTGGTGATTGATGAAGAAGTTTGAGATTTTCAGCTTTCTTTTGACATCAAGAGTTTTGAAGATCACCCTATGAAGGCTAAAGATTTAGTTGTCCAAGAGAAATCTACACCTAAGTCTTCCATTAGCAAGACCTGAAAGGGGGACTGATGATTTTGAACAAGAGTAATCTCCTTGGTATAGTCCAACAAATTGTCTTTAGGAGGACTTGGATTAGCATCTAGATGATATAGTACTAGGCAGCCCAAGTCATGATGGCCACATTGATTTGGATAAAGGGGTTTCTACAAAGAGACCTAAGTGGTGTTGAAAATTTGTTGGTCTTGTTTGGGATGATGAAATGATCAAAGACAGATATCTCATCTAGAGGCAAGAGCAAGTAGAACACAATTAACTTTACTCCTATGCCTACAATTCAAAGTGTTTATGAGCCACAAGATTTTGTAGAGGCGAAAGGTAAACCAAAATGGGAAAAGGCCATGGAACCCGAACATCAAAGTCTTATGAAGATTAAAACTTGGGCTCTTTTAGATCTTACACTAGGGAAGAAACCCATTGGCTGCAAACATATGTACAATGTCAAGTACAAAGCTGATCGTACACTTGACAAGTACAAAGATTGGTTAGTGGCTAAAGGATTCTTATAGAGAGAAGGTATTGATTATACGGAAAATTTTGGTCCTACAACAAAGATGAGCACCATCCGATTGGTTTTGACCATTGTAGCACAGTTTGGTTGGAAAGCCCATCAAATTGACGTAAAGAGTGCCTTCCTCAATGGTGACTTAGAGGAAGAAGTGTACATGACTCAGCCTTAGGGATTTCAGGTTATAGGAAAGAAGTGTCACGTATGTAGATTGACTAAGGCTCTTAATGCCCCAAAATAGGCACGTAGGGCATGGTACACAAAGATTGACAAGTATTTGGATGAATAGGGGTTTCAGACAGGTCCTTCAGATCCTAAATTTTAGTTCAAAAGTGTAGGCAATGACATCATCCTTCTAGTCATTTATGTGGACGATATCACATTATAATAGGTAGTGAGGCACATTTGATTGAGCAAATCAAATGGAATTTGAGCAAGGTTTCTAACATGA
The DNA here is from genome assembly GCF_030272615.1 of Cryptomeria japonica. Lineage (NCBI taxonomy): Eukaryota > Viridiplantae > Streptophyta > Pinopsida > Cupressales > Cupressaceae > Cryptomeria > Cryptomeria japonica. The sequence goes on along the minus strand of NC_081415.1, from coordinate 114,803,495 downwards.
TAAACTTAGGCCTCCTCCATTATTGCATAGTGTTGTGACCATTTCACACATCGCCCCATGAAATGGGGACCCCCTCTTTTTGCTCGGTTTTGCTCGTCCTTCTCTCTGCTTTTAGGGTTTTGGGTTAGTGAGTCAGTCGTCTGGACTAGGGTCAAGCCTTAGGGTTTCCGTTTTAGTGTTTTCAGGCCAGAGTCCAGTCCATTTTGAAGAATTGTTGAGCTTCCTCCCGTAAGATGCAATTTTGAGATGAGGTGAATTCGTCAGAGGTCAAGTAAGTCTGTCTAGGTTTAGTCGGAATTTTGAATGCAAGTCCAAATTTTGCCTAAGTGTTGATGATGGAATTATGGAAGTTTGTCTGATTGAATGATTTTGACCAAATTTTGGAAATTTTAATAATTGATCCTAGGCATTGGAAATGGCTTAATTTTGCCTTGTCAAGTGACTAAAGCCTTAAAATCTTGATATTTTGCCCTATGGAAGCAAGTTCGCTCTCGTCCCTCTCTCAGGGACCAGGGCGAAAATCATATTTCTATGCATCTTGTGAATTGACTTCTTTCATTTGTCTTGTGCAGAGTCGCCAGGAGATGTAGTTGAACGCGAATTGAAAGATTTGGAAGAGTTTTGAGACTCAAAATGGCAAATTTTTGGAGTTTGAGGCCAAATCGCTCTTGTCCCTCAGTCAGGGACCAGGGTGAAGTGACTTGCCTAGGCCATTTTGACCTCATTTTGATCAAACTAAAGCGTTAAGGACGTGATGGAAGGTGAAATCAACATGATGGAGTGTCCAGACTTAGTCGTTTGCAACGAAAGGATGAACATTTACCCTCAAGGACAAAAATCGCTCCTGTCCCTCACTGAAGGAACGGAGCTTGTTTCTCAAAATTTCACTGTCCTTGCAGGATCAAGACGATTTTTGGATTGGAAGAGATAAAGGGGGGCATGTTCTGTCCATTGAATATAATTTAAAGAAATTTGCAAACAAGGAAATGTGCCAGGAACAAAAATCGCTCCTGTCCCTCACTGAAGGACCGGAGCTTAAAATCCAAAATTGCCTTGTCCTTGAAAGATTTGAACGATTTCGCGATTTGAGAAGATCAAAGGAGGTACAGTTTATCAATTGAATATAACTTGAAAGTGCCATCATGAGGAAAATTGGCCCTAGAAGCAAAATCGCTCCTGTCCCTCAGCCAGGGACCAGGGCGAATTTTAGTGATAGCTCCCGTCCCTCTCTTAGGGACCTGAGCGATTTTCCTTATAAGACAAGTTTTGGGCAAAGATCAAGTGAGTTTTAAGTTTGAGGCAAGCAAAAAGGGCGTAACGAATCCATTGAAGATAATTTGAAGATTGCAAGACACCAAACAAAGCCCATATTGTCCTAGGCGCTCCTGTCCCTCTCCCAGGGACCAGAGCGATTTCTTCCTTAGACAAATTTCTCGCCAAGATGAAGCAAATTCCATGTCAAGGATGAGTGAAGGGGAGCATGGCGGATCAATTGAAGATAGTTTTAAACGTTGGCAAAGCACGAATGAGCTTATGAGTTAAAGTTCGCTCCTGTCCCTCTCCTAGGGACCAAAGCGAAATGTTTAAGTGTGCTTAAATTTTGAATGTCACTCCCATTTCATACGTTTAAGAAGGAATAAAGGACATCATTTTACGCCTTGAAGACAATTTGATATCAATATGATGGAGGATTTGCACCATAGACTAAAGTTCGCTCCTGTCCTTCAGTCAAGGACCAGGGCGATATTCACTAGACTGGTCATTTCTTTCAAAAACCACGTCAAGGCAAGGTCGCACAAGGTCGAAAATGTCTTTGGGAAGATGATAAGCAAGGAACCAAACGTCAAAAAGTGACTAACTTGAGCAAAGAGGCAAAATCGCTCCTGTCCTTCAGTCAAGGACCAGGGCGATATTCATAAAATCAATCATTTTCTTTCAAAGATCACATCAAAGCAAATTTACACAAGGTTGAAAATGTCATTTGAAAGGTGATGAACAAGGAGTCAAGGTTAAAAGGTGACAAATTTGAGCTAGAATGTAAAGTTCGCTCCTGTCCCTCACCAAGGGACCAGGGCGATATTCACTCAAATATCAAATTTGCCTTGTAAAAGACAAGTAAGTATGCGTGGAATGAAAGAATAAAGTTGTTACTTGCCTTGTGATATAAATTAGTGATTAAAGAGGCGAAGACCAAGGAGTAAATGCAAGTTCGCTCCTGTCCCTCAGTCAGGGACCAGAGCGAAAATGATCTAAGGGGCATTCATTTACAACATTGAATCAATCAAGTTCAGGATTCCCGATGAAGATGCTAGTTTCAACGTAGAGGAAGTGGTTTTGAACGTAAAAGGCGAGAAATTCAAGAGCAAAATGCTAAATCGCTCCTGTCCCTCTCCCAGGGACCAGAGCGATATGGTTTGTACCCCTTTACATCTCCCATGTTTTGGCGCTAATGAATTTTCAAATTATATTAAATGCTAAAATTCGATGAAATTTGAAATTTTTAATTAAAATTGGCATTTAATGGGTGCGCATGAAACATTTATTAATTAATTTTGCCTTTAAAAAATCGAAACTATTAATTACAAAGGCAATTAATTAATTAATTAATTAATTTAAATAAAAAGGGGAGTGCGCTTGGATTATATTTTCATATTTTTACAAAGTCGGCCCCTATTGTTATTTAAAATTTGTTTCTATTTGCCTATTTTTACAAAGTCGGCCTAGAGGTAATTAAGGAGATGAGCGCTTATATAAGGAGGGTACTTTCATACATTTCAAATCATCATTTAAACAATCATTTGCATGCGATTTGGAGAAGTGCAAATTTCATCAAGGAGAGGTGCGAAATTTCCATTCAAGGGGAGTGCGAACTTGGTTTGAGGTGGAGCGAATTTGCCATCATCACATTGAAGACCCCAAAGGGTGGTGGAATTGACAAGGGAGATGCCTTTGCTAGAGGAAGATCACGTTGAGACTTCAAACTTCGATTTTTGCCTAGGCGAATTTCCTTATTTTTGCATTTTTAGAGTTAGCTCTTGAGCAAGGTATGGCGAAGTCTTCTTTTTGTCTTAATTTTAAATGTTGATCGTCATAGTCTTCAATTAAGTTTTGAATTTTGAAAATTTGAATTTCCTGTAGCTCAATCGTATTTAGGAAATGATAACTCAAATACTTATCATGAAGTTTCCTAAATTTAATCTTTAATCTATAGTTTTACATTGCAAAATCTATTACTTATTATGAAATGTTGTGTAGGTGTTACGATGGCGACCCCGAAGGCGGGAGCATCCACCAGTCGTCCAGCTCTCATGAAGGAAGATCAAAAGAACGAAGAATTGGAGACCAAGATTGTGTCTAAGTGGAGCAACATTGGAGGTACCAACTTGGGCAACTTCAGTACGAAGAAGTTTCGAGAGGTCCCTTACATTGGCAAGCCATCACCTGTCGCCAGGAGGATAATTGAAAGTGGCATCATTAAGGCGGCCGACTTCCCTCCAGCAGTCCAGTGCCATGAGTTGATGATCGAGTGTGCTCGTCATTATGATCCACAGTCCAGAACGATCGTGTCCAACGAGGGAAACACTTTGGCTTACCTCTCAGAGGAAGCTATAAGTGAGGCTTTCCATCTTCCAGAGCACAGAGATATGGTCTACAAAAGCATAGAAGGAGCCAGGTCCATGTACGAAGATGATCCGAACGCTTGCCTAAGCATCATCAATAAGAATTGGTTACTCAAGAGTCGTCCTCACCTGAGCAAGGTTCCAAATACACCACATAGGATTGATTTCCAGGAGGAGTACAGAGATTTGATAACACTGCTCAACCGAGTCACAGGAGCCCCTCAAGCCTTCTATTTTGAGAAGTGGATGTTCTACTTCATCCAAGTGATAGTTCAGGGAAAAGGAACAATTCATTGGGCTAGAATGATTAGCCATTGCTTGGACGTACAGTTAAGGAGACTGAAGGCTACCAAGTCTTTCCACATGAGTTCATACGTCATATATGCCTTGATCAGGAGCTTTGAGTATGTAGGACTACCTCACAGAGGAGTGATTGGAAGAGGACCCGGCGAGGTCAGAGTTTGTGATTCCTATGTTCACTTGCATCATCCACCAGGAAGTAACTACAAGTTAGTTAATGATACCTTCACAATGAACATCACAAGGACGTTGCAAGGCGGGATTCACAACAAGCTATCACAGGATGCACAAGAGCTAGTAAAGAGGTACGGTGCTTGGTTTATCCAATTCCCGAAATTTACTTATATTAGAGTTCATGGATGTCCTTCACCTCCATACATGTTGCCGAGATATCCGACAGACAGAATAGTGTTACTTGAGGTAACTAGACAGTTGGCAGCTTATGCGAAGGCATTCAGACACAGACATGGAAATGGAGTTCCTGTGCCTATCATATTAGGGAATTCAGTTGAGGTATGTCCTAATGCTCTAGCGATGGATGACGCAGAGAAGGAGTTAGCTTTGTATTCTTTTTCATTCTTTGCCTTGAGAGAGAGCTTTGATCCATATGGGTATATAGAGGAGACAGTCGGTAGAAAATACAAGCATGAGTTTCAGATAGAAGACTTTGTGATGAATCTCTTAGATGATCTTGAAGTGAAAAGAAAGATGCATTCTAGATTGCCTTTGGACTTCATCAGGAAATGCAAGATTTATAGAGTGGCCGACCAAGCTCAGGACAGTGGCAGACATCTCCAATCATCCTATGATTGAGAAAGCAAATCATTGAGGTTAGATTGGAATGAGCCCGAGGTTGTGGATCTAGATGCTTTGATGGCTCCAGTTTTGTCTTGTACTCGCAGATGGGTTGATGTGCAGCATCAGAAGTTGAGAGAGCAAGGCATAGCTATGACTTTCACTTTGGAGGAGAGACCAGCTGAAGGTGGGGCAAGTGTAAGTGAAGGTAATCCTAATCCCAAAAATGCAAGCGAAGGCAACCTTCGAAGCGCAAGTGAAGGCAATCTCCATCCAAGAGGCTCCAAGAGGAAAGAGAGACCTGAGACAAGTAGGAAGGTGAGATCCTCGCAGAAGAATATGATGTAGAGACATTTGAGCTTGGTCCACTCACAGCCGAGCAGACACTAGATGAGGCCATCGATTCATTTGAGGCATTGAAAGACAAGCTTAGGGAAGAAATGGAGAAAAATAGAAAGCTTGAGAGGTCAGTGCATGGAGAGCATATTTCAACCATCTCAATCAGCCTTTAGGATTTTAGGATCCAGCAAGATCACCCATACAGGCACTTCCCCTTCAATCAATTGGTGAGGCAGAGAGAGTCAGGAGTTTGGTCCAGCTTATGAGCTCATGGATTGACAAATCTCATACAGTTGCTATGGAATTTGCAACAAGGATGATGCAGACTATTCACCGAGCTATCCAGGTTCTTGAGATCATCCACAACTTGATGATAACGGTAGCTGCCTTTGCTCATACTAAAGATGTTATCATTCCTGTCTTGCAAGTAATCAGACAAACGTCAAGGAAGGTCCTAGTGCAAGAAAAGATAATGGATGGAGGACCTCATAGTTTACTTCAGTGGTCAACCTTACTCCAAATGAAGGAAGTTCTCTTCGAGGACATCAGTACTAGATGCAATCATGTTGAGGAGGTTATCCACCCGATCCAGGACAGAGTGTTTGAGGTACTACGTACTATTCTTGGCAGGAGGATCGAAGTTGAGACAGATGTGGATTTGCAGGAATTGGAGGAAAGAGTTAAGGTCATCTTTTGTAAGGATGCTAATGTTATCACTGATGAGCAACGGGACCGGATGTTTGCCACCATGCTCCTGATTGAGAAGACTAAAGAACTTGAACCTGGATGGGACGCTGCTCTTCTCAAGGCTTTTGATCAGGTCATCCACTTAGAAGAAAGAATGAGGAATCTTCCCGAGATTCCAATTGCTGAAATCGAAGGAATCGTCTCCAGATTCATTGCATATGCTAAAAAGGAGCATTGGAAAGGGAATAAGATTCTAGATGAGAGGTTGTTATAGATGACATGGCACCTTAATTGTCATTGGTCTATGTCTCCTAGATTTTTGTGCCAAATTTAATATTTGGCTATGCATTTAATATTGTTCAGTAAAAAGGGGACTATTTGTAATAAACCCTAATTAGGGTTTAGGTGTCATAATCTTGGCCATTGATCTTCTTTCGATCTGGACCGTTCATTGTAATTGAGGATGCTATTTATGCCCTCATTTCTTTCATTTTGTAACTAGAAAACTAGAGATTAAGGAGAAATTAGAGAATTAGAAAGATATTAGAGATTAGAAGCAAGTTATTTTGTAGCAAGATTGAGCTTTGAGGAAGGAATTTCAAACAATTGTTGTACATGATGGCTTTGAGATCAATAAAATATTGAAGTTATGGTGTTTTATTGCAATTCTCGTGGTTATCTTCATGGTTGTTCATTTTCTTGAATCATTCTCAATCAAAGTAGTTTTAGTTTGAAGGACAAAGTGTTGGACTTGATCGTCGATGAGATTCACTTTCCAAACCACTAGCTTCTTGCTGATTGTAGGAACGCCTTGCGTGGTCAACTGGAGAAACTTGAATCACTTAAACCTTCAATAATTGTTGTATCTTGGATATGTGCCTTCATGGTAGTGTCCTTGATCCTTGATGTATTGAAAAATCATTTGTTACCTTAGAAGATCGCATCAATTTCAATTGAGTTGTTATTTTATGGCAATATTGAAGTTGGTAGAATCTTGCCAAGTCTCGTCCACATTGAGTCGTTCTTAGGGTTAGACTAGACTAGATCTCTTGTGAACCCTACTCTTTTGATCTTTTTGAGAACTTGTTAGTATAGGAAATTCTACTTCGGAAACGTAAGGCCCCTTGATGACACAGCAATCACAACGACCACTGGTGCTTATCCACACGTAGAGACCCTACTAAAAAGAACATTGGAGTCACCCTAACTGATCCTTCTTGCGATATCTTCAGCAGTTAGAGACTTTATTCAAGAGAGGATAAGATGCCTTTGGGTATTTTATTCTGTGTATGATTGTGTACAAAATACACGTCAACACATAGGTGGCGTGATATTTTCATTTTTCAATCTAAATATGATAGTAGATTGCTACACAAGTTTAGAATGGTAGATAGCAAGATCTCATCTACACCTATGTAGAAAAGGCTAGAGCTTTCAGCCAAACAGACTCAAAGGTGGTCAGTGAGTCGACATCCAGGCAATTAGTGGGCAACCTTTTCTATCTTAAAGCCACTAGACCTGACGTGAGCTATGTTGTAAGTTACATTTCAAGGTTCATGACATCAAATACGGTAAAACATTGGGTTGGAGTGAAGAGGGTGTTGAGATATGTGAAAGGGATGCTCGAATTTAACATTTTGTAGAGCAAAAGCGAAGATCTCAGACTAGTTGGGTTCATATATTTATATTGGGCAGGTTTTGTTGATGACAAGAGGTTCACTTTTGGGTATGTATTTAGTTTTGGTATAGGTGCAGTCACATGGACTAGTAAGAAGTAGTAGGTAGTAGCTATTTCCTTGAGACATAAGCAGAGTATCAAAGAACAATCAAAGCAACATGTGAGGTAGCATGGCTATGGAGGATGCTTTCAAACATGTAAATGTCTTAAATAGGGTTTTCACACTTGTTTTGTGACAATCAAGGGGTGTTAAAGTTGGCCAAGGATCCAGTCTTACACGAGCGAACAAAACATGTGGAGCTTTATTGTCATTTCATATGACATCTTGTAAATGATGGATCATTGATGTTGCAGTATGTTCCAACTATGGACCAAACTGCAAACATTCCTACCAAGTATTTGTGTCTTGACAAATTTGTGGTGTAGCTAGCAGATTGAGCATTAAAGGAGGGTATTAAAGCAATGTTGTATTATTTAGTTATAATGGTCAGTTAAGTTGTTAGGATATACTTTAGGAATATTCTTTATTCTTATAGTTTTCTACATTTCTTGGTTGGCGATGATCCTTATCAGATAAATTGTTTGTAACTTGAATATTAATCATTCTTTGTGTCATTACTTTCTGTAATAATTGTCACCCACATACATAGGTGAATTAAAATGATCTTGTAGCTGCCAAGATGAGCTAGAAAAAAATGGGATTTGGTGGGATTCAAAGTACATGCTAACTACAAATAGAGATGTTAGAATCCAAAGATGGTTGTAATGGTATCAAGATAAAGGTGGTTCTTAGTTCACTACTAGATGAGACACAAATTTGGTAATTGAGACTTCATTTATGTAAGCATTCTCTCTTATTTTTCTTTTCATTGTTAAACAATGTGTACAATGCTGCACCCCTTTAGGTTTGAACTTATGATTTTGGAGTATAGACACCTTTACCATCAAGTAACCTCAAGTTGTTTTTTGATAATCAAATGTGTGCTCTACGGGGGCCTTTACTTGGGGAAAACAAACAAAAAGGCCAACAAGGTATACAAGGAGGAGTTGAATGCCCCAAAATCGAGGAACAAAATAAACTAAATAACTAGCCTTCAAGTTGCTAGACTACTTATATTGCTTACGAGATCCTTAAAACATTTGAACAGAAGCTTGCTTTTTTAAGGAAGATTTCTTAATCGAAACTATAGTTCAAACATCCTCACTCGAAGCATCAATATCAAGATTTGAGATTACTTTCTAGCAAGAAGCCAAGCTAACCAATGAAATTACTACCATGAGAATTGAAGAACATGGGGCTTCCGTGGGAACAAACAAAGGCCAATCAGAACGATCCTTGACATCTACCTACAAGCTAATAAGGAAGAAGAATGTTCAAAAGGAGGGTGAGAAGTGCCAATAGTTGCAGAAGGAGAGGATAAACTACTAATAGAAGGTGGATCCAGGGTCTGAGAAGAACCTAGAGCAATTGGTGACACCTAAGGTTTTGAGAATAACAAGGGAGGCCTAAGTGCAAGACTCAACCAAAGTCCTAGGATAAACCTTCTTAGACATTTCTAGAGGTTTACAACATAAAGGGGCATATAAAGTGGGAGGATTAGACACCTTTGAGAGATTTTGAGCTCTATACACATAAAGGTGGAGTTTTGCATCCATCCACCAACAAGCTAAACCACAAGCAATATGTTTTGCTTTGACACATTGTGAAGCCAAATGTCCAAGGCTATAATAGATATGGCATCTTAATGGCAGCTTCTCATAGTCTAACAGTTGAATCAAACCTAATTTCTCTCTTGGACCTGAGTTTCAGCCATTAACTCCTTTGACAAGTCTGTCTTAATAAGAATCCAAGCAAAAGTAGGCTGTGGGAGTAAATTGGTTTTGGAGGAGAAAGAAAGAAAATACCCCAAGGTATTACCAATTGCCTTAAGACTAGAATCAATCTAAAACTGAAGAGGAAGATTGGGAAGACCGACCTGCACAATGGTCATTGAAAAAGATTCGGAAAGATGATTAAAGGCACTTCAACAACAGAGCTGCATTAACCCTCAAACTGGGGGCCCCTTTTTTAAAATAAATTTCCTATCCAAAAAGGATTGACAAACAATAACATAAAATCGATGTGGATACAGGTAAATGTCTACACTTAAGTCCAAGAAATGTGTTCAAGTCTTGAAGTTCTTATAATGAAGACCAGCTAAGATTGGCCTTTGCATTTGCAAATCAAACCCTTTTCAACATAACAAGCTTCTTTTGATATAACCTCAGAACCCAAGATAATCAGGGTGGACTGCCTTGAGCGAGGAATTGAGGGCACCTCCATTACAACTTTGATGCCCACTACTGATTTAAAAGAGGAACAAAGATCCCTTGGAACAACACCAACCACAACCCTAGGAGCACCATTGGAGATGACAATGCCCCCTAAGGTGTCTGACTCCTTGTGACAAATGGGACAGTGGAATGAAGAAGATCACGGCTAGGCAAAGTGGAGCCAACAACTCCATTAAGAGTAGCCACAGAAAAACCAGGTGTTGTGACCTAAACTGAGAGCAGGACCAACTTGGATAGTTCACCATCAGTCCTGGAGAGTGGCTGATCGATAGGACACAATCTATATCCAGTGCCAGCGTTTGTGGTTGTACTAAAAGATACATGGTAAACTGCAGGGACTGAAGTGGAACTGGAAATTATAGCAAGAAGAAAAATTATAACAAGATGAATCACTTGAAATCCATTAGGCAACCTCAGGGTTTACTGATGTAAGTATATGCATATTTTGTTTTGCCAGTGGATGAATGCTTCTGTTGATCAAAAGCTGTAAACTGTCATATTATTATGTAGGCATGTATTGGGGTTTGAATTGGGGACCTCTCTTGAACGAATTCAATATTTTACCACTGCATCATAACTCATATAAGCATAGAGTTGAATGAGAAGAGTTGCAGCATCTGTGAATGAAATATCCTGCAGAGTTAAAGGCTTTGCTGATGCCAAAACAATCCTCATATAAAGATTTTTGTACTGTGCAACTTAATCATAAGAGTTGCTGAAAGAAGATCTGGTGGATGTTCTCTTTGCTTAAGAACACAATACATGTTAGGATAAGATACCAAGTCTAAAGTTGTGAAGAATCCATCTTGGATTCATGAGGAAGTTCATGCAGGATCAGGTGTAGCGAACAACTGAGAAATGGAATGGGCAATAAAGAGTTTATTGGTTCATTGAATTTAAATTTGGCTAAAGGAAAACAAGTGGGATATATCTGAAGTGATAGGAGAAAGTTTGACATGGTGTTGATGGTACTGTATTCAACTATCGGAGGAGGTAGAAAGGTGTTGAGGTGGGTATCAAAATACTTATTTTGAGGTGGGTATAGTTTATCCAAAACACTAATTGTGATGAATGTCCTCATCAGTGTTACACCAATTATAATGGATAATTTTTTGAGGAACAGAATACATATAAAGGACGTTTTTATAAGGAACACAGTAATTGTAATGGATGTTCTGATCACTCCTTTTTTTGCTTTACTTTGGTTTTCTCCTTAGTATTTTTTTCTCTTCTAACTTGTGTTTGTGCTCTATGATGCCATTTCTATCTTGTATCTCTACTTAATTCTTTTTGGAACCTTCTAGTTGTCTTTTGAAACCTTCTCTTTGACTTCTTTCAGGGTACCTTCTATGGCATTTGTAAAATATTAAGGGCTTGCTACACGTATGCATGACCTAATCGCATGCAACCTCTTTGTTCCTTCCATAAGGTTGATGGGCCACTCAAATGAGGGAGAAGGACCTCAGGAGGTGATGGTTTTCTTTGATAATCATGTGCAATTGGCAAACAATTTGCAGAATTTGAAGAATACACTTGAGAAGTTCCCCAAAATTTGAGCATTGGTTTCTAAAATAAGATGTTGACAATGTGCTCTTGGGCTGCCTTCACATTATATGAAATCCCATATGCTTCGGTAATGTTATTTGATAACTTGCTGAAGTCAAAGGCAATTCAGAATATGGGTGTCTCCTTGTGTTTTTGACATATGTCCACTTTTATCCAGTATGGCCTAGTGTTCTTCAGGGAATGCAGTGGCAGGCATTCAGCATGAGCCAACAAGTGATGGAGGGTTCCATTTGACATTTAGATTTCATGATTTACCCGTCCAATCATTAAGAGACAGAATTTTTGCTGTTCCTTTGCATGTTGTTGTTCCACATGCCAAAGCACACCGAAAAGTTCTTCCTGGTTTTGGCTTGTCCATTTCAGTGAAGAAATATGGTTTGTATAAGGTTGGATATCTCATAGGCAATCATGTGGTTTTTGTACAGATTTGCTTTGCATATAGTTGTTCCAATATTTTGAAATGCACTGAGAAGTTCTTCCTGGTTTTGGTGTGGGAGTTTCAGTGAAGAAAAAATGGATTTGGATAATGTTGGACATCTCCTCTGCAACCATGTGCCCTTTGGTAAACATCCTAACTTGAGAAACATTATAGATTGACTCTAGCTACAGAACACCCTTGGCTTCTCCACCATGGGATTTATATCAAACTTTGTGACAGTTGATTAAAAGTTTCTTTAAGTTGGTTAAATATCTGGTTTTAATATTCTTCCGTCTTGACCTTCTTTTCTAGACTCGCTGAATTCAGTGAACTATGGAAGTTAATCAGGTTAGGTTGAATGTCATTACTTTTCAACATTGTGTCAATTCTGCAATTTGTTGTCTAAGAGATTCATCTCTGTTTCTTTTATTCCCGACAGTCAAAGAAGGGTCTACCAATTTACATTGCCTTAATGATTTCAGAATATGTCAGTACATAAATCAAACTCTTAATTATGTTGAGAAAAAATCTGGATCATTATTTTCTGAACCAGTTGTGGCACAGCAAAGCAATGCTTTCTGCAGTCTTTGAAATTGGCAGCTGTGCCATCTGCAAATCATTCGTGTTGGAGCATCAAACTAAAATTCAGGGTGAAAGTGGCATGATGATGCTATCCAAGATGATTGAGGTCAGGTCGTTTCAGCTTATGTGGTTTTTATGAACAGGGTTGCTAAATGGATCTGCAATCTGTGTAAAATTTGCCTTGTGATCTGGTGATCTGATTCATACTAGACATTTTGTATAAGATTGTACCATACTTACTATTGCTTTGACTAAATTAGGATCAATGTTCCATAGGGATGCCCCCCATCGAACTTCTTTTTATCGTGTATCTGGGATAGGGATGACCCTGGGGAGTTGTCACCCTGCCATCATCACCAGCAGAAGAGAAATGCCCTTGGTCCATCTGCAGAAGCACAGACATTCCTGGAATGCCCTTTCTGTTAGGGACAGCTGGTGGTCACTCCAGTGTCCCCAAAAACTGTGAAAAATGGAAACCCTAAATTCTTTTAAGTTGCAAAAATAAAAAGATATTGGTTCCGGACAAAAAATACTAGACCCAGAAATCTAAGATGTTTCTGTTTTAGATGATCATTGAATGATACCATTTTCAAACCTTGCTATCGTTGACATCTGCTGTAGGTGTTGCTGGAGTTGGGTGAAAATTTGGTGACAAAAATGGGGTCTCAAGTTCCACAATTATTAACACCAGTATGGAGGAGGATAGCCAATTGTAATAAAAATTGCTAAAGTTGTGCAAATTTCCTGTCTGAAATATTGTACAGGGCAGTGTAAATGGTTAAATTAAGTTCAACAATCAACGGACAGATTGCCCTAGGTTCCCTTGGATCATCCTCGGGTTCATGTTTTGTCCTAGATGAATACAATCCCACTCTCCCACAACCTGCCCACAGGCAGATTGTATTGAAACATGGCTCCAGTTTGAACGGAACCTGGATTCAGCTGATCTGTGGATGGCAAAGTAGCCAGAAACTCCTTTGTCCCTCCCTGTGCACACATATCCCTGTATCCAAAACAGATACATATCCAATACGGCCTGAATATGTATTTGATACTGTACCCACACGTGCCCCAAAAACCTTGATTTTCCAACCATGCTGGATACCATGTGATTTGTTTTTTTAAAATTTGACATAAATCTTCCTGAATTTAATTTGACGAAATGTTTTTCTATTTCAGTGACCCATTGTTTGGGTTATCTTCCAATGCAACTCTACTTTTTTTGCATATTGTAAATTGTTAAATCAACTTATAATTATTTATGTAGCAATTATGTCTATATTGCTTGTGAAGTAATGAAAATCTCCTCTAATAACTTAGGAAATTGTGTTAAAAATATGTGTATGTGTTTTATATGAATGTCCTATCCAGCCGTATCCATATTGAGGGTCTTCAATAATGGCCCTATATGTATCCGTGTCCATACAGCTTCAGTGGGTGGATATTGTAACATAGTTTATTAGTTAATTAATAAATAAATATTAAACTTTAACTATATGTAAATATTTATATAATAATAATATTATTTATGAAAAATATTAAATATATTATATAATATAATTGCATATATTGAATTTAATATATTATAAATAATTTCTTAAAATCTTATAAATATTAATATATTAATTAATAATTATTAAAAAATATTTATGTTATATTATTATACATTATAATTTACTGTTAATTATACTTAAATAACTATTATTATTATATATTATGTGTGCCAGTGTTCCCCTGCTTTATCTCTGACGTTCCTCAATCTAGGTGCTTGGCCCCCCCTGTCTCCCCATTCTGAAACTCTGAAGAACTTTAATTAGGATTGCACCAGCGTTTCCATATTTTTTCTGCAGAAATGGAAAGGAGAGGTCTACTTTTCTCAGATCTCAATTTTAGTAATGGTAAACTGATTTACGTAATAATATGGCAGATATTCTTGAAAATTTAGTGACTATCAACCAAGGGATTCTTTCAAATTCTGTTGGGTGAAAGTATGAAATTAAGGAAAAATGTATCCTTTGTTTTCTTATAACACATAATTCCAACAGAAAAGGAAACATAGAATTTTCTTGCCACTAATAAGTTCAAGAAGTATACTGTGTATTATCTAATTATTGGACATATTATAAATTTATAATGGCTTAAAAGTGTCATAAGCGATTGATTGATTTCTATGGGTTTTGCAAAGTCAGTATAATGGTAACAATGTGAAAGTAAGTGAAAAAATATTTATGTGTTCTAAATAATAATAGAATTCTTGAGTTTGTTGAATATGAATGTTACCTAGTTGAGATAAAACATAATCCTATAAAAATTGGCCTTGGGTTGATTTTGAAATTACACGACTCAGGTGGTGTTTATTTGTACAATCGACTTTGTTTTGGTTGTTCTCTGGAATTTATGAATATGTCTTTTGGTTTGTAGGAGCATTTGATGATCCAGAAGTTATTCACGTGGAGGATATTGTGGACCCTGTAAGGGATCTAGAGGTGATAACTGAGGAACTGCGATTAAAGGTATATCAGAAGATATCTTTTGGGGCACTCCTTTTGTTTGTAAAGTAAATTTAATTTTATATGGCTGGTGGAATGTTATATCATTTTCACTTGTAGTCATTATGGTTACTTTTGCAACAAAGGAGAAGCTGAATATTTCATTGTCTAGCTTATCTTTTTGGAATAGCCTTTTGTTGAGACTATCAGTCTTTAGTTTTACAAATTACTTTTTTGTATTTCTCTTTATCATTGGCATTGTGGAAACTGGAAAGGTCAGAGTTCGGACCGAAGATTTGTTTTAAATATGTACCAGTTTATCTGGCTTGTGAATTTTACATGTCAGTTTTTCTGGAGTATAATACTTTTAGTTGAAGTTGCACAAATGCCTTTTCTTCCTTGATTGATTTATTTTTCTGGAAACAGGGTAAGGACACCATTGATTTAGAAGGCGCTATTTGGTTTTCATGGATTTTGTGTCAGTAATGTCAGATTACTGATGGCTTAATGTATGGTGATATAGATTTTGAACTTTTTGTTTGGACAGAATGGGATAACTACTTATTCAGTTGGGAATTATTTTTTCTCTTGAAGTGTTATTGTAGGGTTCAGTTATTTATGCTTGTTTTTCATTTAGCTTTTTGCTTATTTATTTCTCTTTAACAAGTATGATAACTCGAACAAGGTTGATTAGAAGCAAATTACAGATTTTGGAAAAATCAATCTTAGTTAATGCAATCTAATTTTTTGAATGATATACAAGCACTGAACTGAACTAATAGTAAATATATTCTCAGCTAAAATCTAAGGAAGATTAATTGAACAACCAAATCTTATACATATCAAGCCCATTGTCTTTCTTATAATATCATTTATGAAGATTATTTTGAAATTCATCCTTTTAAGTGACAAATAGATGAGACATTTTTAATATAATATTTTACTGGTTATCACATAGGTTGGTTAACAGCTGGGTATGTCAGTATGAAGGATCAACTATTATATATATCAAGTAAATGATACCATAATGATCATTATTTCCATATTTAAACATTGCATTGGCAGTGTTCCAAAATGAATATTGTGATCATTTATAGTTTGGGAACAAGGATGCTTCCTTAAAATTGTGGAAATCATCATGTTGTGTGACTAGGCTGCAAGATTTGGGATGTTTTTTGTAGAGCTTTCCTGATTAAATCTTAAGCATTACTCTTTCTTTTGCTAGTTTCTAATGCACTGAAAGTGAGATGTTCATTTTACTTCTGTTTTAATGAAGCATTTGACATTCTACTATGCATGCATAATCTTTTTGTATTGCTGTGTTTGTGTATGCATATTTGATATTTATCTTTTGCTCTTAAGATTGTGCCCTCAATATGCCTAGGCTTAATTTAATCTCTGTATCTGGTTCTGGGTCATCTTCATTGCAGGATCTGGAATTTATGGAAAGGCGCATTGAAGATCTAGAAAAGACTATGAAGCGGAGCAATGATAAGCAGTTAAAAGTTGAAATGGAGTGCTGTCAAAAGGTAACAGTTTTGATATTTCCAATTTTTACACATTTATTTTGATTATCAAGTTAGATTAGCTGTGCCTTATTTTTTCAACTTTCTAAACAATGCAGATTAAATGGCTCTAATTGTTGCTTACTGGCATCATCCTTTATTATTCTAAAATTCCTCTGATGATATTCTGGAACAATTCATTTATACTGTTGTTTCTTCATTTGAAGCCTTTGATTTAGACTATCTCAAACAACCCTGTTGAATGTGGTTTCATAAATAATAAGCCTTGCCTGCATGATTGATGTGTGAACATAAGTTGGGTATGTAAAGAGTACAATTCAAGTTTAGTTGATTAATGGATTATGTTGGTTATAAGTAGAGCCCGGCGGATTCCAATTGCCTTGGGCAACATTGGAATCCGCCTAAGGGGACCAACCCCTTCTCCAATATGGGGCCAGGTCCTATACACTTCGGCCACTCCAAAAGGACCCCACGCTACACTTAAGGTCCCCACGCTACAAGTCTCCACGCCACTCCTTGATAGGGCCAACCCTATGCATTTTGGTTAAAAGGGATTAAATGAATAATATGTTAAATGCAAGAAGGCCGACATGAATAATATGTTTAAACTGCTCTCCTATAAATAAAGCACAAGCTACACACAATGTACATTCATATTTTTTTCCAGTCTTTTGAATAAGGTGCAAAATATTCTAAGGAAGCGAATCACATTTTAAGGCAGTTAAGTCACAGCGAACTATACTAAGAGATGTGCAGATCGATAAAAGAAGGCAGCGAACCTAAGTAAGGCAGCAGATCATCTCCAAAGAAATAAAGAACTTCATTAAAGGGTTGCTGCCACCATTGTTACAATCAGCAAGTCGTAAGGACTGCAATTCATGACATCCAAAGGCCTCTATGTCATCTCCCTTGTAACTGCAATATCTAGACTCCAGATAAATGTGTAATATTCAGTTGGATTCAAATCATAATCAGATCTGAGGATCTTTTGGCTGGGTTTTTCCTCCTAGGAGGTTTTCCCAGGGTAACTGTGTTTTGTTCCTTTTGCATTTCAATTTTTTTATTATGCTTAAATCTGGAAAACAATAAATTAATTAACCTAGCTAAAACTAATTCTGATTTTTCTGAGTTTTATTCAATCTGAAAGTACTAAAGTTAACAGATTATTTATTCTTAAGTTGGAAGTCTTGTGCTAGATAACTATCAAAATCTCTGGAGAATTTTTAGACTAAGTAATAATCTTAGTATGCAAAATCTAATGACATAAGCTGGGTATTTAAGGGATGTGTCAGAAACTAAGTTGAATACTATATGTTAACAATGACAATCACGGAATTTTTTGCTCCTAAAGATATAAAGTCTTGTTTTATAATTGCTGTCACGTTGCTGGAACTGGTCCAACATTCCAATGACACAATGGGATTGATCTACAAGGTGTGGGATGTTCTCTGTTATACTGATTTCTAGAGGTTTGCATGGAGGTTAGGGTTTGACAAGGAACTAAGAGGGAAATTAAAGATCCACAATTAGCTCGTACAAACCAAATTAATATAATGTAACGCTTTGCCAGGAAACCCCGAAGGGATAAAACTAAAACACTAGATAAGAGTGCAAATAATTTTTTTTTTTGAAGCTTTAATGAGTTTAATGAGACAAAGAGTTTACAATAAGTTTAGATTACACAACGCAAGACTTAACACCTAAAGGGTTTCCCAACTTGGTTAACTAGGTTCACCACTAACATTACTTAACAATAAATAATCCAATTAAGTTGATTAAACTTAATAACATAATTACACTTAATCAATGGTTAATTCATCCAATAGTCTTAATTATAGAAAACATGATTAAGTTCATTAATTAAGAATCTAACCATTACATTACATCTAATATTCAAATGAAACATATGCATTACATTAAATTTCCATACATACATTGTTTGCATCATAAGATAATAAATACATTGCATTTCACTAAATCACTAAGTTACAAAATCAGATAATGTTACATTACAATTTACATCTTGCCATGAAGGCATACATATCAAATTAATACAACTGACCATGAAAGGTCCAAGATATCCAAAGAATGATCCATGACACATGGGATCCAACTGAAAAATAAATTGAATGAATGATTCAATAATCGGATAATCTATTCAATAGTATACAAGCGTATATATAGAGATTACAAGATGACGTTCTAAATTAAGAACAAGTCGTTTAAAGTGAACTACCAAAAAGCTAAACGCTAAATAAAGCTTAAAAGCTAATTAACTAAAAAGAAAAAGCTAAATGCTAAATAAAACTTAAAAGCTAATTAACTAAAAAGCTAAATGACCATTAAACAAGGAACTAAATATAGGTGACTAAAATATAATTAAATATTCTAATACCCTCCCTTAATGGTCATTCTATCTACTAACCACCCTTTAGTATACACTGCAAGTCTTTTGATCACAAATGAAAAGAACACTCTGTTGTGGTGGAGACCCCCCCTAGATCTAAAAAGTGTTAATGACCAAGAATACTAAAAGCCATCCAAGCTAATGTAGCCTTCACGCGCTAATTAGAGATTTGACACATGCGAATTACTGAAGCCTGAAACAATGATTTTGAGAAAAAAATCAGCAAACCCTTTTGCAGAAGAGTACCAACTCCAAAATTGACTCCAAGATACCACGGTTGCAGATGTTCGCCCTAGCAGGTACGACCCAATTTGACTGCAACAAAGCACGATTTTTGAGGAAAAAACCGTCAAACCCTGAAATGGGAACCCTTGAAAAGAGGATTTACGATTTTGAGGAGAAAATCGAAAAACCAAGAAATCTGAGGTTACAAATCATCGTTTTTGTGGAAAAAAAGGGTAAAACCCAGATAACTAAAATCTTACGCGAATATCGCAGATTACAGATGAGATAATTTTTAAGGAAAAATTATAAACCCTGCGAGCAATTTTTGAGGAAAAAATCGTGAAAACCCTTCCATGATTTTTGTGGAAAAAATCAAAAAACCGACAGACAATTTTTCAGGAAAAAATCGTAAAAACCCTGGGACCTGTAAGACGAGGTTTGGCCTAAGTCAATCTGATCAAGGCAACAATATTCAAATATCGTGAACATGCACTGTTTCCAGGTGTTGTGGTAGCTGTTGAACTTTTGTTTGTGTTCCAACATGATGTTGGTCAAAGATGCCATCACGAAAATGGAGGTTGAACAAGGTTAGCCTAGTGAAAGCATGAGACAGAAGAATTTGATTCAAAAATCAGAATAAAAGCAGCTACACAAAAAATTTTAAACCCTGGAGGAGAATTCTGACACAAATTCTAAGGTGCAAATTTCGAGGTTTGGAAGAAACCCAGAAATTAAAAAATCTCTGCAAACTTAAAATAGCATAAATGGTGGCCAAAAAAAACAGCAAAAATCCCAACGTCCATAGAAATTGCAGAAATTGTGAACTGTTTTTAAATTCCAAGGCAAATTTGTTGGCACAAAATTCGAGGTGTGGAAAACGAGGCACCCAAAAAATCTGAGACCAACCTAGAAAAGCTCTTGAAAAACCCACGAAGAATCTGAAAATAGAATGTAGATCAGACAGCTCAAAAATCGAGGCACGGAAAACAATGCACCTAGAAAAATCTGATGACGACCCAGTTGAGGGCTCGAAAAACCCACCAAGAATCTGCAAGCAAAATAAAATTTCGACTTGAACTGAAGGGTCAAAACCCTAGTCGAAAATTGTAGAAACCCTAGGAAAATTTTCAATCTGCAAAAGAAAACGCTAGGTTGCAGGCTCGAAAATCTCCAGAATGCTAAAAAAAACATGAACTGCTGCCCAACACAAAGAAATTCGCCCACGAACTAGAAACCTTTGAAACCCTAAAAAAGCCTTCAAAAAAGCAAAATGGTTTTTTATAAAAAAACAATTAAAAAAATCTGGAAAATATTCCAGAAAGAAGGCCATGATTTTTTATTAAAAAATTCGCCAAACTTTAAAAAATCCCATCGACCCGCTCTGATACCATGAAAAATAAATTGAATGAATGATTCAATAATCGGATAATCTATTCAACAGTATACAAGCGTATCTATAGAGATTACAAGATGACGTTCTAAATTAAGAACAAGTTGTGTAAAGTGAACTACCAAAAAGCTAAACGCTAAATAAAGCTTAAAAGTTAATTAACTAAAAAGAAAAAGCTAAATGCTAAATAAAGCTTAAAAGCTAATTAACTAAAAAACTAAATGACCATTAAACAAGGAACTAAATATAGGTGACTAAAATATAATTAAATATTTTAATACCAACTGGATAACAAAATGCTCGAATCCAAGTGCAACTAGAACATCTATGAAGCCAACTCCTGCAAGAAGGGATGAACACACCTGATGGAAAGTGGCACTACCACCCGACCATGTGGCTCAAAAAGAACCACCTCATCGTGCTAGGAGATAGAAATAAGACCCACTAGCACCCTATAGGTATGCACACACACACAGTCGAACTCACAACATTGGATAAACACATGAAAGAAATCTCGTAGAACATGACTCCACATCAAAATTAGGTGAAATCAACACGACTACACACTAGTGACTATAAGGGAAGAGTGTCATCACATAGCTTTGTATGGTTACCCTGGCAGGCTTCCATAAGTCCTGACCCCCATTTTGGGTTACCTTGGTAACCTCTACCAAACCTCCGGCCCCATCTAAGTTTCATGTGGACCCAAACAATCCTTTCGTGAGGACAAGGTTGTTGGTTTGCCATTCCAGGCCTTCTCACTGTATCTTGAGTCTGTACTAGCACTCAACCATGAGCGAGGCATAATTATCTTACTTAGTGTTTTCATCTACCAAGCCGCCTAATGTATTATTAAGTTATCACTTACTTAAGCAAACTTTTGATGGGTTACCTTGTTAACCACTTTGGGCACGACCCCCAATCGAAACCACTCTCCTTTATGACACTTAACTAAAAGTCAAACGAACTCCCAAAACCAAGGTATACACATGAAAGAGTACACGGAGTTCAAAACAATAGAAAACCACTTGGCCAAATCAACCCTCACACAAGGTTAACTAATTGACAAATCCTTGACAAGAAACAATCACAACCATGAAGACAACCACATGACAACATCTAACAATCTGACCAAGGACTTGCAGTTCGAAAATAAATGCAAATTCAGTAATTAAACACGCATATTCACTAATTTAAATTGATAATAATTTTCCATTTCGTTTAAAATGCCAATCGACCAAGGTTTTCTAATTCATCTACCCTTCAAAATACATCATATAAAAAAAATCATTATTTCACTATAAAATAAATACCACAATTACAACTATATAATTATACATTTATTAATCTAATATTTCTTTTTTTTTTTTCAAAATAAAATAATCTTTAAAAAAAATAAATAAATATCTATTTTCTTTTTCCCAAAGTATATATTTTTTACCACTAAAAAAACAAAAAACTAAACATTATATATATATATATATATATTTAATTAATATTAAATAATTTTTAAATACAAAAAAAATAAAAATAAAACATATTTTATACCCACTTGGGGGCTGACCCACATACATGTGGGTAACAATGTTGCCCACATATATGTGGTTGCAGCGCTCCCCACCATGGTGTGTGGGGTCGAGCCCTCGAACTCCCCTACGCACCACGTAAAATAATAAAAAATATTTTAAAAATTTCTTTTAACAAAACACAATTTCCAGAAACACAAACTCAGAAAATATACACTCAAAAATTTTCTGAGTCAAAATTATAATAGTAAATTTAAATTCTTTTTAAATAATACATTTAAAATCAAACCCCCAACATATAGTAAACTTAGAAATTTTCAGAGACAATAAACAAAGAATGAACCTTTTTTTTTTAAAACACAAACCCCCAATACCAGTGTACTCAGAAAAATTTCTGAGTCAAATAATCAGACGAAGGATAAATTTTATGAAAACCATTTCCAGTCCTAGGCAACCAAATTTGGGCCAATTTTTGCTAGCATAACCCCATATAGGGGTGAAATTCAACTAATCTCAAACTTTCCCCAAATCAAAACCATAATAAATAAAACTAATTTTCTATTTTGTAAAAAAATGGAAAACTTAAAAAAAAAAAACGAAATCTTTTTCCATTCACCAATTTTAATTTGAAAATCAATTATTTCAACAAATAAATAAGAAATTGATTGAAAATTTTTAAATGAAACAAGAGGGTTTAAATTTCAAGATAAAATGCAACTTTTCCTTTTCCAAACAAAATCTTCAATGAGTTTGCAAGCAGATGAATTCATACACAGAGATATTTCTTAAATCAAGTAAACTTTGAAAACAAAGGTTTTTACAAACCAACCTTAATGAGCTATCTTGGAAGATAATCTGAGAATAGCTAAATTCTGCAACTCAGCAAATTTTTAATCCAAAGAAGACCAAGTTTCCAACCAAAAACTTTTCTTTCTCCTTCCTGTGAAAAACACAGATAAATAGAAAAATTTAACCTAAAAGTCTATATTCTAGGTTAAAATTTTCTCTAACCAATCAAAATTTTTCTCATAAAGTGCATTTCCAGAAATGCCTTTTTTCTCCAAATTTCATTTTCCAATTTAAATTAAAAACTAAAATTTTCATTTCAAAAAGTCAATGAGGGAGATACTTACTTTTCCAATTTCTATTGAATCTTTTCAAAATGCATACACATATTTAATTTCACAATTTAAAATAACTATTAATCCAATTCCCTAATTTAATGCATTGAACAAATTGATTTAACAATTTATAATACTAAGGGGTCCTAATTGACTTTTATCTCTTAATTTAAATATGCAAATAAAATACATTAACTAATTAAACACTTTAAGATTTAATAATTAACTTTACAAACGCATAACACGCAACTCAAGTAAACAAAAAAAAACATGACCCACATACCAAACATAGGGAACTGATGGGCAAGTGACGATGCTCACTTTGAACAAGGCTAGGGTTAAAATGTAGGGCCTTACAACTATCTCCTCCACTTCCATCGGGTCAATAAGATACGCTCAGACCTGTGAAGCCGGGTGGAGACGATAACCTGTACCTACAGAGTACTTGTACTTGCAATTCCCTGTATCAACGAACCACATATGCATATATATACACCCACAGAAAACACACCGGTGAAAGAGAATCGTGACATTTCTCGTCTCACCGAAGTGAGTGAAGAAAAATCATTTCCTCACACCCCATACACTTACAAACATGAAGCATGTATATAACGCATCGCACATATAAAATAAATGTGTCAGTCCATGTAAGTAATCCAATAAAATAACATTTAACCATCATCAAGGGAAATAATGCGTAAACAACATACATTGAAACTTAAATCAAAGTATACTCAGACATTATGCGATGATGTGTTATACTTTGATTTAAGTTTCAGTGTATGTTGTTTACGCATTATTTCCCTTAATAATGGTTAAATGTTATTTTATTGGATTACTGACATGGACTGACACATTTGTTTTATACGTGCGATGCGTTATATACATGCTTCATGTTTGTAAGTGTATGGGGTGTGAGGAGATGATTTTTCTTCACTCACTTCGATGAGACGTGGAACGTCACGATTCTCTTTCACCGGTGTGTTTATTGTGGTTGTATATATATGCATATGTGGTTCGTTGATGCAGGGAATTGCAGGTACAAGTACTGTGTAGGTACAGGGTATTGTCTCTGCCTGGCTTCACAGGTCTCAGCGTACCTTATTGACCCGATGGAAGTGGAGGAGATAGTTGCAAGGCCTTACATTTTAATCCTACCCTTGTTCAAAGTGAGCATCGTCCGTCAGTTCCGTATGTTTGGTATGCGGGTCATGTGTTTTTTTGGTTTACTTGAGTTGCATGTTATGCATTTTGTAAAATTAACTATTAAATCTTAAAGTATTTAATTAGTTAATGTATTTTATTTGCATATTTTAATAAAGAGATAAAAGTTAACTAGACCCCTTAATACTATAAATTGTTAAATCAATTGGTTCAATTCATTAATTTAGAGAATTTAATTAATGGTTATTTTAAATTTTGAAATTAAATGTGTATGCATTTTGAAAATATTAAATAGAAATTGGAAAAAGAAAATATCTTCCTTATTGACTTTTTGAAATGAAAATTTTAGTTTTAATTTAAATTGGAAAATGGAATTTTGAGGAGAAAGGCCTTTTTGGAAATGTACTTCATGAGAAATTTTTGATTGGTTAGAAATAATTTTAACCTAGAATAGACTTTTAGGTTGAAATTTTTCTATTTATCTGTGTTTTTCACGGGAAGAAAGAAGGAAGAGTTTTTGGTTGGAAATTTGGTCTTCATCTCTGGTGAAGGAATTTGTTCAGTTGCAGGATATAGCTCTTCTCAGATTTGTAAAAACTCTGTTTTTCAAGTTTATTATTTGAAGAAAATCTCTCTGTGTTTGAATTCATCTGGTTGCAGACTCATTTTAGTTTTGTTAAAAAGGGAAAGGTAGCATTTAAATTTGGAATTTAAACCCCTTTAGTTCTTTTCTATTTCCCAATCATTTTTAAATTTGTTGAAAAAAAATTAGTTTCAAGTTGAAATTTGTGAATGGCTGTTCACTGTGTATTTGGAAAAAGATTTCATTTGTGAAGTTTTCCATTTGTTTATAAAATAGAAAATTAGTTTTTACACTGTATTTTATTTGGGGAAAGTTTGAAATTGGTTGAATTTCACCCCTGTATGGGGTTATGCTTACAAAATTTGCCCAGATTTGGTTGCTTGGAAGTTGATTGTTTTCAAAATTTTTTATCCTTTCTCTGTTTCTTTGACTCAGAAATTGTTTTGAGTATACTTATTTTGGGGGTTTTCTTTAAAAAAAACAAAAAAGTAGATGAAAAATTTAATTTTATTGGTTATTATTTTGACTCGGAAAATTTTTGAGTGTATGTTTTCTAAGTTCTCTGTATGTTTGCTGGTAAAATTTGTTTAGAAATTTTTATTAAAAAAAAATATATAAAAAAAAAAAATTAAATTTTTTTTTGTTTTTGTTGGGGTTTACATGGTGGGCCAGCCATCACGTCCCCCCCTTCCCATGGGAGGGGAGCCGTGGCTGGGACCACGTCGTGGTTCGCCACAGCCTAAGTCACAAAAATCGGCGAATTTCAAGCATGAAGCCCAATTTTTTTCGAATTTCAAACGTTTTTCAAAAATTCGTTCAAATTCGGCCATATATTCGTACGACCATGACGTCATTTTTTATTTATTAAAGCTAACAATTAAAAAGGGTTTTTAAAAAGCGTTTAGGTTTTTTCTTAGATTTTCGGCGGGAGGTGATTTTCGGCGTGAAGAGGTGATCTTGTGTCTGCTGGGTCACGGGTATCGACTGTCGGGTATTCACTCCCGTGGCTGAAAAAGCTGCAAATCGTCGCCGGTAATCACTCCAGTGATTATCGCCGGATTTACAATAGACTGGAGTTCGTGGTGGGGCTACAAAGGCCTTCTCAAGGGTCGCTGTCGCTGCCAAGCCTGCCGTCGTCGCATCGCTGCTTGTTCAGATAGGTGATTTCAATTTTATGAACTATGAACTATGAACTATATATTATGATAAATATAGTTCATAAATATATAACGCAATAATATAGTTTGCATTGTTTTATATTTTTTTTATATGTTTTATAAACTATTTTATTTTTTATTTTTTTAAAGATATATTCTTTTGTGTTATATATTTTATTATTGTGATTTTCATCTTAACATATAGCATTGGGAATTATATATATTCTATTATAGTGATTTTTTTTTGTGCTTTCGTATATTTTATTATTATTAGATTATAATACAATAATACAGTAAATAAAATCATACAATAATTAAAGTAATATAGAATACAGTAAATAAAATATACAATAATATTATACAATGTATAATATTATTGTATATTTTATTTACTGTATTCTATATTACTTTAATTATTGTATGATTTTATTTACTGTATTATTGTATTATTTTATTTATTGTAAGTGTATTCTATTCCAGTATTCTATTTACTGTATTCTATTCCAGTATTTTATTTACTGTATTCAATTCCAGTATAAAATTTAGTCCATTTTTTAAATATTAAAAATAAATTTTCTTCTAAATTGTACAGATTGTAATGGCTCCCAACAAATCAACTTCAGAGGGATGGAAACATGTGACCCGCAATGGTACTTATCTTCATTGCAACTTGTGCCTGAAAGTTTATACCGGAACTTTAACAAGGATAAAGGACCACTTGCTTTAGTATTTCAGGGGGTAAAGGTGGAGGTGTTAGTGCATGTCCAAATGTGTCCAAAGAAATTAGAGCTATTTTAGAGAAAGAGCAAGCCTCTTCGATTGCAGGAAAGATGTTGGCGGCACAAGAGAAATATAGAATTGAAGAGGATGTGTCTAGATCCACATCTATTATGTCTTCCTCTTCGAGTCTACCCAAGGCCACAGGGACATCCAAAGAGAGTGGAACTTTGAAGAGTCTTTGGAAACCAGTAGAGAAACAACAGGTGGATGATGCACTAGCATATTTGTTTTACACAAGTGCTATTCCATTCAATGTAGCTAGAAATCCGCATTTTCGCAATGCAATTCAAAAAGTTGCAGAGTTTGGCAAAGGGTACACACCTCCCACTTCTGAGGCTTTCAGGACAAGTCTTTTGGAGAGGTCAAAGGAAAGAGTGACTGAGAAACTAGTTGAGGTCAAAGCCTCTTGGAAGGCAATAGGTTGCACCATATTGAGTGATGGATGGTCAGATATATGTCAAAGGCCATTGATCAATGTTTTGGTGGCTTGTTCTGAAGGTGTTGCATTCTTGAAAGTGATTGACACCATGAACCACAAGAAAACTTCTGAATACATATTTCAAATATTAGAGGAAGCCATTCTTGAAGTAGGGATGGAAAATGTGCTTCAAGTGGTAACTGACAGTGCAACAAATTGTGTGGGAGCTGGAAAGCTGATTGTTGAGAAATACCCACAAATATATTGGAGTCCATGTGCAACACATTGTTTGGATTTGTTGCTTCATGATTTGGCTAAGTTTCCATAGATACATGAAGCAATTCATAGAGGGAGAGCAATTGCAAACTTCATAAGAAATCATCGTCTCACATTGAGTCTTTACAGGCAACATG
This sequence comes from Cryptomeria japonica, assembly GCF_030272615.1. Lineage (NCBI taxonomy): Eukaryota > Viridiplantae > Streptophyta > Pinopsida > Cupressales > Cupressaceae > Cryptomeria > Cryptomeria japonica. The sequence goes on along the minus strand of NC_081415.1, from coordinate 114,775,977 downwards.
CATCTAGGGAGTTGTTGAGGCCTTGTGACACAAGATTTGCTACATTTTATATCACTTTGAAAAGAGTTGTTGAAGAGAAAGCAGCTTTGAGATCAGTTGTTTGTTCCAATGAGTGGGAAAATTCAGCGCTTTCTAAAAGTGCCAAGGGCAAGAACATAGAGCAAATTGTTTTAAATAGCAGCTTTTGGGAAAGTGGAACGAAGGTTTTGAGTATATGTGAGCCAATTGTTGATGTGCTTCGTACGGTTGATGGTAACAAACCTTGCCTTGGCATGCTTTATGAAAGCATGGATCGTTGTAAGGAAGCTATTCAGAGAGCACTAAATAATTTAGATGCAGAGTACATGGAGATATGGGCAGCAGTTGATTCTAGATGGAAAATGATGCACACACCTTTACATCCAACAACTTGCTATTTTGAGCCTAAGCTATTTCATATTGATCGACAAGCTGATTTTGAAATTATGGCAAGGTTTCATGAAGCCATTAGCAAATTTGAACTAGATCCAGCAATTGGATGTCTAATCAGAGACCAAAGTTGGCTATACAAGTGAGTAGAAGGGTTGTTTGGAGTGGTAGGAGCCAAATATAATATGAAACGAGATGCGGTACCTAGTTATAGATGGCGTATGAGCTATGGAGCACAAACTCTTGAACTTCTGCAACCATTCCAAGAAGAGGAACAAATTGTTGTCTGGAAAGTTGGGAGATCTTGTTTACGTTCGCGGCAATTTGAAATTGTTCATGAACAAATCAGCAAGCGACTCCACATCTTCTTCACAACAACGCATTCCACAAGACATAGAAGTTCCAGTTGCAGATGATGATGCTACACCATCTGAGCCAAGTGCACTTGATGACTTAGAGCTTTTTTGAAGTTCTAAAGTCTTAACTTTTTATTGCAACTTTTTGAAAAGAAAACATCTTCGTAATCGTGATTTCACATGTTTCTTATGGTTTATATTTTATAACTGTGCCATCTTTTTATAATGACTTCAAATCTATTTAGCAATGTTAAGCTATTTTGATAATTTATTAGAAGTATACATATATTTAAAAAATAAACAAAATTATATAAGGCGAATTTTATCCGAATTTTTTTTTTCGAATTTCATGGCCGTCGAATTCGAATTCGAATTCGAACTTTGTGACTTAGCCCACAGCCATGGGCTGCGGTGGCCCCCAAGCCACTACCTCCCTTCATGGAAGGGTTGCGTGGAGTGGCATCACCATTATATGGTGCTAAAAATAAAATTTAAATTAAGTTTTTTTTTATTTTTTTATTTTTTATTATTATTTAATTTAATAAAGTTTATTTTATTAATATATATATATATTTTCTATATATATATATTTTCTATTTTTTATATTTAGTGGTTATAAAAAAAATATGTTATTTAGAAATTTGGAAAAATGAAATAAGAGAAATAGTTATTGTTGGGAATTAAATAATATTTTTATTTTAGAAAAACGGAGCGACTTTCAGTCAACCTTTTCACTATAGATTGGATCTATCCACCCAGCGCTTCTTAAAAGCCACCCATACATTCCTCATGGATGGTGGGGTTGTGTTCAGTCGATAGGTCCATTCAATCTACCGGTCGAGTACCTAAACTCTTCTCTGTGCTTAAAATTTAAGGTCGGTTAGTTCCTATCCTAGTCGCTAAAGCCTTGCCCCGAGCCGCCTATAATTGGAGCCTATAGATAGTAGGGCTTCGTGGACAATACAGGTTAGATAACTAGACTTCCCAACCCACCCCTATCAATATTAGTTTAATTAATATATAAATTAATTTATATTTTTTATATGTATAGCAAATATGTATAATTATATAAATGAGATTTTGGTTTTTTAATTTATTGTGAGATGGTGATATTTTTTTATGATGTAATTTGAAATATAGATGAATTAGAAAACCTTGGTCGACTTGTATTTTAAACGAAATGGAAAATTATTGTCAATTTAGATTAGTGAAGATGCGTGTTTAATTACTGTATTCGCATTTATTTTCGAAATTGCGAGTCCTTTGTCGAATGTATCAGATAATGTTATGTGGTTGTCTTCATGGCTGTGATTGTTTCTTGTCAAGGATTTGTCAGTTAGTTAACCTTGTGTGAGGGTTGATTTGGCCAAGTGGTTTTCTGTTGTTTTGAACTCCGTGTACTATTTCATGTGTGTACCTTGGTTTTGGGAGTTTGTTTGGTTTTTGGTTAAGTGTCATAAGGGAGAGTGGCTTTTGATAGGGGGCCGCACCGAAAGTGGTTAGCAGGGTAAACCATCGAAAGTTTGCTTAAGTAAGTGATAAATTAATAATACATTAGGGGGCTTGGTAGATGAAAACACCAAGTAAGATAATTATGCCTTGCTCATGGTTGAGTGCTAGTACAGACTCAGGATGCAATGAGAAGGCCTAGAATGGCAAACCAACAACCTTGTCCTCACGGAAGGATTGTTTGGGTCCACATGAGTCTTGGATGGGGCCGGAGGTTTGGGAGAGGTTATTAGGGTAACCCAAGAAGGGGGCTGGGACCTATGGAGGCCTGCCAGGGTAACCATACCAAGCTATGTGATGACACTCTTCCCTTATAGTCACTAGTGTGTAGTCTTGTTGGTTACATCTGATTTTGATGTGGAGTCATGTTTTGCGAGTTTTACTTCATGTGTGTTTCTCCGATGTTGTGAGTTTGACCGTGTGTGTGTGCATACCTATAGGGTGCTAGTAGGTCTTATTTATATCTCTTAGCACGGTGGGGTGGTTCTTTTTGACCCACATGGTCGGGTGGTAGTGCCACTTTCCATCGGGTGTGTTTGTCCCTTGCGAGAGTTGGCTTCATAGGTGTTCCAGTTGCGCTTGGATTCGAACGTTTTGTTATCTAGTTGGATCCCATTTGTTATGGATCATTTTTTGTATATCTTGGACCTTTCATGGCCAGTTGTTATTAAATTGACATTTATGCCTTCATGACAAGATGTAAATTGTAATGTAACATTATCGGATTTTGTAACTTAGTGATTATTGGAATGCAATGTAATTTCTACCTTATGATGCAAACAATGTATGAAAATTTATTGTAATGCATATGTTTCATTTAAATATTAGATGTAATGTTATGGTTAGATTCCTAATGAATGAACTTAAACATGCCATCTGTATTTTAGACTATTGGATGAATTAACCATTGATTAAGTGTAATTACGTTATTAAGTTTAATCAACATAATTTGATTAATTCTCGTTAGTGATGTTAGTGGTAAACCTAGTTAACCAAGTTGGGAAACCCTTTAGGTGTTAAGTTAAGTCTTCCGTTGTGTAATCTAACTTAATGTTAACTCAATGTATCATTAAACTTATTAAGTTTAAAAAAAATAAATTATTTGCACTCTTTCTAGTGTTTTAGTTTAATCCCTCCAGGGTTTCCTGGCGGGGCGTTACAAATATAACATGCAAACATGAAAAAAAAGGTAAACATTTGTTCATGCACAGAGGTAATAAGTTTTAACATAGAATGTAAGAAGAGAGAAGAGGTGAAAATGGTAATTTTTCATTAATAAAGAGGCATGAGCTAGTTTACAGTTGCAGAAGATGCAAAAAATACATATTATGCCAAAGAAAACAGGGGAAGAACCTTTTTCCTTGAATGCAAAATGTTTGTTATTCCTTAAAATGGTAAGAGAGAGAGAGAGAGAGAGGATGTGGCAGGGAGAAAAACTCTAGCCACGACCCTGCCAAAATCTGACATGTTTGAACGAAAAAATAACGGCTGAAGGTGTGGAAACTCATCCCAAATACCCTTGCTGTACTTTTGCATTGATGATTTTAACTTTAAGGATGAATTGCAAAAATTTCTCATGAATTTGTTGAAAATGGTGGCCCAGTAAAGGCTTCCTGATGGAAAAGTGGGTCTGCAACAATGAATGAACCATGGCTGCCCCTTTTCCCCAATAATCACGATAAAAATGCATTAAAGGCCTTCATGAAGCCCCTATGTCACTGGGGGGTTTGGTGAATGATTAATGGCTTTATAGAGGGCGCAGGTGCAGAAAGCAGTGCGAATTGGTAAAAGAATGGGTCGTTGGAAATAGTTGGAGGTTGCACTAGTTCTAGGAATCATCAAAATCATCGACTCTTTACCTTCTCATTTAATCATCCTCTTTCTCTTCTTTTTGGTCTTTTGTAATGTTTCTCTTTTCTGTTGGGACTTCCAACACCTTGGGAACATCTGACTGCTTACCTTTCTCTATTTGCATTCCTTTTTCTTGGTCTTTTGCTCCCGTCTTCTACTTTTCTTGTTGGGGAGTAAGTGGGAAGTGGAACTTGTTCAAGGTTTGCGTGGTTCCGAGATCCATGGGAAGCTTCAACATCCTCTTTCTTGTTCTTTTTGTTGCCGCCTGCAATTTATCTGTCACCTTCTTATTGCCTTGGCTCCTTTTCTCGTGTGGGCCCCCTTTATTACTTTATTGGAGGCTTATGCCTGGTTCTCTTGGTCTTACCCTTGTTAACTTGTCTTTTTTTCTCTGAGAGGCTATGTAGGAACTAGGAATCTCGTTGGAGGTTCTTATGGTTTTGAGAACCGTGGGAAGTTCCATCACTATATTGGAAGATGAAGATTCTAGAATAATATAGTTCTGTTGGTCCCATTAAATAGGTCTTCAACATCAATGGGTCTTCATAAAGTTGTGGTTTAAAAGTGATATTGTAAATTCCAGTTTGTATCATCATCATTTTGCCTGAGTTTGATTGTGAAATAAGGTTCCTAACTAGTTTCGATGAATGATAGTTGTCGCTTGTCACTGCTAAGATTGATGTGAATTCTTCATTTTGATGGAGGGATGGAGTTCCTGCATATTTAATTTATATAACTGATCTGATAGTCTTGCTTGGATTGAAATTCTCCATTCAAATTTTGGCCATCTTACAAGAGCAATGAATCTTAGATGTGATAGATCTGTGTTAATTCATAATATGACAAAATGTCCTTGATTCCCTACCATATATGGTGGTGATGTAAGCCAGATTTGCTAACTATTGGTGAGCAATTTTTGAATAATGATTATATTGTTCATTTATACCAAGTCTTAATATTTGCATTTGGACATGTCTTTGCATGGAATTAAAGTAACATGAAATAAACAATTAAAGCCTATAAGAGGAGGATTTAGAGGTCTAGGAGGTTGTTGTAGGGAAGTCTCTACTCAACCAGTCTACTACAATATTGTTTCTTGGAATATGTTGAGTAGCATTATTAAACTGATTGAAATAATCTTTCCACTGTACATACTCAACTCTCCCATCCTTGCGACCATGATCCTTATCTTTGAATGTTAAGAATCTAGTACAATGATTTTTTTTTTAAATGAAATGCTTGAGAGATGCATGAGTTTTAGAGCAAATTTTTTTAGGCATTTCTTTACCCCATATATCTCTTTATCAGATGAACTCCACTTTTGGGCTCCTTCAACAAATAGTCCGCTAGCATGCTCAACTACAAATTCTTTGTCTTCGTTTACAAAGCAAAGGACACCTCCCCTTGCATAATCAGAGGCACCTGTGTAGAGCATAAAATCTTCTGTTGTTGGCCATGTGTAGTGTAGGAAGATGATTGTGTTTTTTTTTCCAACTGCTGCTGTATATTCTTCTTTTCAAAAGATTTTTTTTTTCTTGAGAAGTTGGTGGAGAGATTCGCCAGAAAATTTGTCAGAAAATTTCTATAATATTTCAAGAACAAAGGAGCCAAAGCGATTGAAACATCTGCAGGCTCACAAGCCTTTTATATTGTTCTTATTCTTGTGTTTGGGCAGATTGTTGGATCATTGTATTTATATTTATTAATTTTATTTTTTCTTTTGTTTTTCAATGATGATTATTATTCAGTTACTTTATCTTGAGACCTGGTACTTGAAAGTGAGCAGAATATGATCTCAGATGCCTTGATTCAATATGACTTATGCTTTGGTATGCATGTTATGAGATTTCATGGCAGATGTCATAGTAATTGATTAATTATATGCCTTTGTATGTTCTAAAATCTAAATGCTGTTTCTTTTATGTTTGTTTACCATCATTATTGATGGTTGGGTCCTAAAATTTTCAACTTTTTTGAGTGAATATAAAAGCAAAAACTGACTACCGCTTTCGCTCTATTATTGCCAAGATCTCCTTGCAGATGATCTAGTGAATTGTTTTACATTATCATTTGGTATTTCTAAAACTTTATAGGGAGGTTCATAACAAATTAGATTAGAGAAATTGTTGATTTTCTTTTTGCTTGCATTGTGTCAAAATAATGTAGTGATATTTTAATAAATATTCCCTCAAAAGCCTTCTGATTTTAATTTTAGGCCTCATCTATGGTTTGTCTCTGCACATCTTGAATGCTTTTCTAGCTGACAGAATAGTGTTAAAATAGCATATATGCTAGAAATTGCATGCAGCCTTTGCAATTTCACTCTTGACAAAGATTTGAGTATTCTTGGCAGGTGAAAGCATGGCTCGAGGGAGGAAAAGACGTAAGATTGGGCGATTGGAAAGCTGCTGAAGTTGAGATTATGAATTCGTTTCAGTTGCTAAGTGCGAAGCCTGTTGTTTACTTGGTAGGTCTATACTCCTTTGCAAGTCAATAAATAGACTAGTAGTTCTAATTTACAGCATCCTTTTTACATTGCATCAACTTACCAAAGTCTCACAATGTAGAGTTGTTGGCCTTGGCCTGAAACACTCAAAAAACAGAAAAAGTCCAAATTGAATGGTTCTGATAGTGGAAACAGTAAGAATTTAAATGAAACAGTATAGCATTTGAAGCAAAAACAATATTGAAGGAACGGGGAATGTGTGCTTGACCATTTCCTGAGTAAGATCACGAGTCTGAGTTTTTGAGGCTTGAATCATTCCAGCAGAGCTGTTTGCATCCAAAATTTTGGCCAGAGTCCTTAATACTTTTGCAGGATCAAAGCTGATAGAATCTGTTACCCAGGATTCCTGCAGAACCTCTATTAAATTACATTTCTTAAGCATGTGTTAGGGGTTTCTGATTACTTATCTTCACTGAAGCCAGTGGTTGCGATGTTGAATGAAGTCCTCATTTATTAATAAAGAATACCAACCATCTGGCCCAGGATAGCCACATGATCAGTAGCATGCTGCCATCTTGGCAACATGCAACAAAGATGTCTGTTGTTGTCTCCAACATTATCAAATGTGTGAGCATCGATCCTATTAGCTAAAAACTGAAGCCAAAAACAAAAACATAGTTACTATGTGCCAACACATACTATCCAGCCAACCAAAAACCACTCAAATCCAGTACATGGCCCACCTTCCAAAGCCAGAATTGTCCATTCACCCCATTCCAAGAATATCCTTAACCACAACCACAATTGAAGTGCTAGCCATCTTCCCTGCCTACATAAGGAATGAGCAATGGGAAACAAACACCATGGAATATCACCTTATCTTGCTGAGATCTATGCTCTTTATTATCACAAAAAATGTGAATGGTATGGTTACTAGAAACCTCAATAGGACCCTTGTAATGGGTCACCATGAGACTCACTGCCACCTTACCATTGTCAACGCAATAAGCACCAGTAATTCTTGCATCATCTTTTCTCTTTCTCACCGTCTACTGCAAAGTCCACTGGGAGCTTTTCTTCTCTGATTATGAGAGCCATCACCCACAGCCTTTACTTTTTTTCATAGCTTGTTTCCACCTTTGGATTCACAATAGACATGCCAGCAAAATGCCCAATTAACAAAAGATGGAACAATCAAGTTCACAGAGATGTTTCAGGAATAATCTGCCAATTTAGAGATGAAATACTCCCCACTGGAGGCTTTGGAGCATTGCAGGCATGTCATCCGGACACCATTAAAGCAATTTTGTAATCATTTTAACTTCATGCTCTCATTTTAATTTAAAGCTTCACATAATTTCATGAGGCTGTGCTTTCCAAGTTTAGTTACTGATGTGTTAAAGTAGATATTTAGCAGCTAGCTATTACACCTTTTTGTTTTCTTAAGATTCTACAGCAAACTATTCCTGCTATTTCTGTGGTGCAGATGGTCCCACAAAAGACTTCGAAACTTCAAAATTTAGAATCTTCCACAAAAAATGGAAGAGCCATTTTTCAGAAATAAAAATTGGAGCTTCTACTAGCAATGGTTGGGCAAGAAGTTTGAACTATCTTCTAATATTTCTAAATAAAAGTGCTTGTCATATCTACGAAAGGCAGTTTTCTAGTGGCCTGTCTCTATTGAAAACTTTTTAAGGACAATTTTAGCTTAATTTGCTAATTAGTATCCTGAACGCTGACAGATGAGTTTCAGATTTTATTTTGTATGGGACCTTTTACTGCAAAAGCTTTTGGAAATTTAAGGGCATTGCTTCTTGGGAACACTTAAGAATGCCTCCTCCTTTGGACCACTTTGTATACAAGATCCTCCTTGGAGTTCAAATATTTTTGTTTTCTCTCTTGCATGGGTGTACACATAGTTTTGTGTTCTCTTTAATATTTTAAACATGGTTTCCATTCCAAAGGAAGAGACTGATTATCTAAAATTCTATTTGCTATAGTGAATCTAATGACCAATACCATGCAGGTGAACATGACAGAAAAGGACTACCATAGAAAGAAGAACAAATACCTCCCAAAGATACATTCTTGGTAAGTAACATCATCAGTCAGTGTTGTACTTTTTTTCCTATCCTTGTTAAATTCTATCTTCTTCTTTCCCTATCTCTCTTTCCTTCTATATATGCATGCACATATTACATATTTTATATATACACAAATTGTGCTTTTGATCTATATGGATTCAATCAATATATAAGTTTATATAATGGTCTAAAATGTTGATGAGTGAAAACATTTAGCTTTTTTATGTTCTATGCAATTATAAATATTTGAATTGGAATTAATAACTGATTCAAAATTCTTTGCAGCCTGTTAGTTGTATGATAACAAGCAATACGTGACAATACGTAGCTTTTACCAAATAGTTGCAAATTGGCTCAATGTTACTAGTTATCTCAAGGTTCTCTATTATCAATGTTTCTGAGTTTGCTACCTTGGTTCCCATCATTTTGCTATTTTAAAAAAGTAGCCATGAAACTTGTGGTTTATTGCTTGCAAATACATCTTAATGTCTGTGGTGTTATGGCCAATCTTCCTGTCTGCTTGATCAAAATTCAAACCAAATATTATTTTATTTATATGTGCTTCTGTTAGGCTCCTTTTGATAGGCTTTTCATAAATTTAATGGTTTCAGGGTTCAGGAGCATGGAGGTGAACCCATAATTCCCTTTAGTGGCATTCTAGAGCAGAAGCTGGGAGATATGCCTCCTGACGAAGCTGCCAAATATTGTGAGGAAAACAAAATTCAAAGGTACATTAAATTAACTCTACTTTAGATCCTGTTAACAAGTTATATCAATCAGGTAAAATGTAATTTTGATAAGCATGAAATTGGACACAATAGAAAGATGAAAGAAACACATGAAGGATTATTGTCCACATTGAAGTTTCAATATGAGTAATGATTACAAGAATATCAAATTTATGGAGAATACTTAATACTGGCACTGCAAATTAAAATAATTAGCTTGAGCAGCAAATTAAAATAATTAGCTTGAGCAGCAAATTAAAATAATTAGCTTGAGCAGAAGCTGGCTGATATGTTGCTGGATAAAGCTGCCAAATTTTGTTAGGAAAAACAAAATAAAGGGACAACAAAGTTAACTTTACTTTAGATCCTGTTTACAAGTTATTTTTATCAGGTAGAAAATTAAAATGCATCTTGATAACTTGATAAGCATGAAACTAGACAAGATAGGAAGGTTAAAGAAACATATAAAACTCAATTGTTTACTTTCAAGTTTTAAATTTTTGTGAGCAGCTATTATGCAGCCATGTGGCTTGTGATGGAATTTTCTATGATATACTAGATTAGTTGTGTAGATACTTGTGCTTTGTGCTTCGTTTGATGTCTTTCTGTAACAGTATTTATCAGGGCACGTGAGTATGAGGAACATGTAAATTAAAATAACTAACTTTGCAGTTGCAAATGTAAGAATATTTCCTGGTGACCACAATTGCAGGAATTCAAATTTTTATGAGCAGCTATTATACAGCAATGTGGCTTGTGATGAAATTTGCTATGATATGGTAGTTTAGGTGTGTAGATATTTGTGCTTTGTGCTTCATTTGAATTTTTTATGTCTTTCTGCAACAGTATTTACCAGTGCATGTGACTATGAGGAACATGTAGTTGAAGTCCATATTGAAAATCCGGTATGATGGGGTATGTGGGTCTAGTTCACATTGGAAAGAATCATTTACATTACTAGCTGCTTGATGTCTTTCTGAAATAGTATTCACCAGTGCATGTGACTATGAGGAACATGTAGTTGAAGTCCATATTGAAAATCTGGTATGATGGGGTATGTGGGTCTAGTTCACATTGGAAAGAATCATATGCATTACTAGCTGCATTTATACCATTTCCTTTTGGATGTATGAATTCTCTCACTTGGAGGGACATTGAATTTAAATTGGGTCTAGTAACCTCAAATTTCGTGGAACGAAGGGTAGTAAAGGTACAAGTAATTGACTTTGATTTTTAAAAAATAAAGTGAACTGGGATCTTTAGTAGCTAATTTCACAAAATATTTATAGTTAAGGAATTGATGGATTGAATTAGTTTGTGATCTTACCAACTTGTGGGTTTTTTTAAAGCCAATTTGCAACTCTTTTGTTAAATCAATAGGTGCTTTTGATTTTTCACAACCTGTGTCATAGCAGCAGGTATAGGAGATGATTTTGACTATCAATTGTGTGATATAAAAATTTCTGCATCGAAGTGTTTTGATGCTTGATTCTCTTTGAGATCATGTTGTTTTTTCTTTGAGACACTCTCTTGTTTTCTTAGGATATGATTCTTCATTTGGGTTGGTTAGTTGTTTCCTTAGGATGCAGTGATTTATAGGTTTCAAAATCTGTCAAGGATTGAAAAAAATGTTTTTTGGTAATATATGGTGAGTTGGATGATATGGCTTTCTTCCTACCAAAGAACATCCATACAGTTTGATCTTTTTTCAGTTGTAATTCTAAAGCTAAGATTCTAAGGAATTTCTTACCACTTTAACACCATGCTGGTGGTGCATTTCTTTTATCAACAGCAATGTACAGAAACAATTATTGTAGCTTCCCTCAATTTGGTAACTTTTTTTCTGGAGTGCATAAAATATTCCTACAGTCAACTTTGTTGAAACATATTTCTTCTTCTTCATCATGTATCACATTCTTCCCTGTAGAAATGGCAAGAAGATTTTTGTCATAATGTGATTGCTCCTCTATGTGATTGAATTGAACAGGGTTCATAAATAATATGTTATTTTCTTGCATTATTTCATTCTCCTAATTTTTGAATTTCATAATTCTACTTGTGTTTGTAAAATTAGATTGGATACACATACTGGCAACTCAAATGTGCACGGTGAAATAATACATCACATATAATTTTTTTTCTAAAGTTCTGTAATTTCTTTTGCAGTTGCCTTCCAAAGATTATAAAGACTGGTTTTGCTGCAATAAACCTCATCTACTTTTTCACTGCAGGGCCAGATGAGGTACATCTTTTTACAATTTGATATTTCCAATTCATAGTCATTTTCTCTTTAACTATTTATGGAGGTAACTGACGATGTTTGGAATGGTGAAAGCTAAAGGATGACGCAATGGAATATATAGTTACTTAACTACTGTTTCTGATACTGTGTTTAATTTGGCAGTACTTTTTAAAAATTATTTGGTTTTTCCTCTGTAGATAAGGCCCTTTGAGACAAAATTACATTAATTAATGTGGTAAAATTCATAAATAATGATATTAGTTAATAAATATGCATATTTTGGCACCTTTAAAAATTAATTTATCATTTTAATTATTAATTAATGAATTAAATTAGACAATCATAGCATGTCCATCCTTCAGCTTCTGTATGGCTGGTCTTCAAGATTGGCCGAAGCCAAGGCCATTAAATTTTCTAAAGTACCGAGTTGCATAGCAATCTCTTAAAAGGTAGTGACATATAACATAGGAAATATGTTTTTGTCCAACCAAAGTGGTGGCTTTCTTCCTGTTACTCTTATTTAGCTTAATATTTATAAAAAATGAATTGTGGCTTCATAATCTATGAAATTTCCAAAAGAATTTACCTTCATCATTGATAGCTGATGGTGGAGTACTGAGAATATGTGGTCAGTGGTATGGAAGAGGTTTGGAACTTGGAAGTTTTCTCTCCAACTGCTGATCTCAAGGTATTTGAAATGACTATCCTCAGGTAATTTGCATAGTTTGTATCCTTGTATTGTGTCAATACAATAAAATCATCATCTTTGACCATAGAAAATCAAGTTTGGATTTCCTCCATGTTTGAAGATGCTTGCCTGTTATAACCATGAAGCTTTGCATAGCATGGTAATGCTTCTACAAAGAGAGAATTCAAATGTTCAATTTTCTATTATGTTTCTACATATAGAATATGAAGATAAAACAGGAAGAACACACCTCCTATTTATAGAAAATAGAGGTGTTATAAAAGAATAAATGAGTGGTTAGAATAGACAACTTTCAATGCATTTGCCCCTGACTTAAGTGTAAAGTGTAAGCTTAGGAGAGAAAGAGTAGTGAAAAATGATGCTCAATTATTGATCTTGACAGCTAGGCTTGACCAAGTAACAATGTATAATGGGAGCAATGAAGGAAGGACTTGTGAGAAATTCTCCTCAAGGACAACTTCCTTCACTCCAAGCATTGATTGCAGTTAAAGACAATGAGATGATGCTAAATGCTTAGTGAAGACTTCTGCCACCTGCTTCTTGGTAGGCAAGTACATTGATGCTCCACTAGGTTGTTACAAATGTGTATATCACTTTGGTTGTCACCAAAGAGTAGTGGGATAATCATGATAAAAAGCCAAGCTTTGTCATCAATAGGTGAAGCCAAAGAACCTCCTTAGTAGCTAGAACAACTCCTTAATACTCAACTTGCTTAGATGATAATGCAATAACCGTTTGCTTCTTGTGTGACCATACAACTAGACTAGAACCAAGCCAATAGATAAAGCCAAAAGTGGAATTCTGATCATTAATATCACTGGCCCAATCTAAGTTAGTGAAATCCACAATCCGAGTAGTAGCTCTTGATGTATATTGTTTGCCTAAGTGTAAAGTGCCTTGAATATGCCTTATAATACGTCTGATTTGTTTCCAGTGATTCTCATGAGGATCCTGGGAGAAACTTGAGAGTTGACCAACTGCAAAGGAGATACTGGGATAATTGTGTGAGATGCAAAATACTACCCATCATTTGGGGATACAAAGTACAATCAACTCTTGGTGAAATGCAAGTGGCGAATATTTGAATCCTGGACTAAAAAGGTGAGGGGACAAGCTTGCAATCAGCCATGCCAAAATGATGAAGCAAGTCATGATCATTTTTCTATTGATAAATGGAGATCACATGGGAAGACTAGATGACTTCTAGCCATAGAAGATAATGCAGAAATCACGAGTTGCTTATGTCAAACTGCTTCATCCAATCATGCTGTATACCTTGTATCATAGAAAGAGAACTATGTGTAAGGATCAAGTTGTCAACATAGAGGACAAGAATCAAAAGGTCATTTCCATCCCTTTGAGTGCATATTGTGGGGTTAGAATGCCAATGGGTGAAACCAAAAGCAAGCAGGAAATTGGCCATCTTCACATACCATGCTAGGAGCCTATTTGAAACCATATACTGAATGTTGAAGCTTGCTTACAAATGAAGAATCCTATACAAAACTTGGTGGCTGCTCCATATAAATCTCCTCACGGAGAGCACCATGTGAGAAAGCACTCTTCACATCCATTTGGTATGTGGACCATTCCCATGAGGCAGCTAATAAAGGCACAAGGTGAATTGAGTCCATTTTGGCAACTGTTGTAAAAATTATGTAGTAATCAATACCCTCAATTTGTGAAAAGCCCTTGGACACAAGATGTGCCTTATACTTGTCAATGGAATGATCAGTTACATACTTGGTCTTGTAGACCCACTCTCTCTGAACCAACTTTCTTCTTTTAGAAAGAGGTACAAGATCCCAAGTGTGATTCTTCATACTGCTTAGTCATAGCGTCATCTCACTCTAGTGTGTCCTATCACATTTGAAATTTTTTGTGGATTATTTGAAATAGCATGAGAATGGGTACAGTGGTTTTTGTCAGGTCATTTGTTAAAGGGCTTGCCTCTTGTCAAGTTGTGTGAACCCAATGGGGCAAAAACTATGCAACAACAGGTGGTGGAGTAGGATCTATGGTGACATCATCATCATCCTCAAGAAGTAAAGAATTCTCAAGAGATGGAAGTGTAGTGATTGAGGAAGAAGTTGTAGATGTATGATCTAACCTTAACATTCTATTAGAACATGACGTGTGACTAGGTGAAACAATTGACAAGTTTTCACATCCTTGTGGTAACCAAGAAAAATGAGTTGTTCACTCTTGTGTCCATGGCTTTGTGTTACCATTAGGGATAAATGCTTGAGATTTACCATATACTATGAATGAAGAAACATTAGCCTTGACGTGGGTCCAAGAATTTGTGGTGCATGTAGTTCTATATGTAGTTGGTACAATTGATAGCCTCAACACAAAAGGTAGGTGGCATGTTTTAGATGAATCTTAAAATTAGCCATTTCTTTCAGTCCTATGTCCCCTTTTAGCAACAACATTTTGTTGAGTTGTGTAAGGGATTGTATATTGATGGTGTCAACTGTATCCTATACTTAATAAAAATACTAAAATGCTTAATTGACATACTTCTGCTTGTAGGAGATGTTGTCATTGATGTCAAAGGAGCAAAGACAATGTTGTCACTAATGTCAAGTGTTAGTCATTGATGTCAAAGTTCAGGGAGAATTCTTGTGTTCAGATTACAGATAATAGTCATGCATGAACATCATTATATAGAGGTTGTATATCAGTTTTTGTACAGTTGTAGCATTCTATGTAAGATGAATAAACTAGATCTATTAGTCACTATGAGTACTCAGTAAGAAAGATATGAGACTATGGTGCAGCAAACCAAAGAACAAAAGAAGAATCAGTGTTTGTCATTAAGAGCAGAGAGTAGACAATAAGGAGAACAACGACTTTATTGATGGAAATCTTAATAAAAGGAAGTAATAAATGTATTAGCAGAAATTAGTGAGAAGGATATAATGCAGCAATTAGTGACAAGGAGACAGTGATTGGGAAAGAGAATAAAGAGCTGCAATTATTTTAAGAAGAGACTCCCATTATCATTGTAAGCAGCAACTTTATTTTCAATATAAGAGAACAGTGACTTAAGACAGAAATTAAAGGCAATGGAGCAGTGATGGAAAGGAATAAACACAGATGAATGTTATGTGTAGCAATTCATTCCAGATATCTAATGGGCAGTGATTGATGTGTGTAGCCTATAAAAGCAATTAATGTATAAGAAGTGGAGTCCATCAAAGCAGCGATAAACACTGTCAAAGAACAACAGTATATAACATACTAAGTTTGGATTACTATGCTTTACATTATGCTTTACATCACATGTTGATTGATACTTTACAGTTACAGTCTGATCTCATACACTGAAAGGTTGAATTCGTTGATCAATATAGTCTCTGTCTGATAAAAAAAAACAACTTACAGTCTGATCATAAAGTGATTACAGTCCCAGTCTGATTATACAATGACAGCATGTTTACAGTTTACAGTATGTTCTAGTTTTTACACTTGGCAAGGGTAGCAGTCTGTTTTAAACAAAACACTATGACACTGATCATATTAAGAGAGTCTTGAAAGACAGCAATCAGAGGTTGGAAATACAGCGATCCATATTTAAGGCATATAAGACAACTTGTCTTAATCAAAAAGCTGGGGAAAATCGTCTTATTAAAAAAACTGGGAAAATTCATCTTATTCAAAAAATTGGAGAAATTCGTCTCACTCAAAAAGGGTGAATTCCTTTGTCTTATTCACAGGAAAAGACAAAACCCAGAAAAAGACAAAATAGGGATGAGACAAAAGTTAAATAAGACGAGATTGACTTATATAAGGTGCGATTCCATTAAAGGAAGCTGAACGATTTTTAAGGTTAAGTTTTATATTTGTAAAGTTAGAAATCATTAATTAAAGGCAGCGCTTTAATTAAGATATCAATCCATAAGGTTGCGATTGGTTCAGATTAATATAATTAACAAAACTTAACAAAAGGACATGCCATTTCGATAAAGGCATGACTCATAAAATAAAACATATATATGTAGAAGGAAATTGGTGTTTTGAGAGAAGTGTGTTATTATAAGAATAAGGTACATTTCATATGCACAAGGAGTTTCACGTATAAAGAAGATAACATGTGTGAGTGTGAAAGAAAAAGAATATAAAAAATACAGTTTCAGATTTTAAGCAGAGGAATGTGCTGTGTATGTATGATGTGTGTGTGAAGACAATCACGTATTTAGTGTGAAGAAGAATATGATGTGTGTGGTGTATGTGATAGAAAATGCTGAAGAAATAAGCAAAAGTAAGAAAACAGTAAGAAGAGAAGTATGCTGTGTATATGTGTTATGAAATAAATAATTATTCATATACAGCTCAGTGTTAGAGGGCTGTAGATGAATACTATATATCATATCCGAGAAGGGATATACAAGTAGTTGATGAGAAGAAAATTCTGTCATCATATAGCAGATTTATCATCAGCATTGTAACAGTTTGAAGAAGGAAATTTGAGAAGAATAGAATCCATCATCCGTTGTTATAGCGACATTGTAAAGGTGGAAAATCAGATTTATGAGAAGTGGGTTGGTGCTCACGAATTCTGAAGTGGGAGTTGGTGCTTCCTGTGAGTTGTGTTGATGTGTGTTTTAGGCGCATGCAAACACAGAATAAAATACCTTAAGTATCTTATCCTCTCTTGAATAA
This sequence comes from Cryptomeria japonica, assembly GCF_030272615.1. Classification (NCBI taxonomy): domain Eukaryota; kingdom Viridiplantae; phylum Streptophyta; class Pinopsida; order Cupressales; family Cupressaceae; genus Cryptomeria; species Cryptomeria japonica. The sequence continues at coordinate 114,758,976 of NC_081415.1, read as the reverse complement.
AATCTCTTGGATGCTGAAGACTAGCTTAAGTGTTGTTTGTAATTAGGGATGGCGGATTCCAATTGCCTTGGGCAACATTGGAATCTACCTAAGGGGGCCAGCCTCTTCTTCAACGTGTAGGGCTGGGCCCTATACCTCTCAGCATCTCCTAAAGTCTCCACGCTACATTCAAGCCTAACACGCCATCATGATAGGGCCAACCCTATCCCAATACATTTCACATTAATTAAATTAAAAAGGTTTTAATTCATAGGGCAAGCCGACATGTTTAGGAGTACTGCTCCACATATAAATAAGTATAAACCTCACATCACAATTCAATCATTCAGTTTTCATTCATGCGAAATGCATATGCCTGGCTAATGCGAACTTCAGCGAGAAATATTACATCTGCACTTACAGCAATTACCTCTGCCACATCGGCAATTTACATCTGCTAGTTGAGGTGCGAAATTCATCATTAGGAGTCAGCGAACTTAGTGAATACACAGCGAATTCCTTGAAGGTCTGCAATATACGTTAAAGGAGCAGCAAAATGGCAGCAACCATCACTCAGGTGATAGCAAGCTAATCTTGAAGGCAACCACCTCAATCTGCCATCCTTCTTGTGACAGCAACATCTGAACCTACAAGTACTTGAGATAAGTGTTGTAATGATTACATAACTATAATCCATAATCAGATCTGAGGATCTTTTTTGGCTGGGTTTTTCCTCCTAGAAGGTTTTCCCAGGGTAACTGTGTCTTGTTCTCAATTTGTTCATTTCTATGTTGTCACTAATTCCAACTTCTTTCAGTTAATCAAACTAATTAGAAACTAAATATAAATTTTGAGTTTATATCAATCTGAAAGTGTTAAAATCAACATGGTATCAGAGCTATAGGGTAGATCAACTTTCAGATTTCAGAATTTAGTACTCCTTTATTTCCAGATTGTTGTTTCATTTGCAGGTCAAGTCAATGGGGCTGAAAGTTGAAGATAGGCTTGATGGAAATATCAATTTTGCTGCATGGAAGGTTTGAATCATGTTGGCTCTAGAAGAAGAAGATCTTCTCTACTTCATAGAAGCAAAAGAGCTAATTGAACCTACAGATGCTGCTGAGCTAAAACAATTCAAGAAGGATGCTATCAAGGCCAGAAAGCTCCTCATTGATTCAATTAAAGACCACCTTGTCACCTCCATTGCCTCATTTACTTTTGCAAGGGAAATGTTCAATCATCTACAAGGTACATATGAAATTAACAATCTCAGTAGGGCAATTACCTTAAGACAACAACTACTTAATATCAAAATGTCAAAAGAAGATTCTGCTGTTTCCTATTTTATGAGAATTTCAGAACTAAAGATAAGGACCTTGTCATGATTGCCCTAAATGGTTTACCACACTCATGGGAGTCATTTATTCAAACCATAAGTGGTAGAACTGAGTTACCTACCCTTGATCGCCTTAAGAATGATTGCATCCAAGAAGAGTCTTGCCTCATCACAAGAGGGCAAACCAAAAGTCCTCATGTAGATGATCAACACATGCTTGCAGCCCAATTCAAGAAAGGTGGAAATTGGAAGAAGCCTTATCCAAAGAGAAATAGGGAATTCAGACCATCTAGTTCCCAGCACTCTTGGAAGAAACTAAGAGATACCTCGCGTGTTTGATGTTTCAAATGTGACAAGTTTGGTCACTATGCTAAAGAATGTCAGAATAACCCTACTCAAAGAGATGTCGACCTAAATGACGTCTCAGAACAAAACGATGACTTCTTATTCATCTCTGCTCTGTCTAGCAGCATACCTACAGATAGTAATACATGGCTGATTGACAGTGGTGCTTCCAGGCACATCACAGGCTACCGTGATCATCTTTCAGACTTAGTAGAAAAGGATACCAGCCTTCACGTGGTAATTGGTGATGATGCTCGTTATTCGGTAAGAGGTTTTGGCACTACTTCAAATTTAAACTTTGGTATTTCACTGCATCTTAGTGACATTTTGTTTGTTCTTGGAATTAAAAGAAACTTAATTTCCATTTCTGCTCTAGAAGATTAAGGTTATCAAATTGCATTTTCTGAGGGAAAAGTGCTTGCTTGGCCTAAGAAATCTAGTTTTAAATCTGCTCGTGTAATTGGTAATAGATATGATAGTCTTTATAAGCTCTCTACTAACCTTGTTCAAACCCTCATTAATGAGGCTCCCGAATCCTGTGAGCTATGGCATAGAAGACTTGGACACTTACACTATCAAACACTTCCCTCTCTTGAAAAGTTAGTCAAAGGTATGCCTAAACTCAATCAAATTCATGATAAAACTTGCAAAGGTTGTGCTATAGGTAAAAATGTTAAAAGTCCATTTCATAAAAGTGAAAATAGAGCTAAAGATAAACTAGAACTTGTTCACTCTGATTTATGTGTTCCTATGTCTATAGCATCTCCTAGTGGATTTCTTTATTACGTAATCTTCATAGATGATTTTTCTAGGAAAACTTGGATCTACTTAAAATCTAAAGAATCTGATGAAGTCTTAAGTAAATTTAAAGAGTTTAAAGCATTAACTGAAAACTCCTCTGGTAAAAGAATTAAATGTTTAAGATCTGACAATGGAGGTGAGTACACCTCCAGTAGTTTCTATGATTTTTGTGTTGAGTCAGGAATTAAGAGGGAGTTTTGTGTTCCATACAATCCTCAACAAAACGGAGTTGCTGAAAGGAAGAATAGAACTATTGTTGAGGCTGCAAAGACTATGATTCATGATCAAGATTTGCAGACCTTCCTATGGGCTGAGGCTTCTAGAACAACAATATATATCCAGAATAGATGTCCACACCGTGTTCTAAAGAACATGACCCCTGAAGAAGCCTTCATAGGATCCAAACCAGACATTAGTCACTTCAAAATCTTTGGAACTCCCATTTATGTTCATGTGCCCAAGGAAAAGTGAACCAAGTTGGAACCCTCCAAGAAGAAAGGCATGCTAGTCGGATACAGTGAATCCTCCAAGGCATTTAGGATGTACATCCCTGGTCAAAGGTATGTTGAGGTAAGTAGGGATGTTACCTTTGAAGAAGATATTGCTTTTAAGAAATCAAAAGGTTCTTTTGTTATTGATGAAGCTAATGACAATCAAGACATGAATGTTGATACTAACCTTGAGATTCAGAGGGAGCCTGTTGAACCTCCACCTCAAGAAGAACATGATGATCCACCAGAGCCCATGAATCCCACTGACATTCCTAGTGACATTGTTGTTACCAAAAAGAGGCTACTTTGGGTAAGAAACACCATTCAAGAATCCAAAAGATTTGCTGCTCCCAGTGGGACCTTCTGTGAAATCAAGAGACCTCAAGTATTCTCCAACTACGTTGCATTGATGAACAATCTCATTGAATCTGAACCTTGCAATGTTGAAGAAGCCTTGAACCATCATGCCTGGAAGCTTGCTATGGATGAAGAGTATCAATCAATCATCAAGAATGATGTTTGGGATATTGTGCCTAGACCCAAAGGTAAATTTGTTGTTTCCTCTAAATGGTTATTTAAAATTAAACAAAATGCTGACGGTAGTATTGAAAAGTATAAGGCTAGATTTGTAGCTCGTGGTTTTTCTCAAAAGGAAGGCATAGACTATGAAGAAACATTTGCTCCTATTGCTAGATATACTTCTATTAGAACTATAATAGCTATTGTTGCTGCTAGAGGTTGGAAGCTACATCAGATGGATGTTAAGACTGCCTTCCTTAATGGTGTCATTGAGGAAGAGGTTTATATTGAACAACCTGAGGGTTATGAGATTCAGGATAGAATAACTCATGTGTGCAAGTTGAAGAAAACTCTGTATGGCCTCAAACAGGCTCCTCGTGCTTGGTATGAAAGAATTGATAAATATTTGTTAAGTCTAGGTTTTTGTAAAAATGACGCTGACTCTAACATCTACTTTAAGTTATCCAATAATGAAATGCTAATTCTAGTTCTGTATGTGGATGATTTATTTCTTACTGGTAAAGATGAACTTATCATTAGATGTAAGAAAGAACTAGCTTCAGAATTTGAAATGAAAGACTTAGGTCTAATACATTATTTTCTAGGTCTAGAATTATGGCAAAGATCTAACGAAATTCTAAGTCAAGGAAAGTACACTATTGATATCTTGAAAATATTTAGAATGATGGATTGTAAACCTATGTCTACTCCTATGGAATCTAACTTAAAGAAGTTAAGTGTTTCTGCAGCTAACTCTGATTTTGCAGATCCATCAGAGTACAAGCAGTTGATTGGATCACTAATGTATCTAGTTAACACTAGACCAAACATATGTTTTTCAGTGAATGCTCTGAGCCAGTTTATGAGCATGCGCAAACATATTTATCTTGTTGCAGCCAAGCACATTCTAAGATACTTGCGAGGCACAATTGGCTATGGGCTGAAGTATCCACTTAAAACTTCAATAACCTTGGAAGGTTATTCAGATGCAGATTGGGCTGGAAGCGTCAAAGACAGGAAAAGCACTTCCGGCATTTGCTTCAATGTAGGATCCGCAGTGATCTCTTGGGCTTGTAGAAAACAATCGTCAGTGGCACTAAGTACTGCTGAAGCTGAATATATTGCAGCAAGTGTAGCTTCTAGGGAAGCAATATGGCTTTGCAAGCTTCTTGCTGGGCTGTTTGGTTAGCCTTGGGATCCTACAGTTATTCATTGTGATAATCAGAGTTGTATCAAAATATCTATCAATCCAGTGTTTCATGATAGGTCAAAACATGTGGAAACTCATTATCATTTCATTCGGGATATGGTGCAAAGAGGCGCCATTCAGCTGAAGTATGTCAGCACTGATGAGTAGGTTGCAGATATTCTTATCAAGCCTCTGTCCAAAGTGAAGTTTGTGTACTTCAGGGACAGATTTGGTGTTGTGGAAATGAAACCCTGATTGAGAGGGAGTCTCAACCTCAGTGATACATTGTGTTGTATCAAACCACCCTCTGCAGGCAATGTAAGGTGGTATTGTAATCTTCTTAGGGAGAAGTGTAATTATTAACCATCCTCTGCGGGCAATGTAAGATGGTATTGTAATCTTCTCAGGGAGAAGTGTAATTGTTAACCATCCTCTACGGGCAATGTAAGATGGTATTGTAATCTTCTCAGGGAGAAGTGTAATTGTTAACCATCCTCTGCAGGCAATGTAAGATGGTAGAAAAGATCCTCTCCACCCTCTGCGGGCAATATAAGGTGGATCCAGTCTATGCTTGTGTGCGAGCTAGAAGATTAAAATTATGTAGTTCCATTATATGCTTGTGTGCAAGATGGAAGACTACAATATTCTGACTATGTAATCCATACTTTGCTTGTGTGCAAGATGGAAGATTATGGTTTTGTTTCTCTTCCCTAATTATGAGGGAGTGTTGTTTGTAATTAGGGATGGCGGATTCCAATTGCCTTGGGCAACATTGGAATCCGCCTAAGGGGGCCAACCCCTTCTCCAACGTGTAGGGCAGGACCCTATACCTCTCGGCATCTCCTAAAGTCTCCATGCTACATTCAAACGCCATCATGATAGGGCCAACCCTATCCCAATAAATTTCACATTAAATAAATTAAAAAGGTTTTAATTCATAGGGCAAGCCGACATGTTTAGGAGTATTGCTCCACATATAAATAAGTATAAACCTCACGTCACAATTCAATCATTCAGTTTTCATTCATGCAAAATGCATATGCCTGGCTAATGCGAACTTCAGCGAGAAATATTACATCTGCACTTACAACAATTACCTCTGCCACATCAGCAATTTACATCTGCTAGTTGAGGTGCGAAATTCATCATTAGGAGTCAGCAAACTTGGTGAATACACAGTGAATTCCTTGAAGGTTTGCAATCTACGTTAAATGAGCAGCAAAATGGCAGCAACCATCACTCAGGTGACAACAAGCTAATCTTGAAGGCAACCACCTCAATCTGCCATCCTTCTTGTGACAGCAACATCTGAACCTACAAGTACTTGAGATAAGTGTTGTAATGATTACATAACTATAATCCATATCAGATCTAAGGATCTTTTCTGGCTGGGTTTTTCCTCCTAGAAGGTTTTCCCAGGGTAACTGTGTCTTGTTCTCAGTTTGTCCATTTCTATGTTGTCACTAATTCCAACTTCTTTCAGTTAATCAAACTAATTAGAAACTAAATATAAATTCTGAGTTTATATCAATTTGAAAGTGTTAAAATCAACATTAAGAATCACCCAAAAAGACTCCAAGGTTCATATATGTAGGATCACTACGTGTGGATAAGCTTAGTTGGTCGTTGTGATTGTTGTTTCATCAAGGGGCATTTATGGTTCGAAAAGATTTCATAAAGTGATTGGCAGATGATATGCAATGAAATTTCTTCCTAAGACTACTAAATGATTATCAAAAAATGGCAAAAGATAGGGATTTAGAGAAGTTCTAAGCTATCGTAAAATGAATGAATGAAGAAATAACACAAGTGAAACTCAACTAGTTATAGCATCGCCATAGCTTGAACAACTCCACTAGAACTAGTGCAATCTTCTAAGGCTGTTTAGAGATTTTCAAATCACTACTAATCATAGACACCATCAATTGAATGCATATCAATGATTAAGCAATAATCAAACTTAAGCAATTTCAAAGGTTCCAGTTGACTACACAAGGCTCCCTTACAATCAACAAGAGGCTAGTGGTATGGATAACGAGTTTCACAATATATCAAGTGCGACATTCCATCATTTAATCTACTAAAACTAACATGAAAGATTGACTTGAGATTACAAAAGAACCATGCAATAAGCTTCAAGGATTGAGCAAAACACCATAAAATCAATGTTTCATTGATCCAATAGCCAAACAACAACAATTCTTCAAGTCTTTCTCTTGCCAATATTCTAACACTATTACTCTCTCTTCTACTCTATTGCTATTACTAACATCATTACATTGCTATTAACCATTACAAATGAAATACAATGAAGGGTCGAGATCGAATGAAGATCAAGGGCCAAGATCTTGCCACCTAAACCCTAATTAGGGTTTAATACAAATGAAAACCCTATCAAGATAATCATCATCATTAATCAACCAATAAGAAGACAACATGTGCCGACATGAAAATCGAGGAAGCATCCTCCAATAGGGAAATGAAATGCCAAGTGGAATCATAACAAACTTTCTTGTAGAACTTTGTTTCCTTTCTCCTTCTCCTTTCTGGCATATTCAATGAATCTGGATGTCATACTTTCAACTTCAGAAATTGGAATCTCAGGTACATTCTTCATACGTTCTTCTAGGTGTATTACTTCATCAAAGGTTGCAAGAAGTGTTATCTCCCATCCATGCTCAAGTTCTTTTGTCTTATCAATAAGGAACATAGTGGCATGCATAAGATCCAACTGTTTTTCTGTGATCAGTCCACCTTCTCCCTGAAAGATACTTTTATCCTATCCTCCAATTCTTGAATGTCCACATTTGTTTCAATTTCTGCCCTTTTGTCAAGAATGATGCACATCACCTCAATTATCTTGTCATGAATAGGATGGACGGTATCTTCAACTTGACTGCATTTGTTACTAAGGTCTTCAAAAAGGAGTTTCTTCATTTGAAGCAAGGTCAACCACTGTAACAGATTAGGAGTTGATTCTTTTCTAATTACCCCTTCTTGTGCCAGTATTTGTCTAGATGCTTTCCTTATTGCTTGCAATACTGGAATGGTGATGTCCTTAGTATGAGTGAAGGCATCAACTCTCACCATGAGGTTATGAACTATCTCAGGAACTCAAATGGCTCTACCAAGTATTTTCATCATATTTCTTGCAAATTCATTGGCCATTGTGAAGGATTTGCTGATCCATGCTTCTAGAAGTTTTGCTGAGTTTCTCATTTTCTCCATATGATCAACTGACTCTGCGGGAAGCAAGGGAGGTGGTGTGATTGCCGGACTTTGATGTGTCAATGGTTGCTGAAATTGTTGAACATAGTTCCTCCATGCATTCACCTCCTTTTCTAACCTTTTGTTCTTCTCTATTTCGGCCTTTAGCTTCTCATTGACCGCCTTCACTAAGTCAGTTGCTTCCTCCATGGCTTGCTCAGAAGTGAGTGGACCTAAGTCAAATGTCTCCAAATCATATTCCTCTGCCATAATCTCATCCTCATATCTATCTACCATTGGAGTGGCAATTTGTATCTTTTTGGAGCCTGCATCATCTCTTATTATTTTAGACATCTTTGGAGCTTTCTTTCTCTCAATGACTTCTTGAGGTCCGTTTAGAAGACTTTCTAAATCAAATGCTTGTTCTTCTTCTTCCTCTATTACCTCTTTGGTAAGCCTCTCTTTGAGCCATTCGGGGATAGAAGATCTTCCTTCTTTTACTTGCAATTCTTCGGGCAATAGTTCATTCCTGGGAGGGGAAGTTACTTCATTATTGTCTGCTTGTTCTTCATCATCACAAATTTGGATATGAAGGGCTGGATTTGAGGATTCTTGAGGCATTTTTCCTTTATCTTGCCTATCATTCTTGTCATTTTGTATTGTAGACTCTATTGATTCATCTACTTCGTGGATCATGCCTTCATCTATTCTTTGATCTTTACCTTGATTTTCTTTCTTGTGTCTAGAAGAAGCGCTAGGAGGCTGATTGGAATTTGTCTTTTGCTTCTTCTTGGATGCTTCTTTCCTTTCTTGTTCATTCTTCCTTTTTGATCCTTTGGAATGAGAGGTGTTCTCACGGACACTTACCCTTTCTTTTTCTTCTATCCTTGTCTCCAAATTGGATGTCATTGTCACATCTTGCTCCTTCAATTTTTGATGTTGACTATCTACCCATCTTCGTGTGCAAGTTAAAACTTGATTCATTAATTCCCTCATATCTGTGACTTCCTTTTCATCTCAATTAATCTTTATTTCTTTATCCTCCATCTCATAGGTAGATTGGATATATCTACCACTATCTCGTGCTTGATCGGCCACTCTATAGATTTTGCATTTCCTGATGAGATCAAGAGGCAGTCGGGAGTGCATCTTCTTCTTTATCTCGAAGTCATCTTGTACGTTCATCCAAAAATCTTCTACTTGAAACACATGCTTATGCTGTCTTCCAACCATTTCTTCTACAAACTTCTATTGAATTCTCAAGTGAAATGGAATTAGTGATGACAGCTCCGTGTTTGTACCTCAATGACTTGGTACATGCTAACAATTGTCTTGCCACCTCGAGAAGTACTATCCTGTTTGTGGGATAACGTGGCAACATATAAGGAGGAGAAGGACATCCTTGAACCCTTATATATGTGAATTTGGGAAATTGAATAAACCACACACCATATTGTTTGACAAGTTGTTGTGCCTCTGGAGACAATCTTTGATGGATCCCACCTTGTAGAGTCCTAGTGACGTGCATTGTGAAAGTATCATTGATTGTTCTATAGTGTTGTTTAGGTGGGTGATGCAATATTTCATAAGAATCACAAATCCTTATCTCTTCGGGCCCTCTTCCAACTCTACCCTTTATGTGGTAGCCCCGCATATTCATAACTCCTTCCTAGAGAATATATGACATATGAGCTCATGTGGAATGACTTGGTAGGAATTAACCTTCTCAATTGTACATCTAGGCAATTACTAATGATTCTTTCCCAATTGATCATTCCTTTCCCTTTAATAATTATTTGAATGAAGAAGAACATCCATTTATCAAAACAAAAGGCTTGAGGAGCACCTATAACTCGACCAAGCAAGGTGATCAAATCCCTGAATTCCTCTTGGAAGTCAATTTGATGTGGCCCATTAGGTATCTTGTTTAGGCGAGGTCTACTCTTTTGCAACCAATCCCTATTGATGATTGATAGGCATGCATCAGGATCATCTTCATAAATTGATTTGGCTCCTTCTACACTTCTATAAATCATGTCCCTCTGTTTTGTTTGGTGGAAGGCTTCACTTATGGCCTTTTTCGATAGGTAGGCAAGAACGGTTCCATCCTCGGCCACAATTGTCCTTGAGTGTGAATCATAGTGCTTGGCGCATTCAATCATCAATTCATGACATCTAATTGCAGGAGGGAAGTCGACTTCTTTGATGAGGCCACTCTCTATTATCCTCTTGGCTATAGGTGATGGTTTGCCAATGTATGGTGCCTCACAAAACTTCTTCACATTGAAGTTCCCAAGATTTGTATCTCCAATGTTGCTCCACCGGGACGTAATCTTGGTCTCCAAGTCATCATTCTTCTGGTCTTCTTTGATGAGAGCCTGCCTTGAGGTAGATCCGCTTGTCTTGGGTGCTGCCATCGTTCACCTATGAGAGATGCTCAAGTTAGGATCTTGACAAGGTTATGAAGATTAATGACTTTGAGCTTGCAAAACCTTAGAAATGAAGATGAAGTACTGAATTAAACCAGTCCTACATTTTAAAGATAATTGAATGTTTCATAAGACTGACCTAACTTTGAACATGCATCCTAACTTGAATGAATTATGCCTTTCAGTCTTTAATCAGACCTGATTTTAATCTTAAAATGCAGTCCTTACCTCTGACTTTGAGCCTAATACAAATCTGGGCTGTCCAAAGGTGAATTCACTGATGATAGGCCTCTAGCTGAATAAATTTGCTTCCTCTTGATCAATTCAGGTGCTTTAAGGTGAGTTCGACTTCCTAAAACATCATAGCTGTATCCTTAATGCTTAAATTTGTTTGCCTTGATCCTCAGGTCTGCACTTTTGATGTCCAAGTCCACCTTTGTGTTGGAGCAATTCGTTTATATTTAGGTGAAATTTGCTCATGAATGGATGAAATTCGCTTCCTTGCTGGAGAAGTTCGCTCAACCTGCTCTGAAATTCGCACTTGAAAGAAGAAAATACTTGAATTAATGATTAAAATGAATATCTTGATCCTTCTTTTATATGCGATTTAGGGTAGAGATGTGTCTTTTGGGTAAAAGGCCGACTTGGTCTGGCAAAAATAAAATCACAAATTGTCTTCCTCATGCTGGCCGACTTGACACATTATAGTTTTCCTTTTACCAATTCGAATTTTGAACAAGTTTAGGCGCCAAAAATGCTTGTCTTGATGAATTTTGCTTTAGGTCCTTTGTAAGATACACACATAATTCGCTCCATGTTCTTAGTAAGGACACGACCTTAGTGAAATCTTGGCTCCATGGCCTTTGGAAGGACAAGACTCTGAAAAAGAAATTTTGCTCTATGTCCTTAGCAAGGACAGGACCTAAATCAAGAATTCGCTTCGTGTTCTTTCCAAGGATAGGACCTATAATGGCATTCACTCCAAGACCTTTCTAAGGTAAGCTCAAATGATAAAGTTCGCTCTGGACACTCAACAAGGACAAGGCATGAAGTTCGCTCTAGGACCCTTGGAAGGACAAGGAATAAGATAGGAAATTCGCTCCACGCCCTTTGGAAGGACAGGACCTATAAAAGGTTTTCGCTCCAAGACCTTGGCAAGGACATGACACATAATGGAATTCGCTTATGTCCCTTGGAAGGACAGGGTCAAACTGGGAAGTTTGCCCCACGTCCTTTGGAAGGATAGGACTTGAAGAAAAAATTCGCTCTATGTCCTTTCCAAGGACATCAATTGAACATCCGCCTTAGGACCTATCCAAAGACATGACTTGGAATACACCACTTTCTTTTACCTCATCGATTTGAGCCTTAAGTTTTCCAATATCTTCACATGAAAGCATCATAAATTTGACCCTTAAGAACACCTATAGAGGAAATTCGCTCTGTGACCTTCAGAAGGATGGGACCTAAAACAAAATTTCGCTCTAGGACTTGAGCAAGGTATGGGGTCAAGGCATTTAAGCAAATTTCGCTCCAATGACGGTTTTTGATGAAAATTTTGTTCTCAAACTGGGGCAAGGTAGGCGACCTTATGGATGATTCTTCTTTATCTCTTTCACGTAACTTTGCTTAGCTTATTGAATCTTGAGTCCTTCATCTACTAATCAATTCTTTGCAACACTTGATAATCTATTCCACTCCACTCACTAGGAGAGAGCAAAGAGAGACTAATCCTAGAGAGGGAAAAACTAAAAAAGGAGGGGTCCCCATCTTGATGGGGCAATGTATGATGTGGTCACAACAGGTTGGTGCTCACAAAATCAGATTTGGGAGTTGGTGCTGCCAGTGGGTTGGTGCTCACAAAAATCAGATTAGGGAGTTGGTGCTTCCAGTGGGTTGGTGCTCACAAACAGACTTAGGGGTTGGTGCCTCTAGTAGGTTGGCGCCTATGAAATATTGTAAAAAAAGAAATATATTAAAGCTTTGATTTACCGTAGTTTTCTCCCGTAAGGGTTTCCACGTATTCTACTTGTGTTCTACTTAGTTAGATCATATATGAATGTTTGGATTCAATGAATATGTTCATGAGATAAGTTATATATTTATGATTGAAGTTTAAAAAGTTTAAACTGGTAAAAGATTGTTGTTATACTTATTCCCCCCCCTCTCAGTATAACTGCGTGCTCTTCACTGCTTGCTATGTTTGCATGGCATATTGATTTGACAAGAAGATTGCTTCTCAACATATGCCTTGAAGGTTTTGAAAGTTGCAAAGACCTCACTTTTGTACTTGCGCATTGTGAGAAATTATCTATTGAAGTGAGCACATTCATGACCTTTAAAAACAAAAGAACTCTAAGGGAACCTTAGCACATACAAGTTTTCCTTTGGGAAAATGGTTTTGATAATGTTTGGTAGGGATAGAACCATGATAGACACGATAGGTCAAGTACCAAATCTTGCCTGCTCATTTGTTGTAAGAACCAATAAGTCATTTGTCCAAAACATTAATGCCATAGTTTGCTGAAAGAATCAACATAAGAAATTAGGAATGAATCTGTTAAAGATTGAATTCCATTACATCTAGATAAGCGTGAACCATGATCAACAATAACCCTGGGATATTTGAAGTCTGATTACAACACTAGGAGGAAAATACTCTATTGTCTTTACAACTAATGCCCCAAAGCACGCATATAGAGAAAACTCTATTGTATTTTATTACATAAAGGACATTATTGAAGCATCCATTGAGGAATTCAATTATGCTAGATCCGAGTGCATAGATCAATTGCACTCTGTAGAAGTGCTCCTATTGATGAGAGAAGTGAGAAGCTCATGTGAATGTGTCTTGTAATGTAAAGCCCTTGAAGTAATGGTCCAATTGTTTGAAGATGCAACAAATGCTTCAGTGAAGGTTGCTTTCTATTTGCCTTTGGAATAGACATGAGAAGAATCAATGGTCTTATGTTTTTTTATTGCTTCCTCAAATGCTTGCATGTTGGAAAATGTCATTGATTCAAAGGGCAGAAAGGGCAAGGAAGCAGTTGTAGGGATTGGTCTCTAGTAGGTTGGTGCCTACAAATCATCTAAAGGGGTTTGGTTTTTCCTGTGGGTTGGTGCCTACAAAGATTGTAAGAAGTTTCTAATGCAGAAGGAATATTTTACCATGGTTTTCTCCTGCAATGGTTAACATGTAAATCATGTGTTCTTGTGTTTCTACTTGCTTGATCTTGCATTTTTAGTTAATTAATTTTCAAAGTTTTGCTACTGTCATTAATTAAGTGTTGAAAAGTAAAAGTTTGTTATTATACTGATTCGGCCTCTCACCCCCGCAAGTATAATTGTGTGCTCTTCATTCCAATTTCTTCCAACACTTAGTTCTTGTATGACTAGTCTGGCCATCTGTGGTAAGGAGTTCTTGTATGACCAGACTGGCCACCTATGTGACAAGGCTTACAAATTTGTAATTAGATCGAGATTTTAGTTTATTATTAGTGTTTAGAGAGTTTCGGGACAGGGGGACATGGGGACAAAGGGCCCAAGTTTGGGGATGGCGGCAAGGGGGTGGTGCAAATACATATAGTACTTGCAAAATTAGCTATAAAAAGATGTGTAAGGAATAAGCATAAGAACTGTAAATGAAACATGCAGATATTTGCAACCAAGGGATATGTATTAGGTAGATTTTTATGATCATGATTCATAATTGGCCTATTACTTGCTTAGATTTATAGTTTCATGGGGTTTGGGGGAAACACCAAAACGAGGTTGAGGGTAGCACTCCTTGTGGGAGTCGGGCTGAGAGAGAGAGATGTAGAGAGATACGTTTGGATTTGGAGGAAGAGTGATATGGAGGGAGATAGGTCTAGAGTTCACAAGAGATGAAGAGAGTAAGATAGAGAGCGGGGGAATGCTGATAGGAGCTTTGCTGATTACTGAAATTTCACTAGTCTGAAAATTTATAAATATTCTAAAACCTAAAATCTGCATTGTAACTCCTAGAGATCTGAAACCATAATCATACATCCTGCCAATATATACATGAAATAAGTATAAGTTACGACTTATACTTAAATGTTATATTTCATGTATATATTCTGATGAAGAGGATTAGACTGACTTGAAGACAAGGATTCCATTTTCACCATTTAAAAAAAAAAATGCTTTTTCTCACGTCCCAGAACAAGAGACTTTCAGCTGTCCCCAAGACTTCTGGACATCCCCAACGTCTTCAGGCATCCCGATGGCTATAAGCCTTGCTTATGGCCTTTGTTAGCATGGATATACATATACCTAAACAAGATTGTAAACAAAAACACGACTCAATGATTGTACCTTGTATAAATAAAATCTGCTCCAAATCCATGGTGACTACATGAAAGATTTGGTATTCAATCTTGAGATCTGTGCTTCCAGCAAGACACCAGAAATAAATATTCAGAAATTATAAACAAAAGAGAAGGGGTAAGCCTTACAAGATCCAATATTGATTCTATAAATAGAGATTTCTAATAGTCAATTTCTGTTATGCTCCTACATGTAAAATACAAAAGAACACACCCTCTATTTAAAGATAATAGAGGGGGTAGAAAACAATAAATATAGTGGTGTTTTGTGGAAGTGCATTCTTTAGTGCAGGGTTTGAGGAAATGCTTGCCAAAAGGATGCAATGGTTGGGGGGAGCAAGGATTAGAGTTGGTGATATTAGGTGCTCAAGGAATAAAAAATCTATGGGTTTGCAAATAGCAAGGGGGTAGGAGGCTAGGGTTTGGGGTTTTGCGATATTTCATACTAGTAGGGAATGGAACAAAGGTATGATAATTTGAGAAAGTCTGAAATCTTGCCCAAGGTTGGAAAATGACTTTGACATCCTCATACATAAGATTAGGGACATTACAAAAATGCCTAAAACTAATTACAAACAAGTAAATAGTTCAAACAACAAGAAATGCGAATAAGAAAAATAATGGCTATTCCATATGATCTGTCAATAATAATTGCAAGCTTTAAATTCACCAAGCTTGCATTTTGTTGATGTGTATTTTGTACATGACCGAACACAGAATAAAATACCTAGAGGTACCTTATCCTCTCTTGAATAAAGTCTCCGAATGCTGAAGATGTCGCGAAAAGGATCAATCGGGATGACTTCAAGGTTCTTTGCTGTAGGATCTCTACGCGTGGATAAGCTCTCTATGGTATGATGTGATTTTGTTGGAATCACAAGGGAACTTACACTTGACGACCTAAACGTCTGATTTGCTTTGAATATTGCCGGAACACAGGATTTCATTGGCTTAAATTTGAAAAAAAGGGAAAAAGGACGAGGGTGAGGAAAGGATCTAATCCTAACACTAAGAATGTAGGAGCAATGAATGATCTTTGATGAAATTCTAACTAAGTCTTGTTTTGACATCCCAGGACCATCTCCACAAGGTTAGTGCGATCTTCGAAGGAAAGCTTTATGATGTTCAAATCATCACTACAGGCATAGACACCATCAAGCTGATGCATATCAATGAAGAAGCGACAATTGAAGTTAAGCTTAAGCTGGATGATTCCAGTTGACTACACAAGGCAAGTCTGCAATCAACAGACTGCTAGTAGTATGGGTATACAAATTTCACCATCAATCAAACACATTTCTTCCACTCATCTAATAACATGAAATCAAATATGAGAAGTATAGAGACCATGCAAATTGTTGAATCGACCCATAAATTTCACCATTTCTTCAATGAAGTTTTACAAGTCTTTTACAACAACACATTGGCAACAATCTTTGCCTTCTCTTTCTATTCTACTCTAATTGCTATTCTATCAACTGACTATCTACTATTAGCTAACTATTCACCTTCTAACCACTCTCTATTAGCCTTTACAAATGAAGAGTCGAGGCTTATATAGTGCCCTTAATACAATTCAATGGCTAAGATCAATCTGAGATTAATGGCCAAGATTCTACAATGAAAACCTTAATTAGGGTTTGTTACACAAACTCAATTCTGACCAATGAAATGATTGTATTAGTTGGACACATGTCTTCTCTGGAATATTCGACCAATGGATAGCTGGGGTAGGTACATCGAAGTTTGTGCCACCTCTAATGAGCTAGGTACGTTGAATCTGGACATGCTGAGGTGGACCAACCCGACTGGAGGAGTGATGACTAGGATGCCACCTTGTCTAATACTTGCAACTTGGTAGATATCCAATTTGATGATGCCGAGAAGCTAGCTTTGATCAATTCATCTGAAACTATCTGCTTCTTCAACGAACCTTTGCTCTGACTTCTTTTGTCTTTGATGTGCAGGATGATGATGTACCTTGCCTTAGAATGCTGGATTGGAAGAGGTTTTTCCTGATGATGCTTGACTGAAGAAGGCCATCCTTGTCGACGCTAGACTGGAGGAGGTCGTCCTTGTCTTGACTTGATCTTCTTTGATGAGGGTCCGCCAAGTAGTTGATCTTCCGACTTCGGGGTCGCCATTTGATGCCTACACAAAAGATTAAAGTTAGTCTTTGAGCATCATACCCTAAAGCATAGAATTCCAAACCTTTCAAATGAATAGTTTAAAACATTAATTTGAAAATGACATGATAAATCCAGAAATTCTAAATTTCCAAATTAATTATGAATGAAAATTGGATTTTCAAGACTTAGACCTATGAAAATCAAAACAAATCTTGAATAAGAACTCCAAACAAAAATGATTCTTCATACCTTCTCTTGAGTACTTAACTCTAAGACCTTCGAAAATGATGAAAGAAGACTGGATTTTCCGAGACAAGGTTTAGATTGAAGTCTTCCCTTGGATGAATTACGCCTCCATTAGTCTTCAAAAGAGCTCTACCTTCCACTAGCTTCTTCAAAATCAGGAAATTCGCCTTCAAATACCTTCCAAAATCTGGAAATTATCCTTCAATCTAGCAAGAAATTCTCCTCTCCAATTTGCTCCTCAATTTCGCACTTAGAAGGATGAATGAATGATTTGAAACTTAAAGCAATACTCCCCCATTATATAGAGCACTCACCCTAATCAACCATGAGGCCGACCTAGCAAATAAGGAGGTAAAAAAATAAATAAAACCTTTAAAAAAGGTGGGCCGACTTGCCAAATAAAGGCAAAATAATGCCTTGAGTGCTCATTAACAAATTTTAATTCAAAAAATTAATTTTAGATGCCTCCAAGATGTCCTTTTTGATCATTTCAAGGTCAAAAATTAATTTATTAAATTAAAATGCCTTTAATTTAATGCGAATTTGATTTAATCTTTCCAAAGGCTTCGAAGTTAGCAATTTTGGGGGGATTTGAGGAATATCAATGTTTGATTAAGGCCACAATGAAGATTGACAATAATTTCACCCTGGACCCTCAGCAAGGGTCAGGAGCGATTTTCCAAATTAGACCTTGAATATCCAATTTTTGCAAATCCAAAATATCACCAAGGCACTCCAAATGGCATCTTTTACTGGAGTTTGGGCTTGATTTCACTTGAATTTTGGAAGAAAAGTGCATTTAGGATTTTTTTTCGCCCTGGACCCTCAGCAAGGGTCAGGAGTGATTTTTCAAATTTGTGCTTACTCCTTCATCAACTTTTCTTGAATCCACCCTTCAAGGCTAGGTAAAGGTCTTCTTCTTTCACTCCATCCAAGCTTGGTTCGTTCCTGCAAGGCAAAATAGGGGATTTTCAAATTTTTGCCCTGGACCCTCAGCAAGGGTCAGGAGCGATTTTACCTTTGTTGTCCAAAATTCATCATCTTTAATGCTTTCCAACCTTTCCAAGGCAATAAGAATGTCCAAGCTTCCCTCCAAAGTACCCTGCACATCACAATTTAGCCAAAATTAGTGAAAAATAAGCTCCAATAAGATTTTCGCTCTGGACCCTCAGCAAGGGTCAGGAGCGAAATTCACAATCTAGGCTAAACTGCTCAATCTTTTAGTTTCAAACCACTTCACAGGGCGAGGTAAGATCATTTTCAAGGCTAGGAACAAGGTTTCAAGCTCAAACAAGGTGGCAAATGAAGTTTATAATGAATTTCGCTTTGGACCCTCAGCAAGGGTCAGGAGCGAAATTCCTAATCTTGGCCAAAATCCATCATTTTTTCAAGGTTTTCAAACATTTCCAACTTTCCCTTCAAAATGCCTTGCAAGTCAAAATTTGGTCAAATAAGGCAAGAAATGAGTCCTAGATTGATTTTCGCCCTGGACCCTCTGGAAGGGTCAGGAGCGAGATTCGCCTTGGACCTCCTAAGAGGGTCAGGAGCGAAATTCGCTTTGGACCCTCAGGAAGGGTCAGGAGCGAAATTTGACTTTTTGAACTCTCCGTCAAGATAATTTTATGGAATATAACATTTAAGTATAAGAAAGAAGAAAGATAGAATACTTTAAGTTATATTCCATATATGCTTTCAGGATGTTTGAGAGTGGTTTCAGACCTCCAGGAGCTATATTGCAAAATCTAGTTTTTGGAGGATTTTCAGTTTTCCAGACTTAGTCAAATTTCAGGATCAGGACATTCTAGACTTAGTCAAATTTCTCACCAACTTGACCTAACTCAAGCAGAACCTGCTATCCATGTGATCCCCTTGGTGACATTCGAAAGCTAAAGGCTAACAGAAAAAACCCTAAAAGACCTAAAAACAAAACCTAGAAAGCAAAAAGTAGGGGTCCCCATTTGCAATGGGGCGATGTGTGAAATGGTCACAACACATTTATAGAAAATTCATGAAGGTGAGGACAATGATAACTCATGCTCCAAGAACTGTAATTCACATGGAATGATATGACCGCTCAATGTCCAAATGAGAGAAACATAACTTCCATGGAAGAGGGTGGCACCTCATTCCAAAAAGACAAAACTGAAATTAAGTAAGCTTAATCTAAGGGGTAATAAATTCATAAACATACCAAATACCCCCTTCAAATACAACTCAAGTTGGGGAAGATGGGTCTTGACAAGAAATAGGCATGTTAAGATATCCATGTAGAAAAAATTCCCCTACAAAGAGAGACAACTCCCCAAAGAAGTAGAGATAAACAATGTGGCTACTCCATATATATCCCCTTCTTTAGTTCTCCATTAAGGTAGACACTCTTCACATCCATCTATTGTACATCCCAATTTTGAGTAGCGGCACTGACAAGTGTCAAATGGTTGGTGCTTATCTTTGCGATAAGGACAGAGGTCTCATTGTAATGAGTCATTGGAGCTTGAGAGAACGCTTTTGCCAAAGTGTTGCTTTGGACTTGTCAATTGTTCCATCTACAACATATTGGTTTGATACTCGAGCAAGTGACCTAAAATGAATTATATACTTGACTATTTTTTTTGAGGATTTGTTCTATTGAGTAACCTTGTTTTGCTTTTGATTGACAAATTTTATGTTGAAGGTCAATACTTTGCTTAATATAGAATTGCTCAAAGCGGTGGTTGAGATATTTGCCACCATTATTTGTTTGATGAATATTAATACCTTCTCTAAATTGTTTTTTTGCAAGAGCCTTGAAGTCTTTAAAGTGATCAAACATCACATTCTTTTGCCGAAGAAAATAGACCTAAGTGAATATGGAAAATTTGTAAAAATAAATTTTGGAACATGTAGGGCCTTATTAAAGATATGGATGTAAAGGACTTTGATACGTATTTTAAAACTTGTGTAGCCTACCGAGACTTCATCAGAGCTAAGGAAGTCTCGTGACTATATCTAGCTATTGAAGAAACTGGTAGTTGAGATGGTTGACATAAAGTGAGAGAAAACATACAATTCAGACTAATGATCTACTTTACCAACTTCGATTTGAGAATGATCTTGTAGTACACTTTTTTTTTTTTTTGTTTTCTACTCTAGAGGTATCCCCCCGACCTAGCCTAGCGGCCAACCTGCCTTACCTTGGGCATACTTATTGCCAAGTTGGGGCCAGGAAGGGGTGAGCTGAGGCGAGACTAGTCCTCTAGGGATGTACAATTGAATTTAGAGTGAAATCAAACCTTTTTCCTATACTTGTGTTTGATCTAATAGATTGAAAGGAATTTGGTTGATAAAGAGGGCATAAAGAACATCATGGATTTTTTTTTCACCCACATCAACTAAACATATAAGACAAACTTCTACTAGAGAGTCATCACCCATGAAATTTGAGGTGTAGAATATGACTTCAATACCAAGAATTGATCTCTAGTAGAATTTTAGAAGCCATTTAAGTGAAGAACCCATGGTCTAGAAGAGGAAGTTACAACTATAGCAAGTGCCTTAACTTTGTCTTTGTTTGATTTAGAAGAAAAAGAACTCTTAGAAGGAATCATGAAGAGGAATGATGTTCTTTTGGAGAGTGTTAGTCAACTAGTCAATTGGGATCAAAATGCCCCACCATGTATAATGCCTACATAAAGGGTACATGCAAAACATAGACGGACCTCTCGAAAATAAAGGGCACTCAACCCTCCAAACAAGCCAAAATGGCCAAGATATGAAATGGGCAAGGGATCATTAGCCCTCTGCTAAAAAAATTGCTTTTTCATCGGAAAATTCGTATGGTATGGAATTTCATATAGTATAGTTTACAGTAGCAAAAAAAATGCAAAAAATGAAGTTACCATTTTTCACCAAACAAAGAGTATTTTTTCATTTCTTGGACCTTTCGTACTCAATGGTAATGACAGTTTGACTCTATGACACTCTAATGGAGAACTATGTGTGGAGTCACTTGGATGCAAGAAGGAGAGTTGCAAACTTGGATAGAGAATTGGTATGCGAGAAGCCAAGAAAGTCGAGCAATCTCATGCAAGCATCAAAGTAGCATCTTCAACCAAGATTAGATTTAACATCACGTTGATATCAGCCAAAATTATAATGCACGATACAACATCCTACAAGTGAAACCAAATTATCACAAATATCAATATCTATCACATACAATGAGAGCGTATGTAACGTGCATAGTGACTGTTATCACAAAAGCATGCACCCTTGCTAAGCTATCAACCCAACATCCTTGTGAAACATGGAAACAACCCCGAAGTGTGGGACCTTGCGCAAGGGGTTGAATCTCTAGAGAAGGCCGACTTCCTTCTTCAAATAGGTGCAGGTGTTGAACCAACTCAACACTTTAAAACTAATTCCTAAGCCTACCTAGAAGACACAAAGAATTAATTGAAACACCCAGGAGATGCACAAAATTCAGTTGCATGAGGGGAGAAGGATTCCCACAAGCCACACTTAGAAAACAAGTTAACACAGCATATATGGAGAGAAAAGCCAAAAGACATACACCTATAATGAAGGTAAGAAAACATACATAACATACATTGGTTGAAAGAAGGCAAGAATGGTGGTTTTCAATTAATTATAAGGCCAATGGCGAAACTTACAGTTTGCATAAATGCAAGATAAATACAAGAGAAGTGGGAGAGCATGGAATAGCTCAAACCAACAGGGAGAGAACCCTTTACAATGAGGCTTAACAACCTTTATATAGAAAAAAAAGGTTACAAGGGTGATCATGATCCCTGCATGTCAGTCTGGAAGTGCAGGGAAGTGCATGCACCTGACTTGTACATGCAAAGCAACCTAGCCATAACCACAAGGGGCAATTCTGAGAAGGTGGATTGACCAACCTTTGAAAGGCAGACATGACATAAGTCATCAAGCATGGCCCCGTACCCCCTTGATGGAAATCCTGCCAAAAACATTTAATGTACCCTTGTGGCTCCACAAAAGAAAGTGCACAAGTCACCAAAACTGTCGGAGCATTAAAAGCCTTGAGTTTCGATCACGCCATCTGGAAGTGTCGCCAGTCGGAAGGAAGTCCAGAGACTTTGGAAGTTTAGACTCCCGAAGTGGGAAGACAAGGGAAGAACTTCGGAACCTCGGGGTTTTGGAGTTTCGAGATAGGAGAGGAAGAGAAGGAAAGGAACTTCGGAACCTCGGGGTTCTGGAGAGAGAAGAAGAGGAAGTGAGCAAGAGAACTTTGGAACCTCAGGGTTTCGGAGTTCCGAAGAAAAGAAGGAAGAAGGGCGAGGAGGGAGGGTTCCGAAGTTCCGGAGAAGGCAAGGGAAGGGAACTTCAGAACCTTAGAGTTTCGGAGTTCTGGGAAAGGAGAGAAGGAAAGAAGGAACTTCGGAACCTCGGGGTTCCGAAGTTTCGGGAAAGGAGAGAAGGAAAGAAGAAACTTAGGAACCTTAGGGTTCCGGAGGAGGGAGAAGGGTGAAGAAGAGGAGGGGCTAAGCTAGGGAAGGATTCCGGAGAAGTGAAGGGGAAGGGAGAAGAACTTCAGAACCTCAGGGTTCCGAAATTCTAGAGAAATTGGAGAAAAGCTAAGGGAAGGAAGGGAACTTTGGAACCTGGAGGTTCTAGAATTCTGGAGCGGGAAAGAAAGCGGCTAAGGTAAAGAACTTCGGAACCTCGGGGTTCCGGAGTTTCGGAGGGGAAGAGAAAAAGAGGGCCTAGGAACTTCGGACAAGGCAACACTTCAAACCATGATTATACTGCTTTTATCCTTGATCAACTGGGGCAGTGCTGGTCCATGGAACATATCTCTAATCGGTTCTCACTAATGGACCAAGGGTGTCATAAAATGACAGCAGTGACCTTGCTTATATAAGCAAGGTTGATTAGGTGAGAAGGTAGGAGACAATGACTGACTACCCCATCCAAACATGGAACACTTGTGAGCTCACTTGACAAGTGTGTGAGCAAGTGTGTATACAATAGATGTCTCACAAAGTGATGACACATATCTCAACCACATGAGGTGAGACAAAACTTTAAAAATCCCTAAGTGAAGACTAAAGTAATGTGAATAGGACTCTCTCTAGGTATTATGCTATAAGCTAACTAGTTTGATAAAGTCACTATTTACACGAACACCCCTCGAGCATGTTGGAATTAGCCAGAATCAGAATGCACAATACAACCTTCTAAAAGTGAAACCAAACTAGCACAAATGGCAATATTTGACATGCACAATGAGAGTATATGTAATGTACATAGTGACCTTGCTTATATAGGCAAGGTTGATGAGGTGAGAAAGTAGGAGACTATGACTGACCACCTCTCCAACATGGGACAATTGTGAGTTCTCTTGATAAGTTTGTGAGCAAATGGCAAGTATGTATACAATAGGTGCCTCACAAAGTGATGACATATGTCTCAACCACATAATGTGAGACAAAACTCTAAAAATCCGTAAGTTTGACATAAGCTAACTAGTTTGATAAAGTCACTATTTACACAAACAAAACATTTATCAAAAAATGCCTTTGTGCAAAATTTGATGGTAAAACATTTCTCAAAAATGTGTTTCCCAGACGATTGAAAGAACTGCAAATTGTCAGGTCCAAATCACACCCTGGATAACATATGATCAAACTTTGCCATAATCCTAATGTAAATAGTGTTTTGTTTTGGATGTACTATTTTGTTGTGGCCCTTTTAGTGGCTTTGCATTCTTTTATGAAATACAGTGTTTTATTTTTGTTTGAGTTTTTTCTTGTTGATCATAATAAGTTATTGTTATAAAATATTGAGCACAAAAAAGATGTTTTTATAGGTAAAATGCTGGCAAGTTAGAAAGCAAATCAAGGCTCCTCAGGCTGCAGGCACTATACATACTGATTTTGAAAGGGGCTTCATTTGTGCTGAGGTGATTCTTTGAATGCATTTCCTTTAGCTTATGCTGTTGGATTAGGTTTTATTTTTGCAGATGTCGTTGATATAGAAAATATGTTGTGAAATTCTATTTTAAGAAATTATTCAAAAATATGTTTTCTTGTATGGGGTTGTAAGATGCCAACTAGGAATCTTGCCGAACTGATGGTTTTGGTTTGATTTTCAATCTTTGACCAGCAAAGTATTTTTTGGTTTTTTTTTCAGGGTTTTCAGTTTTCTGAGGTTTTTGCTTGAGTGTTTGACAATGCTGAATGGATTATAAATGCAATACATGAAAGAATAATGGACTGAAACAAAATTCAGAATTCTGATTTTATTACCAGCAATTAATAAATGCAAAGAATGAGCAAATTTTAGCATCTAGAGCCCAAATTGGCATACCAGGTGTCCTACGCTAGCCTGGATGAGCCTGATTTATTGATGGATCTGCTAATTGAGGTGATACAGAGTCTTCCAAGGACTTCCAACAGCACCAAAGTGCTTTATTGCCTTCCACAATAATTACTAAAAGCAATTTTTTGAAAGAATGATGTAAATCCTTCAGGGTGGCCAGGCAAGATTTCCAATTTCTGACAATTTTCCTTACTAATTTGCTGATGCAAACCACATAAGCTCTGCTGGCTCCAAAATAACCCCTGATCTGCTCTTATTTATTGATGACAACAAATTTTGTTGCTTATTCCAGACTTAAAACCCTTTTATTATTTGCAATAATGAATGTTCTTTTGCTGAAAATGGTCTTCAATTCCACCCAGATCTGTAATTCAGTCCCTGTCACAATCAAAAGACTTCTGATTTTAGCTCCCAAATAGCCTGATAGAAGTTTGCTAATGAGTGCTGACTTGCTGCTGATGTGTGGGGTTTGTGTCCAAACACCAAAAGGTTGAAGGTTTTCGTCCTCAAAACTGATCACAATTCTGTATCAGCTGTTGCAGTCCCTTTCCATGGAGAGAAAATCACAAAAAATTGCTTGAAGAGAATGTCCAAATGATTGCCGTACATGATGTTTTATGACTACACAAATCCTACGCCCAAATTAGGTCTCCAAATTCCAAGATTCCAAATAATATTCCCTCCCAACTTAGGCATATCTTTTTGAGGGTTAACACATCATTAAATGCGGCCATTTTAATATAAAACTTATTTTAACTTTATAATTTATCTTTCTTATTTAATTAACCTTCATTATAAAGTCACTATATAAAATATTTCTATTTTTAGAAAAAGTGACTTATAATGAAATATTATAAAGTTTTCACCTTATAAGCTTACCAAGGCCAGACAAATGACTAAGTAAGGTGCCCCTTGGTTAGCCAATCATCCTAACCTCTGCATTTGCCTGCGGAGACGGCTAACAGGCAAAACTATGCAACTGAGTGATGACCAGAGGAGAGGGGACATTACAGGGGTCAAGTTTTATATGATGTAACACTGGCATCCAAGTGATAATGGTTTGGTGATTACACAAGATCTTTCGCCTCTTATGCTTTTTGTGGCTGGACCTATCAATGGGGATTATGTTTCGTTCAAATTATGCAGATAAATTTTTAAATGGGTTTGTAATTTCTCCCAGTTACGAGGTCTTGTTGATCATGTTTACTCATTGACTCGTTGTAGTTTCTCTTGATGCTATGGACATTTGGATATGAAACTAACAGTAGCTATTTGTAGTGTTTGGTTTTAAAGGTGTCTTAGAATCAATATATCCTTGGATATGTAGTCAGTAAACATGCCACAAGACCGCAAGGCATCAATAAAATACTGATTTTTAAAGTTATGAGCAGGTGATGAAATTTGAGGATTTGAAGGAGTTGGGCAGTGAAGCAGCCGCCAAGGTAGTGTTCAGTTTCTTTATTTCTTGAATAGCATGATTGTAATTTCCAGATATTTATTTTATTTGATTTGTAAAAACTGTTGATACATCATTTGAAAGGACAAAAAAAAGTGAAAATCTATCTATAGAAATTGTCATCTACCAGCGTCCAATCATATGACAGATTGCAAATGTGTCTACCCCTGCAAAAAAATGAAAATTTGCCAATAGACATTAATTGGTAACTTTCCAAGTAATTTGCTATTTTGAACAGTTACACAGTCTAAGTTTCCAAAAAGTCATATAGAAAAGTGTGGAAGTATAAGGACAATGGTTATTAATTTATTAACAAAGAAGATTTTTGAGATATCAGACTCGAAGGCTGTGACATTCTCCTTGTCTCAATGAAAGATTGGGCGATAAGTGGGCTCTTGTGGGGAGATTATAGTGTAAACAGCTTTCAGATAGTTGTGGTAGTCATTGAAGGTCTTGAGTTGGTTCCAGCAACAGGAGTGGTCTTTTTCTTTTCAATTTTTTGGTGTTTAGGTACTGAAACCAGAGGGTTACCAGATGTATCATGCAACATAGTAAATAATTGTTAGAAATTTTTGATTTGATTTTTTTTCCTACTTAAAATAATGAAGTAGATGTGTCATTCATGAGTTGTTCGTCTATACTGTCATATTCAGTTAGTTATACTCAAAAAGACCTTTACTAATATTTTTTTTGTCTTCTTGGTGATCATACCAAGGGGAACACAGAAGACAACATAGAGATTCATCTAGCTTGGTCATCATCTGCACTTGACAAAGCTTGTCCATTCATGTCCCCCCCTTTGAATGAGTTTAATCTCACTCAATATTTTATATTTGCTCTATTGATAACATTCATATGCAATAAGTGAATCTCTCATGGATTGCACTTGTGCCCTCTTTTCATTGCAAACAACTTTCAACATGGATCCTCAGTATGGAAACAGACCTAGGAAAGGGACAATTTTTAATTGAATTAGTGCCTTGTAACAAAATAGCTTGTAGACCTTTGTACCAACTTCTAACATCTTTAACATGGAACCTGGGAAGGGTAGCAACCCTAAAAGATGCAGAGTATGAAATTGAATTAGTGCCAACAATGAACCATTTTGTAAGACAGCTTATAAACTTTGCTCTGAGGAAAAACAAGAAGTAGATTTTATTTATTTTTATCAAAAGAACACCTTGAGAAAGGGTTTGATTCATTTCTATAAATTATTCTTTGGTGAAATCGTTTTGCCAATAAGTAGTGATGCATGTATTATGGAACCTATTAATAAAATACTTTCAAGACATAAATGTCTGTTCCAAAGAATGGTAGATCTCTTGCACAATCTCAAGAGAATATATTTTTTGTACAACAGACATACGTTTGTGGAAGTGGATTTTGCCATCCTTGAAAATTATATCAAGTTATGGTCATATTATAAATAGGCTGCAAGGCTGCAATGAATATTTATGACTCATGGACACAGTACCAGTTGAGCATCATTGTAACAAAATAATTGTGATAAATCAAAATATGAAGGTGTCCAAAGTATTAACCTCACTAACAACAAAGAAGCCGAGCAGCAAAAACTAGATATACATAACAAAACAAATCAAACTATGATGTTCAAAGTTCAAACACAACAAATTTATGAGGAAATCCGAAATACATATCAGACCCAATACTGTACATCTTTAGGACATAAACTAAGAAAATCTCAATATAAAAATAATTATTCCTAATTATCTTTTGTGTTCTTAGCTTTGTTCTTCGCATTGATTTTCTTATCTAACAGCTCTATCCTTTGTTCAACACTTTACTGTAGCCGGTAATGTGGCTACAGCCTGCAAGGAAAAGGATTGTATAGAGAACCAGCTTCATTTCAATATCAGAAGACAAATCAGATTGAATTGCTAGAGGAAAAATATCAGCAGGTGTGAAGCTTGTTGGAATGCTTGTCTGTGTCAACGTCATAAATAGTTTGCCCATTATGACCATAGTTACCCTTTTGCACATCTGCAGTCCTGCAAGGAGTTGCATCTTTTTGTTTGCAATGATCCCCAAGATAAGGAATTGGTTCATCCTCAGTCACAATTTTTATTTCTCTTTTTTAATTTTTAACTTCAGCACTAGCCTGTAAATTAACCTGCAGCATAACAATGTAGAGTGACTTCTCGAGGGAAGCCAATGAGCCTTTCTGTAACCTTGAAACACATCTTTATTTCTAGCATTCTATAAATATTAAAGAATTTTAGCCATCATGCACCAAAGTTATGATAAGGATTTGTTCTTGACAGCACTGGAAAGGGAACCAAATAAAACATCAAACTGACTGATATGCTTTGAACAGAAATCCTACTCCAAGGTAGTGAAAAGACATTCCAAACTACTTGAGCATAGGGACTGTCAAGAACAAACATTAGACAGACTCAACATTAGCACACACAGAACAACATCTTATCAATAAGTAAGGGACACACGAAGCCAACTGCTAACTTTTTAAGCAACAGTTACCATCTAAAAAATGCCTTTTTTGTATTAAGACATGATGTTCAAACATGTTTGACCCTTTTGGATTACATATCAGGAGGGCTGCACATCTCCCACACATTATTGAATTTGGTAAAAACCATCTTTGAAAATGCAAGTAAGCAATATATGATTAGAACTGGCCCTCATCAAATTAGGTCCATCTCTTCGTCTAATTTTGTCAAAACAATTTTTTTATCAGCTTGCAAGTCAGTCGAAAGAAAAACAATGAAAGAGCAAAGCAGCATTGAGCAACTTCTTTTATTATTTTCAGAGAGACCAAATTTCTCCTGAGTTCATCCCAAGAGATAACCCTGTGAGCCGAAGTCTGATCAAAATATCGATTACTCTTGGGATGCCAAATCATGGCTAAGCAGCCTCTTATCATTATGTTGTAGATTCCACTATATGGGAACAGTATCACATTTTTGCTAATTATTATATCATTTCAATAATGAATTCAGCTGCAGTCTTTTGTCCAATAAGCTAGCATTTCATATTTATTAAAATTGCTAGAATGGAAAAACAAAAATGAAAGATATATTTTGTTTAGTCGGTAGATGACATTTTGTCCACAACTAAAGAGGTACTATCTATGCCACCTGACCCATTATGATATCTCTCCTTTTATTTACACTTAGAAAAGTATTTTCTAATTAATGTGCAAATTTTGGAGTGATGCAGGCTGCAGGCAAGTATAGACAGGAGGGGAAGACGTATGTAGTACAGGATGGGGACATTATCCTTTTTAAATTTAATGTTACTGGTGGAAAAAAATGATGGCTGGTAATACATCTTTTCATCATTTTAAATTTTTATGGTATTGAAATCATTTGTAGTGAAATAATGGCAATTACACTAAGAGTCTTATTTTTTGTTACCCGCTGATGTATCATGTGGCTTTTTGAAATTGCAAGACTTTTGATAGTGACTTGTTTTATAGTGAAAGGATAGGTGGCTACATTCAATACTTTTATGCCCTAGTTTAATACTCATTTTAGTTGAAATCGGGTAAATTGCATGTTTGTATTTTGTACCTGGCCTTTGAAAGCTAAACCAGAAATACTGAGAGGGTGGGCCGGGGGGGGGGTGTGAATCAGTATTTCAAGAATTTTGAACAAATTGAGCCAAAAGAAAAGAACTTAACAGCTAAGCATAAAGAAAACACAGATTATCTTGTGGAAAACCCTTTCGGGCAAACCACAGCATACAATAGTTGTTATTATCAGATATGGGCACCAACCCAATGGGCTTCAACCCAGTTACAAACAAGAGCACCAACTCAAAGCACTAGAGGCTCCAACCTCTACTTGAGCACCAACTCAATAAGTACCATTTTTAGATTTGAGGGCATGATTACAAAAATAAGATCACTGTTTTATTCAGCTATAAATAAAACACATAAGACTCAATACATTCTTGTCTGCATAAAACAAACTCAGTCTCTGAAGTATTGACACCACTGGAAGATAGCAAGAACATCTCCTCTAGAGTGTATACCGAATTCTTTGATTATCTTCTTGACACCTTCAGCAAGACTCATCTTTGCAATAAGGTCCACTATAAATACTGCTTTCAATCAGGCACAGCTGCAAAAGTATTTTTACAAACTTTTCTTTTTGAAGTTCATCTGTACGTATGCACACACTCCACCACCAACAAAAACCAACCCAGCTGTGTATATCTTAAAACGAAAGTAAGTTCTCCACGTATTTCAACTACTAGGCTCACTTCGCATTGCCATATTTTTTTTAAAAAAGTCTCTGCACATTACAGTATTAACTCTCCTCACATTGTACCCAGAAGATGATAATCTCATTGTCCAAAAAAGACCCTGATTCCAGAAGAGAGAACTCAAAAAATAACCCAGAAATAAACATGCATTAACAAAACAAAATGCTGTAACAAATTTCTGAGTCTACCATTATTATAAAAACTGAAGTTGCTGCACTGAACCTCTGAGTCGACTATAATTATAGAAACTGAAGACATCCCTCTAACATCTTTTCTCCTGCAGAATAATCATAGACTGACAGGCATCACTACCTTCTCATTTAATTTTTTTTTTAATCCCCTTACTGTATCGCAAAACTATAATATCAAAATAGGCATTCGAACACCCTTTTTCCTGCCCCGTAAAATCTCACAAAGCCACACATATTCAAAAAAATGAGAGGATTAATTTTTTTGTGAAAAAAAAACGACCCTATTCATCCTCATAGCTCTGTGCAAGGTGTACACATTTTTTAGCAATTATGAGAGTTTCATTAAAAAACCGACACCTGCTGTTCTGAAAAACCAAATCGACCCTTTTCCAAAAAAGACGTTTATGCTCCATATGTGCCAAAGAAAAAGAAACCCCGTACACTTCCGACGTGCGCCAGATCTTAAATGATTGTGTTGGTGTAAAGACTGCATTACCACTGCCGTAAAATTGTAAATATCATAAAAAAAAAAAACGCCTCTGTACACACAGTTTGCACAGTTTGAAAAGAATAACACTTAGCATATAGAACAGATACCAAATCTAAAACAATCAGCGAAAAAGATTCATACGCTGAAATCTAAAATTGAATCTGAATCTGCTATACTGGAATCCGAATCTGCAGAAGCACACTACAGCTATCTGGAACACGTTGACACTCAAGAAATTACCACACACACATAACCAAACAGTCCAATTTTCTTTGCTAGAAACAGAACAACATTCTTGACATCAATGACAAAAAAACTCGCCTTTACCTTTTATTTGAGTGATAATCAGATTGTCATGGCTCAATTTTTATTGGATTTTCTCCTATTTTACCTGTAAGGTTATTTTTTAGAGGATATTTTTTTAACTTTCATACTTATAAATTTTTCCTTACGTGCTGCTGACCTTGTCTTTCTCCTTGTCTGTTAACATTGTGGAAGTGAGTCGCCACAAACATTTTGCACAAGTTCACCAAACCATAATCAGAAATGAATGGTACTTACAAATACCTCAAATGGTTGCAATTTTTTTACCACAAAAGACAATGGTTTCTCCCTGAAATATGGTGTTGTTTTAGCAATAGTTATGTCCTAAACTCTGCCTTGAAAACCATCACATTCTCTAAGGTTGTTGAGCATTGAGCTGTCCTTCAAATTACAGCACTGTAACCTGTTGTGACCATTTCACACATCGCCCCATTTAAAATGGGGGCCCCCTCTTTTTGCTCGTTTTGCGCTCGCCTTTCGTTTTGTTTTTTTAAGGGTTTTGGTAGTTTGTCAATTGTCTGGATTAGGGTCAAGCCTTAGGGTTCCCTTTTCGATCTTTTCAGGCCAGAGTCCAGTCAGTCTTGAGAGCTTTTTAAGCTTCCTTTTGTAGGATGCAATTTTGAATGAAATGAATTCGCCAGAATGGTCTATTTTCAATTGGAATTTTGAGTACAGAGTCTTAATTTGTCTAAATGTTGATGATGAAAATGTGAATTTTATTCAATTAAGTAATTTTTGATCAAATTTTGAGTTTTTTGATTTTTGATCCTGGGCATTGGGAATGATTTGTTTTTGCCTTGTGAAGTGATTAAACTTGTGAAATCATGATATTTTGGCCTGTAGGAGCAAAATCGCTCCTGTCCCTCAGTGAAGGACCGGAGCTCGTTTTCAAAAATCTTATTGTTCCTGCAGGATCAGGACAAATTTCGAATTGGAAGTGATAAAGAAAGGCGTGATCTTTCCATTGAATATAAATTGAAGAATTTCACGAACACGGAAATGCCTCAGGAAGCAAAATCGCTCATGTCCCTCAGTGAAGGACCGGAGCTTAAAATCAAATATTGCTTTGTCCTTGCAGGATTTTAACAACTTGACGATTTGAAGAGGTCCAAGGAAGTACATTTTACCAGATGAATATAATTTGAAGGCACAAACATGAAGAAAAATGCACTAACATGCAAAATCACTCCTGTCCCTCAGTCAGGGACCAGGGCGAAATCCATTGTAGCTCCCGTCCCTCTCCCAGGGACCAGAGCGAAATTTCTTATAAGGCAAAATTCAGGCAAAGATCAAGTAAGTTTTAGGTTTGAGGCAAGCAAAGACGATGAATTGAACCCGTTGAAGACAAATTGAAGATTACAAAACATCAACAAGGGACCCAAATGCCCAAGTTCGCTCCTGTCCCTCAGTCAGGGACCAGAGCGATCTTTGCCTTAGACGAATTTCTTGCCAAGTTTGAATGATTTCCAAGCCAAAGGTGAATAAAACGGAGCATTACAAGACCATCGAAGATAATTTTTGAGGTTAGCAAAGTGAGATGAAGCCTACAAGAGCAAGATCGCTCCTGTCCCTCAGCCAGGGACCAGGGCGATATGTTGGTTATATTGCCCTTTCTTCAAATTCAAACCACTCCAAGTCAAAGTGAAGGGTGGCAAGGACGTTTTGAGGCGTCTCAATGAAGAACGAAGTATCAAAGGACCACCAAAATGAAGGATTTGCACTTAAATACCTAGGTTCGCTCCTGTCCCTCAGTCAGGGACCAGAGCGAAATTTTCATGAGAGCCTAGATTTTGAGAGTTGATCACGTTTTAAGTGTCCAAGGGGATCAAAAGGACTTCATTTTACATGATGAAAGTAATGGCAAATTGATGAAAGCAAGTATGAGCACAAGACATTGAAGATTGCTCCTGTCCCTCTCCAAGGGACCAGAGCGATATTTATCATATTGGCCAAATCCTTCCAAAATCACGTTAAGTCAAGATCATGCGAGGTGGTAAAGAGTCTAAGGTATCTTAGGAAGGTGATATACAAAGGTTTCAAACGTCAAACGATTATCAATTGAGCCAAGGAAGCTATATTGCTCCTGTCCCTCAGTCAGGGACCAGGACGATTTTCACAGGATCCTTAATTTTCCTTCAAAATCATGTCAAAGCAAGGTCGAACAAGATCAAGATCGCCATTTGGAAGGTGATGAACAAGAAGCAAAGATTAAAAGTTAGCAAATTTGAGCCAGAACACAAGGATCGCTCCTGTCCCTCACCAAGGGACCAGGGCGATAATCCTCCAAACATCTAAATGCCTTGATAAAACAAGTGATACAAGCATGGAGTAAAGAAACAACGTTATTACTCGCCTTATGATGGAGATTGGAGATCAAAGATACAAGATCGAGGAGAAAACATCTAGTTCGCTCTTGTCCCTCTCCAAGGGACCAGGGCGATATCACCACAAAAGGACATTCATTTTCAAGGTCAAGTCACCCAAGTTTGAAATTCCTAGCAAAAATGCCAACTTCAACGTAAGGATGAAGATTTTGAACGTCAAAAGTGCAAGAATCAAGACCAAGTTGATAGATCGCTCCTGTCCTTCAGTCAGGGACCAGGGCGATGAGGTTTGTATTTTTTCATCTTCAAATTTTGGCGCCAAAACAAACATTTTTTGAATTTATTTAAATGCTAGAAAATTCGATAAGTTGGAAAATTCAATTAAATGGCATTTAAAATATATCGCAAAATATTAATTAATTATTTTTGCCTTGTAAATAATTGAATTTATTAATTAAAAAAACGATGGCATTTAATAATTAATTATTAATTAATTAAAAAATTAAATGGAGCGCTTGGTTTATGAAGGTCGGCCTTTGTTATTTATTCAAAGATCATTTTAAATTGCCTAATTTTATAAAAGTCGGCCTAGAGGGGATGGGTGGTATGAGCGCTTATAAAGGGAGGTGAAGATTTTCATTTTCACATTATCGTTTTACCATCTTCATTCACATGCAATTTGAGGAAGACAAGAGAGAAGTGCAAATTGTATTCAAGGTGGTGCGAATTTCATTTCAAGCAAGGAGGTGCGAAGTATTATCCAAGGAGTGCGAACCTGGAGTTTGAATTAAGGAGAACTTGCCTAAGACCACGTCAAAGACATCTCCAAGGGTGGCGATATTGATAAGGGGGACGTTTATTTGAAGACCACGTGAAAAGGGCCATCTAATTTCAATATTTTGCCTAGGCGAATCCTCTATTTTGCATTCTAGAGTTAGCTCTCTAGTGAGGTATGGCGATATTGGTTTTGTTGTTTTAATTTTGAACGTTGATCGTCATAGCTTAAATTTTGAATTTTGAAATTTTGAATTCCATTACCTCAATCGTTTTTTAGGAAATGATAACTCAAAGACTTATCATGAGGTTTCCTAAAATTTATTCTCTAATCTATGTTATGCATTGCAAAATCTAGTTTCTCATTATGAAATGTTGTGTAGGTATGGCGACCTCGAAGGCGGGAGCATCCACTAGTCGTCCAGCACGAAGAAGTTTCGAGAGGTCCCTTACATTGGCAAGCCATCACCTGTCGCCCGGAGAATAATCGAGAGTGGCATCATTAAGGCGGTCGGCTTCCCTCCAGCTGTTCAGTGCCATGAGTTGATGATCGAGTGTGCTCGTCATTATGATCCTCAGTCCAGAACGATCATATCTAATGAAGGAAACACTTTGGCGTACCTTTCAGAGGAAGCTATAAGTGAAGCTTTCCATCTTCCAGAGCACAGAGACATGATATATAAGAGCATTGAAGGAGCCAGGTCAATGTACGAGGATGATCCAGATGCTTGTCTAAGCATAATCAACAAGAATTGGTTACTCAAGAGCCGTCCTCGCCTGAGCAAGATCCCGAACACACCACACAGGATTGATTTCCAGGAGGAGTACAGAGATTTGATCACAATGCTCAACCGAGTTACAGGAGCCCCTCACGCCTTCTATTTTGAGAAGTGGATGTTCTACTTCATCCAGGTGATTATTCAAGGGAAAGGAACCATACATTGGGCTAGAATGATTAGCCATTGCTTGGACGTACAGTTGAGGAGACTCAAGGCTACCAAGTCCTTCCACATGAGTTCATACGTCATCTATGCCTTGATTAGGAGTTTTGAGTACGCAGGACTACCTCACAGAGGAGTGATTGGAAGAGGACCCGACGAGGTCAGAGTTTGTGATTCCTATGTCCATTTGCATCATCCGCCAGGAAGCAACTACAAGCTAGTTAATGATACCTTCACGATGAACATCACAAGGACGTTGCAAAGTGGGATTCACAACAGATTATCTCAGGATGCACAGGAATTAATAAAGAGGTATGGTGCTTGGTTTATTCAATTTCCGAAGTTTACTTATATCAGAGTTCATGGATGTCCTTTACCTCCATACATGTTGCCGAGATATCCGACAGACAGAATTGTGTTACTTGAAGTAACAAGATAGTTGGCAGCATATGCGAAGGCGTTCAGACACAGACATGGGAATGGAGTTCCTGTACCTATCATTTTGGGCAATTCAGTTGAGGTATGTCCTAATGCTTTAGCCATGGATGACGCAGAGAAGGAGTTAGCCTTGTATTCTTTTTCATCTTTTGCTTTGAGAGAAAGCTTTGATCCACATGGATATTTAGAGGAGACAGTCGGCAGGAAGTTTAAGCATGAGTATCAAATAGAAGATTTTATGATGAATCTCTTAGATGATCTTGAAGTGAAACGAAAAATGCATTCTAGATTGCCTTTGGATTTTATCAGGAAATGCAGGATTTACAGAGTGGCCGACCAAGCACAGGATAGTGGCAGACATATCCAATCATCCTATGATCGAGAAAGTAAAACAATAAGGTTAGATTGGAATGAGCCCGAGGTCGTGGATTTAGATGCTTTGATGGCTCCAGTCTTGTCTTGTACTCGCAGATGGGTTGACGTACAACATCAGAAGTTGAGAGAGCAAGGCATAACTATGACTTTCACTTTGGAAGAGAAACCAGCCGAAGGTGGAGCCAGTGTGAGTGAAGGCAATCCTAATCCTAGAAATTCAGGTGAAGGTAACCTTCGATGTGCCAGTGAAGGCAATCTCCATCCAAGAGGTTCGAAGAGGAAAGAAAGATCAAAAAAGAAGGAATCTTCCAAGAGGAAGCAAGGGGCTAACCGAGATCGTTCATCCGGTACTTCTTCTAGACCAGAGAAGAGGACACTTCAAGTGGAAGAATCCATGGAGTCGATGGTACAGAACGATAGGCAGGAAGAAGGACAGGCACCGCAAGGGTCACCAGATGGATCTCTCCAGGATTATGAGCTAGATGAAGATAGAGAAAATAACGAAATAACATCTCCTCCCAGAGAAGAAGAAGTAGTGCATAAGGAAATTCAGGTTCAAGAGACAAGATCGGCCATTCCAGATTGGTTGAAGAAAAGATTAACCAAGGTGATCGTGATAGAGGATGAAGATAATGCAATTGATTTAGAAAGCCTTGTTGGACGTTCTCACGAAGTAACAGAGAAGAGGAAGGCTACCAAGATGTCCAAGATGATTAGAGATGAGACTGGATCCAGAAAACTGCAGATAGCTACACCGGCAGTAGACAAATATGAAGGTGAGATCCTAGCAGAGGAATATGATATACAGACTTTTGAGCTAGGACCATCCACAACAAAGCAGACACTAGATGATACCACCAATTCATTTGAGGCATTGAAAGACAAGCTTAGAGAAGAAATGGAGAAGAATAGAAAGCTTGAGAGAGAGGTCGGTGCATGGAGGACATATTTCAGTCATCTCAATGAGCCTTTGGGACGTCAGGATCCAGCTAGATCACCAGTGCAGGCACTTCCCCTTCAATCAATTAATGAGGCAGAAAGATTCAGGAATATGGTCCAGCGTACGAGTACTTGGATGGATAAATCTCATACAGTTGCCATAGAATTTGTAACAAGGATGATGAAAACTATTCATCAAGCTATCCAGGTTCTTGAGATAATCCACAATTTGATGATAATAGTGGCCGCATTTGCTCATACCAAAGATGTTATCATTCCTGTCTTGAAAGTAATTAGACACACATCAAGGAAGGTCTTAGCGCAAGAAAAGATCATGGATGGAGGACCTCACAGTTTGCTTCAGTGGTCAACCTTACTCCATATGAAGAGTGTTTTCTTTGAGGACATCAGTACTAGATGCAGTCAAGTTGAGGAGGTGATCAATCCGATCCAGGACAGAGTATTTGAGGTACTACGTACCATTCTTGGTAGGAGGATTGAGGTCGAGACAGATGTGGATATGCAGGAATTGGAGGATAGAATCAAGGTCATCTGTTGTAAGGACGCTAATGTCACAGACGAGCAATATGATCAGATGTTTTCCACCATGCTCCTGATTGAAAGAACAAAGGAACTTGAACTTACATGGGACACAGCTCTTCTAGATGCATTCGATCAGGTCATCCACTTGGAAGAAAGTATGAAGAATCTTCCCGAGATTCCAATTGCTGAAATCGAAGGAATCGTATCAAGATTCATTGCATATGCTAAAAAGGAACATTGGAAAGGGAATAAGATTCTAGATGATAGGTTGTTATAGATGACATGGCACCTTAATTGTCATTGGTTTATGTCTCCTAGGTTTTTGTGCCAAATTTAATATTTGGCTATGCATTTAATATTGTTCAGTAAAAAGGAGGCCATTTGTAACAAACCCTAATTAGGGTTTTAGGTGTCATGATCTTGACCGTTGATTTGCTTTCAATCTGGACCATTCATTGTAATTGAGGATGCTATTTATACCCTCATTTTTCATTTCATTTGTAATAGATAATAGTGAAGAGATTAGAGAGAGAGTTTGATTAGAGTTAGAAGCAATTTTACTTTTGTAGCAAGATTGAGTTTGAGGAAAGGAGTTCAAACAATTGTTGTACATGATGACTTTGAAATCAATGAAATATTGAAGTTATGGTGTTTTGTTGCAACTTTCTTGGTTATCTTCATGGTTGTTCAATTTACTTGAATCATGCTCAATCAAAGTAGTGTGTTAAATTGAAGGATAAAGTGTGAGACTTGATCTTTGGTAGGATTCGTAATCCAAACCACTAGCTTCTTGCTGATCGTAGGAACGCCTTGCGTGGTCGACTGGAGATATTTGAATCACTTAACCCTCAACCATTATTGCATCTTGGATATGTACCTTCGTGGTAGTGTCTTTGATCTTTGATGCATTGAAAATCATTTCGTTACCTTAGAAGATCGCATCAATTTCAATTGAGTTGTTATTTTATGGCGAAATTGAAGTTGGTAGAATTTTGCCAAGTCTTGTCCACATGAAGTCATTCTTAGGGTTAGATTAGATTAGACCTCTTACAAACCCTATCCTTTTGTTATTTTTTGCAAAGCTTCTTTAGTTTAGTAAGACTTTCGGAGTGTAAGGCCCCTTGAGGACACAGCAAATCACATCATACCACTGGAGCTTATCCACACGTAGAGACCCTACTAACCAGAACATTGGAGTCATCCTAACTGATCCTTCATGCGAATCTTCAGCAGTTAGAGACTTTATTCAAGAGAGGATAAGATGCCTTTAGGTATTTTATTCTGTGTATGATGGTGTACAAAATACACGTCAACATAACCCTAAGTGTGGGCACTTTTTTCCAACTTGACTTTGCCCTCCTATCTGTCCTAAACAGATCTAAAACTGCCACAAACTTTCTCAAGAATGGAGCAGCTAGAACCCTAAAATGGCTGTGCTGATTTTAAGTATAACTCTGCCTTTAAATATGTGATCAACCGATTACAAATTGCCATGAACTATCACCAAGTAACCCACCTGAAACCCTAGATGGTATCATTGAAATCTAGAAAGATATATCTTGATTACCATCTGAAAATTTGGAAAAGTCTGCGCAATGGTGATTTATGTTTGAAATCACTCCAAGGAATTGTGTGTTTTCGTCCTCCAATTCCAAACCTAGAGGGTTTTCATTCTCAGATTAATTGAACCAAAGTCCGATGCTTCAATAAGGAGTAGAAATTATAAAATAGAATGCATGATTAATGTGCCTCTTTTTCCTTGGTTGGCCTATCTTAGAGTTTTCCTTTGAAAGGCATAATTCTTCACCTATATTTGAGAGGAATTATTTCAAATAAACTTTAATTATAAGACCTTATTTTATATTTTAGCTGTATGTGAGACCCTCTTTATTATAATTTTAATCCCATTTTCTGAGTGCAAAATTCCAAAAACCCATTGGAAATGTATGATGGGCATTTTGGGTTTCAACTTGGTGAAATTTCAAAAAAGGGACACTAGTAGATTAATGGGATTTTCACCTTTTTTTGATGTTGTTTCATCTCAAGAACCGAAATTATTAATCATTATTCCTTCCATGATTTGTGAACCAGAAGCATGTGCTACTCCTAATTAAAACATTTAACTAGTTAGTCAAAAATAAATAAATTTAGGGATCCTTTTATTATTCAGTCTTTGCTTACAACCTGTGAAATGTGTTTGTAACAACCCTCAAGCTGTATCTCAAAATTTCACCCATTTTTTACTGCATGCTGCATTTATCTAAGTATTATTTCAATTAGTTCATTTAACTGTATGCTTAGGTATTTTCTGTCCATATGAGACATGCATCCATCCGTACAAGATAGGCATCCGTCTATACAAATATACACTTATCCAAACAAGATAGACATCCATTCATACATGATAGTCATCTATCCAAACGAGATAGGTAATGCCCTGGTCATAGACTTCGACTCATAATTACCATTTGGATCTTTAGTCTCTCATTGAAAACTACATTGCCAAATGGAAGTGCATTGATGCCATTGTTTTTAGGATTATATAAAATAAAAAGGTTTTGAGTCTTGTCTTGAAGTTTGGCCTAAAACTTTGGGAAGTCAAAATAAATCTATTCAAGATTCTTCCGAGTATACAATGAATTTAATTTATGTTGAAATTTAGTTTGAGGTTTTCTTTTGTGTTTTTAGTGTGTTTCTTTCTTAAGTTAATTTGCTTAGTTACTAAGTTGAATTTATTAGTTGTTGAGTGTGGGTTAGTATATCCAACTTTTCGAATATCTCTTAACCTTGCCTAAAAAAATTGAGTATTGGTAACATTATTCGTCACCCAGATTGCCTGCATACTTCCGAATAGGATTAAGGTGTAATATATGCTATTCTATTCTCGTAAGTTTGATGTGAACTGTCGAATGTGGGTACACAACACTTTCTAATAACATTCTTCATTACTCAGACTGGCTACATTCGCACTTTCGAATGGGATAATCATAAAGTTGTAATATATATGTAGTTCTATTTTTTAGTCTAAGTTTGATGTGAATTGTTTTTTTTTAAAAAATTTATTTCTTCTCGATAAGACAACTTTTGTTGTGGTTCTTTGTATTAATTTCAAATAAAAAAAATATTTACTTAGTTCATGCGTGGCCAACCAATTACATTAGAAGCTCGTATGTTAAAAACAGTGTTCCACGGAGACACGTCCCCCCCCCCCCCCTCTTATTGGTTGCGTCTTTGAGATGGGGACGTCTCTGGGACAGGGGGACAGGGACGCAACATCCCCCGCCGTCCTGCCACCCAAGCGCCACCGGAGATGGGGAGACGTCTCCGTGTCTCCCAGAGAGACATGGAGACGCCTCCATGTCTCCTTGGAAGACGTTTCCCCGTCCTTCAAGAGACGTGCAGA
Source organism: Cryptomeria japonica (assembly GCF_030272615.1). NCBI lineage: Eukaryota > Viridiplantae > Streptophyta > Pinopsida > Cupressales > Cupressaceae > Cryptomeria > Cryptomeria japonica. Next base: position 114,718,166 of record NC_081415.1, on the reverse strand, counting down.
CGCCCAGACGTCTCCTGTCGCCCCCATGTATATGCAATGTTTAAAATTAAAATTAAAAAAAAAAGGTGACTTTTTAAGTTTTTTGGGGGTTAAGGGGTAATTCTAATTGGACGTGGGCCAATAGAAAAATAACACCCAACGCCTTTAGAAAATAATAAAAGTATTTTTGGCCTCAACGCGCAAGGGGCGCTGCCCCTTGACCCCAACTTGTGGGCGCTGCCTCCAAAAAACCCGTTGAAAAATATAGGGGGAAACCGCGCCGATAGAAGTAGGGAAAATCTAACCTCCGAGTCTGATTAGGCTCCATATAACAACACTACTTAGAAATCTAGGTAATTGGTATTTAGATTTAGTATTTCAAATTTCTTATAGTCTCATTTGAAAATGTAATTCTTATACTGTAATACTGTCATACATCTTGTCAAAACTAGTTTTTCAAGTACTATATGTATATGTATAACTATATCAGCAGCACCACCCCGCCACCCCCCCCCACTGCCGTCCCCAAACCGTCCCCAAACTTAGGCCCTTGCCCCCCCCCCCCCCCACCGTCCCCAACGCTCGTGGAACACTGGTTAAAAATGGCTGCCACCGTACAAAATGGACCAACAGTCCATGACCCAAAATACAAAGGGGAGGGAAATAGAACAACATTTGATATGTAAACCGTCGCTCCGAAGGCCCGTTTGATTTGAATTGTTGAATGTGGGTACCCAAACCTTTTTAGAGCATTGATTTAATAGAGTCTTAGACACAATTTCTGATCCTGATACAATTCAAACATCCTTTTAGTTGGTAGTCTTGGCAATTTCTTTAGAAAAACATCCCAAATTATTGAAGGAAGAATTTTCAAAAGTTGGGTATGTATATTTTTTTCCTCATCTAATATATCTATAAACATATTAAAGTAATTATGTAATCTTTCTATAATGGTCATTCAGTTAGTTTAGGATCTTTCCATTTTCATGTTTAGTTTCTTTTTAGAATGTCTCCTTTCATGTTTCTATTCTTGATCGTTTCAGTTATGGAAAGATCCTCTTGTAATTTTCTATATAAGGAGCATTCCTCTCCTTATTTTGTTAATGTTATTGTAGCTATAGTCGGATTCCTTCAGGTTGACATAGAGGTTGTAATAATATTGAGAATTATATTATTGTGATAATATAATAATGATATTATTATTGAGGGCCAACTTGGAAAAGTGGTGACCCTTGGTAAAGGGGCACCACCGATAGGTATAAAGGAAGAATAAATCTTCCTCTCTAAGAAAATAGATGATTAAATTTTCACCTCATTAGACAATTTAAGCACAATCTCAGATTAGATCAACTGCAGCAAGAATAAAGATAAACACAATAACACAGAGATTTTGACGTGGAAAACTTGGCTAAAGGAAAAACCACGGTGAGAACCTACCCACAATAAGATGATACTCTGCAGTAGTATGTGTAAATATTACAATGGGGAATGCACATGCATTCAGGCACACTGCGTAGAGCTCACTACTCAAAATATAATGACTCGGAAGGCTACAACCCTCAACGAAGGTTCACTACCTTACAATAACATTCGGACTACAATCCGGTTAAGATGAATTGAAGATTAACATCTCCAAATGTTTGATGATAGCTTCGGTTAAGCACAATTGTCTGCCCGCAACACACTCTGATCAACACTTCACACTAAAAGATGAATTCGCTTATTCGCACATACATGACTCTTTGATAATGTAGACAGAACCACCATACATCACCGATCACCAAATTACATGAGTATAACACCTATTTATACAAATCATCAACCTTGACTACAAGGTTGGCTCAACCCTAAACACCTAATTACAAAATTACATCATACGATACATAAATTAACCACTGGATCAATACAATGCCATAGACGACATAGCATGGACCTGTTGTGACATTTTCACACATCGCCCCATTGCAAATGGGGACCCCTGCTGTTTTGCTTTTTAGGGTTTGTTTTCTAGGTTTTTTAGGGTTTTGTCCGTTAGCCTTTGCATTTTGAGTGTCGCCAAGGGGATCACATGGATAGCAGGTCCTGCTAGAGTGAAGTCCTGATCCTGAAATTTTGGCTAAGTCTGAAAGTCTTGATCCTGAAATTTGACTAAGTCTGGAAACTGAAAAACCTCAAAAAACTAGATTTTGCAATATAACTCCTGGAGGTCTGAAACCACTCTCAAACATCCTGAAAGTATATATGGAATATAACTTAAAGTATAAGACTTATACTTAAATGTTATATTCCATAAAAATTATCTTGATAGAGAGTTCAAAAAGTCAAAAAGCGCTCCTGTCCTTCACTAAGGATCCAGAGCGAAAAGCGCTCCTGTCCCTCTCCAAGGGTCCAAGGTGAAGTGCTCCTGTCCCTCACCAAGGGTCCAGAGCGAAAAAGCTTGTTGGAGTCATTCCTGACCTTGTTTGGTCAAATTGAGACATCAAAGGCATGGTGGAGGACGAAATGAATGTGATAGAACATCCAGACTTGATCAAAGACAATGAAATGATGGAGTTTTTGTCTAGAAAGGTAAAAGCGATCCTGTCTCTCTCTGAAGGACCAGAGCGATTTTCTTCATATACACATTTTTAGACCTTTCTTGGGCTTGAACTTTTATTCATGGCGTATAACAAGATGATATTTTCCCTAGCAAAGGAATTTCGAGATGAAGGATGAAGCATTTTGACCTAGAGGGCAAAAAGCGCTCCTGTCCCTCACTGAAGGACCGGAGCTTGATTTTCAAATTTGCACTGTTCTTGCAGGATCAAGACAATTTTATGATTTGAAGAGACCAAGGAAAACATGATTTATCCATTGAATATAATTTAAGTGGTCTACAAAGGAGTAAATCAACCCAAATGACAAAAAGTGCTCCTGTCCCTCATTGAAGGACCATGGCGTTTTTTCAAGTTTCTCCTCTTTGTTTGAGATTTTATGGCAAAACTTGACTTGGATGGGAAGGACGAATGATGTTTTATGCCTTAGACGCAATTGAGGGTTTTAAAGACAAGGAAATACACCAAGATGTAAAAAAGTGCTCCTGTCCCTCTCCAAGGGTCTAGAGCAATTTTCTAAAAAGTGCAAATTTCTTGCAAAGCCAAGGCAAGTTTGTGATCGAAATGAATGAAAGAAGATATGATTAGCCCATTGAAGATAATTTGGAAAGCTAGCATAGGACGGATAGGCTTGAAATTGCAAAAGTGCTCCTGTCCCTCATGAAGGGACCAGGGCGAAAAACATATTATCTAGCCTTTCTCGCCAATTTTGGACAAATTGAGGCCGAGGCACAAGTTTGAAATGCTTCGAGGTGGAGTTGAGATGCAAGACTTGCGAATTTTGATGACAATTGGCAAAAGTGCTCTTGTCCCTCTCCAAGGGACTAGGGCGAAATCTCCAAATATGCCCATTTACCTTGCATTTTGAAATGATATTTTTATTACCAAGACTCAAGAAGTAGTGAAATGTGGTATTCTACGCCTGGAGAGTAATTTGAAGATTAATGTGATCAAGAATTTGCACAAAGACTCAAAAGTGCTCCTGTCCCTCACTGAAGGACTAGGGCGATTTTTTATAAAATCAACAATTTCCCTCCGAGATTATGCTAAGCCAAGGTTGTGCGAGATGGAAAAGGATCTTCTAAAGCATGGTGAACAAAGATTTGACGTCAAAATTTGAGAATCCTACCCTAAAATAGAAAAAGCGCTCCTGTCCCTCTCCAAGGGACCAGGGCGAAAATCTTTGGAAAATCAATTTTGCCTTGCAAAAACAAGTTAAGCATGCATGGAACAAGTGAAAGGGATCATCGCTTACCCCACAACGAGAATTGGCAATTAAAAGATGAAGGATCAAGGACAAAAGTGAAAAAGTGCTCCTGTCCCTCACCCAGGGACCAGGGCGAAAATGTCTTAAAGTCACGTTCCTTCTAAAGATCAAGTGAATTAAACTCAAGACTCCAATCAAAAATGCCATTTTAAAATGCCTAGATGAAGTTTTGAACGTGAAAATGAGGAATGCAAGGCCTAGATTGAGAAAAGCGCCCCTGTCCCTCTCCAAGGGACCAAAGCGAAGTTAATGGCATTCATTATTTTTTAACATATTTGGGCGTTAATATCCTCCAAATCGCATTAGATGCCAAATTGCTAACTTTGGAATATTTGAAAAAATCAATTAAATTGGCATTTAATAAATTAATTTTGGGCCTAAAAAAAAATCAAATTTTTATTATAAAGGCATTTAAAATTAATTTTTGTGAAATTAAAATTAAAAGTTGAGCGCACAAGGCATTATTTTGCCTTTATTTGACAAGTCGGCCTACTCCTTTTGAGGTTTTATTTATTATTTCACCTTTTATTTGCTAGGTCGGCCTCATGGGTAAGTGGAAGGTGAGCGCTCTATATATTGGAGGTGTTTTTTCACAATTTAAATCATTCAATCATCCTTTCAAGTGCGAATTTGGAGAGCTAATTGAAGGTGTGAAATCTAGCTGGAGTGGAGCAAATTTCTACTAAGTGTGGAGACTAAGGAGGGCGAAACTCATTTTGAAGGCCATTGGAGAGGCGAATTTCTTGCTAAATTGGAGGATAATTTCCAGATGTTTTGAAGGTATTTGAAGGCGAATTTCCAGATTTTTGAAGAGGCTAGTGGAGTTTATTCTTTTTCAAGCTAGAGGAGGCGTAATTCATCCAAGGGAGGACTATAATCTAAGCTTGTCCATCAAAATCCAGTCTTCTCTCATCATTTTTTTTCAAAGTTTTGTACTTAAGTACTCAAGGGAAGGTATGAAGATTTACTTTTTTGAAGAAGTTCTTGATTTATCATGACTTTTTTCAAATTAATATCTTAAGTTTTACCTTTGAAAGGTCTTAAATTTCATGCTTTGAGGTTTGATGCTCAAAAGACTAACTTTAATATTTTGTGTAGGCATCAAATGGAGATCCCGGAGTTGGAAGATCAAGCAAGATCAAGGACGGTCTCCTCCAAGAAGATCAAGCAAGGACAAGGGCGACCTCCTCCAGTCAAGCATCGACAAGGATGACCTTCTTCGATCCAACATCAACAAGGGCGACTTCTTCCAATCTAGCATTCCAAGGCGAGGTACATCATCGTCCTGCACATCAAAGATGAAAGAAGTTAGAGCAAGGGTTCGTTGAAGAAGCAGATAGTTCCAGATGAATTAATTAAAGCTAGCTTCTCAACAACATCAAGTTGAATATCTACCAAGTTACAAGTGTCAGACGAGGTGGCATCCTAGTCATCATTTCTCCAGTCAGTGTGGTCCACCTCAACATGTCCAGATTCAATGTACCTAACTCATGGGAGATGGCACAAACTCCAATGTACCTACCCCGGCTATTCATTGGTGGAATTTTCCAGAGAGGACATGTGTCCAAGCAATACAATTATTTCATTGGTCAAGCATTAAATGTTATGTAATGGTTGTAACAAACCCTAATTAGGGTTTTCATTATTGAATCTTGGCCATTGATCTTGAATTGATCTAAGCCATCGAATTGTATTGAGGGCACTATATAAGCCCTGACATTTCATTTGTAAAGGCATTAGATAGAAAGCAGTTAGAAAGGAGTTAGTGAATAGAGAGTAGTTAGAAGGTGATTAGAATAGCAATTAGAGTAGAGTAGAGAGAGAAGCCAAAGGTTGTTGCCAAGATGTTGTTGTAAAAGACTTGTAACTTCATTGAAGAAATGGTGAAATTTATGGGTCGATTCGACAATTTGCATGGTCTCTATACTTCTCATATTTGATTTCGTGTTATTAGATGAGTGGAAGAAATGTGTTTGATTGATGGTGGAATTTGTATATCCATACTACTAGCAGTTTGTTGATTGCAGACTTGCCTTGTGTAGTCAACTGGAATCATTCAGCTTAAGCTTAACTTCAATTGTCGCTTCTTCATTGATATGCATCAACCTGATGGTGTCTATGCCTGCAGTGATGATTTGAACATCATAAAGCTTTCCTTCGAAGATCGCACTAACCTTGTGGAGATGGTCCTGGGATGTCAAAACAAGACTTAGTTAGAATTTCATCAAAGATCATTTATTGCTCTTACATTCTTAGTGTTAGGATTAGATCCTTTCCTCGCCCTCATCTTTTTTCCTTTTTTCAAATCAAAGCTAGTAAGAGCCTGTGTTCCAACAATATTCAAAGCAGATCAGACGTTCAATCATCAAATGTAAGTCCCCTTGTGATTCCAGCAAATCACATCATACCACATAGAGCTTATCCACACGTAGAGATCCTACAACGAAGAACCTTGGAGTCATCCTGATTGATCCTTTTTCGCGATACCTTCAGCAATCAGAGGCTTTACTCAAGAAAGGATAAGGTACCCTTGGGTATTTTATTCTGTGTTTGATAGTGTACAAAAAACACGTCAACAGGACCCAAATCAAATCCTCGAACACACAACACCACCAGAAATCTTGCCAAGATCATTTGCAACACACTACACCAATCGAAAATGTTGCATAACACGAAGAACATCACCGGACCCATAAGATCTTCAATAATGGGCACAATGATCAATGCGGACCAGCAAAACAAATAGGACACAATTAGGAAACACCAAAAGCACGTTAGAACCATCCGCAATAGCTACACCAACACCACTTAATCAAATCTTCATCGATAACCACGCTAACACTCAACAACAACAATTTGGACAAGAAAGATAACTTGCGGAGCACCAAATCACGAACCATATGAATTGAAGATACACAAGAACATTCCAAACATTCTATCAAATCCTTAGCCAAAGATATGATCGTACCAGAGTACAACAGATCAAATACCAACTTAACTCTCTGCAATCATCGAAACACCAAAATTCAGGAATATGTTGACATCAATGACAACAACATATCCTAGCAGCAGCAATATCCAACATCTTGGCTGTGTTCTATGAAAAAACTGTAAACAACAAATACGTCTTTGGATTTCTAATTTTCTCGGCATGGTGGGCAAAATTGTTTGTGATATGTATGGACAAGAAATCCATATGCAGGCAACTTGTCCTACGAAATTTAGTGTGTACATTCTTGTCAAATCTGATTTTTTTTGGGATATCCCTCTGACATGAATCTTATATATTGATGTGTATTTTTATAGTGTCCTACATTGTGCTCTAGCATTTTACAACTTAACATTCGTTTTTATAATCCTTATGTATAGGAATGAATGATTTATATGCAGTGATAATAGGTTTCTTTCATAGATAATGGTCATCATGAATGACTATCTCACTTGCTTTCGTTGGGTGTGGACATTCCTCGAGTTTTAAGAGTTTTTAACCTTTTAAATGTCTTTGGCTATGTTACCAGATCCGTTGGCCAAGCAGCCAGATCTGGGTCTGGTCTGAACCAGATTCAGGATCCGATTCAGTGTGGCAAGGAGCCTGTACTATATATAGATATTTGTTATAATTATTATAATGTTATATTATTAGTATTTTATTTAATTTATTGATAATTGTATATTATAATATTATGTTATTATATAAATATTTATTAATTTAATTTTATTACTATTTTATAAGGTTTATAAACATTTTGTATATAAAATTCTAAGAACTATATGTTTTGTTTCTGCTGTAAATATTTAGTTTTATGATTTGTCTATATTTTTTGTACGGACAAATCCAAAATGGCCCCAACTCTAAATTTTTTCCGAATCCCTTGACCCAAACCAGGATCTGAACCAGAACCAGCAACTTAAGGGCTTTTGTTTTATAATTTCTGATGAAGCACCACAGTATTGAGGAACATGTGGTTGTGTGAAATTTTCTATATGAAATTCTTTTCTTTGCCATGTTGCAACTTCACAAGTTAGATATATTTCTAGTGATGTTCACACGAGATTTCTGTGATTTGTGAGTTGCTGCTATGATTTAAATCCCATAAACTGCAATAATATGTTTCAATCAGTTATAGAGATTCCAGTTCTAAAATAGTTTGGTCTATAAGGAGATGGCAAAAGAGAACAATCATGTGAAGTCAGGAGAGAATTTGTAGCTGGAATGCTTACAGACGTAAAATTTTGTGCAGGTTGACTTGTAATGGTGCGCAATAGTCCTCGTCAATTTAAACTTGGTGGGGAGAGGACATTTTTTTCCCTAGGAGGAAAGCCCTTTTTAAAGAGTGATTATGATGTTAAAGAATACACCATAGGGCAACCATAGTTATTGTTAACGAATGCCCTAATTGCTGGCGACTTATTTTGAGAGGGGATACCCTTATTCCATTCATAATTTGGTCGGCATTCTATTGTAAGCTAAGTTCTAAGAGCATTTTTGCTCGCTTTATTTAACGTCGCTCTATCTCAAATGCATGCTTATTGTGTCAATTTATTTTATTTTAATATAAGATAGAAAGCTTCTGTTAAAATATATTCCAGTTTTCTGTATGTTACAATTTGGCTATAGTTTTATATTGTATTTATGCCAGTGAATCGTTTAATATTAATTCTATTTTAGTTATTTGTATGTGATTAAAGTGTACTGTTGTTTTATGCATGGCTTCTAGCAAACAATTACATTATCATTTTAATGTGCAAGCTAATATAAGTTAAATAAATGTAGAACTTTTCAATTCAATTTAATTTGTGAGAAGAGTAAATTTAGTCTACCTTTCTTGTAACTGGATTTGTCTAGTCGGCCATTTTTAGTTGGTAGAGTGAGTAATTAATCTATGTTCATGGGTTGCTCTTTCACACCTTAACTAGTGGGTTTTTTATCAGTCTTAACTGAAGTAATGGTTTTTTTTTAACAGTGTAGGCTCTTTTGAATAGCGGTGTTCTATTTTCTAAATTTTATTTTTAATAAATAAAATTGTAATGGCTCCTCTTGGAAGGAAGATTGAATTTATAATTCGATAATTTTTGAGGCCTTTGGTTTGGGTTGTATATTGAGAGGTGTGATGCAAATCTTCATATGAGCTAATTGAAACTAACAAGAGGTTTGAGTTTAGAGCCCTCTATAAAGGCCACAAGTTGTGCATAAAAAACCCTATGGATGTGAATCTTCATTTGAGCCGATCAAGACTAACAATGAGGTTGAGAGCCCTCTATGAAGGCCTTAAGTTGTGCATTAAAAAACCCTAAGGATTTTGGACATTGAAAGGCTTTCACAAATATGTATAAAAGAAGTAATAGCAAGAAAAGCCAATAGCTTAAAGTTGCAAAAGTGGGTATATTTGATTGCACCACTATTAGATTGGCTAGGGAATCCAATATGGTGGGGGATTTATAGGCAAATTGTGGCATTGAATAACTAGATGATATGGTAGTATCTAATTGAAGTGATCGTTGGCCAAAGATTGGAAAAGATCTGTGACACAAATAAGTTCTGATTTGATATCTCCTCTTGATGGTACAAGTGTGTGAGGTGATTTCCATAATATATTTTTAGAGCAACCATAACGTTAATGATATCCATTAAAGGTTGTGCTTACAAATGCTCCTAAGAGGACTTGACGCCTTACATTGGATCAATGGTTATCACCATGCCCTCAATTGAAGGGCAATCTTGGAACTTGTGAGGCATAAATTGTTTGATGGGAGATGTTCATGATAATATCATTTTGGAATAAGCATTGCTAATTTTTATTTGTGTCGGGAAGAAAGATGTATGGAAAGATCACCGCAAACAAATACATTTAGTTTGATTGGTGGAAGGATGTGATGGAAGCAATCTCAAAATATGATTATCGCGATGCATCTCATAACATGGGGGGTTTATTTGGGATAGAAGCAATGTTATTTCTAGTGGCAAACATTTCTCAATTGGCTAATAATGGAAATTGGGGATTCAAAATTTGATTAATAGTACAAGTTGAATTGTCACATTTTTACAAAAAAAATAAAATTTGTCTATGTTAAATTGCCAAACATTTATTTTATTAATATTTTGAACTCAAAAATTAGATCATATTCCCCTAATTTTTATAAGTTATATTTTATTGCACCACTATTAGATTGGCTAGGGAATTCAATATGGTGGGGGATTTATAGGCAAATTGTGGCATTGAATAACTAGATGATATGGTAGTATCTAATTGAAGTGATCGTTGGCCAAGGAAAAGATCTTGGACACAAATAAGTCTCGATTTGATATCTCCTCTTGATGGTACAAGTGTGAGAGGTGATTTCCATAATATATTTTTAGAGCAACCATAATGTTAATGATATCCATTAAAGGTTGTGTTTACAAATGCTCTTAAGAGGACTTGCCACCTTAAATTGGATCAATGGTTATCGCCATGCCCTCAATTGAAGGGCAATCTTGGAACTTGTGAGGCATAAATTGTTTGACGGGAGATGTTCATGATAATATCATTTTGGAATAAGCATTGCTAATTCTTATTTGTGTCGGGAAGCAAGATGTATGGAAAACTCACCACAAACAAATACATTTAGTTTGATTGGTGAAAGGATGTGATGGAAGCAATCTCAAAATATGATTATTGTGATGCATCTCATAACATTGGAGGTTTGTTTGGGATAGAAGCAATGTTATTTCTAGTGGCAAACATTTCTCAATTGGCTAATAATGGAAATTAGGGATTCAAAATTTGATTAATAGTACAAGTTGTAAGGCTACTTGAATTGTCACGTTTTTACAAAAAAATAAATATATGTCTCTGTTAAATTGCCAAACATTTATTTTATTAATATTTTGAACTAAAAAATTAGATTGTTTTCCCCTAACTTTTATAAGTTATAGTAGAAAATGAATTTAATTCAGCAATAATAGTATATAATTATTGTCTACTTTAGGGCTATATTACCAATCCATAGGTTAAAATGTATTCCCATAGCCCCAATGCACATTGAGTTTGAAATTATATTTGAATTGTTTTTGATTAAAAAAGTAGTGTTAACTAGGGCGCTAACCCTTTACAAAATCAAAGGCTATCAAAATTAAAAGACCAAGCAAGGGCGCAAACTTCAAAAGAAACAAAGTCAGACATACCAAATAAACTTGATAAACCATCAACAACTGAACCCAAATCAAGAGGGGGGGGAGAAAAACCTGAAACTTGACAAGGGGAGGCTTGGGAAAGGGGGTTAGATTTTCCTTTCTGCCTACGACAAACAACCGTCTAGGCAACACTATCATTAGGAACTTTCAAAGAAGAATCAAGCGGGGAAGACCTTGCAGAGTCATTGCCAAACTGTTGTTGCAGAGCGGCAATAGGCTGTTGCAGCAGAGCAACAGCAAGAGAAGAATCACTAGGAGCAGAGTGAAGGTGAGGAGCAAGAGCAACGGGTGTAGGAACCAAGGGGCGGAAGGGTTTGCAATAACAGTAACATCAACTAGGGCTTCATCAGCAATAAGGGGCACCTCATCTTGAGATGAATCAACCAAAGTAGAATCTGAAGCATTAATCTTCAAGTGGTCTTGCGTAGCACCTTCCACCAAGTAGTAACACCTTTGCGACGAGAGAGAGAATAGTCAGAAGCAAGGTGACCCGTTGAGAAGCACCTTCGACAACGAAAAGGGATGCCCTCATAATCCAACGGTTGAGTCCAAGGCCTATCCCCAACCATAACAACCACATCCCTAGGGAGGGCCAGAGATATGTCAACATCAATTAATAGGCGAGCATAGGTAGAATGACCTATAGAGAACGTGGCATCATCAACCTTCAAGAAGTTGCCAATGGAGTTACCGATGACCTCAAAACAAGAAGGTTCCCAGAAATGGAGGGGGAGATTGGGGAGGCGGACCCAAACCGGACGAATAGAGAGATTCTGTAAGGGGGTTGAAGGAAGGAGTCTAGTAATAGAGAGGGAGTGATCCCCCCAAGTCCATAGCTTATCCAAAATCAAATCACGATCATGAGTAGAGGTAAAGGAGGCAACAAAAAACCCCTTAGCACAAGGGAAAAGCTCAATGCCATAAGAAACAAGGGGCTTCCAAGAATCACTCACCCAACGATGAAGGTTTGTGAGAGAAGGCCAAAACCCAGTAAATCTGCAGACCAGAGTGCTGTGTTGATAGAAGTAACATTCTCCATAACCTCACGACCACAAACCACAATAGGAGAGGTCTTGGCACAAGGAAGAGGACGAATCCCCTTAGAAGGTTGGGCAATAGATTTAGCCACACGGGCAAAGCTACGCTTACCAACAAAGGCCCTGGGCAGAGCATCTTCACCCCGAGCATCACCACCAACAACAGCAAGGGCCTCCAAATCCAAAACTAGGTCAGAGACACCAGTCGTGGGGAACCCAACACGAAAACCCCGCGCAGAGGCCGTGGGTGAAGACGGAAGAGAGCCTCCATCAACAACCAAACGCTGCACAAGAGGAGGGAGAGTAGAGACGTGAAGGCCGAAGGCATCGATAGGAGGAAGGCTCAACAAGTCTGAGAACCCAACCAGAGCCCCACCAAGCAGAGACCGCCCAAGCGCAGGGGCAAACAGAGCAGGGGAAGGAGCCAAAAGAGTCGCAAAAACATCAACAGGAGGGGAGGCAGGAGGCACCGACAGGAGCCAAGGCTGGTCACTAGGAGTAGCGGAAACCCGACTGTTGGAGAGGGCGGAAGCAGGAGCGTCCATTTGAAATTAAATTTTTTTCTTCTTCTTTTTTTTTTTTTTTTTAATATTAAAGGTTTATAATCTAATAATTGGGTTAAAATTTTGTGGGTCAAAATGCACTCGGAGCTTTAATGCCAATGGGGTCTAAAATAGATCCCAAACAATTGGATTATAAATAAGATCAATGATGGTGAAATAGAATTTAGGGCTGATTTATATTTACTCAAATGTTTGATTTGAAATTTTAGGTAATTATAGACATGAGTATTGCACCTTAAGGTTTGAATTAAGTCTATTTGAGCCACCTTTATGTACTTACTTTTTTATAAGCTTTTTTTTAAAGGAAAGATTTGTCATAATAATTAATGCATTTGCCTATTTTGTCAAGATTCATCAAGATTTTCTATAAATATTTAGTGATCCCTCTCCCCCAAATGAAAGATTTGTTAGGACTAAATATCTTTTTTAAAATGGGTTTATTAAAGCTAGAACTATGATGGTCATTGAAACTTTTTTCAGAAGGAAATGCATGTTACTTTTGTCAGTTTAATACAAATTGGTTTCCCTATTTTCTTTCTTTGAGGTAATAGATTGTATTTGCATTTTATTCTATTTTCCTTCTTTGAGGTAATAGATTGTATTTGCATTTTATTTGATATTAATGTTAGGGAACTATATGTTTGGTGGCATCTTGTTTAAACTTATTAAGCTTTTTAATGTTTTTTTTTTCTTTTTTTGAATTTAAGGTAACTTAGCTACTAGAATACAACCCTTGGTTCATTTCTGATAAACATTTTTCGTCTTTTGCTAGCTTATGTTAAATTAAATTTAATGTATAAATCATAAATGTTAATTTTATTCATCTATTTAATAGATGCGTTGCATTTCTAGCAACCTAATTAAAAGTTCAGTGTTAGACAAATAAGAATATATTAAATTTTAGTTTGATGGAAAAAAATAAGCTAAAGATAAAGAGAGAAAAGAAGAATATTCGATAGAAAATAATAGATGTTTTTCCTTGAATAAGTATTTAGATAACCCAGATGAAGGGTGGATAAGAGTTGTGCACATGTGGAGTCTAATGCAACCATCTATTAGAATGCATATATTTAAATATTCTATGTTTGTATTTAGTTTAAATGGAAATGATTATAATATGCAAAAAGGTTATGTACATGCACGAGGTTAGGTAGACAAAATAAAACATTGTTGAAGGGTTTTAGTAAAAAAAAAAGAAGAAAAATTATCTATTTTGTGAATCATGCCATTCTCCATCATCTGAAAGACAAACATTAAAATTAGCTATAGGTATAAATAATTTTTAAAGTACAATTTCATTTTTTAAAATTTTATTTATTTATTTATTTCTAATTATCAATCTCTTTTAGTAAGTGTATAATCCATTGTTTTGAGTAGTTTTATTCTCACCCTTTATTTTTGATCATTTTTTCTGGAAAAATGATCAATCTTTTAAAATATATTTAGTAGAACTTGTGTTGTTAAAAATTGTAATGGGCTTGTTAATAGAAAATGCGAGTTAATTAAAAATGTTTTTTTTGGGTTGAGAAATATTTTTCCTTTAAAATGACAAAATGTATGTAACTAAATAATATAAAATGTTGCATTTGAAGGTCATTGATTTGAAAAAGTAATTGGATTGATCAACAAAAACTTAATTGCCACCAACAAATGGATAAATCCATGTCAATTGCTCAAGGAAAGGTAGTAAGCACACTAGGTAGTAGAGGACTGTTGAAAAGTTTTCTTTGATGTTATATAATTGTTTACACACATAAATAGCACATCAAAGAATATTATTGATGAACAAGACTATGCCAAGTAAAAGATACAAACAACTATAATTTCCACATTAAAAAGGGTTGATCATGTTGAAGACATAAAAGAATAGGCAACGATCAGTTTATGACAAGATAAATGATAACAATGGTATTGATTTTATTAAAGACCTTTAAGGCAATTAACATGAAGCATTGATTTGGATTTATTAGAAGAGAAAATTGTTAGTGATATACAATAAGACATAATAGTATATATGACAAAAATTTGAATAAGACAAAAGTTAAGAAAAGATTTGTCTTGTATGCAAATAAAAGACAAAAAGAGATACCTGAGATGGCACTTGAAAAAACATAAACTATTGTTTAAGTAATAAACATAAAGCAACGACGAAAAAGAATAAACAATAAGATAATGCAAGCAATTGTATTAGACAACAATTGCATTTGATTAGAAAGGTGAGATTAAAATATTGAAGGGTGCAACCATATATTGAAAATTAAGATATTCAAAGTGCGGCATAAACATAAGTTTGAAAGGGTGCAATTAGGGAAAAGGTGTAATTTGTTATTATTGGAGAGATGTTTATAGTAATGAAAATAAATATATCTAGGGAATCGACCCTCTTAGGAAAGATACAAAATTATTTTGAGAAGTTGTGAAGAAGGTGGTTGTTGAGGAGTGAAAGACAAATAAATACGTTAGATATACCTACACATGAAGAGAAATTTTTGAGAAGATTATTTGTAGATTATAGGAGATTGTGAGAAAGTTTATAGCATATTTGTAATTAGATTTTTGCTAGTATTTGAAATCAGTTTTGTGGCAGATTTATGATCATAATTATAGTAGATTGGAGAAGAGAATTATAATAGATTAGAGGATAATTATAGTAGATTGGAGAAGAGAATTATAATAGATTCGAGGATAATTATAGTAGATTGGAGAAGAGAATTATAATAGATTAGAGGATAATTATAGTACATTGGAGAAGAGAGTTATAGCAAAATTCTTTAAAGAGAAATCTATATTGTATGAGGGGTTGGTGCCTCTAGTGAGTTGGTGCTCACAAATTGAATGAGAGGTTGGTGCCTCTAGTGGGTTGCTACTCGCAAATTGAATGAGGTGTTGGTACCTCTAGAGGGTTGGTCCTTACAAATTGAATGAGGGGTTGGTGCTTCTAGAATTTGTAAAAAGAAATTTAATAAACGTAATATTTTTGTCATGGTTTTCTACTACAAGTGTTTTAATGTAAACTGTGTTGCTCATTATTTGATTTATATGTGCGAAATTTAATTAAATCTTAAATTTGATTAATTAAGTTTTTTTTTGGTTGTTGTAGGGTATCCGAACAACCCAGCCTAGCGCCCATTTGGGGTGAGCTGAGGCGAGACTAGTCCCTAGGGATGTGCCAAGCAACCCGCTTGCCAGGTGCATCAAGGTGATTAATTAAGTTTTAAAAATGAAAAGAACATTGTTAAATTGATTCAACTCCCCTCTCAATATAATTGTGTGGTCATCAATTAGTATCAAAGCCAACTCCTACAAATTACTCTAACAAAGTAGAAGGTAGATCCAAAGAGCACACATGGGTAGACAAGAAGGACTCTCTTCCAACAAGACTCCATAATTTGATGAGACAAATTACACGTTTTGGAGTTTAAGGATAGGAACTTCTATAAGTTTCCTAGGGTTTGACATTTGTCAATGGTAAATGGATATAAAACTCCATCAACTCCTCCAATTGATTCAATAAGAAAAAAGGCATATGAAAATAATGTTAAGGCTAAGAATGCAAACTTACGTGGATTAACCAAATAAAAACTTGTGAAAGTAATGTGCATTGTAAATTTGCCAAGGATATGTGGGATACATTAAAAAACATTTATGAAGGAGACAACAAAGTAAAGAGAACAAAACTTCAAATCCGTTGAGGGCAATTTGAGAGTCTAAAGTTGATGGATGAAGAAAATATTATTTCCTATTTGCTTCAAGTAGATGAGATAGTTAATTCCATAAGGGGTCTTGGTGAAGAAATATAATAATCAACAATAGTATAATTTTTTTTGAAATCACTTCCCTCAAGATTCAATGCTAAGGTTTCCACTATAGATAAGATGAAGGATTTGAATGCATTAAACATGGATGAGCTACATGGAATCTTCACAACATATGAGATGAGGATCAAAAAAGGCAAACACCTAAAAGGGAAGCAATCTTCAAAGCTAGAAAAAGATTAAAAAAATAAAGAATATATCCCAATTGAAAGTTCTGAAGAAGAAACAGACAAGGAAGAAGCTCTTTTTGTATAAATGTTAAAAAGAAAAAAATGAGGGAAAATTTCTATTTTAATGTTTTAATTATAGTTTAATAAGAAATGCCCATATTCGAAAGAAAGTGATAGTGACGAAGAAGAAAAACCTTATACAAAGAAATGAAACAAATATAATCACAAGTATATCATTCAATTACAAGAAGAGTCTCAATGCTTATAGAGATGATATTTCATTTGATGAAATTGATTGGGATATCTATAGAGAAGAAATGTTTTTTATGGCATTTGTAATAGAAGGAAATATCATTGAAAGTAAAGATAAAGAAAACGAGCACCGCATGAGGATGAGAATATCAAAATTGATTATGAAGATGATGATGAAGAAAGCTTTGAGGAAAAGCTCTATCATGCAACATATAAAATTGAGAGACTTAGGAAGAAGAATTTAAAGTACAAGCAACTATTTCAACAAGAATGTAAAAAGGCCAAAACACCTGAAGAATCATAAAAATGAAATATCCATTTGAAAGTTCAAATTGAGGAAGACAAGAAAATTGAAGAAGAAATTAGATCCAATTAAAGATAAAGGAAGAAACATGTAGGCCCGTCATACACTGAAAACCTTACTTGGTGCATGGCGGGTTTGCGACCCCACCCTGCACCTCACCAACCTTACATGCCATGTCGTAAGTGTATGTCGGGTTTGTGAACTCGCCTTACACCATCTTTGGTTTCCATTGTGTATGGCGGGTTTACAAACCCGTGAATATTGTAATTCATGTTGCTCTCCCCTAAGGATCTAATTGGCCTTTCTATTAGCCAGATGGCAATGATATGCTCTTTGACATTCGAGACTTGGATTCCATGAATTTGGCTTTAGCAGCAACTGCCACATCCTCAATTGCTTCAGTATATTCCTCTCTCGCCCTTACACCATAATTTGAGTTCTACCCTTTTCAAGTGTATGGCGGGTTTATAAACCCACCATACACTTTGATCCTTCCACTTAGGTGCAGACCAGACCTGTAGGTTCAACTTACACCTGATTTTGATATGCACTCAATTAGTGTAGTTCGGACCTATAGGTCTGATTTACACCAATCACATGTTTCTCCCCAAGGTGTAGTTGGTGGAATTCGGGTCCATAGGTCCAAACTAAACCTACCCTTTTCCCCAAGTGTAGTTTGGGTTTACGAACTCAAACTGCACCTTTGAGCCACACTTTGTCTTAAGTATAATTCGGGTCTACGAGCCATAATTACACCAATGGCATGCATATGTAAATAGAGTTTGTAGGCCCGATTTGCACTTGTTTTATCATGATACAATGAAGGATTTTGTAATCTTGATGGTGCCAAATTCAACACATGCATGATCCTCTTTAGTATAAATGATCAAGATGGTTAACAAATTGTTCCTTACAAGTACTGAAGTTTTCCCCAGTGATACAATATTATTCAGATGACAGAACCATCTCCAGGTAAAAGACAATGAAGTTCAAGAAGAAGGACTCCTATCTGCTCTTCTTCTCATCCTAAGTGGCATCAAACATTGCAAACACCATATGATTCTGAAATATTGGCTACCTGGCAACAATATGAAGATTTTCTGAAGAAGGATGGTCATATTAAAGACGTGTCTCTGGACACTTAGTCATTTTATGCCTCTCTAGTGCAATGACATTTTTCAATTCCAATCGACACCTTAGGTGTCATTCTATGTATGCACTAGTACACATGCAGGACTTCACATGTCCTAAGTAAAATAGGACTCTACCTTTGACTTGGTCACAAATTAGTTATAACTTTCCTAGTTTCATGTTGCACCTCTCCTCTATATATATAAGGATGCTCATTGTAATAATGGTCTTTTTGGACCTTTTGATATTTGCATGAATCTTTTGGCAATGCAATAAAACTCTGTCAGTTTGGGAAGCACTCTAAACTTTTCTTTTAGATGTAAATCAAATTGCAATCAATAAAAGAGACAAGTTGCTTTCAATCTTTGTGTTGGAACAAGTTCTAATGTGATGACTTTATCTGAAGTTGATTGTGAGTATTGTTGTGTTATTTGAAAGAGATTTAAACCCAATCTTGTAGTCTTTGAGCTGTGTATTATGTTTATAATTAATGATATATTGTCAAACTTGATCTTGTAGTCTTTGAGCTACTTATCACGTTTGAAGCTAATGTTTCATGCTCAAGCAAAGAGATAACTTGTAGTCTTTGTGCTCCTTTTACCTTCTACATTTTTGCATTTAAGGTGAAGTGTATGTTGAAGTCTTTGAGCTACATATATTTAATCTTTGTTCTTGAAGCTTTATAAGAAGTCAGAAAGTCTTTGAGCTTTCATGAGCTTCTTGGTTGTATTAGCAACGAGAGGTTTTGTACTCTTATTGACACTTTTCTTCTAAAGTTAGTAGAGATTTTATATCATTGCAAATAAGAAGTGTTTTCAACATTAGGAAATAAAATCCTTTCTAAATAGAGAATTGGGTTAATACTTACTTTGAGAGAAGAGAGTAAAGTAATTGTATCATCCTGGATTATTGTAAAGTTATCTCAGATAGGATATAGTTTGTAGTACAAAGGAAGAACCTTCCCTTATAAGTAGGAGGGACCATATCTTGCCTTCTAAGAGATATTGTTTCATGTACTATGGTGAAACCAACATTTTGTAAGATCTCTCGAGTTGACAAAATTTTCACCGAACAAAACTAGTATCTAAAATTGTCCCTCTAAGGAAGGAATTAGTGAAAACAACCACCAAGTTGAATAGAAGCTTCAAATTTGAAAAGAGCTTTGAAATTCTAGATGATATCATTAATGGGCAAAGATCACTATCAAACAAAATATGACTTGGTTATAAAGAAAAATATAAGACAAATGAAGAAGAATCCAAGGGGAAATCAAGAAAGACTAATGAAGGAAAGCCAAAGAGATTTGTTAACGCACTTAAAAGTTCTATCAAAGGAGAATGCAACAAAGCAACATATCAACAAAGTAAAAGAAACTTATATTACATAAAAAAACAAGCACACATCAAAAGGATAAGAGGAACTCTTTGAAAATTCTTCCCATAAAGCCAAGCACATATGACTAAGTTCCAACATCCTTTCATTAGTTATTGTTCTACATGCAATCATTTTGGTCATAAGGCAATAACCAGTAGAACTCATATAATAAATTCTGGTTGGAACAAGGATAAAATACCTCTAGGATTGATAAAAGAAATTACAATTCTTTTGGTCCTCTACTTGAAATTGTTGAATGCTATTAGTGGAATAATTATGGACACGTAACACAATTTTGTAGAACTATTCTTATGGATCTCCTAATGCAAGACTAAAAGAGAGGCATTCTTGTGGAACAAAAGGAGAATAATTCAAAAGTATGAAAAAAGAAGAAAGAAGATAAAAAAGAGATTCACATTAATACAAACCACCCTACATGCTCTGTTGGCAATTGAAACTCATCCAGTAGCTTCTGATGCTTCATTAATGGTTTAGGGTTGTCATTGATGGAAACTCTTCATGAGATTTCCTTCCGGTAATCACGAATCTTGATATCCGGAAGAGGACGTCAACCGGTAGTCAGTTAACCGGTATTTTTGGTTGAACAAAGCAATTTTGGTTCAGAAGCTTTCTGATGATTGTGGTATCATAAATCATGTATGGGATGATTGGGCTGACATAGAAACATCATTTTATCATTGTTTTGGTGATCCACATTTATCTTTGGTGATCTGGTCAAGCTGACATATGACTACACGTTACATTAGTAGGCCGACTTAATGAATGATCTATTTTGTGATTGTGGATATATAAGACTGGTGCAAAAGATCTTTTTGGGGTATAGTATGATAGTATGCGAGTGAGTGGTGATCAAGAATCCAGTTTGGCACAGTTTCACATGCGCATTCTTGATCTGATAGCTAACTCAGACAAAAAAGAGAGCAGAACAACAGAGGTGATACAGTTAGAAGATTTGGCACTTAACTGAAACTCACCCAGGCATTGCAGATGCTATTTTGGAGTTCATTCATTGTAATACATCATTGTAATATATTTGTAAGACAATGAGCCTTCTGAGGTTGTAGCCCTTATTGTAGTTTGAGTTGTAAGCTCTAGGAAGTGTGCTTGAATGCAAGTGCATTCCCCATATTGTAATATTGTTTTCCTACTGGCCATAGTGGAGTAATATTATGGGTTCAAATCCCACCATAGTTTTTTCCATTTGGGTTTCCACGTAAAAATCCTGATGTTATGATTTTGTTGTTGGTTGCTTTGTGTTTCTGCATTTCAGTTTCATGTGTATTCTTTCAATGGTTTAAAGTTAAGTCAAAAAATTTATTAACTGATAGATCACTGATTCACCCCTCCCACCTCTCAGTGATCCCCGATTCCAACAATTGGTATCAGAGCCTAGTTCCTCTGAGGAAGGTCCAGGAGATTGAATCAATGGATTTTGGTTTGCAGAGACAAGTTTGTGTGGCTCTTGAAGATCTTGATTCAATAAGAAATGACATAAGCTCTTTGAAGAGGAATCTAAATGTACCTGAAGATTTCATTAATGACTTGAAAGATCAAGTGAACAATTAAAGAGACAAGAGGAAGGAATTGATGGACAAGCTGAAGGAGAAAGAAGATCAAATCATGGACAATTAGGGTAAAGTGGATGAAGTTGACAAGCTTGAGAGATGGAATGATGCATTAAAGAATGAGAAGCAATCCATTGTGATGAGGTTGACTAAGGAGATTGAGGATTGAAAGAAGAATGAAGAGAATTTTACTCAATCATTGAAGGGAAGAGCAGATGAATGCTTCAGGCTTACCTATGAGAATGATCAGTTGAATATGGAGTTGACACAATCAAGGAATAATGGTCAAGAACTTGAAAGACAAATTGTTTCCCTAAGAGATGAACTTGCTACTACAAATGAATATAGAAAAATTCAATGATAGCTTAGCAAGACTTGATGAGATGCTGGAAAATCAAAGACATGGAAAGGACATGCGAGGAATTGGATTTGAGAAAGGAGAATCCTCTGGATCTGGACAGAGCAATGCTAAACCTAATCAAAAGAAAAGTAAGAATCCTCTGGTAAGATAGCCTAATGCTCATATATTCAATGGTAGATTCTTTACTTGCAATAAATTTGGTCATATGGCGAATCAATGTAGAAGTAGGATGAATAATGTGAACAATGGTCCTACCTTTATCGGTCAGTGTTTCATATGCAATAATTTTGGTCACATGTCAAATATATGCAAAGCAGCAATGAATAACTTTCAAAACAAGAGATGCTATGCTTGTGGGATGTTTGGACATATTTATAACCAGTGTAGGATGAGACCAAATCAAATGAACTTCAGACCTATGCAGAATGTTGTTTGTCATGCATGCAATAAAATCGGTCACATTGCAAAATATTGTAGAAGCAAGAATAGTGTTCTGGTAGACAAGACCAAATCAGATGAGAAGGGCAAGGCAAAGGTAGAAGAGATCAGAGACAAGCATGAGAAGATGTGGGTCATAAAAGATGAATTCGAAGTAGACAATGGATTTGCACCCAAAGCCGATGCAGGATCTTCATCCGGTAACTAGGGCCTCATGCCTTAGGGGGAAATTTTCATGCAGATTCTAGGAATCCCCTCTTCGGTGATCTGCAATCGATTATGGAAGGTTGCCTAAGGGTTAAATCTTGGGTTGAAGCCATGAAAAAAGAGATAAATAAGATCCGTAAGAGTGAAACTTGGGAACTTGTCCCGAGGCCTATGAACAAGAATGTGATTGGCAAAAAGTGGGTCTTCAAGAACAAATTGAATGAGGATGGCCAAGTGTTGAGAAACAAGGCAAGGTTAGTGTGTAAGGGTTATGCTCAAGTTGAAGGAATAGATTTTGATGAAACCACAATTAATTTCCTGTGTATGAATCTTGCTTCTTATTTTTATTCTTTTTCTTTCCTGTGATTTAATCTTTCACTCACCCATGGATTTGATCAATCAAATGAAAATCTTATTCCTTAATAGTGAATTTTTCTTTCTACCTCTGATTATAAAGTTGTGCACCAGAAGCTTATTTCTCTTTGAATGAGGGTTTGATCAATTGTGTGTATTTCTTTTGTTCCCTTATTTTCCCTCTGTGAGTAGTCTACTTCTCTGTGATTGTAGGAAAGGAAATTTTCAAATGTATTTGATATTCTCTGTAAGAATAAAATAAAACTACTCTCTCTCAAAAAATTATTTATTTCACTGTTGTCGATGATTGAAGTTTCAGGGCTCAACAAAATAATGATTACCACTATTTAATTTAGGATTCCTCGAAGGAACTAGGCTCTAATACCAATTGGCACACTCATGGAATTGATCCACGCATAGAGGATGGCTCAATCCAAGATAGACATGGTGTTGGTTTCCCCATTTGATACCTCAAATTTTCTCTACTACATGTATTGTTAATCAGCTGTTTTGAAATAACCTATTTTGCCAATGAAATAAAATTACATGGTTTTTACATGGTTGGAGGACTTTGAAATAAAATTACATGGTTTTTTTATATTTTTTTTATTATTTAAGGGGCAATAGAAAGTACCTATTTGGAAAAACATGTTAAGGGTAATAGTTCAATTAGGGTTTTAATTAGCTTTATGATTTAAGCACACACCTACTTTAATCTGTAGCTTATTTAACAAATTCTTATTCAAAGTCCTCCTCACAATTGCATTGGCTTCAACAACATCTTCTAGGCATTGTACCTATTCCTCTACAACTGTGCATAGAAGTTTTAATTGGGCTAGAGAGGAATTGGTATATTCTTAATTAATGAACTTATTTGACATTAATGTGTTGGAGTAAGTCGGATATAATCTAATACTCCACCAATGTATTAGATTAGTAACCTATAAATCTTTGAAATTTTACATTAACATACAAATTTAATGATAAAACACAATTTCCTTTAATCATTTGGTTAAGACTTTGAGCCATTTAGTGGTTGAAGGTTGAAAGCCTTTAATGGTTATCAAAGACTTTTAATTTGTCTTAGGTATAAAACTACATGAATACTAGGTCCATGCATGCATGCAAAATATCACTATGAACTT
The DNA here is from genome assembly GCF_030272615.1 of Cryptomeria japonica. Taxonomy (NCBI): domain Eukaryota; kingdom Viridiplantae; phylum Streptophyta; class Pinopsida; order Cupressales; family Cupressaceae; genus Cryptomeria; species Cryptomeria japonica. The sequence goes on along the minus strand of NC_081415.1, from coordinate 114,694,415 downwards.
TTTAGATAGACAGTAACTAAAAAGTTCATAATAGTACGAAACCCATAAAGATCATTAATGGCACAGTATATCGATTACCGGTTTAATAGATGGATTATTACTAAATAGATCATGTGCATTTTATAACATAACTATAAACCTTAATAAGAATACTATAACTATAAACCTTAATAAGATTAAGTTTGAGAGCTTATTTGTAATTGAATACTACTCTAATTACAAATTAAGATGTTTAATTGTATTAATAATTACATAAATAAATTTGAATAGTAAATGAATACCTCCACTACTAGGATCCACATCCAGACCTTCAAGTGCAGGTGGTGTTTCAGGATTAGTAGGATGCATTCCAATGTCATGCACATTGTTATCATTGCTTGCTTATTTAAAACAAATATAGTCACTTTATGTTGGAACTCAACATCAATTAGATTATTGGTAAAGTATTCAATTTGAAACAACTTTCATTTAGCTTATTTACCTGTGTGACGGATGCATCAAAATCTTGTGTTTTCCCACTCAATTCTCGTAGTTGATCAGCCATGGTTGTATAGCCTTGCTAGTAGGCTATTCTCTTGTCATCTTCTGTGGTCTCTCTATTGAATTCAGAGCCCTGTATTTTTGCTTGGTACCATGAATTTTTCTTGCATTGTTTGATAAAAAAAATTATTTGCAATTTATAAATATTGTGATGCGATATTTCATTTACACATACTTACAATTCACACAGCAAGTTTCATATAACCAGCAAAGCTGAGTTTGTGTTACCTGTGCTTTTGTTGTCTTTCCTTGGTTTCCTTTGGCATGTCACCCAGTCCATGAAAAGTTTGAAATATGTTAGATTATATAAATATAAAAAGTAATTAATTAGTACATAATTACATTCTTAATAGTATCTTGTACCTTCTTTTGGCATCTGGTGGTGTATTTCCTTTTTTCCTTTCAATTCTCTTCTTGGCATCCAAAATCGGGTCCTTCCACTCCCTCTTTAGAATCATAGGGAGATGCTCGAACTTTAGGTTCTTCTCTAAAGGGGTCCTATATTGGTCCCTCACATACTTTAGATATGTATCAGCTTTTTCAAGGAGCTTGGTTTTGTCAAAGGTGTAATTTCCAAACCACTCAACCATATGGTTTGTCAATTCATCTTTTAACCTTTTTTCTTGGTCATTCCACCTTTTAAAGCAAAAACAAAACTATTAGATTCATAGATGAACTGAAGCTACATTTATTATAGTTTGAGAAATGGATAAAAGGAAAACTATTCTAGCAATGATATGAAATCAAAATATTGGATTAGGATTAGTTCACATATGATGTACCACCTTTTAGGTATGGTGGGCCCAAATATATGCAATGCAATGTCACTAAGATTTTTATAAAAAATATCATTTCCTGCAAAAATTTCATGGGATCATTAGTCCAAAATAAGTGATCAGAAAGTAAATTAAAATTATACTATATATAATAATAATTTTAAAGTACTTGGAACCTTTTGTACCTTTAAGGGAATCATTTCTTCATCGCTTACCACCAATGTGGCCTACAACATTCCCATACTAGCAATACGAGAAGATATAGGAAATGATGATATGTTATTAGTACTAGTGACCTCTCACACATCCTCATGTGCATCTCCTGCTGGAGAAAATGAATCCACTATGAAATGCCCCCAAGAAAGAGTGCTTGAAGGGAAATAAACACATAAGAGAAGATAGAGAAAAAGAGGGATCTACCAACAATGGGCGAGCTAATATGACGTGCAGTAGAGGATGTTTGCATGCTACATGTTGCCAACATTGTAGTTGGCAATATAGGTGGGGCTAACCTCTGATGAGGCACCAACGACATTTACATAGGTACATTGACAACACCTGAAGAATAAAACATTAAATATATGAAAAGTGCAAGAATTGTAAACAAGGATGAACCTTAATTATGAACATTGATAGTATCAAGTATTATGTATTTTGGGTAATCAGAGTGATAAGCCAAACAAGAGATAAACCAAGAAAATCAGCATCACCTGAACTACCTACAACACCCTTATCATGGCCACCGGTTTGATGAGGATGCATAAATTGCTGTAAAAATAACATGTACATATTTTAGTTAATGACATAAAAGATAATAAAATATAAAGTATTATTGAACTTTTGTTATAATTAAAGCTTTCATTACTACTTACTTGCAAGTTTTTTGCTATCTACATCAATACTTGGACCCTCTCTCATATCTCATTAGTCTGAGGCTCCACGGATGCCAAAGGAACAATCTCTCTCCTAAATTTTCTAAGAGAATTTTTTATGAATTCCATGGGGTTTGTGGAATTTCCAGGGTCATCATCACTTAATCTTGTTGAGTCTAGATCACTAGAGAGGTGCTTAGGTACTGTAGCTCCCTTTCCCTTTCCCCAAACATCCGTCTGTGATAAGATCATCACTAACAATTATAAAATTAGTCTAAAACACTCAAAAAAAGAACATAATAATGTAATAGTTTGATTCTATCTAATTTGTACAATTACAATGAGGTTTACCTACTCAGTAGAAGTGTTGTGATGTACATCCCTATCTTCTCTATGTGATGGGTCCATGTCGCCGTGTGACAAATAAAAAATATAAAAAACGTTAGTAAAATTAAACCAATAGACCTAGCAAAAAAACTTCATAATAAAATGGTATATTGGAGTCATTAATTGGAGGTTGGTTAATTTAAATGGTATATAGTATGTACCACCCTCATGATAGTAACTTTGTTTGTATCTATACGATTCAAAATGTAATTGATTAGAAGCTATTCCTCTGCACTTATTAATTTTATCGCACATACGAATACATGACTTCCCTCGCGGACTTCAAATAAACAATTGTGTTGTTTATTAGTTGACCAAGGTCACATACTATTTATAAAACCTACAATATTCCCTGTTACTTTTGGCCTTTCATCAATGTATACAACCACTCATTTACTTTCATCATTATCTTTTTGTTGTATATAATTTGCTAATAGTGCATACATACGTATAATTCTTTTATATTGAACAATTTGCATACAATTATTGTAATTGTAACAAGGTCCGATAAACTCCATCAATTCAACAACTTTGTTGTAATAGACCTTTATGTCATCCATGGAAAATAGGCATGAACCATGTAATGATGAAGGTGCTATGCGATATATCCTATCATTAACACAAAATCGATGTTTATTGGAGGAAGTTCCTTGGGTACCCATTGTTTTTGTAGATGTTTGTACCTCAAGGGCACCTCAATGTCGCCTTTGGTCTCATCATCTCAAGAACATGACCCCCCTTGAGCAAGTAAAAATTTTATGCGTTTATTAAATTTTCTTCTAATGTTTTGACCTCTAGTTGATCTCCCTCTTGTTGACCTACTACATGTCTCACTTTTATTTTCTATTCCTGCATTTTCCTCACTCAAGGAAGACACATCTAACAAATACCTATTTGGTGGTACCTACACTCCATCAAATGAAAGAGTTAGTTGGTAATGAGAGAGATATTTTGCAAATGAGGGTAATGATGATGAAGAGGTTGACCCTAAAGTTGATGTTGAGATTGAAATTTGAATAAGTCAAACTAGGGCCTCAATTGTTGATAATTGTATTAGATTTTCTGCTAATGTCGAGGTTTGAAAAACTGAGGAAGTTTGTTTTCCAAGTAATTTTAAAAAAATAAATTTTTTCTATAGGGTGTATTGACTTATACTTGTCGATCAATGAGACTGTGCAGGATCCTCATCAAAGGGGTTTAGGTTCTTGCACATGTAATTCAATTATCTTATGTTAGCTAAAAGTTACATAGTACACAACATGAACAACATGAACTTTGTAGATGAAAAGAGTATTAAATAAAAAAAAGATTTTGTCATCAGAATCATTGTAAATTTTTTAATTCCTTACCTTTACTTTATGTAGACTATGCAATATCCTCAACTAAAGGGTTGATGATGTCTGTAGTCAATGACCTGTTCCCACCAAGGGTGAGAACATCACACAAGGACTATACATGAAATCAACACCATCAATTGAGCATCATAAGCATTACATTTTCAAGTTGATAAACAATAAATAGATATGTATCATAAGCATCATAAGCATCACATGATGTATCATCATATATGTAATTAAGAATCATAATTAGCATCACATATATGTCATCATGAACATGTAATCTATCACATATGCATAAATCACCATCCATCACATAGGTAATAAACAATCGACATTCTATAAATAAACACAAAGTTCAAAAAATGTCACATGTATCATCATAAACATGTAATCCATCACATATGTATTTTAAATTAGCATCCATCACCTAGCTAATAAACAATCCAAATTTCATAAATAAACACAGTTTAAAAAATGTCACATAAATAGTCACTCTCTATATCTCCATCTCCTTGGGGTGGCATAGTTCTACTATAAGGACCTACTAGAGGCCATGTAATATGAATTAAAAACATTAAAAGGTGCATCATGAATTAATTATGTAATGGCATTAGAATTCAAAACATAATGAATTTATTATGTAACCATATAAATCAAAAAAATTTCTATCACAAAATCAATATTAAATAGATAATATACTAATCGTATACCTCATACATTTCATTCATCATCATGACCATGATGACCTCATACATTTCATTCATCACGATGACCATGATGATGATGATGATGATGATGATGATGATGATGATGATGATCATCATCATCATCACCACCAACACCACCATCACCACCACCACCACCACCACCATCATAATCTTTGTCATCGTCACCATCACCATCACCACCACCATCACCATCACCATCACCATCACCATCACCATCACCACCAGTACCATCACCATCACCATCACCACCAGCACCACCACCAGCACCATCACCATCACCATCACCATCACCATCACCATCACCATCACCATCATCATCATCATCCTCATCCATCACCATCACCATCACCATCATCATCATCATCATCATCATCATCATCATCATCATCATCGAGTAACTGTCGATCATGATCATCATCTACATCATCTTCTACTTCTTCGTTATCTTGTTCTTCCATCACATTATACTTTATCGGCCTTCCTCTTGGATAATGTCTAACAACAAATGACCAACCCGGTTTATATGGAACCTCTGAGTAAAATACCTACTCACATTGGCTTTGAAGAACATAGGGCTCATCCCCAACTAGTTCAAATGACCTTGTATTAACCATTATCATGTTCAAGAATAGTTTTATCACGGTCATTTTTATTCAATCGTAGTCTGTACCATATGATGACAAACAAGCCCAATTTGAAGGAATTAAAGTCGCACTCATGTATATCATCCTATGTGGGGGAAAAAGCGAGACTAGGTTAACATGCCCTAATCCTACCTTTTGACACACATTACAGAATACGAAAGAGCCTAGAGATATCGCACAATTGGCTAGTTCTTTTTGTGAAAGAGAGAGCCACAGGATATCTATTAGGATTTCTATTCCCTTGTTGAAATTGTAAGATCAAGTAATGCAAGTTCAAACCCTAATCCCAAAATGCAAGTATGAACTAATAACAAGATTGTAGAATTGAGATTAAACAATGAACAGCTGTAAATACAAGGATGAAATAAGAATGCAGATGTGTACTCGGAGTCAAAATCGGACTGAAAATGTTCGGGATGGGGGCGCAGGTGCCACTGTCTTGAAAACTGCACTGGAAACTGCTGTTCTACACTCTGGAACACTGTCGGAAAGCTGTCTACAAACTGTCTGTCCGGAGGACCAGGGCGCCCAGCACCTCTGTCCTAGGGACCAGGGCACCCAGTGCCCCTATCCTGGCAGGACCAGGGTGCCCAACGCCCCTGTCCCAGTCTTCTGCTCTGCAATTTGATACAGAGTGTTGTCTCGACCTTCTTCTCCGGATCTGTATCCCATGGCATCGTCTGAATCCTAAAACCTGCAGTGATATCTAGAAAAGGGTGTATGGGCGGCTATATAGGGTTTTGCCTTAGTCAAACCCCCGCTTCGGTGATTTCCACCTCCACGAATAGCCAAGTTGTTTTGTAAAATGTAATGTGTGTGCAGACCTAGTGTGCGTGCAAGGTCCTAAAATGCAAGAAAGCAAACCAGAGCAACCTAGAAAGTAAACCCTAATTGCTTGTAAATGATAACGTAAATGCTCTAAATCAAGATGCAAAGTGATCTAAAGCATGAATAAATGATGTATTGAAGCTTATGTAAAGACATGAAAACAACATGAAATCATACCCAACCCTCAAGGGAGGAGTACAAGCCAATCTTCAGTCGGTAATCTCCTATTGTTCTTCAATGTCTTCCAAGCCCTAAGTGGATGAATGAATTTGATAGATGCTTGATAGAAGGATGTTGTAAGATGTTGAAGTCTTCAAAGATCTACCCTTTCGCTGCATATGAAGTTCCTTAAAACCAAAATTTGGATCCTTCCAAATGAAGAAAGAGAGCTCTTATGTAGGAAACCCTAGATCGTAAATTCATATTTTGGCCGACCTAGAGATTGAATATCCTGCCAATTTCTTGGGGTTAAGCTTTATTTTATGATTGGATCGCGCTCCTAAAATTTTTGGAAAAATGTCCGGGACCATGTTGCACTCCGGGCGCCATGGTCCCGACAACTTTTCACCAAATTTTCAGGGTCGTCAGATATGATGATTTTAGAGAGAATCCCGAAGTTATAGCTGATTTCGAGATGTTTTGACCCCCAAAATTAAGCCCCCAAGCTCGAAATAGGACTTAATTAGGGTTTTTGATTGAGTGATGTATTGGAGGAATAAAATGTGAAGGGCGCACTTTAGTGAAAGGGCCCAACTTTATGATGTAGAGAATGATGAAATAGGACCTTAGACCTAATTAATTTGATTAATTAAGTGCTAAAGGAGAAATGAAATGTAGAATGTAAAATGCACTAAGGCGGGTGTTAAACTAGGTGTGAAATTGTACCACCCTAGCAAGTGCGTACAATTTACGACGCTACATTTAGCCCCCACTTTAGCGGTCATATGAGTACTACGTGCATATGCAAGCTAAAGTACAGAAAAGTAAACATTATTTGAAAAAGGATATATCCATAAGTTGTCGGACGAAGCCCCCAGCAGCATCTGCAGTACACAGTTAGGAACCGCACTCTACAAAACACACGTTAGATCACAAAATCACCTAATGCTTACTAGGGAAAGTGATGAAATCTGTGAGTAGCTATATGCCCCCCCTATTTCGACTTGCTTATTAGGGAGGTGAAACAGGGTAGCATGTTTACTTGCAACAAATTGTGTAAGGTAGTATTGATGAGGGGTGTTCACTAAATAGGCTTCATCAGAGCACTTTTTGGAACATCCCAAGAGTAGGGGAAGGAAGATACGATTCCAACGCAACAAACAGCTCAAAAATCGCATCTCCCAAACCCAAGTTATGATAAAATGAATGGTAGAGGAAAATTAGGGTTTCAAAAAGTAAGAATAAGCAAACGAGAGTATATACCTCGAAAGTGACACTTGTATTCGTCACTTTGTCAATTTCAGAATACTATTTAGCACAGCGGAGCCCACATAGCTATCATCATGCCTTCACGATGACCGGAGTGTCCCACGAGGGTTGAGATCCTACGCCAGGCCGTGATCGACAACGAGCCACTGGACGAGGTGAGTTGACTGAACGTTTGACTTTTGATTTTTCGCATGTTTGACTTTTCTGTGATTGTATGCGGGCCCTGAAGGCTGACTGGGGCCCACCCAGGGTGCCATGGTCCCTGTGGGGCACTCTGGTCCCCCCAGGGCGCCATGGTCCCTGACAGGGGTGCCATGGTCCCTTCAGGGCGCCATGGTCCCCTCAGGGCGCCATGGTCCCTAACAGGGCATCATGGTCCCTGACAGGACACTATGGTCCCCAATCAGGGCCTGGCGAGGGGTTTCAGGACTAGCAAACGATGTTCGACAGTTTGCATTAGCGATTTTGATGATTGAGTACTGATTACGGTTATGTTTTTGTGTTGCAGGGCCTTCCGTACATGAGAGAGCATACAGCGGGACATATTCTTCGCAGTTTGTGAGATCAGATTCCACAGCTTACTCAGTCAGAGAGAGACACACTATCGATTGTGGGATTGTGGTATGTGATCCTCATGCCGGCCATTCGGTTCCATCCTATGATGCTGATGGCATTGATGGAGCGATGGGATCCTGACACATGCACATTTCACCTTCCAGTAGGAGAGCTGACAGTCACACTCGAGGATGTGTACCGTATACTTCGTCTGCCTATTAGAGGAGCGACTGTTACATACGCGACCGATCGGTCAGCGGAGGATCATCAGAGAGAGCAGGTGTATTGCATAGGGAGAGTCATGCTGAGTGAGACGAGAGGTCGCATCATGGTCAGCTGGCTCTTACATCCTACAAGGGAGGTACCCCTTCTGAGACGCCTTATGATAGCCATCATAGCACTAGCCGTCTGCCCTAAAGGGCGAGGCACACACATGCATGGGGGTCTCACATGGTGTATCAGAGCGATGGAGAGACACAGGAGAGTGTATGCTTGGGGTCAGAGTATGCTTGCGCATCTCTATCACGACCTTGAGGAGTACGTATTTGGACAGGGTTGCAGTTTGATGACATGCACACTTCTGCAGGTGTGGATTTTAGAGCACTTCACATGCACCAGGCCCGTTGGCTTTCTGCTGAGTACAGTGAGTGAGCGACCTAGGGTGTTCGCTTATCCACTTACCAGCGAGTGGAGATTTGGAGATTTATTATATTGGAGAGTGATTTTTGACAGAGTGATAGCCGAGGTGACAGTGTGGAGACCTTACCTACGGATGCACAGATGGGATGGGATGGAGAGACAATTAGCATGTCTACAGAGGAACCGCCTACTGTGGGGATGATATGCACACATCATAGTCCCTTTCTACTTTGACCGAGTACGGAGGCAGTTCGGACTAGAGCAGTGTGTTCCAGCCGATGTGCCCATCTATACTCGACACTTGTGGGTCCTTCCCAGACCTAGAGCAGTAGCGAGACCTACGATAGATGACATCGAGACTACAGACTTAGAGGGATCTGATCAGGATGTAGTCACTGATTATTCTGCAGAGCCTGGAGCACAGCGGAGGTATGTCTCATGGTTTATGAGATCATATCCAGGTCCTATCTTTCCACCAGATCATCCGACAGGCTATCCGGGCCCATGGAGACATGGAGACCAAGACGAGGACCAGGGATCCAAGTCAGAGGAGCCAGAGGAGGGAGAGGGTCATGAGGAGGTGGGAGATCTTGATCCACCTACAGGCAATTAGCCCAGTGCCGAGGAGGAGGAGGAGGATACAGATAGAGAGGAGGATGAGGGAGATGCAGGTGATGATGTGGATGAGGATGACGAGGAGGATGATGAGGAGGAGGATAGAGATGATGAGGAGGAGTCAGATGCAGCTCTCCACCATTCAGGAGATGATACCATAGCACTAGATCCACCTCTTATTCCCCAACAGGGGGAACATGAGGCGATACGGAGGCCTGTCCCTAGTACCGTCCAGCCTACACCCATCATGGATAGATTATTTGAGCGAGGGGAGCCTAGCAGTTCCTAAGCACAGATATTACCATATCATGATCCCTACTGGCGCGAGGGAGATCCAGGTATAGTAGGTTTATATTGATTGATTGATGTTTTGATGATATAGAATGGTACTAACAAAAAATCTGTTCTACTGCCACAGCTAATGTGCAAGAGTGGCATTCCTTAATTCAGTAGGCAATGACAGACATTTCCCCGATAGCACAGATCCCCAGTTCCTCACAGATTGCCTATAGGCCTCAGGGGAATGCGGGTCGGCATGAGGATTTGTTTTTCCCATTCCGAGTACAGGTAGATAAATGGAGGGAGAGAGAGAGAGTCCTATCAGAGGACCTCCAGCAGGCGCGACAGAGAGAGAGAGTCCTATCAGAGGACCTCCAACAGGCGCAGCGAGATCTAGCAGTGGCTCAGACTGAGGCTACCACCTATCGCGCGATCCTTATGGATAGGGATCGCAGGAGTTCCTCTCGGAGTCACTCACGATCTGTATTGCGCTACACACCCATGGGTCCACCTTCACGGCCAGATCAGGAGGGAGCGTCCAGTTGACATTCTCCAGCCACTAGCCCTAGGGATAGGAGATGATTTTATGATGTAGGAGAGGTCACATTTTTGGATGTATAGTGACCTATATTTGTATACGATCCACACATATATATATGTATATATACATGCTTCTCTTTTGTCTCAAATGTGTTATCTTTAATGCTTAAAACAATGTATGTTTTGCTTTGATTAAATCTAATACATCTGGTAAATGTACATGTATGTTCAGAATTTAATTTCCATGTGATTGATTTCTCAATGCTCCATGATTAAATTGATACATGTGTGACTTAACTAAATATTTAATCAAGTACAACATTGATGATAAGGAAGAAATATGCATGAAGTCTAAGAATCATATAACTAATGTGATTTAATTTTGAACTTAAACACAACATGATACGATTCTACTTAACACATAAAGACACTATATAATATGCTAGCATAATGGAAATGTAAATCTTTCACAATTTACATAAATGAATTCAAGACAAACCATGAAGTAAGAAGACACGCTTGTCAAGAACGAAGCAATATAGATTAAACAACATAACATTTAATTCTATTTTGCTTTAATTAAGAGACACTAACATATTATCCAATGTTTGAAGAATTGAAAAGATGAAGAACGAACAATTAAGCATAATATCTACGCAAGTGCATAGCATTGATAGGTTCTTTAAGAGGCGTACCGTCTACATCCGCTATTTTGTAAGCACCTGATCCATAATCCTCAATAACGATATATGGTTCAAGCCAATTAGGACTGAATTTTCCCTTTTTTGCAGGTAAGGCATTCACATTGCGCTGATTCTCATAGAGGACTAAGTCACCTATTGAGAAGGAACGTTGAATAAACTTATCATTATAGCTTCGTTGTAGAGTTTTGTGATACGCTTGAATATGCTCAAGAGCGTTTATATGCTGTTCATCAAGCATCTCAAGCTGTTGAAGTCGTTGTTCTCTATAAGAATCATCATCTACTATACCTTTGAGAGAAACCCTAAGTGATGGAATCTCTAGCTCTAAAGGCATAATAGGGTCAGCACCATAAACAAGATTATAAGGAGTAGTTCCTGTAGCAATTCGTATACTCATTCGGTAGGCCCAAAGAGCATAGATTAGTTGGTTACTCCAATCCTTACCATGCTTATTCACGGTTTTGCGAAGAATTTGTTCAATTATCTTATTGGATGATTCGGCTTGACCATTTGACTGAGGATAGTATGGTGTAGAAAATCGATGTTTGATATGATACTTCTCAAGGAATTTCTTCACGTCCTTGTTCTTAAACGATGTCCCATTATCTGAGATAATAGTAGAAGGTATCCCAAATCGAGAAATAATGTTTTCTAGAAGAAATTGACAAATCACTTCAGCAGTGGTAGAGCGAAGGGGAATAGCTTCTACCCACTTCGTAAAGTAATCTGTTGCAGTTATAATGAAGGTGTGTCCTTGAGATGAAGGAGGAGATATTTTACCAATAAGATCCAAACCCCATGCGGAAAAAGGCCAAGAAGCTACTTGAGAACGGAGTTCTTGGGCAGGAGCATGAATCAGATTATTGTGTTGTTGACATTGATGACATTTCTTAACAAATGAAAAGGAATCCTTCTGCATAGTTTGCCAATAGTATCCCATACGAAGCAATCTATGAACCAAGGATTTGCCCCCAAAATGCCCCCCATAGGCACCTGAATGTGCCTCTTCAAGAGCAACAGGGATTTCTGACTTGTTAAGACAACGAAGGAGAAGACCATCATAACCCCTTCGGTAAAGGACATTAGAAAGAATGATATACCTAGCAGACAGCTTGCGGATTCTAGCCCTAGTGTTTCTATTAGCAGAATCAGGAAAGGTACCATCGATCAAATATCTTACGATATGCGAGTACCATTCATCTGAGTCTATAAAATCACAACATGTTACCAAGCTAGAATCGTCTACAATAGCTGGAGAAATAAGGTTGTGAATAACAAATTTAAGATCAACCACAGGGTCCTCTAAAGATACAAGAGAAGCCACACATGCCATTGCATCCGCATGTCGATTATCTTTTCGAGGAACAGGTTCCATAGTATAAGAATCAAAATTTTGTAATAAAGAGATAGCAAGGTCTTTATATTGTGATAATTTGTCTTGTTTTGCTTGATATATTCCTGTTACTTGTCTTATAATCAGTTGCGAATCTCCATAGATATGTATGTGTTTTATATTCAGAGCTAAGGCTGCTTTTATTCCCACTATAAGAGCCTCATACTCAACAATGTTATTGGTACACAGGAAATTTAGACGATAGGATAAGGGAATGGGTTTCTTTGTAGGAGAAATCAGAACAACACCTGCCCTCGATCCCGTACGACACTTAGAGCCATCAAAGTATAACTCCCAAGTTTCATCTTTCTCTATAGAAAGAATGAAGTCGTCAGGAAAGGACTCAGGGTTAGGGAAGGAGAAAGGTGAAGGGGCCTCAACTAAGTGATTGGTCAACGCTTGTCCTTTAATTGCTCTTTGTGAAACAAATTTAAGGTCAAATTCAGTTAACATCATAACCCACTTAGCTAGACATCCTGATAAATCAGTTTTAGAGAAAAGATGCTTCAAAGGATCAAACTTTACCATGACATGGACTTCTGAATTTAAAAGATAATGTCTCAATTTCTGAGTCGCAAATACCAAGGCCAAGCATTGTCTTTCTATCGCAGAATATCGGGTCTCATAATCGAGTAAGGTATGACTTATGTAATAAACCGGACATTCCTTACCATCTTTATCATGTTGTGCCAACAATGCTGCGAGAGCATGAGAGGAAGCAGCTGTATACAGAAGGAAAGGTTTAGAAGGTTCAGCAGGTTGAAGAATAGGAGGACTAGCCAAATACACTTTCAAATCTTCAAATGCTTGCTGACAATCCTCATTCCATTGAAAAGTGATATCCTTTTTAAGAAGTTGAGTAAAAGGAAAGGTACGATCCGCAAGCTGAGACACAAACCTACGAATAGCTTGAATCTTTCCTTGTAAGCTTTTAAGTTGAGACACATTTCTAGGAGGTGGCATGTTGACAATAGCATCTATTTTCTTAGTATCCACCTCAATCCCACGATGCGAAACTATGAACCCTAATAGTTTTCCACTATCCACACCAAAAACACATTTTCAGGGATTCAAGCACATGTGATATTTATGAATTCTTTCAAAGATTTGACGAAGGATTTTAACATGATCCATGCAAAGAAAGGATTTGGCTAAAATGTCATCAACATAATCCTCTAAAATCTTATGCATATAATCATGAAAGATAAGGGTCATCGCTCGTTGATAAGTTGCACCGGCGTTTTTAAGTCCAAAAGGCATCATTATCCAACAAAACATACCCCAAGGAGTGGTGAAAGCAGTTTTGAATTGATCTTGAGGGTTAATAAAAATTTGATTGTAGCCTGAAAAACCATCCATGACGGATAACAAGGCATGTCCTGCCGTAGAATCAACTATCATGTCAATGTTTGGAAGAGGGAAATCATCTTTTAAAGAAGCCTTATTTAGATCCCAAAAGTCAGTACACATTCTTATTTTGTTGTCTGGTTTAGCCACAGCGACAATATTTGAAATCCATGGGGAATAGTCAATAGGGCGAATAAATCCAGCCTCCAATAATTTTTCAATCTCAGCCTTAACAAGCAAAGCTACCTTAGGATTCATTTTTTGAATCTTTTGTTTCACGGGCTTAGCATCAGGAACTAAGACAATATTATGAGTAACAATCTTAGGATCTATACCAGGCATGTCAGAATATGCCCAAGCAAAGATCTCAGGGAATTCATGCAATAATTCTTCATATTGTTTCTGTTCCTCTTCATCCAAACATTTCCCAATTTTAATGACTTTCTCTTTATTGCAAGGATCCATCTTAACATCAGTGGTGTCACTTATGAGAAGATTACTTTGTTGAGGAGTATCCTTTAGCTGAGGGAATTCTTTCACAATCTCGTCATTATCAATCTCTTTTCCAAAATAGGCTTCAGTGTTCAAACAATAAGGGAGTCCCCTATTGTGATGATAACGAGGAAGAGTGTCATAGGCTCCCAAGAACTCAACTAAAGCATCGTCGGTAGGGAAGACATCCAAAGCACAGGCACAGGAAGGATCCCCATCAATATACTCAGGATGTTGTATTGATAAAGATGTAGAGATAGGATTAACACTAATGCATGGTCTTTTAGAAGCTTTAGTACGTTTGCAGGGATTAGAGCCAAGTCCAAAGGCATAATTGTGAAAATTAGTCTCTAGAGGAACTCTTATCCCTTGTTCATGAGCACCACAACCTTTTCCATGATACCCATGCTTAGCAAAAATGCGAAAACCACGACCATAACGATCAGCCATTTCAGGAAGAGAAGGTGGTTTTTCATAAGACAAAGAATCAAACTCTTCATAATTAGAGATGTGAGAAGAAGAAGTTTGAGAGGCGGCCACAAAATTATTACTCATAGATTCAGGTAAGGTTGATTCTTTCTTTTCAACTTTATGATTTTCAGCTTCTTCCTTCTTTTCAACTTTAATTTCTCTAGAAGGAACCTTATATTCACCCACAAAGGTAGGATTAAAATCAAGGGATCCCCAATCGTCGTCTTCGAGGATCTTCCCAGGATCAAAATCCTTCTTATGTGTAGTTTTAAGTCGAGAAGAATCTTCTCCAAGAGCTCCAGACTCATCCAAAGAATTTTGATCATCGGAGAGCGAGGATTCACCGATAGGTATCTTATTTAAAGATTCATCACTAGATGAGGATGGCTTAGAAGAACCCCCCTTAGAAGTGGATGCTTGCAAACAAGCTTGAAAATTAGTATCACCTATCAAGGTATATGTCTTATTGTTATAAATAAATTTAACTTGTCTATGCAATGTAGAAGGGACAGCTTGCATACTATGAATCCAAGGTCTCCCCAGTAGCAAGTTGTACGTTAGATTTCCCGACATAACATGGATAGGTGTAGGCAAAGTAACAGGCCCCATTGTGATGGGTAAGGTGATAGTACCTAATGAAGTTTTAGCCACATTATCAAAGCCTCGAATAGGACGAGAGTCCGGTTCAATTAAGGATGTATCCACATTCATCTTATGCAAAAGATTAATGCTACACACATTAAGACCAGAGCCATTATCTACTAGTGTTCGCCTTATAGCCGTGTCTTTCATGATAACCACAATCATCAAGGGATCATATTGATATTGAATTTCACTAGTAGGCAACTCATCTTGGGTAAACACAATTTGAGCTTTAGGATTCATCACAGAGTTAACCAAAGATGCTGTATTACTAGATGTATTTGGTGGAGGAACATTCAAATCTTTCAAGGCATCTTGTAACATGCCATGATGAGCGGAAGAAGTTTGAATCAAATCCCAAAGGGATATCTTAGCAGGGGTAGCTTTAAGTTGTTCTATGAGATCATATTCCTTTCCAAGAACTTGTGAAATACGTGGAGCTTGAGGAAGAATTGGTTGAGGATTAGGAAGGGAAACTAGGATAACAGGAGGAGGACTAGGTTGCCTATTATTTCTGGTATGATAAGTATGGGTAACCGCATGATAACTCTCTCTAGTTATTTGCTTGGCATAATTATAAGGACTTATAGGTTTTCTTCCTTGCACAGTGATGATTGGTTTATTCGGAGTACGAAAGGAATCATGATCATACCCTCCTTGGACAGTAAGGAGAGGTGTCTTAGGAACTTGGAAGGTGGGAGAAGGATAAGCTCCTTGGACTTCAAAGAGAGGCTTCTTATGCTCATTCAAGTTTATCATGTTAACCAATTTAGAAGTTTTGTTCTTGTTTAAAGATTTCGATAAAGCCACAAGGTCATCAAGAGCATCATCCAACAAAGCATGATCATATCTATTGAAAGGTTTATCTTTTGATTCAAAAGGAGACATCTCCTCATAGAGGGGATTGTTGAAAACAACCATGTTACTAGATTTAGTGGAAGAGTGGATAGGAATGTATCCTTGAGAGGAATCATTCGACTTATCTTTCTCATCACACCTAAATGGCATAGTAACAAGGTTTATGAGTTTTTGGTAAAATGAAGGTTTGGCATCTTTAGGGTTTAAAAACTCATCTAAAGCTTCATCTAATTCGTCTTGGCTATACTCATAATAATCATCGAAAGCATGAACATTTTGCAAATAAAAATCTGACATTTTGAAAAGATTACACAAAACTTAAACACCCAATGCAAAGAAACACACTTTTTTTTTTCTTTTTCTTTTTAATGAAAATGAAATGAAAACACACTAAATCTAGATCTAGATCTAACAAATGCAATGCAAGAGGAAGCAATGATAGATTCACGTCGGGTTCACCAAAATGTGTGGGGGAAAAAGCGAGACTAGGTTAACATGCCCTAATCCTACCTTTTGACACACATTACGGAATACGAAAGAGCCTAGAGATATCGCACAATTGGCTACTTCTTTTTGTGAAAGAGAGAGCCATGGGATATCTATTAGGATTTCTATTCCCTTGTTGAAATTGTAAGATCAAGTAATGCAAGTTCAAACCCTAATCCCAAAATGCAAGTATGAACTAATAACAAGATTGTAGAATTGAGATTAAACAATGAACAGCTGTAAATACAAGGATGAAATAAGAATGCAGATGTGTACCCAGAGTCAAAATCGGACTGAAAATGTTCAGGACGGGGGCGCGGGCGCCACTATCCTGAAAACTGCACCGGAAACTGCTGTTCTGCACTCTGGAACACTGTCGGAAAGCTGTCTGCAAACTGTTTGTCGGGAGGACCAGGGCACCCAGTGCCTCTGTCCTAGGGACCAGGGTGCCCAGCGCCCCTGTCCCAGTCTTCTGCTCTGCAATTTGATATAGCGTCGTCTGAATCCTGAAACCTGCAGTGATATCTGGAAAAGGGTGTATGGGCGGCTATATAGGGTTTTGCCTTAGTCAAACCCCCGCTTTAGTGATTTCCACCTCCACGAATAGCCAAGTTGTTTTGTAAAATGTATTGTGTGTGTAGACCTAGTGTGCATGCAAGGTCCTAAAATGCAAGAAAGCAAACTAGAGCAACCTAGAAAGTAAACCCTAATTGCTTGTAAATGATAACGTAAATGCTCTAAATCAAGATGCAAAGTGATCTAAAGCATGAATAAATGATGTATTGAAGCTTATGTAAAGACATGAAAACAACATGAAATCATACCCAACCCTCAAGGGAGGAGTACAAGCCAATCTTTAGTCGGTAATCTCCTATTGTTCTTCATTGTCTTCCAAGCCCTAAGTGGATGAATGAATTTGATAGATGCTTGATAGAAGGATGTTGTAAGATGTTGAAGTCTTCAAAGATCTGCCCTTTCGCTGCATATGAAGTTCCTTAAAACCAAAATTCGGATCCTTCCAAATGAAGAAAGAGAGCTCTTATGTAGGAAACCCTAGATCGTAAATTCATATTTTGGCTGACCTAGAGATTGAATATCCCACCAATTTCTTGGGGTTAAGCTTTATTTTATGATTGGATCGCGCTCCTAAAATTTCGGGAAAAATGTCCGGGACCATGTTGCACTCCGAGCGCCATGGTCCCGACAACTTTTCACCAAATTTTTAGGGTCGTCGGATATGATGATTTTAGAGAGAATCCCGAAGTTACAGCTGATTTCGAGATGTTTTGACCCCCGAAATTAAGCCCCCAAGCTCGAAATAGGACTTAATTAGGGTTTTTGATTGAGTGATGTATTGGAGGAATAAAATGCGAAGGGCACGCTTTAGTGAAAGGGCCCAACTTTATGATATAGAGAATGATGAAATAGGACCTTAGACCTAATTAATTTGATTAATTAAGTGCTAAAGGAGAAATGCAATGCAGAATGTAAAATGCACTAAGGCGGGTGTTAAACTAGGTGTGAAATTGTACCACCCTAGCGAGTGCGTACAATTTACGACGCTAAACATCCAAAATGTCATAGTATCAATTTTGAGACTCTTGAGGATGTATGTTTTTTCTCAATGAAATATTTGTCACCTCAAAGACTACAGTTATCCCAGAATCACAATTTTTCTTCGTGTCATCCAAATTTTTTATGCGAAATTTATGACCATTGCAGCACATAGTGTTGTGGTGTTTGACCTGCAGTATGTCAAACATGTAAAAATTATTGCATCGTAAGTTGATAAACATATGGGTGATTAATAAATTTATACATACCTATTTATCTCTTAAACCATATGCTAAATTAATTTCCCTTTGTGTAACATTGGAATCTGCATTACAATGAGCTTCTTTAACCAATGAAGCGACACCTTCCCATGTTAATGTGCAACAAGATGTTGACAACGTTCAATCTATACCATCATCCAATTAAGATTGTTTGCAATATACAAATGTAGTGCATCCCGCTCTCGACCAACTATACAAAAAATAAATAGATGTCTTACAAACAATTTATTTTGAAGATTAAGAATTAATTAACTACAATAACATCTTATAATTACCTGTCACTTTCCTCATTCTACCTTTCCCCATCAAGTACTCCCCTTCAAGTTTGTTAATGGGGTTGAGATCCCAAATGTGATCCACATGGATCTTTGCTGAAAACTTAGGAAGATATTCAGAAATGTACACCATAGTCTGGTATACCATATATCCCTCCACCATAGAACCCTTAGGATGTACTCTTTGACGAACCAAAGCCTTTAAAAATTTCAAATGCCTCTCAAGCATCCACGTTGACCTAGTGTGTATAGGTCCACACAATTCAATCTCCTCAACTTGTTGTATAAGGTAGTGTTCTTGTGCATTGAAAAAAGCTGAAGGTAGGAACTTTTACATTTCACATATTAGATGAGGAATTTTTCTCTTCCAATATTTTATATCTTCTTTATGGATTTCTTTACATGACAACCACCTACAAGATATTCAAGATGCAAAAAAAATATATTACATAACAAGTAAAACAAATTGTAAATATAATATCTATACAACGAACTAAACAAATATCACTACTTACCTCATCTATTTTCCAAGATCATATATGAGTTGCTTGACATTATTGTCCAGGTTGTTTGGGAGAGATAGAGGTAGAACGTACTGCAATAACTATAAAATTCTTTTCAATTTTTTATAATATAATACAATGAAAAGTACATGTGTAGTATACAAATATATAGTAAAACACAAGAACATGAATTACCTTAATGAAGGTATGCCAATCATGTGTTTTCATCCCTAATCAAAATTCACTTTTCTTTGGTATGAGATTGTTTAGGTTCGTAGCAAATCCTGTGGGAAATAAAAATTTTCGTATGACTTCTTTTATAGCATTGCTTTGCTGGTCCATTAATAACCAAGGAAGCTCACTTATATTAATTTGGTCTCCATGGCTATTTGATTGAATGAAATTTTTCATTGCATAATTCGAATCTTGAATGTCACTGCAAATTTTGAGAATTTTTTCTTTGTCATGACTTCCATCCAATATTTTTCATAATGTCTCTGTTATATTCCTTCCAATGTGCATAGTATCAAACAAATGCACAATTTATAACTTCTTGTAGTAGGGAAACCTACTAAATTGTCAGGGATAACTTTTTAGTCCCTTAGGAAGGTGGTCACTTATGCCTTGATGACCTTCACAATCATCAATCACATCATCAGTAAACAAAATACAATAGAAAATATTTTCTATGAAATAAACCATTAGATAGAATGACATTACCTTGACAATTAATTCTATTATATTCCAACTTCCATAGGTGAGGTTTCATTCTTCGTGGCTTTGATGTATTCTCTTCTTTTCCATTGAAAAGATGTTTTTTCAGTATTTCGATACTTATGATTTTTGTGGAAAATGAGCCTATACTCATCAAATACTTTCTTTCCTTAACTTTTTGAATGATGAGATTTTATCTTTGGACCACAAACTGGACATGCAAATTTTCCCTTTGTTTGAAGACCGACAAGATAATGTATAATTGGATTAAATATGTTAATTTTTTTAATTATAATTATCATGTGCAACTTGAACACTCTAACATACCACAAAAACGTGTTAGCCCTGGGGCTTCGTGTATTGTCCATACAAGCATTGCATGGAATTGAAATTGTCTTTGTCCTATTGGTCTAGAGACATCATACATAGTGACACCATTCCATTACTCCAGCAAATTGTTGATAATAGGCTTGATATATACATTCATATCTTTAACTTGGTACTTACCTAATCGAATGAACACAAACATTACATAATTATTATGACTATTTGACTGTAATATTTAAAATCAAATGTAGATGACATTATAAAATACCTAGAACAATCATTGTGAACATTATGTGTTCCCTCTTTATTGACATCCATGGAGGAATGTTATTGTTGATAATAAAAATAGGCCACACTGAGTAAATAGATCTAAGCTCTCCAAATGGATTGACACCATCTGCTGCCAATGAAAGTTTGAGATTACGAGGTTCTTCCTTAAAGTGTGGCCACTTTTCCTCTATGTCCATAAATGTCGAACCATCCACAGGCATTTGAATAATGTCATCTCAACTTCTATTGTGTGCATGGTAATCCATAAATTGTGCCAAGATAGTGCACTTGAATAATCTTTGCATACATGGAATAATGAGAATATAGCGAAGAACCTTATGAGGAACTTTTTTTGTTATTTGATCTATTCAATATCTACTGATATGACATTCAGAGCATTCAGTTTGAAATTCATGTTGTTTGTGATATATAATATGATCATTTGGACAATCATCTATTTCTTGATACTCCATTCCAATATCTCTCATAATGGCAGATAATTCTCAGTATAAGCGAGGTAGAATATTTGATGGTGGTAATAAAAAATCACCTATCAATCTATAGCAAAAAATAATAATTTATTAATATAAAGAATATTAATGGTACAACATGATTCACCATTTATTAACTATAATGACATATATGACATACCTTAACATACGTGATATTTTTATGTTGGATAAACTATTCATAACCTTCAAGTTCACAAACAACAATACAACGGAGAGAAGAGTTGTCTGGGAGCCTTCGTAAAGGGCCTCAAATGCCTTCTCAAGTAGAGGGACATCATGAACAACATCAAGGTCATCTTCATCATCATGATCATCTACATGAGTACTAAATGTGTCATGGATCAATGTATTTGTACCATCATCTTCAATTGTGTTTTGTGGCTCATGATCGTCATCTTCCATGGGATCATTATCTTAACCTTCGATATTCACACCTCCATGTTCCTCCACTTAGAATACCATATTCTTCAGGTTATGTTGATCCATATCACGTGCTCCGGGGTGGTCGACCTATATAAAGTTGATAAACATAAATAAACCATGATCATGATCTCATCATCAAGTGATTTCCTATGTATATAAATTATTAAAACAATGTAATGAAAAACTTACCAATGGATGATAATCATGTCCACCTTCAATGTGACCATGTAGCCTACAATGTTTCTTAGCTGTTTTGATTAGAAGTCTTCTAGTCCTTAACCCCTTACAAATTTTGTAGGGAAAATAACATTTTCCATCACCTTTTCTTTTCATGTTAGACCACAATCTAGTAATTGTCTCCTTATTTTGTTGTTCACTGATATTGTCTGACATGGTATTTCTTCACAAGCAAAAAAATTGATCTATAGAACTAGTTATATAGAAGTTGAAATATTAGTTATCAAATCACGTTTCAGTATAATACACCAAATTAAATTACTTGAACATATAAATTATACAAATTGAACCAAAACCATTTAACTATTCTTTTTGATCTCAAAACATATCTAATGGATTTGTGGTGATTTAGAGCAAGTGATATGCCAATTGAGAGTCATAGACCCAAGTTATAGAGAGACATAGACCCAAGTTAGTTTAAAAGGAAAGTAACAATCCATTCCCATGCTCATACACACTTACATGACTAATGTTGCCCTTGTGTATCCTAAACATTGGAGAGAACTTATTTGACTTGCCTAATCAATGTGGTTGCTGTCATAATATGAAATACTAATTTCTACCCTTTCCTTTGCATCAAACTTCTCGCATCACATTTCTTCACCAAAACACACTATTCCCAATCTTCACCAAAACTCACGTTTTCGCTTTCTAGGTTAGTTGTCTTAGCTTAGTTGGTTGTTGTCCAGTCTTTGCTATTAACCTTTTGTTTGTAGTTTCTGAGGAGCTAGCCAAGTATTTCTCTTTGAAATGAAGTGAGGTTTAACATTCACTTTTCCCAACCGAGGCATAATCCATTCCACTTATGTTGATCCTATCAGTGGGTGCCCAAACCCAATCACTCCCATTTCCATTACCTTCCATTCCCACCTCCCCTAACACTTTTCACTTCCATTTACCATACCTTCTAACTCACCTACCTTCCTATCCTCTATCCTTTAACCACCTTTCATACCCCGTGCCTTAACCTCCTTCAAATCTTAACTTAAACCTACCCTTCCATCTTACATCCTCACCTCCATCCACTAACTTCCTTTCCAGCTTACCCCTACCCCTATTCTATCCTAGGATCTCCCTTCCCCTCATACCTTATATCTCACACTTCCTCCACAATACCTACCCCTTTAACCCTTTATTCCCCTAGAATCACCTATTCTAACCCACATCTTGTAAGTCTTACTTCCTTTATTTCCCTAAGATTACCTCTACCACATACCTATTAACCTACCATTTTCATCTTATCATCTACCCCCATCCTAGCCTATCCATATCCTATCTGTATCCTAACCTACCACCGTACCCCCTTACCCTTTTTCCTTGCCCCTTATAACTGCCATTATAACCTACATATAAAAGAATGGGATAAAAGAATGTGCCTATTCTATAATACTAGAGCAGTAGAGACGAAGTGAGATTTTGTCATGAAATGCTCGACATATAGTGACATTTATGCTATTTATGAAGACATTTTGAAAATAAATAATTTAAACACACTTTTTGAGGAAACAAAACTCAAAAAAATGATAAGTTTGCTAATTAAAATTCAATGAAGAAGAGAAGGTATTGAGAAGAGGTTACATGTTGTTTAAAGTCATAATGCCATAATTTTATAGGGTGTGTGTTGTTTGTGGGTCCCATGGGCTGCTTTAGCCTCATGGAAATTATTAAAATCCATAATAATCATCATTTCACATGGCATTCAGGGTATCTTTGTGTTCATGTCAAATTTTCTTCCTATTTGGGCTCCTTCATTGTTAAAATGAGTTTAACTACTAAAAATTAGTTGCGTGTAAACCCTTATATGCCTATTGCACCACCAAAGAAGCCACAAAAATTACAATAAGCTGAATGATGTGAAGAATCATGCATATGAATGACAATCCGAAAGATTCAATGAGAAGTCAAAGAGCGAGTTAAGAAGAGTTTTCAACCAAGATTAGAGATTGAGGTAGGATTTCAACCCGAAGCCAACACCTTACATTGCAAAGAAAAAAGTATTTGCATTCAATTTAGATTGTTTATTGATAAATATATAATCCTTATCAATTACTTAGGAGAGATTGTAATTTATGAATATTACATAAGGAGGGCCAAAATAATATGTTTGCAGAGATATAATGACAACCTCCAAGGGTTAATAGTCATAGAAACCACATAGATGTTAGCCATTAGGTAGAAGACATTGAGTAGAACAATGGGAAGATGATAAAAAATAGATGGAGCAGCAAATGTTACAATCCAAACAAAAGTTTTATACTATCCAAACATAGAGATTAAAAGCTCATGCCTAATGCATAGGTCTGAAGTGCTACAAACAACAAGAGTGGAAAGAAAAGTTTTAGATATGAAGAAAACACATGCTTAGAGGGATTTCATTGACACCAAGAAGTAGATATTTGTTCTTGGCCTTTAATTCCTATGAATGCATGCAAACCATTTCTAAAGATAAAAGATATAGGTTTGTATAAAGAATCAATAATGGATAATATGATATTCTTAGGAACATAAGAATATAAGCATGAATCTCAGAGTAGTCACAACATCAAAAGACAATCCAATGATAGATTTTGAGATCTATTTTTGGAAAAGAAATTATCAAAGGGTGGCAGCTGAGATTTAGGAGAAAGTGGAGCCAACCAAAAGAAGTTTAATATAAATGAAAAAGAAAGATTAATAATACAAATCATAGCAAGTATGTCCAAGGATAACAAAAAAATTCACCACAATCACATGGGAACAATGCCAAGTTGGTAGTTATGTAGTCCAAGACAGTTCAAGGACAAAGAAATTGGAACTTGTAGAAGTTTTTTTATCATCTAAATGGTATGAGGAAACAAGGTTTTATGACAAAAATATAACTATGTGAACAAAGAATCATGTCAAGATATAAAGAGGTAAGGTGGTATCCTTACGATCAAAGTATGACAATTACCAATATTATAAAGAGAACTCACATGAATAGATCTAGTCACATATGCACACATTTTAGTCATCTTTTGACAGTCAAAGAGGGTAATAGTAATAAGTCTTCATGATGGAAGTCTCTTAAAGGTGGTAGTCAACATAGTGAAAAAGCCTAATCATGTTTAGAGCAATAGGAAACCATAAGAACAAGAAATAATAGTCATGTGATAATGCATAGGACAACCTTAATGCCCAAGTTTAGAGAGTAGACAAGATGAATAATGATAATCTATTTGATAAAATGTCATTGTTGCATGAAGATGATGATCTATGGCTATTGTGAAAAACATAGGATGCAGTTAAATTTGAAGCATAGTCAATGATATTAAATAGTGAGCATCATCTTCAAGATCTTTATAAAAAAGCAAAAAAATTTATAAGGTCTACTACAAGTCTAGAGTAGTCGAGATTGGGAAAGAGTCTGGTTGATCCTTTGTTCATGCCTTCTATTCCATTAGCGAGATTGGGAAAGATTTTAGTATTGAGTTTGGTGTTGGTGGAAGGTTTAAGGAGGTGCACTATCATAATAATTAATGTTAGAGAGTGTTGTGAAGAAGAATGGCCATGAAAGGAGTGATTGTCCTAGGTGCTTGAGACTGTCACAAAAAGTGAGTGTTGCATCAGTGAATCTTCCTTTGACCTTTGGGTGGTTGGGAGGGTAAAGACCCATGGTGGTATATTTTGAGTGGTTGCGAGGGTAAAGATCCACATATCAACTATCTACTTTGACACCCAAGGATGATTTTTACCTACTCTAAAACCTGTGGGCACTCTTTGTCTGATACTAACATATACATAACATGTGCCTCTCATATAACCCTATGTTGGCTAGACCCCACCATAATTAGAAGATCCTAACTATTGTCCTAAACCTTGCATTGATTGTCACAATTTGACAGTGAATTGAGTTAGTCCATTAGAGAGATTGGAAAAGAGTTTGGTATTGAGTTTGGTGTTGGTCGAAGGTTTAAGGAGGTACACTATCATCATAATTAATGTTAGAGAGTATTGTGAAGAAGAATGGCCATGAAAGGAGTGACTGTCCTAATTGCTTGAGACTATCACAAAAAGTGAGTGTTGCAGCAATAATTCTTCCTTTGACCTTTGGGTGGTTGGGAGGGTAAAGACCCACATATCAACTATCTACTTTGACATCCTAAGATGGTGTCCACCTACTCTAAAACCTTGTGGGAACTCTCTATCTAATACTAACATATACATCAGATGTGCCTCTCATATAACCCTATGTTGGCTAGGCCCCACCATAATTATAAGATTCTAACTACTAAAACCACTGGATTTTCTCCTAAAAGGTTTTTGAGTCATAGAAGACCTAGCTTGATAGCCCTATAGTCTCTCATACCTAAAATATCCTTGTGTTGATGATGGTCATATGTGACTACCCTATGGCCCCTACTATGCTTTAGACCTTTGTCCCTAATATTGATACTATTGGGTTTTTCTTTGAAATCCCATAGTAAGCCTAAACTATCCTTTGAAGGATGGGGAAGCCTATGGGCACCTTAGTCCCTTGATAAAGGTTACAAACTTCTCTCATACCTCTTGTGTTCTCCCATGTACCTTCTTTTCCATAAGAGACTTTTCCATAGAAACCCTGAAGTCATTTGGACTGGCCATGTGTAGGAAAACTGAAATTTTGGGCTTTCCAACCCTAATGAAATAACTGACAAGTAACTTGTCTTGAATGTAATCTACAAACTACAAGAACTCCAAAAACTAACTCTCATGTTGAGCCACTATGAAACCTCATTATGTAAATTGTGAAACTCCTCTATGCATCTCTATCAAAAATATTTTGAAATAGAACACAATTTGAAGCACTCCAAAATGGTATCCCATGAAAGGGTTTCCAATGTGATTTTGTGCATTTTATCCTCCCAGTACCACAAGGTGGAAGTAAGTCCTATCAAAAGTTGCATTGCAAATTATGCCTTTAGGTTGCTCATGTATAGATGCAACGCAAAGCATAAGTCCAAGATAAGTAATCAAGACTTAGCCTCAACCACATTTGTGGATCTTAAAAATGTAGAGGATTGGATATGAAGCAACTCTTGAATTATGATCCTTTGGCTCATGATATGTGGATCTTAAAAATGATGACCATTGAAAGAAATCGGCGCTAGCTAAAAGGAAATGAAGGCTAACATGGATCTAAAAGGAGAATCGTATTCAAGCACAGCTGTTGAAAATTCTATTTTTTTTAAATAATAAACATATCAAAAGCTAAGTTAGCTATCATAAGGGTACACTACTCAAGGAGAAGGGATAAAATATTTTTTTTGTTAAAGCAAGTCAGCTATTATAAGGGTACACTGCTCAAGGAGAAAGGAAGACAAGAAAGAGGTTATGCCTATAAAGTGGATAATTGAATATTTTATTTGATCAACCATCCAATTCAATCTTATTTATCTCTTTTTCTACCAGACAATGAATATGAGATGGGAAAAAAAATTATGAGCAGTAAAATTCATTATAAGAAGGATAAAACTTTATCATCAACCAAGACAAATGCAACCTCCTATGTAAAATTCAAACAATTTCATCACTACATCAAGAAAACTTGACACCTTGTCACAAACATATTGATTTTTGGAGCAAAATTTTGATTAGTGAACAACAGATTTTGGGCATCCGATTTATAAGTTAGTATCATTAATTTATTGTAGGTCTAATTTTGACATACTTTTTGATCATTTTTATCAGATCCAAATTCAATTTTATCAAATTTCGGACATAAATCAAGATTTTGAAACGGATTTAATTGAAATTTTTTAGAAAACCCTAATTTGGCTTATTCATGTTTTAATCAAAATTTATTTGCAAATTTGAAAATAATATCTTTGAAGAAAATTCTAATTTTTCACTATCAAAGTTTTAGGATTGGCATTTATAGTTTAGCAATTAATTAAAATTTTATTATTCACTCTAAAAGTGGATTGCCAACTTACTAGAAGAGTTTTAGTTGAGAAACCATCCTGTGAATGAATTGGTTGATTACCCTACCTTTTTTCTTCAATCGGATCTTGGCAGCACCCCCCACCCCCAACTATAGAGGCCCTATCTACCTATCTTAGGTGACCTCAATCTAGAACGTTCTGTTTCCCTGTTGGTGTAAATAATTATTCATCATGGATATTATTACACTTACTTAAGTTTACTTAGGATAATGCATTTCATAGTAGTTTGGGTATGAGACACTTGGGTGTTTGTGCCACATTGGGATAGTGTGTGTAGGAGAAATTCCACCTTTTATGGTGTTGATCTTGTTGTTACACTCCACATTCAGTGGGTGATCCACCTCATGTGGACTATTATATTATTTCTCCTACCTACCCACACCTATTTCCTACCTACCCTTGTTTCTTATTGAGCCACATGTCATGTTTGTGTGCTCACATATCCCTAGCTTTGCCTATATAAGCAAGCTCATCTACATTGTATGTAATTGAATAACTATTGAATCATTATTATTGATCATTTTCTATTGATGAGAATACAGTTTATTCTTGTCCTATATTGTGTCTCTATTTTGTACATTTCATTGAGCTCTTGATCTTGGAAAAATCTCACATTCCCTCCTTGTAATGCCCAGTGTCTTTGTGGATGTCAGAGGTCGACGGGATGAAATCTGGGCAGGATTAATGATTTATCAAATGACTTGCTCTTCTTTTTTTTTAAGTAATGCCTGCGATCGTCAAAATTTTGACGAGCGCAGGCACTTTTTTTAATCAAAAAACACAAATTTCATTGCCAATTCCTTCTTCATCGAAACCAAATGTGGAATGATCATCGGAATTCCGACGAATTCAAGCATTTTTAAAAAAAAAAATCAATTTGGTCACAATATACCTTCTTTTTCAGAAACCTCCATCAGAATTTTATGCCAAATGTATTAGCCAGGGGAGGATTTTGTGATGTGAAATTTCATAGGATGTAACGTGTGACATTATATTTTTTGCCCATTTTATCAAACATATGTGTTCTAAAAAGGGAACAAGCTAAAGTAGAGAGGAATGATTCAAGAATATTTTACCCACAATGCATAGGGGATGTAGAATCTTCTATTTATGTGTAATTGTCCCCATGGAAGACAACTAAATTAATATTTTAGAAAACTATTAAGATGTAGAATAACCATAGACATGTTAGTAAGAGTTAAACATGTTGAGTGAAAAATAAAAAATAGGTATCAAATGTTGATTAGGCATATGAAAATGTTGATAAGTATGGCTAGATAGCTATGTAATGATCTAGAGACCTTACAAAAATTGATCAACCTATTAATATTGCAAACTAAGCTACAAGGTGATAAGATACAAGAGATATATACACACGCATACTAGAAAATTTCTAGTAGGGTACCCCCAAGTTGTTCAATAAGACATTATTTTTGAAATATAAGAATGGTAATTTAAATGATATGATTATGATAGCTCCCTTAAATGATTTATGACATGTAAATAGGCACAAACCATTATAAGGAAAATGTATTTCATGTTATAGAAAACATTACAAGATGTATTCATGGAATGTTATCTTGCAAAATATAATACATAAAAACTCACAACATCAACAAAAGTATGCAAAAGAGGACACAAGGATTGTACTATTTGGGGTTTGTGAGACATATCATGTAATAATTTATATATTAATACCTATGAATCATCATCATATTGCCAAATAAACACTAACATGAGAAAAGGGCACATGGAAATAAATAAAAGTTTGTGTCAATATGAAAGACTCCTAAATGCCTCAACACTTTGCATAATTCTTAAATGTAAAATGTCAAGTCAAAGAAAGACAAAGAGAAGAATAATGGGACAAATAGAAGATGAATCAAAAGTTTTTCTTATATCTAAATACCTATGAGGGTATCTTGTCTCTTCCAAGAGAGAGGGAAAAAAATAGAGCCAAGGACATAGGAACACAAACAAACATGCAAACTATAATATAAAGACATGAAGAATATCATTATAGCCCTCCAAAAAATCACCATTCTCCTCCTAATATCTATCATAGGGGGGAGGAGGTTGATCTTGTAGAGGATTATAGCTAGAAGAGTACTAACAATCTCAACCACAGTAGGGGCTATGGATGAAGGAAACTCAAAATTTTTATCTAAGAGCTCATGCAACTTGAGTGCCAATGATTTTTTAAATGTAATTGGCAATGTCATAATATCTGCCAGAGATTTTAACATAAAATTCTCTTCAGAGGAGTGAGGTGACTCAATTAGAGGCTATGTAAGAATATGTGATTTAAATCCAACCTTTGGTAGATGGGAAATGATAAACTCTAGAGAAGGAGGAGCCTCCTTTATTAGAAGGATGCAAGAGGATAGACTAGTGGGAGGAAGATTAGGTACAATAGACTTCTTGTGGTGGAGCTCAAGGATTGTGACCTCCTCAAACATGCACTTATATTGTTATTGTCAAACCTTTACACTAATTATGGTAGGTTGAAGAAACTTGGGAAATATAAGATGAATACATTTCTGACAAGTGGGAGGAGTAGATAGAGCCACAATAGTAAAAAACCTTTGTATGAAGCATGCCTATAGGCTATGCAAAAAGAAAAACATTAGGATAAAATTGATAAGGCAAGATTATGAAGAGGGATAAATCAATACCAAAACCATTTTGGGGTTAGCTTCATCAAAATAATTCAAAGGTGCACTAAGTGAGAAGAAATAGAGAAAGGTGAATTACAAAATAGAAAAGAACTCTGGAGCTGAAGTAGCAAATCCATCCTCAATCTTCTATACAATATCAAGTTCCTAAGTCATTCCATGAACTGACAATGCTCACACTCAAGCACAAGCTAGTTTTGACAAAGTTGGTGACTAGGAGTAACAACTTGAGAAAATTCAAATCATCATATTCCATTGGTGAAGGTATCTTTGTAGCTGCTACCATTTGTAGAACAATATTTATGGATGGAATAGGAGTTGTTAAGGTAGAATAGAACTTAGCCACTACCATTTCTTTCTTCCCTCTTCCCATCTTAGGAGAAGGGGGAGGAAAAATAGGGGCTACTAGGGATAAAATTATAAAAGAGATAAAAATAAATGACCAACTAGAAAATAATTCTTTCAATTTCTATAAAGATTAAGTGAGGGATTATGAGAAGAAGAGAAAGTTGAATGACTTGTGACTTAGACTTTGGCAACATGAGTGCATTTTTCCTTCCTATGTTAGGCATATTTGAAGAAACATGAGATACCATTGGAGGTTATTAAGTGTTAGCAAGGTGGGAAGGTGTAGTGAAGGGAGTATGCTTATCTTAGCCCATGACGATGAAGGAAAAAGGGAAAAATCACACTATGATGTAGGAGTAGACTATGAATGAGGAATTAAAATAGAAGGATAAATAAACAAACAATAAATTGTTGATCCTTCAGTCTTATATCTACAATATGTCTTGTAGAAAAAATGACTATATGATAGAATAGGTGCTAAGAATGCAGGCCAGGAATAATCAAGATAAATCCTCCATGTGACACCATTTTATTTTTTCTAGTGCCATACATAGTGAATACATTTCCCTCATTATGAAAATTTAAGAACTTTAAAACTACTAAAATGATGAATTTAATGAAAACTAGTCAAGGAATGCCTAGATTCACTTTGCATAAGTCAGACTCTAGAATCATGACAAATGTAGCAGCAATTATCTTACATCCTACAAGGATCGACAATGAGATAGAAGAAAGAGGAGATAATTAAAAACAAAAGAGAGTTAGAATAGTATCCTTAGACTCATCATATTTCATCCTATGTAGCCCATTAATAAAGAGTGTCTCCTTTGTTATGACACTATCACTGTTAGCAGGATCAATCAAATTGCAAATAATGACATTCTACTTTTTATGAGTAGGCATGTATAATGGAGCATACCCTCCATTAAATGGAAATTTGTTCAATGTGTGTAATGTGGTGAAAAGTGATCAGGGGAGATCAAGTGGAAATATTTACTCTTTTCAAGAAAGGAGTGAAAATTTCATAAAGGATTCCCTTCAACTTCTTACACACATTACATTTAAAAGAGGGGGTTGAATTCACTAGATCCAATCCCAATGGAAAGAGATTGAATGCTAAATGAATTGTAGGTGATTGACAATGAATTTGGAAATTAAAGTAACCCTCTTTTAAAATAGACAAGTTGAATTAAGAGAATTGAGACTAAGTGTAAAAATGAAAAACAAGCAATTATATCTTGAGATAGAGATGCATGATGAAGATGTGCAGCTGTAATTAGTAGTAAAATATCGATACAAAGCTTCCTTGCGAATTTGAGAAAAGTTTCCGAGACTAGGTTAAAGTTGCACCTAGTCCTCCAAAAAATCCGCACATCGAAAAGGATTTTTTCATCTCTGAAAATGAATCCTAAAACTGCAATTACAGTTGCACACTTGCAACCCACATGGAAAAGAGAGGAAATATTGTTGGGATTGAAGGTTTCCTTTTAGGTCAAACCCCATTTTAGAATTAACCAAGTGATTGAAAATACTTGCAAGTAAATGAAAGGAAATGTCTGATGCAAAAATGCACCTCAAGAAGGGGATGCAATTAAAATGATATGTGAAATAGGATGCCTTGAGTGTTGATAGAAATATACTCTTCAATGGTTGAATCCTTGACTTGAATGCAACACCTATCCTTGAAAAGAGACTTAAAATGTTGAATGCTTGAATGGATGCTTGAATGCTTGAATGCTTGAATGCTTGCACTTGGTTTCACTTGTTATCAACTTCTCTTATCACTGACTAACTTGTGCAAATATAAGGGGAAGACACTCCTTATATACTTTCCAATAGGGGTTTTTAACTGACTTTTTGTCTTAGGTCGACATAGGAAAACATTTTCCCGCTCACAATTGACAAGCCCAATGTAAGGTTTGCTCAAAGGAGGCCCAAATAGGGCTAGGGCAGTGGAACCATGCCATGCCCCTGTCCTCCCTATCTAGCCCTAATTTAGGATAGGCGGTGATAGAAAGGCAGTATGGGATGGAAGAAAATACAAGTTTCATATGTTTTGAGAATGTCTAAGGTCTCCAATAAGGCTTAGGGATTCATCCGCAAATGCAAAGACCAAATGTGATTGAAAAATTGCAAGATCACAATTTTATGATGCTACATTTAGCCCCCACTTTAGCAGGAGTATAAGAATATGCTAGTACTACCAGGAAAGTACAAGTAAACAAGATTGAAAGACTTTCACCATGTCAAGGAGGTAGGATATGCCAAGCCCCCAATGGACTAAGGATCTTACAAATTCAATTGACAAAGTAAAAGGGAAGATCAAGAGAGAGAGAACCATGACTAAAAGTAGTAAAGGTTTCCCTCACTATGAGTCATGAAAATAAAGGATACCAAAAATTACAAGGAAAATGCAAGTTCATTAAGTAACTCTGAGTATCAATAAGGAAAAAATGAGCGGAGTGTATGCCCCCATGTTAAAGAGATCACACACCTTATCAGGAGTGATTTGTTTAAGGTAGGTTACACCTACTATAGAGAAATAGAGGGGGACTATTATCCCACGGATTTAGCCCTTAATGAAGGAATAAACCCAAGGATAATGAACACAAAACACAAATAATGAGGTGGTTTCACTTTCCTCAGGGTTAGTATGCTATATTAGAACTCATGTATATCATGTATATATATGCATAGAATAGTCTTCATTCCCCCAAAAAATAGGAAACCACCTTGGAAGAAAGGGAACACATGTGTCTTTTGAGTCAACATGAAAAATACCAAAAGAGATCTCAATGCTTTGCATCATCCTCAAGTAGACATCACTAGTGACAACAAATAGAAGAACAAGGATGTACATAGAAGAATGGTCACAAAAGAGAAAGAAAGGGAGAGAGGTAGAGGGTCTATGATGCTAATGCAACTAGTGTAGCATAACATCCACCTCTTGATCTTGCTGATAACTATTTTGGGAAGGTGGGAAACATGCTAGAGGAGCAGCATTGAGCATAGTAGATGGAGCTATCACAAGATCCAAACAAGGACTATGCTCATGTTCTAAGTCACTTTGTTCGATTCAAGGAGCTATGATTAAGGATTTTGAAAATTCTACATATAAATGTTTATCAACATCAACATATTCATATTCACTATCAGAAGCATTAGGAGTTTTATTGCCATCATGAATAACATTTTTCATTCATTTCTTCATCAAGATTTATAGAAAGAGGAGCTCTAACATGAATAGAAGTAAAACCATCAGATTTTTTTGTAGGTTATGATTTGTAGATTTAGGTTCAATGCCTTGCTTAGGATAAAATGGAATCATGTAAATTATTGGTGTTTTGGGAGATTGAATAGTTTGAGAAACAACTTCATGAGATCGAGCATGATGTTTTCGTCAGTGTTCTCTTGCACAACGATTCCATCAAGTCTTAGTGGAAGGCTCAGAAGATTGAGGTATATTTTCTGGAGGAGGAATATTCTCATCTTTGGTAGTTGGTTGGTTAGGTTGAATAAGAGGAGAGGCATGTCTTTTCTCTCTATAAGAAGAAGGAGGCAAACCTACACCATATAAAGGAGGAATGTTCGGTGTAGGAAGGAGACCAGGTCTATGATGAGGAGGAGGTACAGGTCTAACCTTAGGAGGAATATTATGGTTCTTCTTAGGAGAAGGCATAGTTTCATCCATAGGAATAGGTTGAGAATATTCCTTACGAGGAAGATGAGTTCTATTTGTTAGAGGAAGAACTTCATGATCAAGAATGATAGGAATATCCAGTGTTGGAGTTATAGGTTTGCTTAAGGATAATATCATATCTTTCTTCCATTTTTGATAAGATTGAAAGAGAGCATCAATTCTTGGTGGAAGAGATTGAAATTTTTGAGGCAAAAATGAATCAATAGGAACACCTGGGCTGCTTTTGGTTGGTCAAAATAAGCTATGGTTAACAGTTATGATTTCTCCATTGTAGGAAAATTTAAAACACATGGATTGGAGAAGCAATAACCTTCATGGATGATAGCCAAAGGTAACCTAACTTCACATGGAATTGTTCATATGAAGAAATGATTACAAAACTGACATCTATAGATTTAGTTTGAACCTCAATAGGGAGTGTGATAGAACCAATGGTAGGACAAGAAAAATCATCAAATAATTAAACGACCACATTATTATCATCATATACTAGTTCATGCAAATGTAAAGTATAAAGGTATTCTTCAATAATGACATTAACCATGCAAAAAGGATCAATAAGAACACCACGACAAGGTTTGCCTTGGATCTTCACAACTATGTATAAAGAGCCAGCAGGTGCTCTAATGGTCTCACTAGGGTCAAATGTGATACATGGATCCTTAGGTGTTTCTTTTTTCTCTACCATATTCACCAAATTTGGAGCCATGGTAGTGAGATCAGAGGGAGAGACAAAGGTATTTTTAGTGTCAATCACGTTAGAGGTATGAGAGCGTAAAGGATAAGTAAAAATATTAATATTTTGATTAGGAGGAGCTATTGATTTGTTTCCCTTATCATTCACACTTCTCACAAATACAATATTATTATCAATTAGGTCTCAAATCTTACTTTTTAATGCAAAACATTTTTCAGTATCATGACCAGGTTGATGATGAAATTGACAAAAAGAATTACTATCAAAGTAGGTGAGGTTGCCTTAGAAGAGTCAACTGGTTTTATTGGAGTATGTTTGATAACATTTCTTTGTAACAAATGAGACATGATTCTATGCAAAGATTCATTCAAAGGAGTAAATTATCTTTCTCTTTTGAAAAATTTAGAAATAGGAGGCACACCTGTTCTAGCATTCACATTGTTGTTGTTGATGGTGTCATTCATTTTGAAGAAGCCTTTGTTCGGTTTGAACTTTGGAAATGGCTATTGAGCACTCTCACCCTTATCACTCCGAGTCGTAGGAGTAGATTGCTCTAGTTGATAATTAACTGTTGCCAACAACTACGGAAAGGAAGTAAACTCAGAAAGGAGAAGTTTTTCCCTAATGTCTTTTTGCAAATTAGAAATGAAAATTCTTTGAATATCATTATCAAGCACTAGAAAATAAATTTGAGAACACAAATTCTCATATCTACCAATTAAATCAATTACTTTTTCTTTAACATCTTGTTAAAAATGCATTAAATCAGTCAGAGTGATTTTAGGACCTATGTTATTTTGAAATTTTTCCATAAAAGCATTTGCTAATTGTTGAAAAGAAGTAATAGCATAGGAAGGCAAAGATAAATACCATTGTAAAGCCTTATCTCTTAATGTTCTAGTAAACAATATGGCAATAAATCTTTGATCATAAGAAAAGTCAGTGCACAAAGTTTGGAATGTTTTTACATGTGTTAACGGAACACATTTTCCATTATAGAGTTCTAATTGAGGGACTTCAATATGTTAAGGAGGGACAACTCTAACAATATCAAGAGAAAGTGAGCTAAAAACATCAAATGTGGGAACACTAAACTTGGATTGACTCATAGAAGTGATTTGTTGTTGCAATGATAACACAGTTTGAGAAAGGTTATTAATGGTTGTTTCGGTTGAGGAATTTATGCTAGACATGTTTGATTGAAAAGGTAGTGTGATATTATTGAAACAAGGCATTTATTGAGAATAAGGTGGTGAGACACTATGGTAATTAGGAATAGGCAATGATTGAGTAGGAAATGGGACACTGAAAGGAGGGATAGAATGATTCGATGAATTGTGCCCTTGTGTCACATTGATTGTTTGAGAGACAATAGGAATGCTCATTGAAGGCATAGATAAAGATGGAGGATTGAATGAAGAAGAGGGATTTCCCCCATGACTAATGGTTGTAGGTATGACATTTTGAGTTGATGTAGCCATGATGTTTGAAATGAAACTAGAAATGCTAGTCATTGAAGTGGTCAAAGGAATATAATGATTGATTTGTGTAGAAGGTTGCGAATAACCTAAGTTCTCAGCACAACTCTTTATAGGAATGACATTAGAATCAACAATATGAGCAATACCCCACAATATATCAATTCCATTCTTATCACTTTGAATCATGCATCTTCAACCATCAATTAATGGAATAGCTTCACTATTAGGATATTCTTGGGACATCCATTGTTGGAAGTTGTCAAATTGATTGTCCAATTTTGAAAGTTGATCTATGGAAACTCTAGTCAAAGATTCTTCTTCATTATTGAAATCATCAATTGGGTAGATAGGGATGTTATTAGGATGGGAAGAATTAGCAATATCCTCATTATAGAAGTCACCCAAATTAGTCTCCATCTCTTCAGGAACTAAACCTTGGGAAGCCTTAATTATAATTTTCTGTCTAATGGAGATAATATAGGTAGGACTAATAGTTGTAAAACTCATGCACTGGAGGGAACATTTGATCTTGAATTTGAATTTTGAATTTTAGGAACAAAGTTTAAAAATTTGAATAATGTAAAAATCCTAGAAAATTATGATTAGACAATTTGAACTTTGTGGAAAGATGAAATGTTACAATTTCAAAGAAAATGTATGATGAATAAAAAGAGATTGAAATTTAAAATTAGGGCCAATGGGATAACACTTAATTTAAAATTTAAAATTGACAAAATAAAGATTTTAAAATTAGGGCAGATTATAATTGACCACTTAATTTTAAATGTTTCCTTGAAGGTTGTGATCTTGAAATTAAGAAGTATTTTTTATTTTAAAGGGATCAAAATTTGACAAAAGTAGCCAATTTTATAGATTTAAGCAATTAAATACAGTCATAATAGTCTCCCAATATTTTGGGAAAAAAGATAAGGACCAGGTTGAAAGTGTACTTGGTCCGCTCAACTTTTTTGGAAATTTTCTGGGATGAAAGCTATGACTATTTGGGAGCTAACCCAAAAAATTTGATTAATTTTCCGAACTCTAGATAGGCGAAATTAACATTTGAAAGTCAAAATAGGACTCTATTAGGGTTTTGAAAAAGATAAGAAATTGAATTGAAATTTTGAAAAAAGGTAAAATCCAATGGATAGGGTCACCTTGAATAATATTTAAAAAACTGAAATTGATTGAAATTTGAACAAAATCCAAGTAAATTTGAAAATTAGGATTTTAGAACCGAACCACTAAATTTTGAAATTTTGAATTTTGGAAAAAGCAGGGAACTTGAAAATTTGAAGTTTAGGCAAGAAGAAAAATCTTAAAATAGTCCCAAATCTGAAAATTAAATGTGAATCCAATGTTTGCACAAATTGAAGTTTATTTTTGAAAATTAGGGTTTTGACAATTAATCACCTAATTTTGTAAATTTGATTTGGAAATTGAAGAAGACAATAAAAGAATTGAATTTGATAAATAATTAAATTTTTAGATCTAAGACGATAGCTAACAATTTTTTGCAAAACACAAGTTCAATTTCAATTTTAACAACTAGGGTTTTGAATGAATTAACCACTAAGTATTGCAAGAAAATTAAACTTGTAAATGAAAAATATGTAATAATTTTCAATGTCAAGTATGTAAGAATTGGGTTCACCAAAATGTAATGTTTTGAAAAGTGATGAGGGGAGATCAAGTGGAAATCTTTACTCCCCTACACATAAGAATGAAAGTTTCACAAAGGATTCCCTTAAACTTCTTATACACATTATATTTAAAAGATGGGGTTGAATTCAATAGATCCAACCTCAATAGAAAGAGATTGAATGCTAAGTGAATTGTAGGGGATTGACAATGAATTTGGAAAGTAAAGTAACCCTCTTTTAAAATAGACAAGTTGAACTAAATGAATTTAGATTAATTGTAAAGATGATAAAGAAGCAATTATATCTTGAGATAGAGATATGGGATGAAGTTTTGCACCTAGAATTAGCAATAAAATGTTGAGACAAATCTTTCCTACAAATTTGAGAAAAACTTGTCAAGACCGAGTTGAAGCTGCACCTAGTCCTCCTAAAAATCTGTTCACCAAAAAGGGTTTTTCTATCTCTGAAAATGAAGCCTAAACCTCCAATTACAGCTGCACACCTACAACCTACACACAAAAAAGAGAGGAAATATTGTTGGGATTGGGGGTTTGCCTTCAAGTCAAACCCCGTTTTGGAATTAACCAAGTGATTGAAAATACTTGCAAGTAAATGAAAGGAAATGTCTGAAGCAAAATCCACCTCAAGAAGAGGACGCAATTGAAATATTGATGAATTTGCTTGAAACAATATGTGAAATAGGATTCCTTGAATTTTGATAGGAATCTCCTCTTCAATGGTTGAATCCTTGACTTGAATGCAACACCTAGCCTTGGAAGGAGACATGAAATGCTCAATGCTTGAATGGATGCTTAGATTCTTGCACTTGATTTCACTTGTAATCAACTTTGCTTATCATTGACTAACTTGTGCAAATAGTAGGGAAATACACTCCTTATTAACTTTCCAGTTAGGGGTTTTTAACTGATTTTTTGTCTTAGGCCGATATAGGAAAACTTCTTCCTGCTCATAATTGACAATCCCAATGCAAGGTTTGTTAGAAAATGTACCCTCTAATGAGAAATTGTAGGTGATTGAAGGTGTTTTCATTGATGGAAACCTTGCAATCCTATGGCACCGACAGGCACCAACACTGACAGGCTCTACACCGGCAGATAGTTCACTACCAACGACAAAAATGATTACCGACACCCTGGCCGACAAGATTTTGTGTATTGCATATTGTATTTAATTATAATATCTTTTTGTAAGCTGATATGGTATATTGTAATAAGACTCACATATAAGTATGAGATCTTGTAGATCATTTAAGATGCAAACATGGGAAGTTTATTGGAGAAGTAATGTGTGAATATTAAGGCAAATTTTGGAGTAAGGTTTATGGTTGTTGTATGCACTTAAACTAGTACTAAACCTGGCATAGAATATGCTTTTTGTAGCAGTAGATCACACTGGATTTTCATAATCCATTTTGTAAGTCAGTGAGACTTCCTTTTGTAAGTGAGCAGTGAACTCTAGGTAGTTGGCCTTCCTAAATGTAAAGGCACTAGCTTTGTAAGTAATATTCATTTATTGGCCAATGAGTGAATATTGTGGGTCACAAATTCCACCTAGGTTTTTCACACATCGGGTTTCCTTGCCAAAAATCTTATGTTATGGTGTTCTTTCTATGTTGTGTTTAATGTTCCTATTTACTGCATTAATTCTGGTTTACCAGTACACTATTTTGGAATGCAATTTGTTTAATAAGTTTAGAAAATCTGATAATCGGCAAGATACTGATTCACCCCTCCCCCCCCTCTCAGTATCTTTGGGAATTCTAATAAGGTTTTCTCAAAGGAGGCCCAAAATAGGGATGGGACAGGGGTGACATGCCCTTGTCTTGACCTAATTTAGGATAGACAGTGACAGAAAGGCAATGTTGGGTGGCAGAAAATGCAAGTTTTAGATGTTTTGAGCATGTCTCTGGTCGCCAATCAAGCTTAGGGATTCATCCACCAATGGAAAGACCCAAATGTGGTAAAAAATTGCAAGGTCACAATTTTATGATGCTACAGTGTGAATGATATGTTAGGCATATTAACCTTAACACTCAAGGTGGGGAATGAGAGTAATGATCACCATTTTGACATACTAACTTTTTGAAGTGTAGAAGTAGAAGAAGGCCATTTATAAAATTTAAGCAATGGGCTGAAAAAGGGATCTATGTAAATCTAAAACTAACCATTTGTCTTAGAAAAATATTTATTCCAACCCTCCTTCTTATCATCAATGAAGATGGTGCAATTATCTATGTACCCTTGTATCACACGATGTAGATGCACACAATGCTTGATGTCACGAGCATAAAATCAAATGTATTGGTAAAATGTTTAGCACAATACAACCTAGGGTATGTCTAGTGTATCAAAAAGTGGTCTAATCTCTAGGAGTGTGATCATGTAATCACTAAGTATCTTAATCACCACATTTGGATAAGTATTAAATAACTAAGTAAAGATCTAATTGCACCCATACTCTAATATTCTCTTCATAGCTATCTAAGTCTACCCTAAAACTTGTAAAATAAGGATGGTTGCAAAGTAGAATCTCCTAAGACATAAGATCTGGTCTCCTCACAAGCATATGATGATATTTTATATGAGATAAGACCAAAATAGGCTTAGAATGACCTAGAAGAAGGAACACTAAAAAAAGGACCCAAAAATGAGTGTTAAATTGTAAGGGGTTATAATTTACAATGTTATAGATTCAATGTGCATTTATCTTCATTATCTTGCTTTCTCATCTAATTTAATATCTAGTGAAACATGAACCATATCTTAGGATGTCAAATTCAATTTCTCTATTGGGGATTTATTTCTTCCTTATTATTTTTGTCTTTCTCTTGTTTTCTCGCTATCTATCATTATACATGAGTACACAAAAAAATTTAGTTACAAGAACCCATCATTTATTTATATTTTCTTCTATGTTGAACTCATGGGGGTGTTAGTATAATATTGTTTTTAAGTTGGATGTATTAAATCCTAAGTGCAATATTAAAAATCTATTCCATAAGATTACTTAAGTAATTAGGGTATTTATTTATTCTCATCTAGGTAACTAATAACTGCATGGGTTTATCTCAACTTGACATACACAACTATCATTAGTAGCTCATATTCAATCATCATCAATACTAGTTATGTTGCACATCTATCAAGTATTATTCAAGTTGTGTAAATTAATCCACCGATTGGTTATTCAACTCTTGACTTCTTAATTAGACTATGTTGACTCAAATCTTGACTATATTAAGAATTTAGTCATACTTTATTTTATTTCCATCTCCTTAATGCATATATCCAATAAGTTTATACATTATTATATTACACTTTTTGGGTAACTGCACAAATATGGTGTCCAAAAAGGGGGTATTAATGGAGACCTTTTTTTTTTTCTTTTCTGAAATCGAGTAAACTTGAACTTTGAGAAAGTTGAGAGTTATCCACTCAAGATATGGAGATACTCAAAGAACAAAAATTGTAGTACTCTGAAGCTAGTTTCCAAACTACTATTTTTTTCCAAAATTAGATAGGATTAAGGGGGTCAAATCCTTCATGCACAAAAAAAAAGACCCTGATTTTTTCTAGAAAATATAACATAGTGTTTGACGTGTGCATTAGAGATAACTTTAGTGGAGAATTTGCCCATGGCGAATTTGTCATGTCGACGACTTGGGAAATGGCGAATATTTGGTACCAACTGAGGGTGGCCATGTCACTA
This sequence comes from Cryptomeria japonica, assembly GCF_030272615.1. NCBI lineage: Eukaryota > Viridiplantae > Streptophyta > Pinopsida > Cupressales > Cupressaceae > Cryptomeria > Cryptomeria japonica. The sequence continues at coordinate 114,652,540 of NC_081415.1, read as the reverse complement.
GAATATTATCAATTTCCATCAAATTCATAGCCCGATCGCCATATATTTTATGCAATTAAATGTTTCTATTTGATGATTTCGCTAATACAATATATGGTGAACACACGGTAAATTTATTTTTTTCACCTACACTCTCTGAGGTTGCCTTAATAGATGACCTTAATTTGCCTATAGGAATGTGAAGATTGGTTAGCCAGGTGACCCAATTCACCCGACATCTTGCTGACATGTGTCTCCATTCACCCCAACTTTTTCCAACTATATTGTATTCACTAATTATTTGGACAACCTATAATCGCCTCAAAAATTACATAATTCGTGTTATAGTTATACCGGATTCACCAAATATTTGTATACCATATAAAATTCCCATGGAATTTGCCATATAAGGATTGGTATAAATACATGCAAAGATCAGATCTATCTCAACACAATCTGGTGGGTTCTAGGCTCTGAATTCTAATCAATAGTAAAGTTTTAGCCCAAGGAAAATCATTGTTGTTGAGTGCAGTGGCGACTGCTAGTGACCTAAAGCCTAAAGGTGAGAGCTCATATTTTTGAAGTGGTATATTATACATTATAGTCTATTATTGCTTCTTCAACAAATTGATATTTTTTTGGTAGCCTATATTTTGTTAGAGATGACAAACAAGAAGAGGGGTAGGAAACCTGAATGTGCGGAAGGCTAGGAGAGGCCAACAAAAAGCAGAACATTGTCTTCATACTTTGGCATTGGAAAATATTATGGTGAAAATCAGGAAGGTACATCATCACAAGTACAAGTACAAAATTTTCCACCTACACTGCATGTTGAAGATGGCGACGAACTTGATATCTCAGATCAAGATGATCTTGAAGAATATTATTTGGTAGATATGCAAGTTAGTCAGAATGATATAATCGACTTGGGTGATAGTGCCATTGATGATAATGCATGGAAGGGGAAAAGAAAAGCCATATCAAAAAAGGGTGAAATTATTTGGGCATCAAAGTATCCATTTATTGAACAAGTGGAGAATCCAATTGAAGACGAGCCTCCAATAGAATACAAGTGTAAGATTTGCACTTGGAAACATAACAAGGAAATTAGGTTGCAGCTAAAATTTGACACCATAGAAAAGCATTTGGGTAAAGTTTATGAAAAACAAATGATAGACGGAGTTGAAAAATCAGTGATAAGATGGAAAACAAAGGAGGAATGTAAGCATGTGAGGAATGCCGATGAGTATTATTTTCATGAGAAAATATAGACAAAGCCTGTTGAAGTTAAAGGTTCTATTGAAGTTGTTTTTGGAAAAGCAATGCAAATAGAACAGTTGGAAAAAGTTGTTCAGTTAAGCGTTGTTTTTTATATTTTGAGCAGAGGGCATGCTATGACAGATTTCCCATCAATTAGTGATTTATTACACTTTTTGAAAGTTCCTAACTATCCTAATGGAAACTGGTCAGTAAACAGTGGATGGGAATGGGCAAGTTGTCTTGCTGAGGTTGAAAAAGAAGATGTAAAAGAAAAAATAAGAGAGTCAAACTTTATTGCATTTTCTTTAGACAAAGTTATGGCAGTAGACAATACTTCATGTGTATGCATGCATGTTTATACTATACAGAATCATACCTACCAACCTCATCTACAATCTATTGCTAAAATGAAGGAGAGTGCGACAACAGAAAATTTATTTCAACTAGTAAAGAGAAGTTTAATTGAATATGGAGGTATGGATGACATGACGGTAGCCAAAAAATTGGTTTGTGTTGGAGCAAATGGAGCTTCAGTAATGAAAGGTCATAGGAACGGTTTTTCTACAAAGATTGAAACTTCATTTGCACCATAAATTAGTGCAATTCACTTCATGGCTCATAGAATGAATCTAGCTTTTGGAATTATGAGCAAGTTTCCTTCAATTAAAAAAATTGAAATGTTAATGATCAGGATTAAATTGGGAAAATATTGAAATCTAATTTTTCCAAAATTTTATATGTTTTAGTAAATTGCAATTTTGAGGGTCTTCGGTGCATTTCTGGACAAATATGGTGATGTTTCTGAAATTTGGTTCTAGATTATTTGAATACCTTTCCAACGCATCAAACAGTTTGTAATTCAGAGCTAGGATGAGAAAGTTATGCCTTCTCAAAGTGGATTGAAATTTTATATTTAGTTTTTTTTATAATTTTGATAGTTTTAATAGTTTAATTGTAATAAACATTATGATGACTCTTCATTTCAATTCCAAGGGATTTGTGTGACCCTTGGGATACATTCGACTTGTATAAACTCCAATTTTGAATAGAATGGAGACAGTTTTTGGTTTGCAATCTTCTTGTTGTCAATTTTTGTGTTGAAATCTACAATACCGTAGGTATCACACTAGGTATTGTAATCTGGTTTTCATAAATCAGATCAGTGGTATCAGAGCGGGAACACTCCTTTATGCCAATTTACACGAGGTCTTCCTACCAAAGATTAGGATTGGATACACAAGATTTGTCAAAATACCCACCTTTGAGACGCACACAATCGAAGATGTCAGACAATGATGTTAAGAAGTTGGTCGAGGAAGCTTTAAATAAGCAACGAGAGGAGATGATGAGTCAATTTTCATACCTCCTATAGAAGCAAAAACCCTCTGAATCTGAAACACCATTTCATGGAAATACCCCTTTCAAAGTGTAGGTCAATTTCGACATCCCAAATTTTGAAGGAAAGGTTGATGCTGAAGCTGTTGATAACTGGTTATCAAAGTTGGATAGGTACTTTTCTGTAAATAATTTTTCAGATGCTGAAAAGATAACATTTGCTGTCCTCAAAGCTGAAACCCATGTGAAATTAGCATGGGAAACCAAAGTAGCAAATAAAGAACAAGAATCAGTTGCTGAAGATGGTTTTATACTATCTCTTGATAAGAAGCCCACATGGGGAGAATTTGTGGAATATATAAAAGAATCCTACCTCCCGGAGGATGTATATGAACAAAAATACATAGAATGGCAGCTTCTTCACCAAAGGAGGGATCAGTCTGTGCAAGATTACACCAATACATTCCATTCACTTTCAGCAAAAATCGGTATTAATGATTCAGAGAAGCATAGAATTTTGAAATATCAGAGTGGACTTCACAAGTATATTCAAACAGAGATGGATTTTTTAAATATTGAGACATTGGCAACTGCCTATAAATATGCTACAAAAATTGAAGAAAAATCCAAGCAAAAAGGGAAGAGGGACTACTTTGCAAACAACAAGCCAAGGGCTAAAGGTGGCAATAAATTTGCAGGGAAACAGGTGACTAAGGAACCTCATTCAAATTCACCCAAGAACACATGGTGGTCTACTAAAAAGACAGACACAGGCATGTGGTGTGAGATGCATAAGTCCTCAACCCATAATACAAAGGATTGTCGAAGTATTAAAAATTTGATGACAGAAATACGAGGGGAGGAAGCTGAACCTGAATCATCACCAATAGATAATTCTAAGAAAGAGGAGAATGATTCCATCATAGAAGCAAACCCATATGCCGTAGTTGGAACTGCTAAAGTATTTTCCCGTGAATATGAAGAGAGACTTTTTCATTCATAGATGTGGGTTGATGGAAAGCCTCTACATTTTATTGTTGACATTGGGAGTCAAAAGAATTTGACCTCTAGGGAGACAGTCAAAAGATTAAATTTGAAAGTGACAAGACACCCACAACCATACTCTATGGGATGGGTGAATGAGGGACAAGATATTCAAATCAATCAACAATGTCGTTTGCCATATTCAATCAAGCCTTTCAAGGATGAAGTGATATGTGATGTAGCACCATTGGATGTATGCGATGTCTTGCTGGGGCAGCCATACATGTATCAGAGGCATGGGGTGTATGAGTCCAGGCCACGTAGTGTTACAATCAAGCTTGGTGAGAAGAGGTACCGAATACCAGAGGTATGTCCAACACAAACTACATCTTTAATTAGTGCTAAACAATGTAAATGCTTGATTGCTCAAATTGGAGCTTTTATTGTACTCATGATTCGCCCTGAACAAACAAAGTCAGTTGTTCTTAATACACATGCTAAGGTAACAGAGAATCAACAAAATCAAATAGATAAAATTTTGAAAGAATATCACAGTGTGTTTACACCACCAGTGGGAGTACCAACACACTGTCAAGTCAAGCACTCTATTGATTTAATTCCAGGCACACCGCTACCACATGAGCCAATATATAGGAGGTCAGTTTTGGAAAATAATGAGATTAAGAGACAAATTCAGGAGTTGATTCAAAAAGGACACATTCATCCAAGTGCTTCACCTTGTGGAAGTCCAATTGTCCTTGCTAAAAAGAAAGATGGGACATGGAGGCTTTGTATTGATTATAGAGCATTAAACAAAATCTCTGTTAAAAATAGATATCCAATCCCTCGAATTGATGATTTGTTGGACCAACTTAGGGGGGCTAAATTCTTTACAAAAGTTGACTTGAAGTCTGGATACCACCAAGTACCAATTGATCCAGCAGATGTGTGGAAGACTGCATTTAAATCTAAGGAAGGTTTGTTTGAATGGTTGGTCATGCCTTTTGGCCTAACAAATGCCCCAGCCACATTTATGAGATTGATGAATGATGTGCTTAGACCATTCATTGATTCTTTTGTAGTTGTTTATTTGGATGACATACTCATCTTTAGCAGAACTTGGTCTGAGCATTTGCAGCATGTTGAACAAGTTCTTTCAACTCTGCAAAAACACAAACTTTATGCCAACATTGAGAAGTGTTCTTTTGGTATGCAAAGTATTCAATACTTAGGGTATATCATTGACGTTGAGGGTGTTCATGTTGATCCAGCAAAGATTCAAATAATTCAAGATTGGCCATCCCCTAAAAATTTCACAGAGCTTCGCAGCTTCTTGGGCTTAGCCAACTTCTATCGTAGATTTGTGTTTGGTTTCTCACACATATCATGGCCTCTTAATCAATCACTTAGGGGTGGAGAACAAGCAAAATTTCAGTGGACAGAGGCACAACAACAAGCATTTGAGGAGTTAAAGAAAAGACTATGTTCAGCACCAGTATTGGTCCTTCCAGATCTACACCAAGCATTTGAGATAGAAATAGATGCATCAGATTATGCTCTTGGTGCGGTACTCACACAAAATGGGCATCCTGTTTCCTATCATAGTGAAACTTTTTCTGATACAGTACGTAAGTATCCCACCTATGATAAGGAGTTGTATGCCATTGTTCAGGCTTGCAAACAATGGAAACAGTATATACTGGGAAAAGAAACTGTTATACATACAAACCATAAACCACTCCAATTCTTGCAAACACAAGGAAAGCTACAGAATGATAGACATCAATGGTGGTCAGTCTATTTACAACAATTTCACCTCAACATTCGTCATAAAAAAGGAAGCAATAACAAGGTGGCAGATTGTTTGAGTAGGCCTCCAATTGCAGGTTTGACAATAGTGTTGGATTCATGCGGTCATCAATCATCCACTTGGGAACAACTATATAGTACTGACCCTGATTTTGCTAACATCTATAGTAATTTGGTAGAAGGAAAATCTGTCTCTGATTTTCACTTGCAGGATGGGTTTCTTTGCCATAATGGTCACATATGTGTACCCACCGAAGAACAGAAGAAAATGATATGGGAAGCTCACTACAGTCGTGTTGCAGGACATTTTGGTATTGGTAAGACTACTGCTATCCTTCAAAAGTATTTCTATTGGCCAAAAGTGAAGCAAGATATCATTTCACATATACAAGCTTGTGCAGCCTGTGCGATTGCAAAACCAACAAACCGTAAGTTGGGTCTATACTTACCATTACCTATTCCTGATAAGCCATGGCAGTCTATTTCAATGGATTTTATGTCTGGGCTTCCAACTACCAGGCAGGGGCATGATTGTGTATATGTTGTGGTAGATAGGTTTTCTAAAATGGCTATCATGGTGGCATGTAAAAAGATGATTTCTGCAGAAGATACTGCCAAGCTATTTTTTGAACATGTGTGGGTTCATTTTGGTTTGCCAAAAACCATTATTTCTGATAGGGATAGCAGGTTCATCAGCAAATTTTGGTCTGCACTATGGGCTAAAATGGACACGAAACTGACAAAGTCCACAGCATTCCATCCCCAAATAGATGGGCAGACAGAAGTGGTGAATTGAATGATTATTCATATTTTATGGATGTATCATTCAAAACATCCTCGCACGTGGGATGAAAGCTTACCCTATGTGCAACACAGCTACAATCGTGCACTCCATAGTACTACAGGGCACAGTCCATTTGAGGTTTCTCTTGGGTACCAGCCATTGGCACCTATGGATGTAGCAATACCATCTATACAGTCTAGTAGTCCATTGAATGGTGACAAGGAGGTAGATAAAGCAGAAAAATTCATTGATAACATTAGACACCTACAACAACAAGTTTATGAGATATTGGAGCAGAGTAATCAGAAGTATAAGGAAAGACATGATAAACATATAACTCCCCATCAGTTTTAGGTTGGTGACAAGGTATGGTTACATTTTCAGAAAGAGCGCCTGCATGGACCAAATAGGAAGCTTCGACCTCTTCATTATGGACCATACACTATTGTGAAACAAGTTGGTGAGAATGCTTTTGAACTTAATTTGCCATCCTTTTTGGGACTGCATCCAGTTTTCAATGTGGAGTTGTTGAGACCCTATTTTCCTCCTTTATCGGATATCTCCCAAGCTACTGAATACATTCAAGCTGCAGAGTTAAACCCCTCTACTACTGCTCCAGTCCAGTGTGACCATGTTACTGAAGCCATTTTAAAGACTTTGAGAAATCAGAAAATTCCTTTGTATCGGGTGGTTCGAGTTGGTCAACATTCTCATCAAGGCAAGTGGCTTACTAAGGAACAAATTGAAGAACAATTTCCTCATCTGTTGCAGCAGATTAGTGCAATGGGGCCCATTGCCTCTTAAGCGGGGAGGAATGATCAGGATTAAATTGGGAAAATATTGAAATCTAATTTTTCCAAAATTTTATATGTTTTAGTAAATTGCAATTTTGAGGGTCTTCGGTGCATTTCTGGACAAATATGGTGATGTTTCCGAAATTTGGTTCTAGATTATTTGAATACCTTTCCAATGCATCAAACGGTTTGTAATTCGGAGCTAGGATGAGAAAGTTATGCCTTCTCAAAGTGGATTGAAATTTTATATTTAGTTTTTTGATAATTTTGATAGTTTTAATAGTTTAATTGTAATAAACATTATGATGACTCTTCATTTCAATTCCAAGGGATTTGTGTGACCCTTGGGATACATTCGACTTGTATAAACTACAATTTTGAATAGAATGGAGACAGTTTTTGGTTTGCAATCTTCTTGTTGTCAATTTTTGTGTTGAAATCTACAATACCATAGGTATCACACTAGGTATTGTAATCTGGTTTTCATAAATCAGATCAGTTAATTAGAGACCTCTACTCACACTTATGTCGAAGTCCCAAGCGATTTATGCAATTTCAACACTTTGCTGATGGAATAACTGATGGGAACAAGCTTATCAAGGATAATGATACCAGATGGATCTCTTTGGATGGTCCTACACATTGAGTGTTTTCAGAATATCCATCCTTCATTGGACTATTTCACACACCTCATGACGAATAAAATGAACTGAAATTTCCTGAACTTCTTCACAGGTTAAGAAATTTAGAGACACTCTTAAATTTACTAGCTCTTCTGCCCATACTATAGAAAATGAGGAATATTATGAAGGCTAGCCAAAAAAGAGCTCTATATATTGTAGAATATGCTACGCTACGTAACATGACATGCATGACCCTCAATAATCTCTATCAAAATCAACCAACACTACCTGATGAAAAATTTGTTAAGTGGCAGAGACTCATAGATTTGAATAATCCTGATAACTTTTTACAAATCAGTGCAGATGGGAAGGTATGTGCCAATGTATGGGGAGTTGAGGTACCAATTCACTTCTATGCCACAATCAACCCCAAGGAACTAGGAAAGCGCCCCAGGAAGCAACTAGCAAGAGTCACAAGGGAAGATTTCGACAAGATTTTTGACACTGTAACTACTTCTGTGAAGAAAATTGCATATGATCTTTCCTCACAAATTAGAAGTAGATTCCCTCCTGACAATCTTCTCGAAGCCATGTCTATTCTGTTTCCTCATTATTGGAGCCTCAACATTGCATCTAATTTTTGAAGTAAGCTACTGATTTTGATAAAACAGTTTTGCACATCCACAGAATTGAATGGAGTAACTATAACTGAAATATTAGATGAAACTCATCTTTGAGAGCAATCATCTCATTTTGCATACAATATGAAAGAACAATATGCTGAAATGGAGAACCCTCGTGAAGAGAGATCAATAACAAGGCTTTCAAAAACTATAGTTGAGAACAAAATGTTACGTGATTCAATGCCAGAATATGTGAAGCTTGCTGATTTATGTCTTACCATGATATAGGGTTTGGTGGAAGATGAGAGAGTTTTCAGTGTTTTGGGGTTCTTAAAATCAAAGCTAAGAAACAAACTAGACAAAAATTTGGAAAATTGCTTCAGTCTCTATACATCTAGGTATGATGTCCACACTTTTCCTTACAATAGGGCACTGCAAAGCTGGAGGTCCAAATGTGAAAGAAGAGGTCTGGGAAACACTTGAAACCAAAGTGCCAGTGGGACTATCACCCCATTTACTGGGCCTAATGGTAGCATTGAGATGCAGTTTGATGAAGGTATGTAGACTTAGAGTGAAGAAACTCAAACCATAGACAAGAATCAAGAAAGCTCTGAATTTGATGAGGATGAATGGCAACTGTAAAAGAGTGGTATTTATTAAAATTATTACTATATCTCATCATTCATATTACAAAAGCATATTACATTTTGCAATTAGAATTTAATACTGATTTGTAATTGTATTTTCCAACTTTCTATTTCTAGATTTAAAATAGCATAATAAAAAAAAAACCATAATGTGTTTATTGATACATAGATGAACTTCTTATTTATTTATACATGTTGAGTCTCAAATCTATGTGATACATTTCAGAACCATATGATACAATTCATCCAATAGTAATACATATGTCAAGAACTTAGATTTTCATTAATTCTTTCAAAATATAGCCATATGATACAATTCATTCAATAGTAATACACCAATCTATGTGATTCTCCATGCAAATTGCAAAAGTGAATACAAAGTTTCTGAACCCTTTGCAAATGACCCTGAATTCCCTTTTATAGAAACAAGAGAGCAACAACAACTCCTGTTTGATTCTCCAATGTCCATGCAAAAGTGAATACAAATTTTCAGAACCCTTTGCAAATTACCCCGAATTCCCTTTTATAGAAACAAGGGAGCAACAATAGGTTCAGGTCGAATTGCAAGTTTGCAACATGTGAAGACTGAACGTCAAAATCACAAACTCAGCATAGATTTATATGACCATCATAGGCCATATTAGCAATTTAACATCTGCTACATGTTTGATATCTCCTGTTCAAAAAATAGAGTTCAAAATTAAATATTAATTCACGCCATGACAAATTAAACATAGATAATAGCAGTGTCGAAAACCTACTAATCATAAATAGAGAAATGCATAAATGTTAAAGCAAGGGAGAATTTGAGAATACAAATTTACTAGTTGAAGTTTTACACTGTGCATCATAGATTCATAGGCTGGATTAGCAAAATAGCAAACAGAAAAAACATAAAACCTTGAAATTAAGAGTAAAAGAAGAAAATTGTGCAATACATACTATGATTCTTAAGCTTTCTATGCCAGTTTTTATAGGGTGCTACACTCTTCATCTGAAGGAAGGTCAATATTCTGTAAACTATGGAAAGTCAACTCCAACTTCATCAACATTCCATATTTAGAAGATTTACTTGACATCACTGTTACATCCAATACCGAATTTAGAGTTGTAAATGGTTGGATGAATTCCAGAAAGCTTTGGGGAGTTGTGTCCTTTGGAAGCAAGTCTAAATTAGACTTAATTTTTATCTCCATGCTTTTTCTGTAAGCTTCTTCTCCAATGAATTTATTTGATGGGTCAATAGTCTTAGGCAAACCAAGTTTAATCAAATTATTTATCTTTTCTTGCAGCTTCAAGATCTTTTTTCCATAATTTTCCATAACTTCTGATGTTTCCCTTAGCTACTAGAATTTTTGAATGATAGATGATGTCTCAACTGTGACATCAATGCGGCTCTTAAATCCCTTGGATGCCAAGTAGCTGTCACTAGAACTGTAGACTACTTTCAAAATATTTTTTGCCATATCCTCTTTTGAATAAACATTTATGCTCTTCTCATAGTGCCCTTTGATTTTCATATAAATTAGTCTCAGACTTTCAGTCAATTGAAACCATTCACACATCTTGTCACTCCTCTACATTATTTGCCACCAAATATTTTCTTGTCTATACTTCATTGTATTTTTCATATTATCTTTCAATCTATCCTCGAAAGTTTTTATTTTATCATTTGCATTGTGCAGGTCTTCATTCATTTGTGCACATTTTTTTCTTTCTTCCTCTACTTCCTCTTGCAAATGTTTTTCTTTTTCCTTCCCATGATCCAATAGGTCCTATAATTTTCTCATTTCAGCAGCAATAGTCTCATAACTTTTGTATAATTTTTGAAAACTAGCTCTTTCCTCATCAAATTTTTTACTGCTTTTCACCAATTTTTATGTCAGGTCCTTCAATTCTGCATCCATCTTCTCCTACTCTGCAATTTCTACTGTAGAGCCCAAATTTTTTATCCTTTTCTGTAAATCATTGCACTTGCTATCTGTTGCTTTCATCCTTAATTTTTTTCATTTTCCAGGTCTTCCTGTAACTTTTCTATTTGTTTCTCCAGTTTATTTTTCTCTCTCTACCTTTAGCAGTGAAGTGTAGACCACTTCATTAGTCCTTTTTGATACACTAATTTTGTCCATATTATGTACTTTGGAATAATCCATTTGGAGGGTGCTAACTTGAAATTCAAAGGGATCTATCTGACTGTGTGGTGGATTTTTATCTTTAGTTGTGGCCGGAGGCATAACAACCATGAACTTGATCATATCTTTATGTGGGTCATATGTTGGAAATACCCTGTTCCATGTAGGTTGTTCATTTACAACTTCAGTCAAGGAAACCCTATAAAATTCTTTCTTTTTTTCTTTCTTTGCTTTTTTTGTGTGTTCATTATTTTTATAGTAATCACAAAATTGAAAATTTGGGCTTGCTGAAGCAATTGAATGTTTGAAAGGTGACATAGGAATACCATAGGCTCCAGTTCCACTTATTCCTGTGGTTTTAACTAATGCTTGACTAGGATTACCAACAATAGTTCCTGATCTAGTACCACTCCCATTGACACTTTCATGTGTAGTTTTCATAATCTTTTGAGGTGTGATATCTGAAGCTACAAATGATTGATTTGTAGTGCCAGTGGCACTTGATATAGGATTCTCAATAGTATGAGATTGAGTATCTACCACTAGTGGCCTCTTGCGAGAGATTTTTTGTTGTTGCCCTTGTCCAACACCAATACAACTAGTATCAATAGTAGTACCCATGCCAACCCCACCAATCACAATGGTACTTGACTGAACAATAATAGGAATACTATCCCCAGATTCCCCACTAGTAGAAGTGGCACTTGATTCACTAGCAATGGGAATACCATGATGTGGTGGTGGTTGTGGATTTGAACCTGAAACAAATGTAGGTGGAACCTGAGGGTAATGAGTAGTACCTATCAGTGATGAATCTGAAGAATCAAGTCCAATGAATGGTTTAACAAGACCTTTTCATTTTGACCCTGATGGAAGTTGTACATAAAGTGGATACAAAATGCCCTCTCCTATGGGAGCTAGACCACCACCTTCAAAACCCACTTTTTCCACAATGCTTGCCCCTTTTCTATATTTGTCTTCTATTGCCTCAGTGACAACACCTAATATTTTAGGGACTATAGTAGTTGTTTGAGTGGGCTCAACCTCATACTAATCATCATCTTCACTCTTGTCATGTGTTGTTGTGGGATGCTCCATATTCCACAATTTTCTAAACTCTTTATCCTTGTTGATGGTCTCAAATTCTACACTTATCTTTGGTTCACCAAGATTACTCTTCATAGTCCAAAAATCATTTATTTTGGTTTGAGTCCAATAATTCTCTTTACATTCATGCAAAATTGATTTGGGAATAGTTTTCTTAGATGGATTATCAGATTTTAGGTAGAAATTGTAGGACCTCCTATTTTGGATGCCCTGGCCCTCCTCTGTTGTCCTCTATGTGCAAGGCCATCATTTGTGATGAAATTTCTTTAGTTGAAATGTTATTGTCATTTGCAATTTTCTCCATCTCTTTTTTAATCTCATTCTAGGAGTCCATGTTTCTAAGCTTTTCTAGCAATGGTTTACTTTCATGTTGACATAATGCTGAAGGGTTCCCATTTTTCTTAAGCCTTGCATGAACTACACTGATTGGACCATACTGCCATAGACCTTCATCTAAAAACTGTCAAAAAATCATATGCCACATTGAATGCTTTTCTATCAAATGTGAACCCTCCACATGAGAAAGGCAAGGAAGGAAATATGCTCTTCTTTTGCTGACCATGGAAATGCCTATCTATGCTCTCCAATTGTCATACATACTCTAGTGCAAATACCCTCTCTGTCACATGTATTGGAAGTCTATATGGTTTTACTATCGATGAGTAAAACCTTGACACAGTGAATTCTTCCACGAAGAACCAGTTAGGCAATTTTATTTGACTTTCGAGTTGAATGCAATCTCTAGAAGACATAGGCAACCTAGGCATTGGAGTGCTTGTAATTTCATTATACATTGGTACTAAAAAGAAGTCTACAAAATGGTTGTAGTTCTTTCTATTATCATGCATCCTTATCTTTGGTGCCCAATCATATATTGGACACTCTGTTCTCTTCCCAGTCTTCTCATCAATCTTATAGCTCACAATTTGAAGCTTGTTGGTCTTGAATATTGCACAATACTTGGATAGAAGGAGATAGCACAAGTAGGATGAGAACCTAAATGTCTTACAGGAACCTTTTTTGATCATTAGTAATTGTTTTTGCATTGATTTTACAATGTGCTCAATAAAATAATATCTTACTAGCTGACCTACACAATGGATATTATTAATCATTTCAAGAAGGCTTGCACCCACTTCCCTATCATTTTCCAATCCCAGGCAAAATGACAGCAAGGAAATAGTATCCCCAACCCATGGAACAAAAATCTTAGAATCAGAAGGAGGCTTATGATTATGATCCAACAAAATACCAGTACCACTCTTTATTAGACCTTTGATAAATGAATCTTTGCGACTTGGATCGAGACTCTAATAATGCCCTGCCATCTTTTCAAGGTTAATTTGGACATTTGAGTTTTGGGCTTCAAATCCTCGGTTCAACAAATGATCAAATTCTTCCTTGTTTATGGATAGAATTTCCTCTTTTGTATTTTTATTGACAATTTCTTTTTAATCTTCATCATAATTTTTGGTGCAGACCATGACAAAATCACAGCAAGGGAATACTTCAGGTAACACCACGCTTCCCAATCCAACATCCCACAATGCGATTTTATATGTTCTTTGCTTTAACATTGGGTTGAAAATAATAAATTTTTTCCCTACATGAATCTGCCACCTTACTAGACAATGCATATCTAATATCTATGATACACCTTTTAGCATGGATAGCAGGCTCATAAATATCATGGTATTCATCAGTGAAACCTGGTGTTTTTACCAGTTCGGTTAGGTACATTTAGTTTTTTACTTGGCTTCTTGTTGAACTACTGCTTCCCGTTTTCCCCATCACTATTGTTGTTAATAATTCCAAATAATGCTAGATAAAAACTTGAAAATGCTAGTCCTCAAATTGGACCACGAGATTACCAAAAGAAGAAAAGGCGGGATGTAAGTGTTCTAGATTTTACTCAGAATTTCTGTTTCACTAGATTGGCACAGACAGTCTCTATTGCAACTTGCATTCCTCAATCTAGTAGCTAGTTCTGAATCTCCCTCGATTTACAGGTTTGTCCATGAAATGAAATACGATTATGATTTATGAGTCTCTTATTTTGAAAACTCTAAAAATTAGAAAAGTAATACCTAAAGGGAAAAATATCTAGAATAATGTTGTAATTTTATTAATTACTATTAATAACTATTCGATGTTAAAGGACAGAACATTCATTACTTCAGTATAAATTATGAGGATATTAAGAATCATGTTGTAATTTTATTAATTATTATTAATAACTATTCGATGCCGATGGACAAAACATTCACTACTTCAGTATAAATTTTTAGGATATTAAATATAATACGTTCAATTCCAGGCAAATTTATCACAAATGAGTTAACTTCCCACATTCAGGCCAAAATCCACCCTAAGTCATTGATCTTTTCTCATCAAATGAATGAGGGACGAGGGTACCTGTTGTGATGTAACGGGTTTATTTTTTAAGTTTGTTTAATAATTTTAAACTTCTGCTTGAAAAAAAGCTTTATAGACTTAATTATATTTAATTAAATTTAAAACGTTTCAATTCTTGGTGAAATTCTCACAAATGTGTTCACTTTCCACATTCAAGCCGAAATCCAGCCTTCGTTGTTGATCGTTGCTCATCCAATGGACAATGGTACCTTTTGTCAGTTGTCTTGGGTACCATGACTTCTACCAGTTTTTGGGCAAGTCACCATACTCGTGTCACTTTTCGGGTCCATTTTTTAAGTCTATTTAATCATTTTAATCTTCAGCCCAAAAAAGAGCTTTATAGACTTAATTATATTTAATTAAATTTAAAATGTTCAAATCCGGGCGAAGTTCTCACCAATGTGTTCGCTTTCCACATTCGGGCCAAAATCCACCCTAAGCCATTGATCTTTGTTCATCCAATGGATGATGCTATCTGTTTACAGATGTAGTGGGTCCCACGACTTCTACCATTTTTCTGGCACGTCACCATACTCGTGTCACGACTCAATTTTTGGTTCTGTTTTCTTAGTCTATTTATATTTAATCATTTTAAACTTCCACTCGAAAAAGAGATTTATAGTCTATAAACTATAGACTTAATTATATTTAATTAAATTTAAAATGATCAATTCCAAGTGAAGTTCTAACCAATGTGTTCACTTTCCACATTCGGGCTGAAATCCACCCTAAGCTGTTGATCTTTGTTCATCCAACAGATGATGGTATTTGTTTACAGATGTAGTGGGTCCCATGACTTCTGCCATTTTTCTTGCACGTCACCATACTTGTATCACGACTCACTTTTTAGTTTTGTTTTTTATGTCTATTTATATTTAATCATTTTAAACTTCCACCCAAAAAAGAGAGTTATAGTCTATAGACTATAGACTTAATTATATTTAATTAAATTTAAAATATTCAATTCTGGCCAAAGTTCTCACCAATGTGTTCACTACCCACATTTGGGCCGAAATCCACCCTAAGCCGTTGATCTTTGCTCATCTAAGGGATGATAATACCTATTGAGAACTTGAGTGTTGTCAGATGTTGTCAGTCCCATAATAAGAGACATTTAAATTTTAAAGATGTGCAATAGTTTGAGATAACTATTAAATACAATGTTAATATTATTTTAAAAAAATTGAAATTCAAAAATAGTATAAAACATGAAACTTAGTTTCTAGAATAAAACAAATAAATAAATAAAAATATAAATTTTTATATACAATTTGAAAGGTAAAAGTTTAATATAAAAATGAAAACATTCAAAATATGTTTATGATATATAATATTAAAAAATAGTTTAAAAATATATATCAAAGTTCAACATAAACTTAGTGTATTAAT
This sequence comes from Cryptomeria japonica, assembly GCF_030272615.1. Classification (NCBI taxonomy): domain Eukaryota; kingdom Viridiplantae; phylum Streptophyta; class Pinopsida; order Cupressales; family Cupressaceae; genus Cryptomeria; species Cryptomeria japonica. The sequence goes on along the minus strand of NC_081415.1, from coordinate 114,636,659 downwards.
TTAAAAAAATGTGCAATCTTCAACCTGTTAAGGCGAGCAAATTTGGAAAGTACAAATGCCAAGGTGGTGATTAATTGTTGCAGAAGGAGTTTCCTGTGGCAGGTCGCACGAATAGAGGAAGGGGAGGATGACAAGAAATCTTTTCTTGATCTCATGGAATTAATGCCTTATCGTACACATTCATTACCCGACCTATAAGATGAAGGCAAAATTTATAACCTTTTGATCTTTGTGCTAGTTTTTACTTTGAGGCAGAACAAATCTGTAGTTCATAGCTTTTGTAAGACATTTTTTGCACAAATTTCTTTTGAAATTGTAGGTGACCATGGAGGCCAATTTCACACTACGAACATACAAGAAGTTGGTGCCCTTTTTGAGAAAAAGTATCTGATAAACAAATGCAAGGACTGTTTAGGTTTAAGGAGGATAAGTTGTGGGTGACAACTTGACTGATTCTTGCAAAGGAGGTGGAACATATCAGTCACCAGTATCGAACTAACATGGATGTTTACTCTCTGATTCTAGCCTGGGCTTATGAATTCAAACCGAAGGTGGAAAAGGTAAAACTTACGTTGATCAAATTGATTGATGGGTATTTTTTGACTAACCTGCATTCAATCTTGGAGTGGGTGGTGTCGAGAGTTGGCATTCGAATTAAGGAAGGGGATGACTAGGAGGAGTTGCTTCCTTTTATTCATGGCCCAGAGGATGAAATCAATACCAGTGTTATGAATGTGCCCGAGCGGAGTAGGAAGCGATGAAACTCTTTGTGAAATTAACCAGGGTGGATGAAGTCTTGAAGGCTTTGCATGTGGTAGCAAGGATGGAGGTTGGTAGGGAATTGAGAGATAGGGCTGAAGAAGGAAGGGCCATATAGCTATTGGCAAGCTTGGAGAGCGACCTTGACTTTGGGTGCCTAAACCACATTCCAAAAAAATCTCAAGTGGCAAAAGGGAAAGCATCAACCTCCGAGGAGGGAAGGGACTACGAGGAGGCAACCTAGGGGGATAGTGACTAGTGAATGAGAGGCCTATTGTATCGGCCATTGTTTTTAATTTGCTTCCAAATAATTTATTACTACTGGAACATTTGTTATGGATATCCAGCAATGAACTGGTTTTTTTGTTTGCTCTCTATAAGTTGTGGGCAGTATGGTTTTCTCTCTGTCTGTGTTTATGCATGAATGACTACAAATTTTGTATCTTGAAACTTTTGAATTAATAGAATGAAAAAACCTTTACCGATAAACTTTTGTGTCTTGAAACTTTTGAAATTTTATATTTTGAATGACTATATTTATAAAATTATAATTAATAATTAATGGAACGAACTGAATTTTTTTTTAATAGCAATACATAAGAAAGCTCATAGTATTAAATTTATTTCCTTTGTTTAACAAATAATTGAAATAACGTAGGTCATATACAAAATGCATTTGAAATAAATTAATTAATAAAAATGAAATAGAATTATAGAAAGAATTATTATATCCATAACACCATAAGAGGCAAACTTAAACAAACTGGAATTTCAAAAATTATCATTAATATTTATGCTTTGAAAATTTACAATTTTTTTCATCTCAAGTTTGAGACCCTAAAAAACTTAAAAGCCAAACTGAGTGAGCCACCTAGCCTGTTATGTTTCGAGGACATAGGGAAAAGAAACTACTAGGGGCCTAGGGGGCAGGGCTAGGGCATAGGAAGTGGATGGTTTACAACTTAGCACTAAGAATCCAGCCCTCCTTCCATGTAGAATTCTTCAGACAACATAAGCTAAGAGAATTCTTCAAGCCAATTGTAGTTTGGAAAGTCATCTAGGAGAAACCATTTTTAGAGGAAGTCCCTGCCAATCCATGCCCATTTCCTATGACGCGTTAACTGCTCTACATTCAAGTTCAAGAGAAATGGTTGCCTGGCCACTGACACTGATTGGTCAGGGAGGAGAAGCTTGGATAATTCACTCGCCCAAGGGATCCCCACCCCTACTTTTGCAAGGATGAAAACAGTAATGTCATCTCCAAGGAAGTCTTCCATAAAAACCTTCCTCAATAGCATTAGCATATCCACCTCGTCTCCTCTAAGGTCTAGAAGAGATGCTAAGAAACAGGATGTATTGTCTGTGTTAACATGATACCTATTTTTTTGTTTCACAGAAACTCTCTGCCTAGCACCATCTGCAAAGCCTCATTGGTGAATGACCCAACCTCCTTGCAGACTGATTGGAGGGTTGGATCTCTAATGGAGCCTAGAAAGGCCCTCTGGTCCTATGCAAAAGTGCTTCTCAAGCAGATGGGAGTGTCCATCTTGAGAAAATAGATTAATAAATTAAACAACCTAAGCCTATAAACCTAAACCCAAGGAAGAATTTAAATACAACTCTGATGATTTATCTACCAAATGGCAAAGGCTAATTGAAGATGAAAGATGTAGAGATCATATATAAATAGTTTAAGCTCTTGATTGTGATAATTACTTGTTAAACCGTATTAGTTGCTTTAATTTTTTTAAAATCTTTCTTATCTCTGCAACTCTTTCCCATAAATGCACTATTGTGCGAAAATGGAAACAACTATAAACTAGTACCAAGTTGGCAAGTATCACATTGGAAGTCATGGAGAAAGAGTGGATTGCAATTACTGAAAAGATATTTATTAAATGAATGAAATTATTGATCATGATTTGTGACATTTGATACATGTCTATTAAATCCAATTCCATTCTAGGCACTTTTTGGTGAGCTATGTTCTCTTCAAAAAATTGGGTTGAAATAAAACTTCAACCATTGATCTACGATAATCGAACGGTTTAAAATCATTGATAGATTTTAGGTATGTGTCATCCTTCACGTGTCAAAAAGGCCGCAGTTATTGATACATCATGCAGAGTCCGCACTCAATGTATTGTGAATTTATGTGATATTATGTAGTGATTTGATGTGATTTTCCTTGTCTATTAATGACAATGAATTCATGAAATTGCCAATAAATTATATATTTTTCCATAAATAACAAAATATTCACTAAAACAAATTCAATAATTTTCAAGCAGTAGATAAAAATCGCCAATACATTTAAATAATTTTTCCTTCGAAGTAAAAAAAAATTCTCATACAATTATATATTTGTTCCTTTTAACAAAAAATATTCGCCTCCCACAAAAAATATTTTTCCCATAGAACAAGGTATTATTCGCCATAAATTTATGGAATTTTCGTACCCTAGAAAAAAATCGCCAATACGAAATAACTTTTTTTCCTATTTTTAAAATTTTTTTTTGCCATCAATATGAAAATTCCACCCCGAAAATAATGTTTGATTCACTAGGATTTTACACAGTTGCCCAGGGGGTGGTTTCTTAAAGTTATCCTTGGTGTGCATCAAAAAAGTCATATAGTTAGACTTAGTATTTTAACAAATCCTTTGGCAGAAAGATAGTTAAGAGTGAGTACTAGAAGTTGTATACTTTTTGTAATTTTTTGTTGAGTATTTGGTTTTTTAATGATTTTTCCAAACGAGCACATCCTAAAAATTAGGTACATATACGTGTGCGAAATATAACTTACACCAAAACAATCAAAAATGCAATTTTTTTTTTAAATTATGAATAATCAAGTGCACTACAATAATATACAACATTTTTAAAATTTGAATAAGTAGATCAAAAGTTATTAAAAAAATGCTACATGTATGTCTCTGAGAACTATGGAAACACTAGTAAAAGAAATTCAATTATAATATGTAATTGTTGTTCAAATTTAAAAAAAAATTATGGTAAGAAAGATTAGAAGATAGGTGAAAATATGGTGGCAATTTTAGAAATACCCAATTTATGAAGTGTAAACTTGATGATGACAAAGTCAAGAAACCAAGTTGATAAAACAATACAAGCTAAAAAGGAGGGAAATGGAGGGAAATCAAACTTCCAACCCGCATCTTTGACATAGTCAAAAGCGTGTATGACTTTCTTTTGTATAGAGACCGCATCTAGGTTTTTTTTTTCTTTCTAAAACTGCGTATGGGGTGTTTTTTCAATAAGAAACCTGTGCACGGTTCTAAAGATAAAATAGCATGTACGTGGTTCTACATGTGATAGTCCATCGTAAAAATATTAATGTGTGTGTTTAAAATGTGTGCGTGCATACATATATGTATATGTATAATATGTAAAATATGTATATATTGTATGTATATATAATATGTGTATATATACACACATGTGTGTGTATGTAATATTTATGTATATGTATATAATATGTGTATGCCATATGTATACATATATGTATGTTTATAATATATACATGTACAATATATATAATATGTATGTATGTGTATTATCTTTTGATAAATTATGTGTATTATCTGTATATGTGTATGTATATGTACATGTATATTGATACTATTGTCTTTTAATATCGTATTGTACATTATATTCCTCTCTCTCTCTCTCTCTCTTAGGACCCCACATAACACCTAATGACATAATGTAAGGTCCCTTAGCACACATATGAGCCCTTAACACCATATGATGTCCTAAAGGGTCAGATGATGTCATAAGGGGTCATATGATATAATAACACATGTAGACCCATTATGACCCTAAATGACCCCGAATGATGCCATATGACCTCTTTGGACCATGTATGATATCTCAAGGTGTCAAATAGTGTCTTAAGGGGTAATATGGTGTTTGAACACATGTGTGGCTCAATTAGGACCCCACGTGACCCCTAACGACATCATGGGACGTCTCTTTCTTTCCCCCCATTTCCCTCCCTTCCTTCTCTCTCTCTCTCTCTCTCTCTTAGGACCCAACATAACACCACATAAGCCTTTAGGATCATATCATGTCCTAAGGGGTCTTACGGTCTCCTGAGCTAGCAAGATGAACCTTTATTAAAATATAAAAAATAGTGCCAATACTACTTACAAAATTTGACATCTAAGGGGTCATATGGTGTCCTAAGAGGTCATAGGACACCATATGATCCCTTGAAACTCCATACAACCCATAGAAAAACCATATGGTGTCATAAGGGGTCATATGGTGCCTTAAGGGGTCGTAGGACACAATATGAACCCTAACGACACATTACATGACCCATAATGACACCTAAGGGGTCATATGGTGTCCTAAAGGGTCATAGGATACTATATAACCCCTTAGGACATGACATGACCTCTAACAACACCAAAGGGCTCATATGACATAATATGACTCCTTAAAATATGATATGACCCATAAAGACACCTAAGGGGTCATATGGTGTCTTAAGGGGTGATAGGACATTATATGACCCCTTAGGAAACAATATGACCTCTAACAACACCTAAGGCATCATACGACACAATATGACCCTTTAGAATATAATATGAACTATAATGACACATAAGGGGTTAGCGGATACTATATGACCCCTTAGGACATGATATGATCTCCAACAACACCTAAGGGGTCATATGGTATCCTAAGGGGTTATACAACACAATATGACCCATAACGACAACTATGAGATCATATGGTGTTCGAAAGGGTCAAAGGATACCACATGACCATTTAGGACACAATACAACCTCTAATGACACCTAAGGGATCATATGGTATCCTAAGGGGTCACAGTGCACAATATGACCCCTTAGAGTACAATTTGACCCATAATAATACCTAAGGGGTCATATGGTGTCCTAAGGGTTCACAAGATACCATATGACCCCTTAGGACATGATATGACCTTTAACGACACCTAAGAGGTCATATGGTATACTAAGGGGCCATAGAACACAATAAGACCCCTTAGAATACATTATGGCCCATAATGATACCTAAGGGGTCATATAGTGTCCTAAGGTGTCATAAGATACCACATGACCCCTTAGGACATAATGTGACCTCTAACGATACCTAAGGGGTCATATGGTATCCTAAGGGATCATATGACACAATATGACCCATAACAACACCTAAGGGGTCATATGGTGTTCTAAGGGGTCACATGATACCACATGACCCCTAAGGACAACATACATCCCATAACAACACCTTATGGTGTCGTAAGGGGTCATATGGTGTCCTAAGGGGTCATAAGATACAACATGACCAACATTCTCTCTTTCTCCCTCCCCTCCTTTGTCTCCCTTTCCCTAAGGGGTCATATGGTGTCCTATCCCCCCTCTCTCTTTCTCTCCCATTTCCATCCTATCTCCCTCCCCTCCTTTGTCTCCCTTTTCCATCCTCTCTCTGCCCCCCTCTCTATTTTCCTCTCCCCCTTTCTCTATGTCCCTCTCCCTCTCCCTGCCTCCCTCCCTTTTCCATCCTCTCTCCCCCTCTCTATCTCTTCACCTCTCTCCCTCTCTCCCTCTCTCCCTCGCTCTATGTCTCCCTCTCCCCCTTTCCCTCTCGCTCCCTCCTCCTCCCCCTCTCCCTCTCCCTATCCTTCCCTCCCTCTCCTTGCCTCCCTTCCTTCAAATTTTCTTTACTAAAGGAAGCACGTACAGGGTTTTATTGAGTTAAAACTGTGTACGAGGTCCTAGGAATATTAATGTTGGCTTGCTAAAAGTGCTTATGGGGTTACTAAAACTATAGTGTGGGTGGTTCTGGGCATACTTTTAGTTTCCCAATAGCCTCAATGACCTCAAAAGAAGTTTTTGAGGTCGTTGAAGGCCCCACTACAACTGTTACTATGCTTATGTGACTGTTTTATATGTTGAAGTAAGTGATCTTTTATTTTACATGATTTCAAATGATTGAATTGTTGTTCTTATTAGTTTGGTTGATGATATTGTGATTGTTTAATAGTTTTGATTCAAAAAAATATTGATAATGCTCAATTATATGATTATTTGATTGTTTAAGAACTTAAATTTACATATATATGTAAAATGATTCTATTTAGGATAATGGTATTGACGATGTGAAAGAACAAGCGAGGAACGATGGAACAATGAGAGGCTAAAAGGGAAAGACAAAGGAAATGTATGAAGAAATTGTGTGACATAAGAACAATGGGACAAGAAGGTACATCATTCTCAACATCTCAGTTTTATTTACAACATAATGCACCTAATGCAATTTAAGAAGAGATATTTTATTTACCATATGAACCTAATGCAATTGAATAAGAGAACACATTGAATAATCAATTAAATTGTGAACACACACCAACTCTATTTGATGAATTGAATGTACCGAATGCACACAATGCATTGATGTTAACATCTCTATAATCATTCGTAGGAAACCAAAGTATCTAATTTACATCAATGAGAATATTTTGAAGCCAATACCTGATAAATTGAAAGAACGAACTTGTAGGAGAATGGTTTAAAGAATATGGAAAAACTATTTTGAAAACTTAAATCAATCTATAAGATACCAATTAATTGTTGAAATGATTAAAAATTTGAATTTTAGAGAGACAATGAGGATTCTAGGCCTAAGATCATTCAAAACTAATAGCAAAAGAATTATTGTGAGAATTCTATTTGATGCATATCAAGATACTGGTTTAAAATCACGTACTAAACATTCTCATGTTACTCTAGATGTCAATACATTAACCATAATGAGCAAGAAAATAAAATAAAATCATTTGATAGGTAAAATATGTAAGTCAGTAAACATTAGTAGAGCAACATTACATAAAGTAGTAGATAGGCGGGATAAAATAGAGGATTCTAACAATAATTCTCTTTGGGTATTCTTGGGTAGACTACCACGCAAAGACAAGGTTGTTGTTGATTCACTAAGAACATTAATTCAAAATTTTTGGCATGACAACACACGGGTTTTGCCTAACCAAAGAGATGTTGTTAGAAGGAGAATCAGATATAGAAATCATTAGCCACATGCTAAACACTATTTGGATATGACTCAAACAAAATTTTCTAAAAGATTCCTTGAAAAGTTTCCTCAAATAAGAATTAGTCAAAGATTTTTTGAAATGGGAAAACCATTTTACGTTAAGATTAATCATGTACGCACCACGTGTTGTTGTAAGATGCATATTGAATTTTTCATGCAGTATGATATTGTTAGACACAATGCACCATTGAGAGGGGGGTGAATTAGTGGTTCTCAAACTTTTCTCTTTTGTTGTCCTTTGTGAGCATGTTGGTTAATGGATCTAACTCTGTGCATATTTACCATTTTAGTAGGGAGACCTACACAAGAGAAATCACACAAGGAACCGTTAGAGTAATTGGGTATTTACTTGATTAATTAAACAATATTTGTTTAATTCTTTAAGTTCCCTATTATCTTTTTACACTTAAGCTAACATTAGGTGCATAATAATTAATTATTTTATTAATTATTATGTACAAGCCTAGGTTTTCCCTTTTAGGGTTTATTGGCCTATTAGAGGTTATTTTTATTTTCTTGGTATCATTATGACACTACACATTTTTTGGTGAATATTAAGTTCTCCTCTTTTGAGCATATTTTCTGTGTTTCTATTCTTTAGATTAGTTTTTGCTTCATTGCTTCTCCTTGTAACATATTTTTTTAGTTTGCAGAAGATCTTTAGGCTCCTATGGTGTTATTTTTCTCAACTCCAACATATTATCAGAGCTCAGATCTACAACTATTTGTTCTCTTTTTTGAGAATTTTTGCATTGGAAGCAGATCTAGGGTTTCAAGCAATTTTTTTGTGTGTTTAGGGAGAGGTCTTTTTTTTGAGCACTTTGGGCCTAAAAGGACCTCACCATCGTGCTCACAAGGCCCAAAAACCCCTATAGTCATTTAAAATTTGTCTATTTTTTACTCTTGAGCATTTGGGTGAATTTTTTCTCCAAAACTAGGCCATACCACTCTAGCATGGAAATCGAGAAAATAATTTCAAATATTTTTTTTGCCTTTTTATGGCATACAGGCCAGATTTTGATTTTTCAAAAAATCATTTAAAAAAATCAAAAAATCAAAAAAAAGAAAATAGACGAAAAAGGCAGTTGTTTCCACAAGTTTTTTTTGGTTTTCTAGGGCTTGCACAAGGTACGAGACCGACAGTCTAGCCGCCATATGGTGACCTACCCTACCAGTCTGGCCTACCTGCAAGCTACCGGCCCTCGACAGTATTCTTGCTGGCTTCGGCCCCCAGCAGCACCCTTTCCGGTCCCCGGTGGCACCCTCTCCGGCCCCTCATCGACCCCCACATTCTGGCCCATGCCAGCTCTTGCCTTCCGGCCCCCACCGGCCCTCCGCCCCACTGGCCCTCCGATCACCACCATTGGTGAGTTCGCCACCTCCACTCGGCCTGGTAATCATTGCCTCTGCCCAGCCCAGCCACCACCACCGCCGCCATCCTGCCACCTCCTTTTGGCTCCTCCACCAGACCACCACCCTCTAGCCTTTTTGAAGGGGGGTTTTTTTTTGGTCATATCTTGAGCATCTACAGTCATTTTTTGGAAAATGAATAGGCATCAGAAAGCTGATTCCAAGCCAGACCTTGTGGTGGTGGATTTTTTTTCCAAATCTTCTTTTTGACTGTAATTTTTCCAGTGAAAGTTGGGCTTCCTTTCTGCACTTCCAGGGGCATAGAATGGGCAAACATACTCTATTTTTTGAAAATGAATAGGTGTTGGAAAGCTCTCAGCATGCTCTATTCATAATTGGGATCATTTTTCTTAGAATTTTCATTAGGTACATGAGATATCAGTTTGAATTTTTTTTGCATATGCACTACTTCCTTCTCATCAGTATGTATTAGGGTTTGGGTTTATCTATTGTGGGGGGTGTTTTTTCTTGCTTTCTATAATTTATATCAAAAATCACAAAAACCAAAACTCTCAAAACAAACAAACCCTTCTGCATCTTCTGTCTATTTTGAAAGATCACATAATAAAAAAAACCAACAAGCAAGTGGAGGTGCAGGTACAGAGTTTTGTTCTCATGGAAGATCCTTCAGTTGAGTTGTTTACTTCACACAACTATCACACTTGGAATCCCAGCACCATGAGGCTTCTCAGGGCAGGAGGGTTGTGGTCTTATTTGGACGAGGTTCAACATGTATTACAGTGTCCTTATGAGATTCTTTAGCATAGGAACAAGATGGATGAGGCCATGGGTTTTCTCTCCTTGCATGTCTCAGATAGTCTATTATTTCACCTTGATGAGTTGTGCACTGCTCGGGCTATGTTGTTGAAGTTTGATTCTCTCTTTGGGAGGGTTAGTGAGATTCAAGCATTACAGATTGAGGTAGAGTTGGTTTCTTTATCCCTTGATTCCTTTCCCACCATTGAGGATTTCTTGAACAAGTTTAAGACTACCAAATTTGTTCTTCGGGGCTATGGCAAGATCAAGACAGACACAGAGTGCATTCACTTGATTCTTTCAAAGCTTCTGGATCATTTTCAGCTTTTTGCCTCTACTTTCTACTCCACTATGGATGGCTTAGGTGCTCATGTCAACATGCCTACCTTTGATGTCTTTTGTGAGTGTTTGTCTTGTGAGTAGTCTCATCTTTCTCACCAAGATATTCTTTCAGGATCCAAGAACAAAGCATTGATTGCTTAGTCCTCTAAGGAGAAACAAAAGCAAAAACTGAAGCCGAAGAAGCCTTTTGCAAGAAGTGAGCATTCCTCCAAGCCTACTTCTAAGTCTGAATCTAAACCATCATTTCCTCCCAAGCATGGGAAGTCTTCACAGTCTGGTGAGTCTTCCTCCAAGACTAAGAAAAAATCAAGAGATACTTGTAGTTTTTGTGGCAAGGAAGGACATCCAGTTTCTAGGTGTTGGAAATGTTTGGAGGCTTTAGAGGAAGCCATGCAGCAACATCACATCTCCTCACCTCAGGCATCTTCTCCTTCGACAAGGAAAGGTCATGCTCTAACTTCTCGAGCTTTGACCTATGGGTCCACATGGATACTAGGTTCTGGTGCTTCTCACCATATGACTCACACTCAGCAGTTGGTTATTTCTCTTGCCTCTTGTGGTACTTCATAGATTGTAGTGGGTGACTTAGTTCAGCTTTCAGTCTTGGGTTTAGGTTTTGTCTCATTGGATGGGGGTACTCTGTAGGATTTTCTAGTTGTTCCTGACATCTCGACGAACCTCCTATCCATTTATTAGATTTTCCACTCTAGCTCTAGAAAGAAAATTGAGTTCTCACCACATGATGTGGTTATTCAGGACCTCCATGATTCTGATTTAGTTGTTGCTTCTAGGATTGTTGATATTGCTTCTCATTTGTACATATTTGATGGATTTGAGCCCTCTGGGGGTGATGGTTCATCTCTTATAGCACATGCAGATTGAGTGAGTAAGATTTCTCATAAGCACTTGGGCCATGTCAATTATAGATATCTTCAGCAGATGAGTACACAGGCATTTGTTCTTGGGCTCCCACAGATTTCCTGCACTGATGGTGTTTGTCATGGTTGTGTGCTTGGCAAGCATCACCTAGATCCCTTTCCAAAGGGAAGAGCCTATCATTCTTTGGCACCCTTTGAGTTTATTCACAGTGATCTCATGTCATTTCCCACTCCTTTTTCTGGCGCCAAGTATATGCTCACTTTTATTGATGACTTCTCCAAATGTACATGGGTGTACTTTCTTAAGTACAAGTTTGATGTCTTTGATTCATTTTGAATCTTCAAGACATTTTTTGAGAAGTAGTTAGGTTGTTTTATTCAGCGGATACATACAGATAATGGGGGGGAGTATGTGAATCAGGCTTTCAGATATTTTTGCACTGAGCATGGTTTGCAGCATCAGTTTACTGTTCCCTACACCCCTTAGCAGAATGAGGTCACTGAGGATAAGAATACACCTTTATGGGAGATGGAAAATTGCATGATTCAGTCTAGGTCCATGGATTCATCTTTTTGGGCTGAGGCAGTCAATTGTGCCAACTGTATTTAGAATCGGATGCCTTACAAGGATATTCAACATATGACTGTTGAGGAGGCTTGATCTCATAACAAGCCTGATGTTTCTTTTTTCCGAGTGTTTGGTACTGAGGCATGGGCTATTATTCCTGATTCTCAGGGGAAAGCCATGGAGTGGAAGAGCCAACCACTCATTTTTGTTGGCTACTGTGAGGATGTTAAGGTGTACAGGTTGTTTGATCCTAATTCAAGAGAGCTCCTGTTTTGACAGGATGTTCAGTTTGATGAGTGCCTTACCACAGTGGATACCTCGACTCGAATATCTACTCCTTTACCTACTCCTTCAACTGCATCTCTTCAGGATCTTTTGAGGATGATTCTGATGATGGTGTTGATGATCCACCATCTCCACCTCCACCTGCTCCACCTCAGATGCCCAAGTGGGCTCTCTTTACTATTAAGGTCGTGGGTCTTCTAGTCGATGATCCTTCAGATACTCGTCAAACCTGTTCTCATACTATGGGTTCTATTCTTTTGATTCATGCTATTTCAGATGATCCTCAGAAGTTTTTAGAGGCTATCGGTCATCCTAAGTGGGATTGTGCTATGGAGGAGTATTCTTCTTTGATGAGGAATCATACTTGGGATCTTTGTCCTCTTCCTAAGGGCAGAAAGATGGTTAGGTGTTGCTGGTTATATCACACCAAGTATGTTGCTGATGATTCCATTGATAAGTACAAAGCATGTCTTGTTGCAAAGGGTTTCTCACAGGTTGAGGGTATTGATTGCTTCGAGACCTTTTCCCTTGTTGCTAAGATGAAATCCATTCACTTTGTACTATCTCTTGTAACTTCTCGCGGTTTGCTTGTTTTTGAGATGGATGTGAAGAGTGCCTTCTTGCATGGGGATCTACAGGAGGAAATCTACATGGAGTAGCCTCAAGGGTTTTTGTAGGATAGTTATTTGGTTTGTAGACTTTGACGTTCATTGTATGGTCTCAAACAGGCCCCTCAAGCTTGGTACTATGAAAATGGATTCTTTCTTTCTCTCCACTGGGTTCACCTGCAGTCACTCTAATCACACAGTGTACATTCAGCTTCTTGAGGGTGAGATCATGATTCTTGTGCTATATGTTGATGATCTCCTCATCACTGGTAGCTCATCCTCTATGATTCAACATACCCAACAAGCCTTGATGGATGAGTTTGAGATGACAGATCTTGGTCTTCTGCACTATTTCCTTGGTCTTCAGGTGATTTAGTCTTCTGATGGGATCTAGATTTACTAGCAGAAGTATGCTCTTGACATGCTTTGGCTCTTTGGCATGCTTGATTGAAAGCCTGTTCCCACTCCATTTCTATCAGGGGTTGCTTTGATCACCACTTGCCCCACTCCTTTAGTAGATTCTACACTTTACCGGTAGTTGGTTGGTAGTTTGTTGTACCTGATTCACACCCGTCCTGATATTTTGTTTGTGGTTGGTCTTGTCTCTCTATTCTCCCATGATCCTCATGAGAGTCATTGGCAAGCAACCAAACATATTTTACAGTACATTCAGGGCTCTAGTTCTCATGGCTTTCACTATACATCAAGGGACCCTCATATTATTGGCTACACTGACTCAGATTAGGCTGGTGATGTCACTGATCAAAAATCTACTTCTGGCTTTGTTTTCTGTCTTGTCTCTTGTCCTATCACATGGTCTTGCAAGAAGCAGATTGCTCATGAATTTGTTAGGTCCCAGATACAATTGATAGGGGGGGAGGGGGGGTGAATTAGTTGTCAAATAAATTCAAACCAAAAGCCAATTAACCAACTTGATGCTTAATACTGGTAAACTAGTTAAGTATGCTGATAGACAGTGTTAATAGTAATTTTCTATACCGATAAAGATTAATGCATGAAACATAAACATAAAGTCATCCACAACACATAATACCAATATTTGTATGTGGAAACCTTGTAAGGGGAAACACCACGGTGGGAAACCTTACCCACAATCAGATGATACTACTGTAGATAATAAGTGTACATAAATGGGGTCTGCACATGCAGAAAGGCCAACAACCTAGAGCTCACTACTCAATCACAAAATGGGAGTCACACTGACTACAGTTGGATGGTTAAATCCAATAAGAATGTACTACACAAAATAGTATCTTCATATACTGGATTCAGTACTGGTGTAATGCTAATATGCTTATACAAAAACCTAGCTTCACCTTCAAATGATGTCTTCGTGTATACCTCTGCTTAATCTCGCATATACCTTTACTCAATTCTTTTTCGCATTCCACACTTGATCTTACAAATAAGATCCTACATTTATACCATAGCCTAAGACCAATTTTAGTAGGTCGGCTCTACAAGATATTACAATAAACATTTTACATACAATATAATATCCGATGCAATAACCGATTAAACATGTCAGCTTAATGCATTTACATCAATAATAAATGATCTCCATAGCATGCCATGCTGATCTGGAAAAGACAAACCTATCAGTGTAACCCTAGATAACCTCGAACCTATTTGTTGGTAAAAGTAAATATGTAAATATGAATATACCAATGATTAATTCTTCAAAACAAAGTGTCCACATGATACCTTTGACATTATCAATTGTCTTCCATATTATTCTAGGTACCAGTGAACATTATATCCTGCCGATGAACCATATACCAATAACTGTGCCATAATTACTTTCTTGCTAGTGAATGTTGTTGGATCTCCAAAGTGCTTGTTTTCAGTGGGTGTTGACATCAATGACAAAATCATACCAAAATACCAACAATCTCCCCCTTTGGCATTGATGGCAACACAAGATGGAAAAACCATCAAAGTGCCAAAACAGAAATGCCAAATACCAAAAACCAACAATCTCAATTTCTCCCCCTGGGAGCAACATGTGTTTATCCAAAGATTTATTTTCAATACCAATCTAGCCTCAAAAGATAATGTGTTTTTCCATAGATATCTCTCCCCCTTCAACATCAAATGCCAAAGTTACAAAAATCAAGTTCATACAAAATACCAACTACTCCCCCTGAGAAGTAGCTTCCTCATCAAAGACCGGAGTAAAAGATTTGTCTTTTAATTCTTCCAGTGGACCATATACTAGTAACTACGCCATAGTTACTTGCTTGCCGGTGAATGTTGCTAGATCTCCAAAGTGCTTGCTTTCAATGGGTGTTGACATCAATGACAAAACCATACCAAAATACCAACAACATTATCATCTATAGAGGCTGAGTACCGAGCTGATGTGCTCACTAGTCAGGACATCTTATGGCTTCGATAGTTGATGACTAAGTTTGCTTTTCCTCCTAATAGTCCCACTATTCTTTGGTGTGACAATCCGAGTGATATTCATATTTCCCGCAACCTGCTAGAGCATTAGCAGATGAATCACATTGATCTTCACATGCATTTCATCCGCCAGTTGATTCAGGATGGTGTTCTCATTCTAGAGTACATTCCCACTACCGAGCAAGTTGCAGACATCTTTACGAAACCTCTTGCATCGCCACGCTATCTTCAGTTGTGCTCTATGCTTGGGGTGAAGGAAATTTTCCTTGGGGGGTCTTTATGAGGCCTTCCTTCCTTCTTATTTTAGCATGTTCTTTTATCTCTTTTTGGAGTGGATTTTTTTCCCACTGGGTTTTCTCCTCTTTCTCCATTTCATAGAGATTTCATTATATTTGGGTACCTAATTAGGCCTTGTTATCAAGACCCATGTTTCCTTCTTTTAGTAGTTGTTCTAGGTTTGAGCTTCTCCCTAAGTGTAGCTTAAGGGGGTGTTAGAGTAATTGGGTATTTACTTGATTAATTAAACAATATTTGTTTAATTCTTTAAGTTCCCTATTATCTTTTTAGACTTAATCTACCATTAGATGCATAATAATTAATTCTTTTATTAATTATTATGTGAAAGACTAGGTTTTCTCTTTTAGGGTTTCTTGACCTATTAGAGGTTATTTTTCTTTTCTTTGTATCATTATGAAACTACACATTTTTTGGTGAATATTGAGCTCTCCTCTTTTGAGCATATTTTTTGTGTTTTTGTTCTTCAAATTAGTTTTTGCTTCATTTCTTCTCCTTGTAATAGATTGTTTTAGCTTGCAGAAGATCACTAGGCTCCTATGGTGTTGTGTTTCTCAACTCCAAAAGGAACATCACATAACACCAATATATACGAGGAAAACCCAAGATGGGAAAAACCTCGGTGAGCAATGCTAGTGGAGACTACTGCTCCAATCCAACCTCACAATGAAAACATTGTTACAAATTTTAGGGCACCAACCCAAGGAGCACCAACCCCTGACCTTATGGACTACAACCCAAAGGAGCACCAACCCTTGACTTTAGGGCACCAACCCCTGCATTGAGCTACAACTTAGTGTTCTTAAAGTAAACTTCAAATACAAAAGTAGTTATCTTGTTACAAGTGAATCTTTCAACCATTTCATATACCTTACTCTCCTGGTGAGATACATTCTTTGCAACACTGACTCACTTCTCTTGCTGCTCTTCACTTACTAATTCTCTACTAGTACACCTCTTCTTCTCTTCTTCTCTGTAGGACATCCTCCTCATTTCTCTACACTTTACTAGTGCTAAACTCTATCAATCCACTATCTACCTTCTCTACAACTCTCTTCACTTTTTCTCTATTGGTATAACCACAATCGATTCTTCTCTTCACTCTCCCTCTTGTCTTAGATTCTCTCTGAGCACTCGGCTAATTTTATTAGACATATAGAATTAACACTTAGTCACTTCACAATAGCATAATATATTTCTTCTTTTCAGCAACAACACCTAACTATGTCTTTTGCCTTCATATTTATAGACTGGTTTTCCCTCCAAAAGCCAATTCAAATTCTAGGTGGTTAGGGTTCCTTCACCATCCTCGAGGAAAACCAAATCCAATCAGATCCTATCCGATCTAATCTTCTAGATTGTGAGTTGCACAACTTTTCTATTTACACAACTCCTAGATCATGCCTTCCATCTTTGGTGATATGCTTTTTACCCTATCGACTCGTCTCTTGGTTAAACACCAAGATTTGGTTCTACTATTTCCTTCATCCACGTCAATTTCCTCAATCACTCTTAGTTGGCTCGTAGTTGTCCTATAGACCTCAAGCCTCTAACCACTGCAATAGATCTGAAACATATCTCATGATTTGTGGGATCTTCCATTAATGTCAACCAACCTTGCAACTACCTTGTCTATGTACATTCCATCTTTATCCAAGCTTGACTCCAAGTGGAATCTATGTCAACCAACTGCCATCTTGGCTCTTCATGACAGTCCAGATCAGATCACCAACCAAACCCTTCTACCCATTTCTCTTCTCTACTAGTATACAATCCCTGTCGGCATCTCACACTCTACTGGTTAACTCATTATGTCTGCTCTCTGCTTAACTGTCAGTGGAAAACCTTGACCGATCGTCAGAGATGTCTCTCTTGAGCATGCTCATTCCCACGAGGTGGGAAGACATCTACATCTGGAACTTGCACATATTACCCATGGACTTACATATTGGTAAACCTTCTTGATGACACTCTATGATCAAGCTTCAGCAAACACCATCTTCAGTCAGGCCACTTCCTCTGTTTGCATCTACTCAGCCTTGCCTTTTCCTTGATCAACTAGGACTATATCACAATCAGTTTTTCAAGATGACAAACACATCACATTCCTTCTGTATTGGCATTTCAACATGTGTTTACCTCTTCTCTCTTATCTCAAAAAATCATGATGCACACCATGCATACCTAGAGAGAATTTCCACTTACCGGGGAGTGGCATCTTGCCTTTTGCATCCTGCAGTCTTCTCATTTGACTTCCCTATTTGTGCAAGTACATGTGATGCAGTGTGGACACATTCATTATCAGTCATCTATTCATATGGTGATTGGATCTGCATCAGGTGGGAGTCTTTTTGTCCTGAAACCTTATAGCATAATACCTATTCATTCTTCTCCTCCTGTGTTGATGTGATTTAGGTAACATTCTGCCTCTTCATCATAAACAACGACTCAAACACCTTGATCATCCTTCTTGTACACTAGTCATGACCTTTCAGGCTAACAACCAATCACTTGGTTGATATGCCTTCCCCATGTCAACACATCACTTACTAGTTGACATCCTTTCCTTACTTGTGATATAGTATACCAATATTGATCACCTTACCATCTTATCTACATAAGTCAAGCACTAAATCATGTCCCAATGACTCTCGGGGTCATCTTCCTTACCTTACCGGTGTTCTACAATAGAAGGTGATATCTAAGATATCTCAGCCTATACTGCTTCTTGAAAATGTTGCAAATACATCTGTCATGCTGGTAGGTACTCCTATACCGGTTGACATCAATGACAACACAATGCCAATAGATATTTATCGTCATATATGTTGTACTTTGCACACTAATAGTGTTTTGTAGGAATGCAATATACAAACACCTCCTAAGTCATCAAGAGAATTTACTTCTATTTTATGTAAAAGATATGATGGTTGCAGTTATTATAAGTTGTTGTGTTTGAAAGGTTCTTGTGCTACATGTGGTGGTTTACAAAATTTGCCAAGATGTGTACATTTGGATAGCACACATGAAATTGGTAAGAAACTAGTTTCTTCAAGAAATATAGCATCATAAAATTGGGATCCTTGTAATTTTTGACCACATTTCAGTCTTTGTATTAGCAGATGAATCCCTAAGCCTAATTGGAGACTTGAAACATTCTCATGACATCAAAAACTTACATTTTCATCATTTTGCATTTCCTTTTTGCTATTGTTGGTCCTAAATTTATGCAAGACAAGGGCATGGTGCCCATGTCCCCCCTAGGAAAGGGGATGGTGCCCTTGTCCTCTTAGGATAGAGGCATGGAACTCTTGTCCCGGCCCTATTTTGGGCCCCCTTTGATCCCCCCTTGCATTGGGCTTGTCAATTTGTAAGCGGGAAATTTTTTTGCTATGTCTGCCTAAGATGGGAAATTATCTAAACACCCCTAATTGGAAAGTATATAACGAGAAATTAACCTCCTATTTACATAGGTGAAAGGGAAAGTGAGAATAAGTTTATCATAAGAGAAAATAAGTGGATCATAAGGTGAAATTACAAGGCGACATTATCATCAACCATCAAGTATTCAAGCATTCATTCAAGCATTGAGCATTTCATGTCTCCTTTCAAGGGTAGGTGTTGCATTGAAGACAAGGATTCAACCATTGAAGAGGAGATTTATATCAACACTCAAGACATCCTATTTCACATATCCATTTAGGAAAATTCATCTGCAAAGGTATCAACATCTCAATTACATCCCCTTCTTGAGGTGGATTTTACTTTAGACATTTCCTTTGATTTACTTGTAGCATTTTAAAACCATTTGGTAAATTCCAAAATGAGGTTTGATGTAAAGGCAAATACCTAATCCTAACAACATTTTCCTCTCTTTTATGTGTGTAGGTTATAGGTGCACAACTATAATTACATGTTTAGGCTTCATTTTCAAAGATGGAAAAACCTTTTTTGGTACACAAATTTTTTTATGACCGTGCATAACTTATGCATGGTCCCTGCAAAATTTTCTTATATTTATAGGGAAGCTTTGTCTAGACATTCTACTGCTAATTCGAGGTGCACAACTTCATCCCGCATCTCTATCTCAAGATATAATCGTTTCTTTGTCATTTTTGCACTTAGTCTCAATTTTCTTAATTCAACTAGTCTACTACAAAAGAAGGTTAATTTAATTTCCTAATACTTTCCAAATTTATTGCAATTCACTTAGTATTCAATCTCTTACCATTGGGGATTGGATCTAGCAAATTCAAGCCCTCTTTTGAATGTAATGTGTGAAAAATTAAAGGAAATCCTTTGTGAAAATTTCATTCCAGTTTTGAGGGGAGTAAAGATTTCCACTTTATCTCCTCTCATCAATTTTCACCATATTATGGGAAAGTACAAGACAGTGACATATGAGTAGATTGAAAAGAAGTGAAGAGATGTGAGCTAGCAAAAAATGACATGTGTAGCTGATTTTATGAGAACATTTCAAGAGAAACTAGTTTATGAGTACATAATACACACACATAGAGCTGGGTGGTTATATGAAAAATTCAAGTTATGCAAGGACACATTTCCTCTTGGTACCATTATCTCTATAGTTCATTTTTCTAAAAATTATATAGTACAACCTCAAAATCAAGTGCAATCTATGTTTTACCATTCTACACAAGTTTCTTTTTTTGTACACATAGCATTCATACATTCAAATGATAACACATAGGAGGATAGAAAGGTTGTAAGAGAGTATCACTTCTACATAAGTGATGATCATACATATTTGTCAGATTTTGTGCAAGGATTCTTTCAATTTTTTTATTATAGTTTAAGGGAAAGGAACATATGATACAACCAACACTTAATAAGGTCAGATAATTGCACCTCATAATTCAATAATTCAAGGATATTATATTGGTTGAGTAGGAAAAATGTGACCAGTGATGTACAACTTTTTTGGAATTTTACTAAGGCTAGATAGAGAGAGGGAGAGCACAATGGTGCATGAGCATGACTAAAAAGAGGACTAGCTAGAGAATAATTGAATTACGAAGGTGGTGTTGAATTGACAAATGCAATAACTGTCATGCTTTATGAAGTGTATCCATACCTGCAACCACAATACACTCAATAAATCATTACAAGCAATGGTTAGTAAATTAAAACAATGAAAGACAGTACCATAGCTAATTGACTTATTGTCTCCTAGTAAATGCGAGTATGAAAAATGCTCTCAGATCTGATTATGTATATTCCAGTGACTTGACTACACTTAGATGGAGGATTTGAATGATGAAAATGCATGATCTAGCAAGAATAGCATAATTATGCTATATGAGTTCATGATTGATCTAGAAAATGAACTAAGATTGAGATGCAATTAAGCTAAAATTGAACATGATAATATTGCTAAGAATGATAAAATAGAAGCTAGATGCCTATAATAACAATGCATAAGATGAGAATGAGATGGGATGAAAAAACGATATGAAATTGGGACCCATATTTCTCCAAAATGAGATCTATTTATAGGATTCTCCAAGGCTATGGGTGAGGTGGCAAGAATCAATGGTCAAAGCTGATCTAAAGATATCAATGGTTAAATTGGAGGAGGATGGTAAAGGGAGTTGGATTAAAGGGAAAATCTATCATCTCTATGGTGAAAAGTGTCAAGAGGCTTCTAGAAGGATATGATGAAAGGGAAAACTTAGTGACAAGTGTCACAAAGGTTCTAGAAGAGGTTGGATGAAAAGAGACATGAAGGTACAGGTAGAATGGGTTATGTTTGGGAATGGTAGAAGTTAGGAGAATTTGAATTTAAAAATTCAAATAATAGGAAAAGGCTAATTAATCTCAACAACTCATAATTGATTTGTTTTTAATTAATTAGGGGAATTAGAAGAAATGATTTTGATGGAGGGAATTAATTAATTAAAGGGAATTATTGAAATGAACCTATTTAATAAATACTTAGATTTATTAATAAGTAGATGAAAGTGGAGGATTTAATGAAATTTATTGATGAATTCAATTAAACTAGGGAGGAGGATTAATTAAATAATTGCTTTTTTAATTAATTATCTTCAGACCATTTTTAGGTGTATACATTTTACCCCTCTTTGAAGTAAGGTGTGATGACATGTTCATTCAAAGAATAATCTCATTTTGATGATGATATTGATTTGGTAGGATGCCCGAGCTCTTGATTGCTAAATTCTGGTACAATGATGCCCCCTCGGGAGATCAATTGAGATAATTGATCTTTGGAGTTTTTGCGAGATTGATATCCCAATACATTTGATTTTATTTCTACTAGTGTGTTTGATGAAAATGCGAGTTCTTTGATTAGCTTGATTGCTTAGTTTGATAAGATTGAAAAATATTGGTTGATTAGATTGATAAGGTCGAGATTCAGCCTAGTTTCAGGAATGATATATCCTATATAAGACAAAGATGATCAAAGTGTCTGGTTTCAGGAAGGATTCATCATGTATAAGACATGATCAGAATGTCTAGTTTTAGGAAGGATACATCCTATATAAGACATGAATCAGAATCAGATCGTCTAGTTTCAGGAAGGATTCATCCTGTATAAGACGTGATAGGATAGATTAGGTTTGATTGATTGATTTGATTTGATAAGGTTGATTAGATAAAGAACTAACAGTTTGTTGATATCAAGTTACAAAAATATTTTAGATATGCTGATTGTTGATTTTGTTGAGAGAGATAGCATAAGATTTGGGCTAGGTCAACAATATCATGAGAGAAATGTGAGTCATTATTCTGATTGTGTATACACTTGTGATGATACTTTGATGATTCCTGTGATAGATTTAACCTTGGATAAAAGGAGCATGTTGGATCCCATGCAAGAATGAAATGCAAGCTAAAATGCAAATGAAATGAAATGGAATGACTGGACCAGTCACTGGATTATTTTGCATTTTTGTCCTCATTGAGATTTTTGAAATGTGGAAAGTGAGTGCAAACATCGATGGTATAATTAAACCATGATGACCTGGGCACTTCTTTCCTGGATTTTGATATAGCAAGTTCACACAAGCATCGAGGTATAATTGAACCAAGATGACCAGAGTGTTGCTTGCATAAAATAGGTAGTATTAATCATTTCAATACGCAAATAGGAAATGTCTTCTATGTTATTCTGATGATCATGTCTTGAGACAAATTTGCACATATTAATGATTAATTTTTAGACAATAGACAAGAAAAATATCATGTTTCTTGTTTGTTCCTCTAGTCAATGACATCCTGGAGTCACTCAAAAATCATGATAGTAAAAAGCAATATAGAAAAATTGAAACATCATGTTACAATCATTATCCAAAAAGATATTATCCATTGAAAAGTATGTGATGTTCTTAGATTGATTTCGTGATAGCTTGATAGTTGATAGTTTGATCTCATGTTCAATGTTGGATGTGTCTCAGTTTTCACTTGATAAGAGTTGTCTAACTTTTGTTTTACTTATTTGGTTAAGCTTAAAGTGATCAATAGTTTTGCTCCTAGCTAGGTATAAGATTTTGCCTGAAGCCTAGAAACAAAGTCGTTATGATATATCCAATGATCCAAACCATGGCAAGAAGCCACCTGGGATGTTTGCGTCTGTATAAATGCTTATGATGGATATCGATAGCGTTGATGGAATAATGAATGCAAGTGGAAAAATGCATGGACTAATAGATGGAAGAGCTAGCGGACAGATAGCACCTGTTTGCCAAGTTTTCACCATCTGTTTTTATTGCACTTTTTCATATATTTGATTTTTATTTTGGATTTGCTGCTTTTTCACTCTTTTTGATTTTTTTTTAATTTTTCACTATTGTTGATTTTTTCTGATTTTTCACTATTTTTGATTTTTCTGATTTTTCAGACATAGAATTTCTTCAAGTGCATGCTATTGATAGGTTCTTCAAGTTGATCATTGTCTTGTGTTGATAGCTAATATGCTCCTGACCCAAATACTGTTGTGACCACAAATGGACCTAACTAGTTTGGTTCAAATTTTCCTTTGTTTTCTCGATCTGCCTGGTTGCGTGGATTTTCCTTTAGTACTAGTTCTCCAACTTGAAATATTCTTGGTTTAACCTTGTGATTATAGCTCTAACACATTCTTTGTTGATATACCTTTAGATGATCAAAAGCATTTTTTCTGCATTCATGGATCAGTTCTGACTCTTGTAGTCTAGATACTCTTTGATCTTCATATGCGATGAGACCTTTTAGTGATACACGTAGAGAGGGTATCTCTACTTCGATTGGAAATATGGCTTATGATCCATATATAAGAGAGAAAGGTGTGGCACCTATCAGTGTGTGGATACTAGTGCGGTAGGCCCATAGAACAGGGTTTAGTTGAATATGCTAATCTTTCCTAGCATCGTTCACTGTCTTTTTGAGGATTTTCATAATAGTGTTGTTAGATACTTTTGCCTGCCCATTTCCTTGTGGATAGTGTGTTGTGGATAATCTGTGTTGTATTTTGAACTTCTCACATAGCTCTGGTACATCTTGATTTTTAAATGGTTGCCCATTATCAGTGATAATGGTCATTGATATTCCATAGCGACAGATGATGTAGTTCAAGATAAATGTAGCAATTTGTTTTCCTGTGATGTTTATGAGAGGTACAACTTCAATCCATTTTATAAAATATTCAGTAGCTACCAGGATGAATTTATGTCCATTAGATGAAGAAGGATTTATCTTTCCTACCACATCAAGACCCCATTGGCAAAAAGGCCAAGATGTTACTAAAGAATGTAGTTCTTGTGCTAGTGCATGTATCAAATTCCCATGGATTTGACATTGTTTGCATGTTCTTGCTATCTTAAAAGAATCTTGTTCCATAGTCGGCCAATAGTAACCCAAGCGTATGAGTTTTTTTGAAAGGGTAAGACCACTTGAATGAGTGCCACGAATTCCGTTATGGACTTCATCTAACGCCTTCTCAGATTCTTCTTGTTCAAGACATCATAAGAGAGTACCATCTAGAACGGTACTCTCATCAGAATGATTGCGCACAAGAAAATCTTGATCACCCTCGGTTAAGTCCATGTCAGTCGAATGTGATTCTGATTCAAGTAGGCTATTTCCTAACATTTGTTTTGGATACGTGTGAACTATATCGACTTCTACATCTTCTTCTTCCCTTTCAATTTCAAGTTGCTCTAGTTTGTTTTTCCATGATAGCAAATATTCTCCGGTCCCTTGATCTCTTAGCTGTATTTTTTTTTCCATGTTTGACAAAATTGATGTGAATGATGGTTCCTTGTATTGTGTTCTTGAAGATGTTGCCTCTTTGTTATGCAAAATTATGATCTCTTGAGTTAATTTAAGATTATTACAACACTGCAATGGATTTGAGTCTGTTGATATTGTATTTCCTTATCCATTCTATGGAAATCTTAAGCACTAATAACCTGTTGATGGTATAGCTTGCATATGATGTATCCATGGTCTCTCCAAGGGTATATTGCATGGTAGGTCCAAGTCTATAACTTTGCATGCTATGTCCTTCTGCAAAGGACCCACTATGATGGGTAATATCACCATTCCTTTAGATGAATTCTCTGCTTCATTATGTGTTTTGATTTTTATCTTTTTCTGGGGATCAACTACATCTTCTAAATATCCTAGAGAATGGACAAGATTCATAGAGAAAATATTCAAGTCATCTCCTCCATCTATTAGGACATGTTTAATAAGTATTCTATGAATAAGGACTTCAATTTGCAAGGAAGCGCTATGGGGATGTTGCAATGAATTAATGCTTGGATATGAGGGAGATAAGCTTTGAATAAGATCCTCTAAAATAGGTTTGATGGCAATTATGGATATCCCTAGGGGAACTTCAGCTCTGGATGCATTATTTGGCAAGGATGCTATGGAAGGTTCTTGCAAGCTTTCAGGAGGTGTAGGAATCGATGCCCTTGGAGAGTCATTTTTCTTATGGATGGATGGATCATTGTTAGACATGGGTGCATGATTTTTATCTTCTTTATCCAAATCCTTTAGGCATCTCTTTAAGAGGTGCATAAAAGAGACACCTTTCTTTTGAGATGTATTTGAATCCTTGTGAGGTTTTAACATAGTTGGATTTTTATTTTGAACTTGTTTGATTTCTCTAATATGTTGTCTTTTTACTTTTATTTTGCTTTGGTATGTCATGTTGATATGATCTTCAGCCATTGAAAATGTTTCTATTTCCATTTGAAGGGTTTGATTGTCTAAAATTTGTTTTGGGTAAGTGATCAATTATCAATTTCAAGGCAACATAGTGATATGACACTAAAAGAGAATTCAAGTGTTTAAAATTTTGCAAGTTTTTCGATCTTTTATTTAGGAGTGCAATGATGGTAGTTTGATAAGAACCAAGTCCAGTAGGAATGATATATCCTATGATGTGGGACAAGATTATCCTGACCAAACATTTTAGTTTCATGATAAAGGATGATTGATCCTAATGAGAAACTATGTTTGAGTGATCTGTTTATCAAAGAGGGTGATAATGGACTATGAGATGTTTAGATCTTGAACTTGTTGTGGGTGAGCACTTGAAAATATTAGGGTGTTTATCTTCTAGAGTTTGATTTTGATGGGTGATATTTTGACAAAGTGAACCAAGGAGACAATTTAAGCACAGATTGACAGATAATAGGTGTTTATGCTTACTGCAAATTGATCAGGCATAAATAATAAATTTGAAACAGGTATGTAGGACATAGCTCTGGATTGACAAATGCAGAGTTTCGTATGACATAAGATTTAGCTTAGGATGACACAAGATACAAAGTCATACGACAGAACAAAGTTTTTCATATAAACAATATCAACTTGTACGACTTGGGATTATAGACCATATGACAAAACACCTATCTCGTACAACACAGGATAGCAGATAGTATCACAAATGATTTTATGCAACTTAACTTATCTGACAGAGATTATGACTCATGCTATAGAGAATTATAGCTTGTGCAACAAGTTCCAGAGAATTATACAAAGTGTTTATTTTCCTGATTTTGATCTTTGAATTCTGATGATGTTTTGCTGATGTTTTCCAGTTTTTGAGGTGTTTGATTTTCTCATTTAGGGATGAATACATAGTAAACACATGATGTGATAATTGACTCCAATCAAGCTAAACCCTAAGGAAGTTGGTTGAGAATGAAAAGCTTTTCTTATTGACTTAGGTACACACCCAATAGCTAATTAGAATATGGCCGCTGAGTCTCACGCAATGGATTCTCAATGCCATTTATCTGACTCCAAACACTAATGGGTGCATGATATGGCAAGTGTCTTGGGAGAGTTACTATCTCTCTTGCACAAATATTATCACCCTTTCAGAGGTGAATTGGGTAGATTCTATTTTAATCGGAACTAGTAAGGGATCCGTTCGGCGTGTCGGGGTATAAACTCAATTAAGAGGTCTCCCAGACTTGAAAACCAAGGTTTGATATACTTGAAGGTATGGAGGAGAGTTATTTTCAAGTATTGTTAGTGCTTTGATTTTCATCAAAAACACATTTATTTTATAGTGGGTTGGATTACTTAGCGTTAGCCATTCCCACTTAGGTCATTCCCCTCTCACCAGCCTTAAGGGCTAAGATTTATTACTCCTTGGGAGGGCAAGCTAGCTAAAGAAATGTACTAATGAAAGAAAAAGGTGAGTCTTTCTTTCTATTGACCTAAGAAAGGTTAGAGCATCCTTGCCTATCATCAAATACACATAAGACATGATAGTTCATTTTTTATCCCAAATTGAAATGTGCCTAAAAATCTTAAAGAATACATATAGTTTTTGTTGAATCCTTAGGCAACATGCAAAATAAATTCATTAGTAGTCATGATTGTGTTTTTGAATTATATCTTTGGCAAGCGTATCTTCATCAATCGTCTTGTAGGAAAGAGTTAGGCTACCAAAATCTCACAAACCAGTCAGGGTTAGTGTTAGAAAATTTCAGATTAAAACCAGAAAACCCTAAAATGTAATCTGTTAAAAACCAGAAAGCTAGAGACTCGTACGACACAAATTTCCAGTTAGTACGAAATAACTTTAGATTTCACATGGGAATACAAACACACTCGTATGACATAGGAATGAGCTAGAATGAGTCAGAAAATGCTAAAGTAGATACTCGTACGACAAAGATTTAGCTCTTGTATGACAATGAAAAGGAGCTCGTATGACATAGGATCAACAATTTGTGAAGGTTAAAATGATGTCGTGCGACAGAAAAATCACCTCATACAAGTCAGGATGGTCGGTCATCCTGTGATGAAAGGAAGTTTGTACAAGTTGGAAAAGCACCTCGTATGAATTTCTAAAATAGATTCGGATAGAGATGAAGTTTGCTGAAGATTAAGAGGCCAAAAGAGATGATTTCGGCCACACGGTGGGTGCCAAAATGTCATGCTCTGTGAAGTGCACCTGTACCTGCAACCACAATGCACTCAATAAATCATTACAAGCAATGGTTAGTAAATTAAAACAATGAAAGACAAAACCATAGCTAATCAACTTATTGCCTCCTCGTAAATGCGAGTATGAAAAATTCTCTCAAATCTGATTATGCATATTCCAGTGACTTGACTACACTTAGATGGAGGATTTGAATGATGAAAATGCATGATCTAGCAAGAATATAATGATTAAGCTATATGAGTTCATGATTGATCTATAAAATGAACTAAGATTAAGATGCAATTAAGCTAAAATTGAACATGATAATATTGCTAAGAATGATAAACTAGAAGCTAGATGTCTATAATAACAATGCATAAGATAAGAATGAGATGGGATGCAAAAATGATATGAAATTGGGACCCATATTGCTCCAAAATGAGGTCTATTTATAGGATTTTTCAAGGCTATGTGTGAGGTGGCAGCAATCAATGGTCAAGATCAATCTGAAGATATCAATGGTTAAATTGGAGGAGGATGGCAAAGGGGGTTGGATTAAAGGGAGCACCGGCCATCTCTATGGTGACAAGTGTCAAGAGGAATCTAGAAGGATAAGATGAAAGGGAACACTTAGTGACAAGTGTCACAAAGGTTCTAGAAGAGGTTGGATGAAAGGAGACACGAAGGTAGGTAGAATGGGTTAGGTTTAGGAATGGTAGAAGTTAGGAGAATTTAAATTTAAAAATTCAAATAATAGGAAAAGGCTAATTAATCTCAACAACTCATAATTTATTTGTTTTTAATTAATTAGGAGATTTAGAAGAAATGATTTTGATGGAGGGAATTAATTAATTAAAAGGAATTATTGGAATGAACCTATTTAATAAATCCTTAGATTTATTAATAAGTAGATGAAAGTGGAGGATTTAATCAAATTTATTGATGAATTCAATTAAATCGGGGAGGATGATTAATTAAATAATTGTTTATTTAATTAATTATCTTTAGACCATTTTTAGGTGTTTACAGTAACAATTGTGCGATGGTGTAACTCTACAATGGGACCAGGTAATGTAGGTACGTCAATGTTTCATAGATATTTTTTGTTGATCACTAAATTTGACATTGAAAAATATAAAGCTTGTTGTACAGTTGCAGGATCTAGTGACATGCACTCATGTACAAGTTCAAATGCAAGTTCACTAGTAATTAATGCTAGATAGATTGTATGTTTTTTTCTCTTCATGTATGTATTTTTTGTGGGAAGAATGTGAATCACAAGACTGGGTTGAAAAATGGTCTTGTAGACTCTTGGTTCTCATTGATACTTATCAAATTCCCAGAGCAGTGCAGTTGAACCAAATTGAAGCATCAGTTGATATCGATCATGTAACCCATGTAGTGGAAGCAGGTGATTTTAGGGTTAATTTTATTGTAGAAATATTTTTGGCTCATTTTTTGGCATCAAACATTATTTTTGGTATTAATTATCATTTTATAATATGCAGGTCATGTGTACATAGTTGTTGCAGAAGAGAATAATGAAGAAGGAACAAATTACTTTTTGTGTCTTGTATTGAGCCTAGGAGAAAAATGACTACCACAATCATTGACGGAAAGGGTATTCAGTATCTAGTAGGGTCTATTGTCATGAAAGGAACATAGCTTAAGAGATACCCTATCAAGAATTTTGAAGTTTGGTTTTTCGAGGACATTGAAACACACAAACATATTCTTCATTTCTCTAACCTTATTGTTGCAACAAATATTCTATTGATTATGTATCGTGGTAGACCTCATAACAAAATTTTATGGAAAGTTCATGAATCTGACCACGAGGCATTACTTGACACAATATGGGTTAGAGCTGATAAGGCTGAATTGATTGATTCTACGGTTCTAGGTAGAATGATTTTGAGAATTTTGTATTTATAATCAGTGAATTGTTCTATATTAATTTTTTGCATATTTAAATGGCGATGACCTGATTCGCACATATTTAAATACCAAATTTTGTATAAAATCCCATGAGATGATTTGTAATACATTTTTTTGTATATTTAAATAGCCAAGAGCTGATTTGTCCATATTTAGAGGTAAGTTTTTTAATATATCATGTGACTATGTTTTGTGACTATTTTTTGAATAAATGTGAATATATGTGTCTATGTTTTAAATATCTTAAGGAATTTAATTTTATGTGATGTAAGAAATAATCATGGAGATCTATTTTGTATATTGTATAATCATGGATAATTATTTGGGTCATTATTGGGTCATTGGAGTCATAGATTGAGTCTAGATAGAATTTGAGAAAAAAATGTCATTATTTTGAAGAAAGTTGTCAAAAACATTGTCAAACAACTTCTAGATCATGTCAGTAGGGTATGAATCTCAATGTTTTGATACTTTGGGAGGCACAACAGGAGCATGACTCTCGTAAACCTTCCCACTTAGATGTGCTCATGATGTTTGTTTGTGCTTGGACCATTTTTGCAATAGACGAAAAATTGCTACCATTTGAAAATAGGTCCAAGTCGTCAAAAACCAAGGTAGGACATTGTAGAAGAGCCAAATGTAACCCTACAAGTTCAAACAGATTGATCATATTTGTCATGGATTGAGAGAAACAGTCTATCAAATTTTGACAATTTTTTGGACTCAGGGGCACTTAAGAGATTGCATCGGTAGGGTATGGCTCTTGATGTTTTGACTCTTTGGGAGACACAATAGGAGCATGCATAGCATAAAATTTACCACTCGGAGGTTCTTGTGATTTTTATTTGTTCCCACAATAGACGGAATCAATTCTAGCGTACCTTACAACTTTGCATTGCATGCGATTGATGGTTTTTGCAGCAGGCAAAAAAGGCTACCATTTGAAAATGAATCCTAGTCATCAAAAACCAAAATAGACCATTGTAGAATAGCCTTACATGATCCTGCAAGTTCAAATGGATCGATCATATGCATCATAGATTGGGAGAAATAGTTCATCAAAGTTTAACATTTTTTTGGACTTAGTGCACTTGAGAGATCGCACTAGTAGGGTATGGCTCTCGACATTACGATGCTTTGGGAGGCACAACATGAGTATGCCTAGCATAAACCTACCCACCAAAATATTCTTGTGATATTGGTTTGTGTCCATGATGAATGAAAACAATTCTAGCCTACCTTACAACTTTGACAACAACTTTGACAACATCTTTCAATTTTATTGGCATAAATTAAGGTCATAAGAAAAGAGAAGAGACTTACTATTTCTTCAAAAATGGATAAAATAAATTTAACACTAGTAATACGTCTGAGGGGAACAAAAGAAACATCATTTGCCATTTTTATCTTCATCTTTTTTGAATTTGTAGACAAGAAAGTAATGTTCAGCTTCTCACATTCACAAATGAAATTTTTTTACATCTTTTATCCAAATGACCCCAAAATTTCACAAATGACTTCAAATGACCATTAATGGTCCCAAATCACCTTATTTAGATAAAAAAATGGAGAAAAATATGAAAACCAAAATTTGACCAATGTGAGCATGAGGGTGCTATCGTACAACTCACATTGACAAATACTAATGAAAGGAATCAAAAGCATCCACTGATCATTACCATGGATCAAATCTGACCATTACCATTAAATTTCATTTTCACTGAGACAAGGAGTTTTGTAGGGTTAATTCAATATTTGAGAAATTTAATCAAATCATATTCAATGATTGCAGTACTTTATATTATAGATTTTTATTGTTTATATTCATATTTTTTATTACATAGACAAATATTCATTTAACTGTATCACTAATTATTTAATCATATATATATATATATATATATATATATATATATATATATATATATCAAAATACACAATAATCAACATAATGAATTTTTTTGTATGTATCAAGAATTTCTATCAATATCAATGAAATGCCTGATAAGGAAAATAATAGATATTTATTGGATTGAATATCAATATATATATATATTAAAAAGGTATGTCAAGTAATTACAAGTTTTACAAAAATATGGCATATTCCATGTCCAAATCGATATAGAATAAAAATGTAAAATATATCTACATGTTTTGGTTGTTCAATGACCACAACTAACACTATATAATCATATACAGTTTATGGTGGATCATCAAAATTGAGCCTCTTCGATGTAGTACACAACTCTATAGATAGCTAGAAAACCACAATTAAAAAGCTAAGTTAGAATCCTTTTGTAGAAAAAAGTTCATAATTATCAACATAACTATGCATTTAACTACAATTTATTTGCAATAGAAATGTAGATTACCTCATCTACTGCTCTAGGATCTACTATCTT
Organism: Cryptomeria japonica; assembly: GCF_030272615.1. Classification (NCBI taxonomy): domain Eukaryota; kingdom Viridiplantae; phylum Streptophyta; class Pinopsida; order Cupressales; family Cupressaceae; genus Cryptomeria; species Cryptomeria japonica. The sequence continues at coordinate 114,604,474 of NC_081415.1, read as the reverse complement.
CTCTATCTTCTCCTTGTCAACCTTAGGAGTTCTCTTGAATACCTTCTTCAAGGGCTCTGAGTTATGGTCGAACCATGAAGGGGGCTATTGTCGATTAAATATAATTAATCCAATGTACTAACATATATGCATCAAAACCTAAAAATCTATGATATAGAGAACAAAAGTAGAGCCTGAGATGCTTCTCCAATAGACTAAGGAGGGCTCACCATCGATGGAGAAGTTCTCGCCATCACCCGTACGAAAAATGATCAAGATTAACTACAATTAATATAATGATAAGTATTGTAGGTTCAAAACAATTAATGTAATTTATTAAAAAAATGTGTATCGGAGCCTAAGATGCTTCTCTAGTACATGGAGGAGGGCTTGCCATTCATGAAGCAACTATGGATATTTCTTATATGAAAAATGATTAGATTATAATTCATCACAAGTTCACATGTACATGTGCATACAATCATCAAATCAATAAAATAAAGTAGAGATACATACCTCTGCCCTCTCTTGATCTTTGGGCGTATTAGGTGCATTAAACATATCTACAAAGCTCAATGGTCGTTGCATGTAAAACACTAATTAATCTACAAATTCCAACTAAGACAATTTCAACATTTCCAAACATTTGTACACTTAAAAAGTATTAAATTACCTTCTTCCCATGTTTAGGCATCCTCGAGGATTTGTTTCGGTGAGGACTAGACCTAGACACAGAGGGGGTACCCTAAAAAACCAAAATTAACATGAGATATTAGTTACGGATAATATTAAATATAATCTAATAAATCTAAAATTAAAAGACTTGCATAAATTTCATCACAAAAATACATAAAATAAGGTGTACAAAATGTGATACCGCATAGCTCTATAGGCCAAAATCGATTGTTGAGAGTATGACATTGTCAGTCTGGGATATTTGGTCCCTTGACAATGCCTACAAAACTAAAAAAATTCAAGAATCAAAGAGAGCTAGTATATCTTGTATTTTTTTTTAATTCAAAGTGTACTATTCTATTTTAACATGTTACAAAATTTATACCTCAGACATCAAAGTTGCAACTGCAATAACTATAGGAGGAATAAGAGATGTCATTGCTGCATCCTGGAATTCATATTTATTCTATCAATTTAAATTGATCTATAAATGAAAATTTATATATAATAATAAATTTTAAGTATGATAAATAAAATGTTATGAATTCAAATCAACACACTTGTGTCTGCGGCTGACTAGAAAACAACATGTCCAACAATTCATCCATCAATGTCATATCCTCAGTCATGCTAGTCTTACATCTGCTCCTACAAATCATGCATGAATGGAATGTGGAGCCATCTGTAGTGGTCTTGTCATCCATCACTATGCATATTCCTGAGGAAGTGGGACACACATGCTAAATGGGCTGATCAACGCCAGCTGTCCTAGCTAATGGATCATCATCTAGTACAAGAGGGTGTACTAACTGTGTTCCATGTTGGATGATCGAATCAATCAATGTTGTGGCTGCCTGAAGAGTTTGTAGCTCCATCGAATCTTTCAGGGCTACCAGGATAGTCAAATGCACCTTTGATTTGGGTGCTAGGGGATGACGACTCTACAGGTCTACTACCCTACGAGCTCTAGGTCTATCTTGGGCAGAGCTGCCATTTCTACCATGGAACTCTCTTATGTCAAAATAATTAGACTTCTCATTAAGGAAAAAATCACAATATAGTTTTCTCAACAAATACAATGGAACCTCATAATTATTACAAGGTGGTTTGTCAAAAACCATCAACCACCTATTCCAAAACAAATTCCTCATTTGCACATTGGTACACCAATGTATGAGAAACCTCTTTGCATTGAGAGGTAAGGACTCACTGGTTCTAGGATCAATAAAAGGAGCACATATTTGTGCTTTACTTATGGTTTCATTTTTCACTCCCTCATATGATAATCCATTCTCATTAATTATATGACACATATCCCTATAGTTTCCCCATTTTGTAATCTAAGTGGAAACTACAGTGGCACCACTAGCTAATGTTTCTATTCTAGTGGTAAGGGATAAATGATGCGCAAGGTTATATGTTTTAAATTTATTAATGAGTCTAGTTATTTTATTAGTGGTTTTTTGTAATTGATTAAGCAATTGCTCTTGTGTAGCTGGTATACGCTCTAAAGGAGGAGTTGGAGGTGTATTTTGTGGGTTTTTCTATGGGGTTCCCTATGGGTTTTTATCTTGTTATGGTTCTCAATTTTGAGAATCTGATAAATTTGTAACAAAAATTAAAAAAACTAATCAAATTCAATGGTTTTAAATTCAAAATGTGAATTAAATTTATAAAATATGCAAAATAAATAAAAATAATTCACAACCTACCTCTTTCCATGGCACTGGGAAGTGGAAATCAGGAGCTTGTGTGCTGTTTTGCAAGAAACGGCCCCTCCAAATTGCTTTCGACCGCAAGTTGAAAATGAGACCCAGTCAGTGTCAAAAAAAAATATATTGACAAGCAGCGCCTACGTGGTCTTAAAACACTAACACCATGTACGTGGTCCTAATTTCTAATCGACCATGTACGTGATCTTATTTTTTAAGGACCATGTGCGTGGTTCCTTCCCTTTAGGCTCAACATAAATGAACCAAAGCATGTATGGGGTTATTCAAAATTCAAAAACCACTTACGTGCTATCTATTTTTTCAATTTTTTTATGGTGTATGTCCACTTTTTTTCCACCATCTTGGTGCACAAACCCTTTTATCTTATCACATTAATATTTAATTTATAAATTTATCATTGATTCTCTTTCTTTTTTTTTTCATTTAGCTTCTAATAATTTTTTTCCTAGCAAGAACTCTTATTTATGTCAATTTTTAATAGTATGGATTAAATTAATGGAACACATATTAATTACACTTTTCTATTTGTTATATTATAATAAATCATGAAATTTAATAACCATACAAAAAAAAATTTGCTACCCATTTTATAGTGGTTTTTATTTTCTTATTGATACATATATTAATTGAGTGCTAGCTATTGTTTTTTCTTGTGGTTTTCATGTGTATAAGGGGAAGAAAAGAGTTCTCAAACATAAAATAGTGAGGGAAAAAATTCTATTAGATCATTTTATATAAAGTTCTATCTATGATATCATAAATTCTTTTATTTCTCCACCCTTACCCTTGTTATACTTTAATTTTCATTTTGATTCTAATAATTTAAAAAAATTAAGATGCATATAGAATGAGCATGATAATGATGAGTTCCCTCTACTTTTTATCTTGTTAAATGACATCCCAAAATTTGAACCAAATTCAAATATTGTCTAAATATTTAATTTCAAGATCTAATCATTGTCTCTCTACTAAAATAATCCATATAGCCTTAATGAACTCCTTGAAAAGGAAGAATATGAAAAATATTGAGAGAAGTTTTCATGGCTATTTGATTATATATTATGCAATTAGTTTTATAAACAAATATATAATTTTAAAAAAATTGTTTTGTTTGAGTTTCAGATAGTCTTGTTTCGTTTCTAGTTTGGTCCTTGTAATTTTCTATGTTACTTTCCAATTTATGTTTTTATTAGAAAAACATAAGAAACAAGGGTCCTAACCATTTACAAAACTACCTAAAGATAAAATAAAATAAGCCAATATAACCAATAGTGGTTGCCAGGATAACCTATAGGAGAGTAGATTAATATGTGATAACATTAATAATAAAAATTTGGGTTGGGTTTTATACACTAATAATATATATTTTTATTCCCCACTCATGGCCTCATGTACTCATCTATAGACACAGGATGAGGTTGAGAAGCCCTATCCATCAAAAGAGATTGTACAATACCTTGTATTCATGAAAGGATTGTACAGTACCACATTAGTTCTCCATGGGGGTTTGGGTCTGGAGTTAGGAGAGGGTTATATGACCAGGGTAACTCATTACAATCTATGTGATGACACTCTCTCCTTATGTACCCCCGTATCCTATTGTGTTAACTTTTTATGTGAAAGCCTCTAGGAATCTCTTTTTAGCTATTTGGAGGTTTTTGATTGTTATTATTTTTTTTAATGTTCTTTAGATGTTTCTTTGGTTCTTATCTTTACTTATTTAGCTTGTGCAATCATATCTTGTGTATCTTGGTTGTGGTTTGTGCTTGATTCTTTTATCCCTAGCTTTCTTGCTTGTTGTGTTGGAGCATTGTGTTTATCTCTAGCATAGGGGGTGTACCTCTGAGTTCCACATGATCGGGTGGTAGTATTGGCAACAACAGTGAAAAAAAACTGAGAGGGGAGCTAAATAATTTTTCATCATATTATCAAACTAAACTTGAAATGCAAATCTAATAAATGACACTAACAAACAAGATAAGAAAATTGGTAGAAGAACACACAAAACCAATATTTTAACGTGGAAAACCTAGTTAATGAAAAAACCATGGTGGGAACCTACCCACAATAAGATAATACTCTGTAGTAGTATGTGTAAATATTACAATGGGGAATGCACAAGCATTCACACATATTTCCTAGAGCTCATTGCTCAAAATAAGATCACCCAGAAGGCTACAACTCTCAGGGAAGGTTCACTACCTTACAATAATGATCAAACTACAATCCCAATTATTTGAACTACAAATATAGCATCTCCTTATGCGTGATGATAGTTTCGGTTAAGCATATTTGTCTAACCTACAATAATATTTTCTCGGTATAGCACACTGAAGGATGAATTCTCTTAAGCACCACATAAACCACTCTCTGACAATGCACACTACACTGAAACTTAGACTACGTGACTATACCACCTATTTATATGGTTCATCAACCTTGACTAAAAGGTTGGGTAAACTCTAATCTCATAATTACAAAATTACATCACACGATATAAAGGTCGACCATCAGACCAATATAATGATATACATGAAATACCATGGACCTAAACCAAATCTAAAAATACACACCACCACCAAAAATCTCATCAAGATAAATGCCAAAGGGGGAGATTGTTAGTATTTTGGTATGGTTTTATCATTGATGTCAACACCTCCTAAAACACTAGCACTTTGGAGATCCAACAACATTCACCGACAAACAAGTAACTATTGCACAATTACTCGTATATGGTTCACTGACAAGATATAATGATCACCGGCACTAGGAATGGCATGGAAGACACATAGTTATATCAAAGACATCATCTAGACATCTTGTCCTCAAGTTTTGTTCCTTAGTATTTTCACAGTTGCATATTTGTTGTTACCAGCAAATAGGTCTAGGGTTACACTGGTAGGTTTATCTTTTCCAGATCAGCATGGCATGCTATGGAGATGATTAATTATTGTTGTAAATGAATTAAGTTGACATGTTCAATCAGTTATTGCATTGGATATTGTATTGTTTGTAAAATGCTTTTATTGTAATATCTTGTAGAGTCGACCTACTAAAATTGGTCTTAGGTTATGGTATAAATGTAAGATCTTATTTCTAAGATCAAATGTGGAATGCAAAAAGGATTGTGTGAAGGTATATGTGAGTTTAAGCAGAGCTATACATGAAGACATAATTCGAAGGTGAAGCTAGGTTTTTGTGGAAGCATATCAGCATTACACCGGTACTGAATCCAGCATATGAAGATGCTATTTTGTGTAGTAAATTATTATTGGATTTAACCATCCAACTGAAGTTAGTGTGACTCCCATTTTGTGATTGAGCAGTGAGCTCTAGGCTATTGGCCTTTCTGCATGTGCAGACCCCATTTATGTACACTTACTATCTGTAGTAGTATCATCTGATTGTGGGTAAGGTTTCCCACCATGGTTTTTCCCCTTAAAGGGTTTCCACATACAAATATTGGTGTTATGTGTTGTGGATGACTTTGTGTTTATGTTTCATGCATTAATCTTTACCTATATAGCAATTAACTGTTAAAACTGTCTACCGACATACTTAACTAGTTTACCAGTAGAAGCATTAAGTTGTTTTTGGTTTGAATTTATTTGACAACTGATTCACCCCCCCCTCTCAGTTGTGTCTGGGACCTAACAATTGGTATCAGAGATTAGTCCTCTTTTGCAAAAGTTTAACAACTTGAGGAGATCCAATATCTACTAATTATTTCAGGAAGGACAGTCCTAAACTTGATCGAACCAACTATGGCATATGGAAGATCATAATGGAGACACATCTAAATTTCATTGGAAAGGACATCTAGGAAGTTACAAAGAATGGTTATATTGCTGCTACACCTGATCAGCCCAGTCCAGCTAACTTGACAAAAGATGAGGAAAATGATTGCAAAGCAAGAGAAGCACTTTTGAGTGCATTATCATATCAACAAATCATGGGACTATTAGATAGGTCTACTGCTAAAGCTATTTGGGATCATTTGGAAACACTGAATGAAGGAGATTCCACAATCAAAATTGCAAAACTTGAAAGCTTCCCAGTCAGGTATGAACATCTGAAAATGGAAGAAGATGAAAGGATTTCTTCTTTTATGGAAAGAGTAAATGAAATTGTTTTGGGTATTAAATGTTGTGGAGGAGCCTTAAGTGAGGATGAAATTGTTTCAAAACTTTTAAGAGGATTGCCACCGGCATATAAAATGAAGGTTACTACTATAAATGAGTTGAGAACAATGCCTAATACATCAGTTACTAGGGATACATTGATTGGAAAACTTTTAGCTTTTGAAATTAAAGAATTTGGTCCTGTTGCTACTATAAACACAGATTTGGCCTTTAAAGAATCAACATCATCTACTCCATCATTTGCCAAATCTGATTGGAAAGGCTTTTATGCAAGAGAACTTGAAGAAAGTAAGAAAGAAAATGAAGAACTTGAAGAACTTGAAGCCTTATTTGCAAGGAAAATGCCTAAAGGTCCAGTGGGAAGTAAGTATGAAGGTAAAGCATCCTTTAAATGTTTTAACTGCAATAAGATTGGTCATATGGCTTCGAGATGCCCTGATAGACATGCTAGACTAAGAGAAGAAGCTAGAAGAATATACAAGCCTAATCTTGAATATCAGAGATACGGATTTAAGAAGAATAAAGAAAACTCTTGTTATATTGTTGATGAAGGTGTTACTGATGATTCTGATGAGGATCTAGAAGATAATGGATGGGTTTTTGTTGCTATAACAGAAGATCAACTGGCACCTACTGCTCAACCGGTAGTATAGGCCCTTGCAGCTAAAGTTGGAGTAAAAGATGAATGGATCATTGACTTAGGATGCCCACATCATATGATAGGAGACAAAGGTAAATTCTTGAACTTTCAAGAATACAATGGAGGATTAGTAAGATTTGGAGATGACAAAGCTTGTTAAATCAAAGGTAAGGGTACAATATCTCTTGATGGTAAGCATAACACTGACATGTCTACTATGTTGAAGGATTAAAGCATAATCTCTTGAGTGTTGGTCAATTAGTTGAGAAAGGATTTCAGCTTTAATTTAAAAATGGAAAATGCAAAATCATGAATAAAACTGGTTTAGAAATTGCAACCGGTAATCAGACTAGAGGTAATATCTTTCATTTGAATAACAGTGAAAAGACATGCTTAATTACACATATAGATTTAAGTTGGTTATGGCATAAGAGACTCTATCATGTAAACTTTGATTGCATGGTAAAGATCAGTACTACTAAGGCAGTTAGAGATTTACCTAAAATTGTCAAACCTCAGAATACATTATGTAAGGAATGTCAATTTGGAAAACAAGTTAGAGCTAGTTTCAAAAGTATTCCAGAAAAATCAAATAATGCTCTTGATTTGATTCACACTGATTTATGTGGTCTAGCTAGAACTAAAAGCTTACAAGGTGATAGATATTTCATGCTAATTATTGATGACTATTCTAGAACATGTTGGGTTACTTTTCTCAGAGAAAAATTAGAAGCACTTAGAAAGTTCAAACTGTTCAAAGCAATGGTTGAAAATGAAACCAGTAAGAAAATCAAATGTTTAAGATCAGATCAAGGAGGAGAATTCACATCTAAGGAGTTTAATACATTCTGTGAAGTGAATGGAATCAGAAGAAAGCTATCAACACCTCGAACATCATAGCAGAATGGAGTTGTTGAAAGGAAAAAATAGAACTATCTTGGATGCAGCAAGAAGTATGTTATCAGAAGCAAATTTACCACATGTTTATTAGAGAGAATCAGTCAACATAGGAGTCTATGCATTCAACAAAAGTCACATCAAAGGTGAAACTGGTAAGACCCCTCATGAACTATGGTTTGGTAATACACCTACTCTTAAGTATTTCAGAATTTTTGGAAGTTAATGTTATATTAGAAGAGATGAGTATATTGGCAAATTTGATCCTAGAAGTGATGAAGGAATATTTCTTGGTTATTCATCTAAGAGAAAAACATATAGATATTTTAATAGAAGATTGCAGAAAATTGTTGAGAGTACAAATGTAAAGATTGATGAACAATTCAGAGGAACTTCAAGGTATATAGACTCTAAACCGGCAACATAGATTTTGAAAAATGAACCTACTCTAAATCCACTAGTACAGAATGAAGATCCAGTTACCCTGGTACCATCTGAGGATTCCACAGTAATTGAGGAACAACAACAAACTAAGACACCTCGATATGTAAGACTGAATCATTCTGAAGATCAGATAATTGGAAACAAGTTTAAAGGAGTTATGACGAGAGGAAGATTGGAAAATGAAGAGGTATGTCTTATTTCTCAAATTGAACCATCATCTATTAATGAGGCATGTGAAGATAAATTTTAGTTTAAAACCACGGAAGAAGAATTAGAATAGATTGGCAAAAACAACACTTGGACATTAGTTCCCCAGCCCAAAGATAAAAATGTAATTGGAACCAAATGGGTATTTAGAAACAAACTTAATGAAGATGGTAAGGTTGTCAGAAATAAAGCAAGACTAGTGTGTAAGGGACATTCTCAGAAAGAAGGAGTTGATTACAATGAAACCTTTGCACCTATAGCTAGAATTGAAGCAGTAAGATTATTTTTGGCTTTTGCAGCACACAAGAACTACAAAGTTTATCAAATGGATATTAAATGTGCATTTTGGAATGGAGATCTTGAAGAGGAAGCATACATTGAACAACCTGATGGATTTTCTTTGACAGATGACAATGATATGGTATGCAGGTTAAGAAAAGCTCTGTATGGACTAAAACAAGCCCCAAGAGCTTTGTATGCAAGATTGGATAAGTATCTTTTAAAGATTGGTTTTACTAAAGGAAATGCAGACAATAATTTATATTACAAAATAACTAATGATGACATCTTGATTATAGATGTATTTGTTGATAATATATTCTTTCGAGGAGAAGATGATTTATGTAAAGAATTTTCTATTAAAATGCAACAAGAATTTGAAATGCCTATGATTGGAGAAGTAAAATTATTTTTAGGATTGCAAATTTCACAGACTAAAAAAGGTATATTCTTGAGTCAATCCAAATAATTAAAAGAGTTACTAAATAAATTTGGGATGGAGAACTCTAAACCGGCAAGCACACCTATGACAACAAATGACAAATTATCACAAAGGGATGAATCTACACCTATTAATCCAACTAGATACAAATCTATGATAGGAGGTTTACTATATTTGACACAAACTAGACCTGACATTATGAATGCAGTATGTATTGTTTCAATATTTCAAAGTAATCCTAGAGAAAATCATGAATCAACAGTAAAAAGGATTTTTCAATACTTACAAGGCACTATAAATCTTGGATTATGGTATCCTAGAGATGAAAACTTTGAATTATGTGCACACGCAAATGCAAATTGGGTAGGAGATGTGGATGATAGGAAAAGCACCACCGATGGAGCATTCTTTCTTGGAAATAGACTAGTTTCTTGGTTAAGTAAGAAACAGAGTTATACATCTTTATCAACAGCAGAATCAGAATATGTTGCAGCAGCAACTAACTATACTCAGGTACTATGGCTAAAGCAAATGTTGAAAGACATAAAGGTAAAATGCAAAGAACCTATTACTATCTATTGTGATAACACTACAGCAATTGATATATCTAAGAATCCAGTATTACATTCTAAAACCAAACATGTTTCTATCAAACTGAATTTTCTAAGGGAAAAAGTTGAAGCAAAGGAGATAAAACTGGTTTATGTGAATACTAAAGAGTAGCTTGCAGATATTTTTTATAAAACCTTTGCCTAAGGAGACTTTTTAATATCTCAGAGATCAGCTTGGAGTCATACCACCACTAGTAGAGACTTAGACAATTCATAATTGTCATCAACCAGCAAAATTAACAAAGAAATTTTTTATTCCAGTCTTTGATGAGGAAGCTACTTCTCAGGGGGAGTAGTTGGTATATTGAATTGATTGGTATTTTGTATATGAACTTGGTTTTAATATAACTTTGGCATTTGATGTCAAAGGGGGAGAGATATATGGAAAAACACATGTTCTTTTAAAGAGAGATTGGTATGAAAAGCTTTGGAAAACACATGTTGCTCCCGGGGGCAGAGATTGTTACTTAGGAGAGATTATTACTTTTTGGTTATGATCTTTTTGGAGATTGTTGGTTTTTGATACTTGGCATTTCTGTTTTGGCACTTTGATGGTTTTTCCATCTTGTGTTGCCATCAATGCCAAAGGGGGAGATTGTTGGTATTTTGGTATGGTTTTGTCATTGATGTCAACACCTACTAAAACACTAGCACTTTGGAGATCCAACAACATTCACCGACAAACAAGTAACTATTGCACAGTTACTGGTATATGGTTCACTGACAAGATATAATGATCACCGACACTAGGAATGGCATGGAAGACACATGGTTATGTCGAAGACATCATCTGGACATCTTGTCCTCGTGTTTTGTTCATTGGTATATTCACAATTGCATATTTGTTGTTACTGGCAAATAGGTCTAGGGTTAGACCGGCAGGTTTATCTTTTCCAAATCAGCATGGCACGCTATGGAGATGATTACTTATTGCTGTAAATGCATTAAGATGACATGTTCAATCGGTTATTGCATTGGATATTATATTGTTTGTAAAATGCTTTTATTGTAATATCTTGTAGAGCCAACCTACTAAAATTGGTCTTAGGTTATGGTATAAATGTAAGATCTTATTTGTAAGATCAAATGTGGAATGGGAAAAAGGATTGTGTGAAGCTATATGCGAGTTTAAGCAGAGCTATACATGAAGACATCATTCAAAGGTGAATCTAGGTTTTCGTGGAAGCATATCAACATTACACCGGTACTGAATCCAGTATATGAAGATGCTATTTTGTGCAGTACATTATTATTTAATTTAACCATCCAACTATAGTCAGTGTGACTCCCATTTTGTGATTGAGTAGTGAGCTCTAGGCTGTTGGCCTTTCTGCATGTGCAAACCCCATTTATTTACTTACTATCTACAGTAGTATCATCTGATTGTGGGTAAGGTTTCCCACCATGGGTTTTCCCCTTGTAGGGTTTCCACATACAAATATTGGTGTTATGTGTTGTGGATGACTTTTTGTTTATGTTTCATGCATTAATCTTTACCAATATAGCAATTAACTATTAAAACTATCTACCGACATACTTAACTAGTTTACCGGTATTAAGCATTAAGTTGCTTAAGTTGTTTTTGGTTTGAATTTATTTGACAACTAATTCACCCCCCCTCTCAGTTATCTCCATGACCTAACACACGCTACACCACTAAGAATAACACAAAGAATATCACCTAATGAACAAAATCACCAAGAACATGCACAAGAATAAATGTGGACCACCAAAAAAATAGGACAGAATCAATTAACACCAACAAGCACGTTAGAAGCAACCACAATAGGTTCACTAACACCACTTATCAAATCTTCATTGATCAACACTTGAAACTCAAGAACACTAAAATAATAAAAAATTGGAATAGAAAGATAGCTTGTAGAAAACTAAATAACAAACCATATGAAATGTAGATACACATGAACATAAAAAACATTTTCCCAAAATTTTAGCACAAGGTTTGGTCACATTCGAATATACCAGAGGAAATACCGAACTCTGCAAAGTACTGATAAAAAAACAAAACTGCAAATTGGATCATATGATATGATCAATTAAGCTTCAAGATCACTCAAAAAATATACAAAGATATAATACTACAATAAATACTCCATATACTTAACCATGATCCCAATAAATGAATATGCAACCACTAAAATAATGAATCATAGGAATATGTTGACATCAATGACAACAACATATCCTAGTAGCAATAATATCAAACAATCTCCCCCTTTGGCATTGATGACAACATATGGATGTGAAAAACAATCAATGAAAAGATGGAAAATATCTACAACAAGCTTCCCCTAAGATCAGGTTTACCAACAACAATTAAGAAAAACCTTCGCATGCTTTCTCTTCCCCTTTGACATCAATGACAAATGTTTTGAAAATAGAAAACCAAACTTACTCTCCCCCCTGGAATAAACAAATCATGATTACAATGAGCTCAACTAAACCACAAATAGACTACTCCATCAGAGGAGAAACATAAACTCATCAATCTAGACAAAAAGATAAGACTGTGAAGTCCACCAGATTGATGCAACTCAATTCATCTACCCATCAGAAAAGGTAGATACCCTTAACTTGTCTCTCAAATAGACAAATGTATTTATAGGCAAAGGCTTGGTGAAAATATCACTTTTTTTTTGCTTTGTAGACACATACACTAGCTTCACTTCCTCTCAAATGAATTTTTCTCTCAATAAATGATACTTGATTGATAAATGTTGAGACTTTGAATGTTGCACTAGTTTCTTTTACATATTAATACTACGGGAGTTATCATAATAAATGACATTAGGCTCATCATACATAACTTTGATATCCTTCAATATTTGTTTCATCGAAACTAGCTGAGTGTAATTACTGACATCAACAATGTACTCAGCTTCAATAATAGATAGGGAAACTTAATCTTATTTCTTACTTGTCCATGAAATCAATTTATTACACAAAAGAATGCACCACTAGAGGTACACTTTCGGTCATCAACATCACCAACCCAATCAACATCAGTATAAGCACATAACATGACATCATCATTCCTTGGATACCATAAATCATAATCCATAGTTCCTTTTAGATATCTAAATATCCTCTTTATAACAATGGCATGAATGTCTTTCGAATCAGTTTGATATCTAGCAACCATGCACATAGCATGCATAATGTTAGGTCTAGTCTAAGTTAGGTATAGAAGTCTACCAGCCATAGATCTATACAAGGTCTGATTAGCTTTCAGACATTCATCATTCTTAGAAAATTTGCATCCAATCAGTATAGGAGTTCCAACTATTTAGAATCTTCTAACACAAACTTCTTCAACAACTCCTTTACATATTTAGCTTGAGATATAAAAATAGTTTTTCCAGTCTGTGAAATCTACAATCCTAAGAAAAATTTCATTTCTCTTATCTTAGACATCTCAAATTATTTCTACATATCATAATAAAACTTTATACTTAAGTTATCATCTCCTCCAAAGATAATGTCATCAACAAAAACTTCAACAATCAAAATGTTATCATTCTCAATCTTGAGATATAGATTACTATCAACAACACCTTTATTAAATCCCTATTTCAGTAAATACTTATCCAATCTAGCATACTAGGCTCTAGGGGCTTGTTCTAGTCCATGAAGAGCCTTTTTCAATTTCAATACCATATCTCCATCATCTGATAATGACAATCCATCAGGTTGCTCAATGTACACTTCTTCCTCAAGATCACCATTCAGAAAGGCTGACTTGACATCCATCTGATATACCTTAAAATCCTAATAAGTAACATATACAAGAAATAGTCTAATAGCTTCAAGTCTAGCTACTAGAGAAAAAGTCTCCTCATTATCAATTCCTTCTTTCTATGAATATCCTTTGCATACCAGTCTTGCTTTATTTTTGATAACTTCATCGACTTGATTCAATTTGTTCCTAAATACCCATTTAGTACCAATGGCATTATTGTCTTTAGGTCTAGGCACAAGTTCCCATATGTTATTCTTTTCAATCTGATTCAATTCTTCTTCTATAGCTTTTATCTTGTTTTCATCTTTGCAAGCTTCAACAACATCTTTAGGTTCAATTTTAGAGATCAAACATACTTCTTCAGAAGCTAGTCTTCTCCAAGTCATCACACCTTTATTTTTATCACCAATGATCTTATTTTTAGAATGATTCAATCTCACATACCTTGGAGCCTTCTAATTATTCTAATTTCCAGGTTCTTATACCTGTTCACCAACAATATAAACATCTAGATTAACCATCTCTACTAGATCATTTTGCTTCGATTCTTCTATCTGAATTTCCTTTAAGACAACATTCTGATGATCATCATAGCCACATGCTCTGATTTCTTTTCTATAGTTCTCATCAAATTTCTCATTTTCACTTTCCACTATCTTTCTTAGTCTCTTATTGTAGCACCAATAGGATTTTCTATTTGTTGAATATGCCAAGAAAAATTCCTTCATTACTTCTTGCATCAAACTTTTTTATATCCTCATCTCTGTTGATATAACACTTGCTTCCAAAGATTCCAAAATATCTCATAGTAGGAACATGACCAAACCATAGCTCATAAGTAGTCTTACTAGTATCACCTTTTATATGTACACAATTGAATGTGTAAACAATAGTGCTAACAAGTTCTCTTCAATAAATCTTCAGAATATTCCCTTCAACTAGCATAGTCCTTGTAGCATCCAAGATAGTCATGTTCTAATTACATGCTTCTCAGAGAATAATTGTCTTCTAATTACATGCTTCTCACAGAATAATTCAAACTCATGGGAATAAAATTCTCCTCCTTTGTCTGATATGACACATTTCAGCTTCAGTCCTGTCTCAGTCTAACCTTTTCTTTGAATATGTTGAATTTGTCTAATGCATCTAATTTATCCCTCAAAAGGTAACCCATATAATCTTAGAATAATCATCAATCAATAACATGGAATATCTCTCACCCTACACACTTCTTATACTTGTAGGTCCATATAGGTCAATATGCACAAGATCTATCAATCCATCAGATGTATATTGCTTACTCTTGAAAGAAATTCTTGTTTGCCTTCCCATTTGACATTCCTTACATACTGGATTAGCAAGCTTAACAATTTTAGGTAGATCTCTAATAGCTTGAGTAGAACTAATATTAATTATTGAATCAAAATTTACATGACACATTCTCCTATGACATAACCAACTTTCATCGATCTGAGCAATCAAACAACTTTTCTCACCAGCATTCAAATGAAAAATAGTACCTTCAGTCTTAGTTCTCGATGCAATCTCTATGCCAGGTGGATTTAGGATCTTGCATTTTCCATTCTTTAATTACAAATAATAACTTTTGTCAACCATTTGTCCAACACTTAAAAAGATTATGCTTCAAACCTTCAACGTACAGGACATCATCGATGTTAGGCTTACCATTAGAGGGAATAGAACCTCTACTATGAATCACATAGGCTTTTTCATCTCCAAATCTTAGTATTCCACCATCATACTTTTCCATACAAGTTTTCTTTTATCACCAATCATATGATGTGAACAACTGCTATCAATCACCCATTCATCTTTCCCTTCAACTTTACCAACTAAAGCTTTCTCCTCAATAGTGTAGCTTGTGGAATAAATAGGTACCCATCCATCTTTTTTAATGGCAATAAATGATATTTCATCTCCTTCAAACTCTTCATCTATAACACCTTCATCAGTAGCATATTAACAATTCTTGTGATGTTTAAAATTCTAGTTAGACTTGTAAGGCTTAACATACTTCTCATGCTTCTCATATCTATCATTCCTATCATGCTTATAATATTTATCAAGCCTATCATATTTAGAATTCTCTCCAAGCACCTAGAAGTAAAATGTCCTATCTTACTGGAAAAGAAACATTTTAGAGGCAATTTTCCATCATACTTAGCAACTCCTTTAGGCAATCTCTGAGAAATCAATGCTTCAAGCTTACCCAATTCTCTTTCTTTTTCTTCTATCTCTCTTTTCTCTCGCTTGCTCATATCTTGATACTTTCCATTCTTCTGGATGATACTTCTATTTTTTGGATATAGATGCTCTAAATAGTGTCTCAAACTTTTTATGTGATTCACCAAATTTGCTTAGTTCAAATGTAGCATTCTTTCCAACCAACACATCTCTTGTTAGATTAGTCACACTCCATATCTCATCAATAGAAGCTACCTTATATTTGTAAGTAGTTGGGAATAATATTAGGACCTGAGCAACAATTTCAGCTTCTTCAAGGGTTCCACCAGCACAACTGATACCTTGGACAAGGTCATTAACCTTAGCCATGAAGGTTTATATGTTCTCATCTTCTCCCATCTTCACCATCTCATACTTTCATTTCAAAATTTCAACTTGGCAACTTTAAATTATTTATCTTCTTCATACAAGGTATCAATTTTCTCCCGAATCTCATGTACAATCTGAAGGCCCATTACATTAGTCATCTATGTATCCATTAGGGCACTTAGCAATTCTTCCTTAGCTCTAATGTTATTTTCAGCATCCTTGATCTAAATAGGAGTAACCTATCCATTCTGAAGAATGGAATAGGAATCCTTTGTAATCTTCCAGTAATCCTCTCCAAGACATTTCAAGTGCACCTCCATCCGATTCTTCCATATAGTATAGTTACTTCCATCAAATCTCAGACTCCCCTTCTTAAACAACATAGCTCCCATTTGCATTCCAGATCTCCTCAAGCGGTTCAGATTCTTTTGGAGGATCTAGCTCTGATACCAATTGTTGGCAATAACAATGAAGGAAAACTGAGAGGTAGGGGGATGAATCAATTTTCACCGAATTATCAAAATTAACCTCAAATGCAAATCTGATAAACTGCACTAACAAAGATAATAAAATTGATAGCACAACACACAACACCAAGATTTTGACGTGGAAAACCCAGTTAAGGGAAAAACTATGGTGGAGACCTACCCACAATAACATGATACTTTGCAATAGTATGTGTAAATATTACAATGGGAAGTACACATGCATTCAGGCACACTACCTAGAGATTAGTGCTCAAAATAAGATGACCCATCCAACCCTTAAGGAAGGTTCACTACCTTACAATAATGATCAGACTAAAATCTAGATTATATGAACTACAAATATAGCATCTCCTTATGCCTGATGACAATTTCGGTTAAGAGCATTTATTTGCCCTACAATGATCTCTACTCAATATACCACACTGAAGGATGAATTCTCTTAAGAACCACATAAACCACTCTTTGACAATGTAGACACTACACCGACACTCAAATTACTTGACTATACCACCTATTTATATAATTTATCAACCTTGACTACAAGGTTGGGTAAACCATCATCTCACAATTACAAAATTATATTGATCAATGATACAAATATTGACCATCGGAAAAAAATAATGATACACATGATATAACATGGACCTAAACCAAATCTCCAAAAATGCATCACAACTAGAAATCTCACCAAGGTCAACCACAACACGCTACACCACCAATAATAACATGAAGAATAAGATCGGATAAACAAAATCACCAAGAACATGCACAAGAGTCAATGTAGACCACTAAGGAAAATAGGACAAAATTAGGAAACTCTAACAAGCATGTTTGAACCATTTGCAATTGTCGCACCAACACCACTTATCAATTCTTCATTGATCGACACCTGAAACTCAAGAACACTCAAACAACAAAAACTCAGACTAGAAAGATAGCTTGCAGAACATCAAATCATGTACCATCTGAAATGTAGATACACATGAACATCCAAAACATTCTCCAAAAATTGTACCACAAGATCTGATAACACCAAAATATACTAGAGGAAATATTGAACTTTGCAAAGTACTAATCAAAATAATCAAACAACAAACCTAATCATATGATATGATCAATTAATCTTCTAGATAACTGAAACCAATACAAAAAAGATATAATGCTACTAGAAATACTCCATATACTGAACCATGATCTCAATAAACCAATATGAAACCACTAGAGAAATGAATCACAAAAATATGTTGACATCAATGCCAACAACATATCCTAACAATAACAATGTCTAACAAGTAGTGTTTACCATCGATTGGAGTTTTTTTGACGTTCTTGTTCATGATCAGTTAGATGAATCTTACCTTTTATGCCATTGTTTTTACATTCATATGCAAATTATTATTTCATTATGATGTATTTGTCATGTGTCTTACAAAGTGTTGTAAAAGAACACGTAATTGTATGTTTGTACTTCTAAATATGATAGAAGTATTTGTAATAATGGGTATCTTGTAACTGATTTTTCTCATGTGGATTATATGTATATTCTTATCTTTATGAATCTTATCCTAAAAATATTTGATTTGGTGCTTTAAAATGATTTTGCCAGAGATCTTTAAATGAAGAGTAAAATTATTTTTGATTAGGAGTTTGTATCATATTAAAGATGTTTATATGATTTTATATATTGTAATGGATTTTAGTTATTTTCATGAAATCGTATATTTCTATTTATAAATTAGATATTCCAAGTGGATGATTTGTAGTAGGACTATTGTGATAGAAGTATTTTTAATAATGGATATCTTGTAAGTGATTGTTCTCATGTGAATTATATGTATGTTCTTATTCTTTGTGAAGGTTATCCTAGGAATCTTTCATTTGGTGCTTTAAAATGATCTTGGTATAGATCTATATATGAAGAGTTAAATTATTTATGATTGGGGGCTTATGTGATGAAGTAAGACAATGTATCCTATTAAAGATATTTATATGATTTGATATAATATAATGGAATTTAGCTATTTCCATTTGATTAACATAGTGATCTTTAGTACATGTTAGGAAGTTTTTCTTAGTAGCGACATTAGGGAAACCTTAGAGATTTGTTATGAGATGTGATTAAATTTTACGTTTAATATTGTTGTGATTCATCTATGTTCTGTTGCATATTTACTTATTGTTGCAATGAGTTTAATGATGTATGATATTTTCTTTGAAATTTTTTTTTTAATGTCTTTTGGTTTATTAGTTGTTATTACTGAGGAATTCCTAGTGGGGAGTTACATTACACAAACTAAAATGCATAGAAGAGTCTATAACCCCACCTTATTTCATAATTAGTAATGACAACTAGGAGAAACCCTCACAACCACCAATTGACCCCAGCATAGGTAGGTCACCACGATGTAATGTATACACAATATCATACAATAGAACATAAGAGATCCATGTATCTATGGTTACTTTAATATTTTTATAAATAATTGATACCAACATGATACTTGTATAATTTTCCTCATTCCCTAGATATATAGCAGAATTAAAGGTACAAAATGGAAATGATACATAAAAGGAAACAAAGGTTTCCGGTAAAAATGGAAGAGAATTAAATGTATCAATGTTTTACATCATTTCCAAAAGACAAAATAAAAGAATTTATAATAAATATAAGAAAGAAGATACATATATAATAATACCACAATAGGGTTTCTCCATTTATTTATTTGTGCCAGAAAAGAATCAAGTGTCATCCAAATAAAAATTAACAAATAAAATACATGCAAAGTAACGCATTATTTGGGGAAATGGTACATGTAAGTAAACATAAAAGAAAAATGGTACTATACTTACAAGCACATCTATAAAAAAATCATTTACCTCCTAGTCTTTCTCAACATAAAGAGATTGTGAGAAAGATAATAAAAGATCTACAAGTCTAGTATAAGGATATATATCTAGTTACGTACACGAAAGATCACTCTCTAATAAAGGATCACTATGTGTGCCCATAGGAGCAAGAGTCACTACGTGAGAGAATATTAAGGATTAATCTAAATGATTTTTCCCAATTTCAACTATATTATCCAAATCATTACCTAAATGCATAACAATAATGTGGCACAATGGTGCTAAGACTATTACCATAAGAATTATTTACCGTAGTAGAATTTTTTTAAAGAAATCGATAAGTAGAATTATTAGGTTTTAGTTTCTTTTTTCTAAAAGATTGTGACAATGAAGTGTGTGAGAGTCAACTAGGCTAATAACTATAAAATGAATAAGTTTATTGATATGCAATAGATATTGAAAATAAAATAGAAACAATAAAAAAGATGAGAGATGGAGATAGAGTGCAACATGACACCAAAATTTGAAGTTGATTTAATGGGAAAAAAATAGTGGGAACCCTAGTATGGTGTGATGAAGGCTTTGAGAGATGGTAAAAAATGGAACTAGGAAGCTTTAAATACCTTTCTCCTACAAATTTGGGTCGATGTAATAGGACAAGGGCACTACGAACATACAAAACATATATGTATGAAATGTTATACATTTTTTTAGAACAAGAAAAATTGAAGTGAAAAAAGAAAGAGTAAATACAAGCATTTGATAATATTAGAATTTATTTCAAATAATTTTTTTTTAGTCCAAAAAAATTATAATTTACAAAGTACACCAATGTACTTTTTTAAAGCATATATTCAATAAGCCTTGGATAATCAGGATTTTTTATGAATTAAAAATAAAAAGAATATTAAAACTATAATAGAACAAAGGTAATTTTATTTTCTTTAAATAAGATAATTTAATGTTTTTATAATGAAAAGAAGATACGAAATTGTCAAAATAAACATTTATATTTTATTAAATTTAAGAAACAAATTTAGATAACACCACTCAAAATTTTCTTTTCATTTGAAATAACAAGACAATCAAATGAATAAAATATTTTAATAGAGATTTTACCAGCCTCCAAACATTTTTCTATCATAGCTTAGCTTGGATAAGAATGGGTTTTGGTGCCATGTTGATGACCTTCTGAAGAGTTTAAAAATGTGTGTGTCCTTTAAAGTCTGTTGATTCATTTTCAGAGTGAGATCAACATCACCGTTATTACTGAGCTATTTGAATTTCGACGTCCATAGATCAGATAAGAAGATTGCAATGCAAGTAGAAGCAGATGAGATCGATGATAACAACGCAGTTTGGATCATATTGGGGAACTTGTTAGGCGGCCGCATCTTCTTCGATAAAAGCCCATGCTTGTGCATTGGAAAGTGATTTTATCAGACAGAAAATCACTTTGAGTTATGAGATCATCGCAGATGCATGTGCGATCATCTCATACCTGAAAGAGAATGTGACTTTTACTGTGATCCAATCAGACAGGTCAATCTTACTTTGAGGGAAGTAGGACTATTGATTCGGGACATATGGTCAAGCGATCTCGAAGATAGAATAAATAGATGCTGAAAATTCACTTTTTCCAATACATCCAATACCTTATTGTTGTTTCTAATAATTGGATGCTCCCTTACGTCTTAGAGAACGAATTTATAACTACTTTATATTAGTATTACCAGATAACACAACCAATTCTTCATATTTCGCTTTTTCTCACTTACGGACTACTCTATTTTCAGTAATACTTCTGTAAAATAGTGACATTTATAGATATCTCTTTGCGGTTGTCTATACCTCGAATTGTCATTGCCTCCACTGTGCATCAGCGTCAACAAAGCCCAACGGAATAAATAGTAGATTCCAATGCACTGCAGGCTCTTTGGTTTACGTTCATGAACAGTGATAAAGGCATTTGTAGGTACCGCAATTCAAGATGACATGAATAAACTATGAAGACTTTAATAATGCAAGATGACATGAATAAACTGTGAAGACTGTATTAATGGCAATGCCTTGAGATTAAACGTAGCACTACTTTATAATAGTATTACCCTATGACACAACGAATTCTTCGTACTTCAGTTTATTTGACTTGCCTACTACTGTATTTTTTGTTGTAATTTTCAAAAAGTACTGTTTGCACATATTTCCTTCATGAACAGTGTCAAAGGCATGTGTAGGTACCAAGATTCCATTCAAGATGACACGAATAAATTATGAAATCTGAAACCATGAGTATTTCCATAAGCTCAAGTCTAGCTAATTTGTTAATATGTTTGTACAACATTCGACAAGTATTGTGTCTTGTGAACAACATTTAATTTATCAATGTATAAATAGGAGATATTTTACTATAATGTGTCAAGTTATGATTTAATATCATGATTCAAAATTAATTGTTAGTTAATAGAATCTTAATATAAGATGTATTTTTCCCCTTTATTAAATTCATAATCTTAATACCATGATTATATTAAGATTAACATTGCTACTAGATTCTTTAATTTTAAAGATGGATCCTCCTGGATTATTTCCAACATCTATGCTCTTAATGGAAGATCTATTACGATAGCCTTCTGGTCTTCCATTTGCCATGCTAGATCGCTCTTCCCTAATGAGAAATGGGTTCTTCTGGGTGATTTCAACACCCCACTCTCAAAGTTGGAGAAATCTGGGGGTATGCCTATCTCTATTGATAGTAGACAAGACTTGGTTGACATGATCAACTCTTTGAGCCTTTTGGATCTAGATCTTATTGGTGCTAAGTTCACCTGGTCCAACATACGCAGTGGGTAGGATCTCATTCAGGTTAATCTTGATAGGGAACTTGTCTCTCCTGATTGGATTTAGAATGCTTCTTGTAGACTCAATGCCTTGCCCTGTGTTGGATTAGACCAGTTCCCTATTTCCCGTTCAGTGACTCCATTGTCTGGCAGAAAGGCGTACCCCTTCAGATTTGAGAAAATGTGGCTGATGGCCCCTAACATCCAAGATAAAATTATGGAGTGGTGGAATTTTGATATCCAGGGTACGGCCATGTTTTGTATAGCTAAGAAGCTATCTAATGTCAAGTCTAATGTTCAACGTTGGAACAAGTCCTCTTTTGGCAATATCTTCAAAATTAAAATTAGCTCAAACTAGATCTTAAGGAGGTTCAAAACCATACTCAAGTTTTCAAGTTTGATAAAGATGTCTCAAACAAAGAAATTGAGATTTTGACTAAATTGCACGACATTATTTCCAAAGAAGAGGAATTTGGTAAGCACAGATCTAGAGCTTTATGGCTTAAAAGTGGTGACAAAAACACTAATTTCTTTCATATGATGACTCTTAAACATAGGGCTGTGAATAGAATAAGCAAAATTCAGATTGGCTAGAGATGGATTGATAAGAATGAAGAGATTTGCTAGGAACCCATCAGTTTTTTCTCTAATCTCCTTTTAGTGGAAGATCCTCTTGATCCTCTAGCTCAAAATGAAATCTTGCAGGAGGTTCCCACCATTATCTCTTAGGATATGAACTTGGAGCTTACTAGAATCCCCTCTCCTTGTGAAGTTTGCAATGCGGTCTTCTCTTTTGAAGGTAACAAAATCCTTGGCTCTGATGGCTTCCCTCTTTTTTTTCTTTCAAAATTTTTGGTAGATTATTTTCTCTCATGTGGTCATTGCTTCTCAAGAATTTTTTGGATCCTGCTCTCTCCTAAAGGAGTTGAATGCCACCTTCCTTGTCCTCATCCCCAAGAAATCTGATGCCTGCTCTTTTTCATGATTTTAGACCTATTAGTCTTTGCAATTCTTTATATAAAATTTTCACCAAAATTCTGGTGCTCAGACTTAAGATTTTCATCCCTTCATTAATTTTTAAGCATCAAAATGGGTTTGTTCCCAGGAGGCAAATCTGAGATTTCATTATTGTGGTGCATGAGAACATCCACTCCCTATCTATCAATAAAAAACTGGCTTTGGACCTATTGTAAAGGGGCATTAGACAAGGGGATCCTCTATCTCCTTTCCTTTTCATTTTGATGAGTGTAGCTCTCAGTAAAACTATTCACAAGGAAGTTAGAAAAGGCAATATTATGGGATTAGGACCTTTCTCTCAGGCCTCCTCATGCTCTCATCAACAATTCATAGATGATACTTTGCTGATGGGGGAGGGCTTGGTTAAAGAAGCTAAGAGTTTAAAAAAGACTAGGGATATTTATGAACAAGGTTCTGGGCAAAAAATTAGCCTAGCTAAAAGCTCAATTTTTTTTTAACACCCCTGAGCACAGGAAAAAGAAGATTGCCTCGATTATTGGTTGTAAAGTTGGAATTATGCCCGACTCTTATTTAGGTCTCCCCCTCTACCATGGTCCAGCCTTAGACTCCTTCTGGGCGAACCTTATTGATACATTTTAGAATAAGTTGGCTGGGTGGAAAGGTGCTTTGTTAAGCCAAGCTGGTAAGCTCCAATTGCTCAAAGCTTCGCTTCAGAGTCTCCAAGTTTATGCTATGACATTATTCAAAATCCCAACCAAAATTGCTAATAAACTGGAAAGAATACAAAAAAAAAATTGTGGACATGAAATAAATCTAAGAATAGATTACATCTTGTGGCTTGGAATCAGGTTTCCCTTCCCAAGTCCATGGGGGGGCTAGACATCTGGAATTTGAGAGATTTCAATAAAGCCCTTATGGCCAAGCAATTATGGAGATGTCTTAAAGAGAATAATGAATGGATTGACATTTGCAAACATAAATACCACATTTTGGATATCCAAAATACTCTCAAATCTTATGATCTTACCAATGTTGTTTCTGATTTATGGAGTAACTTCTTTGGCTCCTCCAAAGTTATTTTGCATGGTTGTAGATGGGTGCTAGGAATGACACCAAAATCAGGTTTCGGGATGACTGGTGGATTGGTGATGGCCCCCTATTGGATTCTATTTGAGCTTCTCCCTTCAAAGAATTATGTCTCAAAAAAATTAGCGCCTGGGTAGCTATTATTTTAGAGATGGAGCCTGGTTGGACCTCAATTCTATGGATAATGCTTTGATACCTATGCAACCTTGGTTGAATTGTATACACATCCCCCACTCCCATGTGGAGGATGAAGTGTTATGGAATTTCTCCTCTTCTGGGAGGTTCAACGTTGTCGATGCTTATAAGTTCATATCCAGAAACTCCCCCCTCTCCCTTTTGGGCAGGTATATGGAATAAGCACTTAACTCCAAAAATTAACATTTTTTTCTGGTTGTTTATGCAGGGTAAGATCTCTACCATTGATAATCTTTACAAAAGAGGTCTTTCTCTTACTAATAGATGTTTTCTTTGCAAAAAGGTGTAGAAAAATGATGGCCATCTACTGCTTCACTACTCTTTTGTCAGGGATATCTAGAATTTCTTCCCTAACATCTTGAACACTAATTGGGTCTTCGCTAAATAAGTTCCAAGAATGTAGTTTGAATGGAAGTGCCCCTTTGACAATCAGGGTTTGGGAGTCCTCTAGAATTTCCCTCTTCCTCATATGGTCTGGGGTATTTGGAAAGAAAGAAACAATAGAGTCTTTAGAGATTTGGAAACTCCTTCGCTTGTTGTGGCTAATAAAATTTGCATTTCTACTAAGGAGAATATTTTGCACTCCTACCCTAGCAAAAAGAATGACCATCCCCTCCCTACTCTCTAGGAGGAATGGGATACTATCAGTCGGTGGAAAATTGATTAGAATATTGCCATTCCAGTGCACAAAACAAAGTAGTGCAAAAAAATATTCTTTGGCATCCCCACCCTATGGGATGGATCAAAATCAATGTGGATGGGGTGGCTAAAGGGAATCTTGGGCCAGCTGGGTGCGGGGGAGTGGCTAGGAATCATTCAGGTTTGCTGGTTTCTATGGTGGCACTCCCTCTGGGCACCCAGTCTAACGACTTTGCGAAGGCCAGCGCTGCCCACATTGGGTTACACATGGCTAAAAGAGAAGGCTTTAGAAAAGTCTGCCTAGAATCTGACTCACTAAAAACTGTCAATTATCTGAATATGTGCATGGATCTTAGCTGGACGATTGCTAATCTGATCGAGTATTATCGGGATATAATAAATGAGTTGGAAGAATTCAAAATTTTGAATGTATTTTGGGAAGGCAACAAAGTGGCGAATCTACTAGCCAATCTGGCAGTGGGCTACGTGGTGACTAAATGGTGGAGTAGTAGGGATTCATTCCCAAAAAACCTATGCGATCTGGCTTGTGATGATTCCACCCACTTCCACTAATCAATGGTCTTTAATCATGATTTGATTGAGTTGATGGGGAAACAACTCCTTCTTGTTTTCCCTAACTCGATCTACAAACTTCCTTTGTGCCTGGATTTTTTGTCTTATTGTGTGGCTCATTTCCTGCTACTGTTGGGAGACTTTTCTGGTGTGGCCCATTTCCTGCGTCTGTTTGGAGAATTCTCTAGTGTGGCCCTTTCCCTATTGTTCGGTGACTTGGAGCATAATGGGTGGGGACAAGAATAGGAAAGAACCGTCTACTTATGACAAATGGAAGAAAAACAAGGAAGTGTGGTAGGAAATCATTGATTGGGGAATTGTCCCCTTCTTGGATAGACTTCATGGCTCTTCTCCTCTACTCATGGAGTCCTTTATTAATGGGTGGCAGAAAGAGATCCTAAGGGATTATGGTGTCAAGTACCAGTTTGATGAAACCCTGGTGGTGATGGTCACTGGTCTGGCAAAGAATGGTAGAAGGTTCTATAGAGACAAAAAAATGGGGAGGACGACTTGACAATTTTTTTTGACAAATACAAGGAGCACTCAAGAGTTAACAAAATGGCTGATGGTGGCTACAATAGGAAAGACTTTATGGCTCCATGGGTGGACATGGCTGAGTTCATGATGAGGTATATTACACTCGATGGTAGATATGTCAGTATCTTGTCCTACCATTTTACCATTTTTGAGTCATTTTAGGCATGGTAAAATTATTTTTGTTCCTTTTTAGCTGGCTCCCTCTTTAGAAAATAGTCTTGAAAAACATATGGAGAATCCAAACAATCCTTGTCTTCATGAAGGGCTTATTGTGCTCATCATGGAGTATTCTAAGACCCTTGAAGTTGTGCGCTCTCTATCTGAGAGAGGACAACATGTTAATATTCAGGATGTCTCTCACTCGGAAATAGATTTGGAGGATAGTGGGGATGCCATTTGTTTTGACGAGCCTGATTATAAGCCTATGGAAGAAGGGGAGATGATGGTCACCCCTGGGACGTTTAGCAGTAAGAATCCTCCAAGATGGGCGGCAAGCAAATATAAATCTACTAGTAAACTGATTTCTAAGGTCGAGACCCTTTCTAAAAGGAAGAAGATTGTGGCCAAGGCCTATGGTCCGAAGAATTTAGATCAGGAAACTAAACTAGACATTCCAATCAATGTCCTAAAGGAAAAGCAGGGGACCATGGCTAAAGAAGAGAACAATGGGTTATAGAGGACTAGTAATCTGATGAACCTGGTGATGGAAGCAACCAGAAGCTAGGAAAGAGTTGTTGGAAGTGGGTGGAGAGAGAAATTGATACCCTCAAAGTGGGGGTTAAGGAGACTATTGATATCTTCACTATTGGCATTTGAATGAAGATCACATTAATGATATGTTATGTTGTAATTGATGTCAATTGAACCAGTAATGGTATTTATGATATTGTTGATATTATTATTGTTATTGATATTGTCTTGTAGCCAGTAGGAAGAGTTGTGAGGAAGATGTTGTAAACGGGTGTGTAAATTTGTGAGTTGAACTAGTAAACCGATGTATAAGGTTAAACCCTTTCTATGCAATGTAATTGGTAAACCCTACTAGTTGTTTTATTTTTATTAAATCCTAACCGATCAAGTTTGTTGGTTTAAGATCTAATGATGAGCGGTAATGATGGAGACACATGTGATCATTGTTTGAGGATATGTTTAGATTATTTTGGCATGTTAGATCATTTGTTTGATTGTCTAGGGAATGAGAAAAGTAGATTGCATCTAATGCATGACACGTGATGAGTTACAAAGTTCAATTAAGTAGTCTCATGGAGCGATTGGAATTTTCTTGAAGAATGTGTATAGATTGCTATGTAAATCCAACGGTCACACTTGAATCGATTTGTTTATAATCTCTATGAGAGAATTAGGTTTTTTTTGTGTTACTGACCTAATTGATTTGTCTTTAAGATCGATGAATTTATTTGTAAAAGTGTTGGCACAAATCAGTTGAGTGTGTGGTTGCCTAACTGGAGAATGGATCTACAGTTTTTGTAAAGGCAAATTGAAGCTTAAAAGGATTTGATCAAGCAAATGTAGTGCTATTTAGACAGATTAAGAAAACCTTTTATTTTCTAACAATTACAGTAGAATTGAAATCCCCTAATCGGGTAAGCTCTAACAAGCTTGGTTACTTCTTAAATCCTCTAACAATGTGGTCCATTAGCTTGGATTCTCAAATCCTCTACCGAGGTTACTCCTGACAGGGTATTTTCTTTTCATCAAGGCATTTTGTAAATCCTTTAACCGGGTGATTCCGAATAGGATCAGTTTTTAATAGGACTTATTGTAAAAGCTTTAAAAGGCTTGGCTCCTAACAGGGAAAACTTCAAAATAGTTCAGATAGCTATCTCACAAGTCTCATCTCACCGTGGTTTTTACCTATTTAGGTTTTCCATGTATAAATAGTTGTGTCATGTGGTGAATGTTTTTGTGGTTATGATCTTATTTGTTGATTTGATTGACTACTTAACTATTCTGATAAGGCATGATAACTGGAAGCATTGAGAGATGAAATATGTTGATATATGATTAAGCATTTGGATGTTTACAAGATTGAATTTTGTTTACTGTTAAGTTGTTATAACAGTTAACCGGTTGATGTTAAGTATTGATCTTGATAGTGAAAGTCTACTTTGTGACTTTGAGTTTGACATTGGGAAGTTTGTATCTATTTTTAAGTTTACTAATTAACCCCCCACCCTCTCAATAATCTACCACATACTTATTCTTTCATCATACCATCAATTGGTATCAAAGCATCTTAGGTCCTCTTTAACCTAAAAGCTGAACAACTTGAGGAAAAGATCTTGTAGATCATGATGAAGAATGAAGGTTTGGAGTTCAACAAAGATAACTATAGGATATGGAGAGACAAAATGAAGATTTGAATTAAGAGTCTGGGAAGTCAGTATTGAGATCATGTAGCAACTCTTTATGTTACAGCTACTAGAACTCTGACTGATGACCAGAAGAAAGAACAACAAGAAAATCATCAAACATTGGAGGTTATTATCAGTTCCATGTGTGATGCTGAATATGTAGATGTTCATGGTCTTGAAACTGCATATGAAGTATGGAAAAACTTTGAAGATATTTATAGCTGTGATGAACATGTTAAAATTACTAAAGAGGAGAGCCTAAGAGGAAAGTTTGATGACATGAGAATGTTTGAAGATGAGAATATCCAATAGTATGGTAAAAGGATAAAAGAGATAGATGAAATAAAGAGTGTAGGAGGGAAAGTGGAAGATGCCATAGTGATGAGTAAGGTACTGAGAACCCTGCTACCAATCTATGCTATCCAAGTTGCAACTATTCAGGAGCTGAAGTTCATTGACAAAACTAGCATAACTCTTGACTCTATCATTGACAAACTTACTTCTTTTGAATTGAATGACTATGATGGTAGTGTACAAAAATTAGAATCTGCATTCAAAGCTTCTGTCTCTAACCCATCTGTGAGAAAAAGTAGAGATACTTGTCATGGTTATGAATCTAGATCCAGCAGAGATGCTCATGATGAAGACAACTTAGTGGAACATGAAGAATTGTTGGCAAAATGAATACCTAGAGGCACTGGGAAATACAGAGGTAAACTACCTTTAAAATGTTTTGCATGCAAGAAGACTGGTCATGTAGCAGCTAACTATCCTAATGGTAAAAATGAATACAAGAGAGACAAATTCAAGAAGTATAAGGGAAAAGGCAAGAGAGATTGTCTTATAGTGATTCACAATGGTATTACTGATGAAGAATCTGATGATGATGCTAGTGAAGATATTGTGTTTGTAGCTATTAGGGAAGAGATATTAGATTAGAAGGCACTAGTGTCCATGATGGATAACTCTGATGATTGGATCATTAATAGTGGTTTTTCACATCACATGACCGGTGATCGGAGCAAATTTATTTCCTTGAAGAAATTTGATAGGGGTGTTGTCAGATTCGGCAATGACTCACCCTATATGGTTAAAGGTAAGGGATTTATTTCTCTTAATGGGAAGAGCAGTGCTGATGATGTCTATTGGGTTGAAGGTCTAAAGCACAATCTTTTGAGTGTGGCACAACTTAATGACAGAGGATACCCACTGGAGTTTAGAAATGGTATGTGCAAAATCTTTGACAACAAAGGCAAACTGATTGCAACTGGGAAACAAACTAGAATTAATCTATTTCATCTGAATCTGAAAGTTAGCAACTATTTGATTGCAAAGATAGATGATAGCTAGCTTTGGCATAGGAGATTTTGTCATATAAACTTTGATAACATTGTTAAAGTGAGCAAGTCCAAGACAATAAGAGTTTTGCCTTAGCTAGACAAACCGGTTAATGCCCTTTGTAAAGAATGTCAGTTAGGAAAGATGACTTCTTCAACTTTAAAGAGAAGGTCCTTCTCAGTAGAGCACTTGTTAGATTTGGTTCATATAGATCTATGTGGACCAATACGAGCAAAAAGAATTCAAGGTGATAGATATTTCATGATCTTTACTGATTATTGTTCAAGGATGATGTGGGTCAGATTTTTGAAGAATAAGAATGAAGCTTTTGGTAAGTTCAAGGCATTCAGGGCCTTAGCTGAGAAAGAGACTGGCAAAAAGATAAAATTTTTGAGAATAGACCAAGGCAGTGAATTTACTTCTAAGGAATTCACTAAGTACTGTGATGAGAATGGTATCGAGTGGCATCTTTCAGCACCAAGGACACCATAGCAGAATGGTATAATAGAGAGGAACAGCCAGTTAGTGGTTGAAGCTTCTAGGACAATTTTGATACAAGGAGATGTAGCGAAAACATTTTGGAAAGAAGCTATAAGTACAACTATCTATACTATGAATCGAGTTCTAATGAAAAGAGGTAAGGACAAGACCCCTTATGAATATTGGTATGGAAGATCACCTGATGTTATCTATCTTAAGATATTTTGTACCAAATGTTTTATGAAAAGAGGTGATTACATAAGAAAGTTTGAAGCTAAGAGTGATGAAGGCATATTTCTTGGCTATTCTAGCAAGAGTAAGCCCTATAAATGCTTCAACAACCAAACATAAAGAATTGTTGAGAGTTTTGATGTTCGAGTAGATGAATATCCTGAAGTCTCAAAAGGAACTAGTTTAGAGAAAATGGATGAAGATCCTTGCATTTTGCTTTTGGAACCTAAAACTATGAAATTAGAAAACAATAAAGCAAATTTGGTTGTTCTCACTCAATCAAAACAAATAAATTTAGAAGAAAATTATAATGAAGAAGTTGAACCTGAAGAGAATGATCATGTTTTTCCTAGGTATTGAGAATAAACCACAGTCCCAAGTAGATTATTGGGGTTAAGGATGTTGGAGTACTAAATAGAAGGAGAATAAGAGAGAAATCTTGCATGATCTCAACCATTGAACGTAGAAGTGTGAAGGAGGCATTTGGTGATGATCATTGGGTTAAAGCTATGGAGGAGGAATCAGATCAAATTGAGAAGAACAACACTTGGACCCTGGTACCCCGATCGGTAAATAAGAATGTTATAGTTACTAAATGGGTATTCAGAAACAAGTTAAATGAATATGGTGTTGTAGTTCACAACAAGGAAAGATTAGTTTCCAAGGGTTATGCTCAAAAAGAAGGAGAAGATTATGGAGAAACTTTTGCACCAGTAGCAAGACTGGAAGGTGTGAAAACTTTACTTGCATTTCTAGCCCATGAGAAGTTCAAGGTATACCAGATGGATGTTAAATCTGCATTTTTAAATGGTATATTGGAAGAAGATGTATACATAGAGCGGCTAGATGGTTATGCTTTGAGTGATGAGAAAGACATGGTATGCAGATTGCATAAAGCTTTGTATGGATCAAAATAGGGACCCAGAGCATGGTATGAAAGGCTTCATACACATCTGATGAAGATAGGATTTGTAAGAATGAGTGACATGATAGTAATATTTATCTCAAGTCTGAAGGAGTTGAAATATTGGTCAGTGAAGTATTTGTTGATAATATTATTTTTGGAGGTAATGATGTCATGAGCAATAGTTTTGTAGATGAAATGAAAAATAAGTTCTAAATGTCTTTAGTAGGGAAAATAAAAAATTTCATAGGCTTGTAGATATAGCAAATGAAGAATGGTATTTTCATTACTCAATCTAAGTATGTGAAAGAGGTTTTGAAGACTTTTGGCATGTGTGATTGTAAACCAATTGGAACACCAATGGTTAGAGGTTGTAAGTTATCCAAGGAAGATGAATCTAAGCCTATTGATGAAAAGGAATACAGGTCAATGATTGGAAAATTATACAATGTTGTTCATAGCAGACCACATATTTCCCATGCAGTTGGTATAGTTAGTAGATTTCAAAATAATACAAAGGAAACACACCTGATAGAAACCAAGAGAATTTTTAAGTATCTGAAAGGTACAGGTGACTATGGATTATGGTATCCATATGGAGGAAACTTTTATTTAAAGGCATACACAGATGCTGATTGGGTAGGAAATATTGATGACTAGAAAAGTACTACTGGTGGAGCATTCTTTCAAGGAGGAAGGCTAGGTTCGTGCAGTAGTAAGAAGAAGAGTTGTACTTCACAATCTACTATTGAATCTGAGTATGTTGCAGCTTATATGAATTGCACATAGGCTATTTGGATGAGGCACATTTTGGAAGGTTTTAAGATGAAGATCTCAGAACCTATAAATATTTTATGTGATAATACAAGTGCCATAAATATTTCTGAGAATCCTATTTTGCATGATTGCACCAAGCACATTGAATTGAAGTATCACTTTTTGAGGGAAAAAGTTCAAAGTAAAGATGTTATCTTAGAGCATGTTTCTACCAAGGAGTAGGTTGCAGATATCTTTACCAAACCTCTACCTAAGACCACTTTTGAGTATCTTAGAAGTCAGTTGGGGGTTGTCCCTCTTCATGAAGTTAGTTGAGCATGATGTTGATTGCATCAGTCCCGAAATCACTTGTAGAATTGTACATGGATTGATGAAGAAGTGGATGTATTCCACAGGGGGAGCATCAAGTTGCAGTATGTTGTTTATGCATAGTGAAAATTTGTAAATTACATGTTTTACTTTCAATTTGGAATTGCTGTCAAAGGGGGAGAAGAATTAAGTGACTGACAAAGGAAAACCAGCGACAGGATGGAGACAGAAAGACCATGGTGAATACTTGGTAATGTAAATTACAATTCCTATTCACCAATCACAACATCAATCAAAGGCGTTGATATTTATATTGCCATCAATACCAAAGGGGGAGATTGTTGGAATTTGCATGAAGATTGCATTAATGATATGTTATGTTGTAATTGATGTCAATTGAACTGGTAATGTTATTTATGATATTGCTGATATTATTGTTGTTATTGATATTATCTTGTAACCAGTAGGAAGAGATTTGAGGAAGATGTTGTAAACCGGTATGTAAGTTTTTGAGTTGAACTAGTAAACTAGTGCATAAGGTTAATACCTTTCTATGCAATGTAATTGGTAAAACCTACCAATTGTTTTGTTTTTGTTAAACCCTAACCAATCAAGTTTGTTGGTTTAAGATCTAATGATGAGCGGTAATGATGGAGACACGTGTGATCATTGTATGAGGATAAGTTCAGGTTGTTTTGGCCTGTTTGTTCATTTGTTTTATTGTCTAGGGAATGAGCAAAGTGGACTACATCTATTACATAGCGCATGATGAGTTACAAAGTTTGATGAAGCAGTGATCATACAGTGGTTGGAATTTTCTTGAAGAATGTGTATAGACTTCTATGTAAATCAAACGATCACACTTAAACCAATTTATTTGTAATCTCTATGAGGGAATTAGGTTTTTGTTGTGTTACCGACCTAATTGATTTGTATTTAAAGTCAATGAAATTGTTTGTAAAAGTTTTGGCAAAGTGTTGGCATAAATTAGTTGAGTGTGTGGTTGCCTAACTGGAGAATGGATCTATAGTTTTTGTAAAGGCAGATTGAATCTTAAAAGGATCTAATCAAGCATATGTAGTGCTATTTAGACATATCAAGAAAACCTATTGTTTTCTAACAATTACAGCTGAATTGAAATCTCCTAACCAGGTAAGCTCTAACAAGCTTGGTTACTTCTTAAATACTCTAACAAGGTGGTCCATTAGCTTGGATTCTCAAATCCTCTACCAAGTTTACTCCTGA
This sequence comes from Cryptomeria japonica, assembly GCF_030272615.1. Lineage (NCBI taxonomy): Eukaryota > Viridiplantae > Streptophyta > Pinopsida > Cupressales > Cupressaceae > Cryptomeria > Cryptomeria japonica. The sequence continues at coordinate 114,570,249 of NC_081415.1, read as the reverse complement.
CAGGGTATCTTCTTTTCATCAAGGCATTTTGTAAATCCCTTAACCGAGTGGTTCCTAATAGGATCAGTTCTTTACAAGACTTATTATAAAAGCTTTAACAGGCTTGGCTCCTAACAAGGAAAACTTCATAAGAGTTCAGATAGCTATCTTGTGAGTCTCATCTCACCATGGTGTTTACCTATTTTGGTTTTCTACGTATAAACATTTGTGTCATGTGGTGAATGTTTTTGAGGTTATGATCTTATTTGTTGATTTGATTGACTACTTAACTATTTTGATAAGACATGATAACTGGAAACATTGAGAGATGATTTATGATTAAGCATTTGGATTTTTACAATATTGAATGTTGTTTACTGTTAAGTTGTTATAATAGTTGACTAGTTGATGTTAAGTATTTATCTTGATAGTGAAATTTTAGTTTGTGGGTTTGAGTTTGAGATTAAGAAGTTTGTATCTATTTTTTAGTTTATTGATTCACCCCCCCCCCCCCCCCCCCCCCAACTCAGTAATCTACCTGATACTTATTCTTTCATGATACCATCATTCACAGCCTCCGTTGAGCCTATAAAATCCGAGAAACTCAAGATTATGACCTAGAAGCTCTCCCAGGATGTCGAGGTGATGAAATGCAACAATGAACAAAGAATTGAAAAGGTCAAACAGTTTATGGAAGAGATAAAGAAAACCGCAAGAACCTAGTTGACATAACAAAAAAAGCCATGAACAATAGTATATAGGGGCTCAAAAAGATCACTGCCATGGTTGCGGATTACAAATCTTTTCATAGTAAACCTGAGAAAGATATTGGAGGTGAAGATATGGTTGTTGAATACAACAAAACCACTGGCCCTAGTTCTAGGACCAGAAGTAGGAGCAGCAATAAGGGAACCTCCAGATTCATTATGGAGGAACTAGAGGAAATCAACAAGATTTTCATCCAGAATCACAAGGAGTTGGTGCACTCTCTTAATTGAGTGCTTTTTTTTTTTTTTGTTTTGTTGTTTGTGCCTCTTTTGCTTTCGTGACTGTTCTAGGTTGCTCCCCTATTTTTTTGTTGGTTTATGTTTGTTTGGTTGATGACCAGATTTTGTAAAACTTTTATTTTCAGGTCCATGTAAAACACATTTATCTTTATCAAAAACTAATGAATCGTGATATAAATAACTTGAAAAAATATCTTATCAATCACAAATGACATTACCATAGAAAACAAGAATGAAATCACCCACCACCTTCATCCACCCTTAGATTTCACATTGATAGGAGTATTATAAAGTTGTTTGAAATCATTGAAAGTTATAAAGAATAACATTTTTAGATAGTCATTTCTGCCAAGTTCCTACCATTTGCATTATTTTACAAACTATATACCTATGCATTTTTCAATTTTTTTAATGAATATTCCTTCTTCATGTTTTATTAAATTAAAAATAGTGCATTATTCACAAAGACAATTAGGGTGGTAGAAAGGCACACCCACAAATTCAAATAGTTAAATTCCATGACAAAGATGAAAATAAACAACATAACTAGCTCGCTAATGCTATTCCAAAATTAAGTAGATATTTATCATCAAGATCTCAACACCAATCACCAACAAAGGTAGTATAATTTATAGGCTTCAAACCAATGAGCACATCTTTCTCCTCAAGAGTGTCTCCAATAAGTTGTTGCATGTAGACTTGAGAGATAGTCGGTTGGATATGAGGGAATTTCCTATAACTAGGCCAACCAAACTCCACACACCTTTGAAGAGGGAAAAGATTTCTTGGAGAAATACTTATGAGATTAGGGATAATTGTGAGTATCAAAGCCTTGAGAATTATGAGCCTAAATCCCAAAGGATTTAGGTCTATGACCTATCTTGGAAAACTGAACACAATCATGTTGATGCCCCTTAAAATAATTTTTTTTGGAGGCACCTTAGAAGTAGTACATGGAGTGATCCATAATGGCCGAACAAATATTATAGGTAAATAAAATCAAGTACAATGTTAATATCTTGCACTTGAGTCTACATTAAAGTATTAAAACAATCATAACATTGTTGTAAAGATATAAATTAACATCTAAATTATAATTAGAAAATAAAACAAAATTTTTATCTTTCCAAATATACAATAAACTCTTCACTTTGAAAGGATGCCAGAGCTAGGCATATTTATCTTGGAAACAAGGTCAATCGACAACCAAAATTATATGCAAAGAGAGTGAGCAGGGAACATGTTTTTTAAAAAGTTCATTAATCCAACTATAAGATTCTTCCACATGGGGCCAAAGCTAGAAATGATGCTTGAGGCTCTCCAAGTTTTATTAATCCAACTATAAGATTCTTCCACATGGGGCCAAAGCTAGAAGTAATGCTTGAGGTTCTCCAAGTTTTGATACAAGGGCAAGGGATATCTATGTTTAATATTCATTTTCTAATCTAAATATTTTGGTGGACAATGCACCAAGAAGAATGATCTAGTTTAGGTTCCACCATAATCTAGACCAGATAAAATTAATATAATGATACAAAGTTCTAGGGGAATAATAAAGCTACCAAGAATGGGTGAGTTGTTCAACCATGGGAAGATGTGGAGAAATCTACAAGTAGACTTTATAGGTCTTTTCATTTAATAAAGGGGTATTTGCTCATATTGCCTGTAATCCTTCCAATAGGGTTTGAAAGATCAAATAATTTATGAGGTATATACAAGAGAATATAAACAAAAATAGCTTGGATATTATTTTTGTCTTAATAGGTAAGCCTGAATTTAATCTTAAATTTAGGTCATTTAAGAAAATTCTTGGTGACTCTATGAATAAGATTTAATAGAGTCCACACTTTGCATTTTACAATGTGAAGATCAAATGGATCCAAGGTAGCTTGAATCAAGGTCAACCTTGATAAATGAAAATGTGAGACCCCTATATGTGCTATTGGTTAATGAATACCACTTTGAAGAAACCATATCTGACCCATCTCAACCATGCTTTGATAGCTTCACATGCATTTTTGATACTTTTGATATGAAATTTTTTAGTACTAGACATTAGCATTCAAATTATAGGAATACTTGAAATAAAACTCTTGATGACATGAAAAACTAAAGGAAAATTTGATCTTGAAGGAAACGAATATTCGAAAAGAAAAATTTAACATTAAAATAGGAAAAAGGGGCAAAGTTGTGAAATAGACGAAAGGTATTCTTATATAGGAAGTTTAAATATCTCAATAATGATAAATGAAATGATATGGGTAGAAGGATAATTTAAAATAATCAATGTGGTTAGAAATATTAGTTATTATTCCTTGAATCATAATGAACCTATCATCAAGCTAGAAAATTCAAAGAATTAACCAATAAATATGTAAACCACAAGATAATGTTGCAACATGAGCTTGCATACATAATGAGATACAATAATGGTACATGTTATTGTATATAATAGGCCTTTCTTTTATAGGCAAGGTGATGAGGTAGGGTGACAACTACCCTTGATGCAAACATTAAATGCCCAATGCATAATAATAAATCCCTATGATTTAAAAATAAATAATGAGACATGCCACTACTATAAGCTAGCTTCTAGAAAGCAATCTAAGATAATTAACATGATCTTATGAGCAATATTAGATAATATGTTACATAAATTAACTTCATGACATCTAATGTATGAAAAGTAATTGTTAGGTAAACATAACATGTGAAATATGTCCCCTTCATTAGGAATAAAGGTACATGTTATACAATCTAACATCTCCCTTAATTGAAACTTTGGCTGAAAAATTATTATGCAAAGGATGAAAGACTAAATGAAAATAAAATATGGGTACTGACAACTAGGTAATGTTAGGTACCCTTGCACAAATAATTATGTAAGTAATCTCTTACAATTAGAGAAAAGGGACAAAATCTATGGGACACAAATATTTTCAATAAAAGAGATAATGAAAATCATGTACAAGTGATATACCAAGTTATGTATGGAGATCTCAACATTAATACCTTCTAATTACTACATTCATAAAAAAAGATACAATACAATCAACTTTCCAATAAAGGGAAATATAGAGGTAACATGGTGCCTTGATAATGAAGCATCGTCAAAGCCATTGAAGAAAATGTAAATTTAAAAGAGAATACAATAATGAGAAACACTGGGTCTCTATTTGGGAAGTATCACAAATGGAAAATCTATTCTTGAAATAGCTCGATCCTCCATTATGACAAGAACTTTACCAGGAAATGGCTTTGATAGCATTTTTTAATTGTCTAATGAACCCATCATGAAGCTATAGACTTTAAAGGATCAACCAAGAAAGATGTCAGTCATAAGAGAATGTTGTAACATGAGCTTGCACGGACAATGAGATTGAACTACTCAATAAAATATAAAAATATGATATGTTTTTTTTAAGGTTCGAACGGGTTTTGAAGGGATTGACAACCCTATTTACAAGAAGTTTCTATTAGCAAAACATCAGCGAACAAACAAGAAAGAAGCAACCAATCCTCAACAAAGCAAAAGAGGGAACTAGAAAGCAAAAATAGGAAAACAATAAGGCGCACCTACTCTAAGATATTCAAAAACTCAACAACTTTGACTTAACGTTGAAAAATGTTCATAGATAGTTTTACCACATCCTTTAGATCTTGGATGCATTGGCTGGCCATTTTATTGCAATGAGCTCTAGTTCAAGTGTTGGGTCCCTTGTCTTCCTTCTAAAGAATCTACTTTCCTATATCAACAACATCAAGCTCAATCCCAAATAGATGCTACTTATGCATGAAGGAAGATAAATCGGTTGATCATCTATTTTTACACTACTCTTACACTTCTAAGATTTGGGGACTAGTGCTTTAGAAATGGAGTCTTTGCTGGACTCTTTGGAGGGCTATAAAGAAGTTCACTCACCAATGGAACCCACCCTAAAGAAAACTTCTCTTGAAGAAGATATGGTCCTTTGTGTTCCCTCACATGGTGTGGGGTCTATGGAAAGATTGGAATAATCATTTCTTCTAAAATATCCATCTCCCTCCTAATATTGTTTTCAATAAAATCTCTAGAGCCATCTCTGATAAGCTCTCGATTGTTAGGACTAGTGTTCATCTTCAAAGTAGCATCCTTAAGGAGTATGAAACCAACATTGTCATGTATTGGGATTTTGGTCATCTTCTGTAATTGGTTAAACCCAAGATCGGTCCTAGGGACAACATTAGATGGATTTTCCCACCCCAACGATGGGTGATAATTAATTTTGATGGTGAGGCTAGAGGGAACCCTGGTGAGGCCGACTGTGGGGGGGTGCTTTTGATCACTTTGGCAACTTCGTTATTGCTATATCTCTCCCTCTTGGTAAATAGACTAATAATGTCGTTGAAGCTATAGGAGCCTATCACAGCTTAAAACTCGCTAATTAGCACAACTATAAGCTTGTTTGGCTTGAGGGGGACTCAAATAATATTATCAACTACGTAAAGGGAAAATCTACACTAGATTGGAATGTTGATATATGGATGAAGAAGGAAAAATATATTATAAGAACCTTTGATAGATGCATTATTGTTCATGTTTACAGACAAGGCAATGTGGCAGCTGACTTCTTGCCTATAGAGGGGTGATGTATAAGGGTCAACATAGTTGGGGCAGAGGTGACAGACTGGACTCGAAATTTGTGATGCATTTGTTACACAAGCGAAGTCTGGGGAGTAAATTTAATGATAACTCGTTCCATAATGATTTTGGGTGTTTCCTAAATTATTGATACTTTCGTTATTGAGACAGGTGGCAAGAGAGGACATAAGAATCGATGCAAACTTTTTTTGCATGCTTTGTGGGCGATTATAACATTTTATGGAGTCTAACTTTCACTCTTAAAATTATTTGTAGTGAGTTTTATAGAGAACAAGATAGAATGGGTGGTGCAAGAAAAAGAATTGAGCCTGCTAGCTATGTGTAGTTGAAGAATGAAAAGAAGCTATGGCAGATTTTGAAAAAAGAAGGTTTACTCCCTACATTGAGAGGCTATAATAGTATAATCAAGATGTCATGAACTATTTTGCTTAGAACTAGAAGGATTGAATGATTGTTCTTCATGGTCAGAAGGTCCTAGTTGATGAAGCCCTTATAGCATAGGTCATAGGGTTATCCATGGAGGGTATGAAGTATTACAGAGACAAAGCATATACTGAGCAAGTTGTGCAAAATTTTCCTAAGGATGAGCATGCCAAAATTGTTAAAAAGATGGCTAGTTACTATGGTATTGCGGTTATTAAATCTTTCTGGCAGAAGATCCTTAAGGTAATCATGAGCTACCTTACTCTAGATGGTCTTTATACTAGGGTTTATGGTCATAACTTTTTTATATTGAATCATTTTCACTATGGTGTGAAGATGTCTTTCCCTTTCTATCTTATGTCTGCTCTTAGGGTTAATTTTAGTGACCATCACAAGAACCCTTCCAAATTCCCTATCTTGCATGAAGGCCTGTTGGTCCTTATTGATGCCCATTTTCATTCTCTTCCTCCCCTAATGTTTTTTCCACAATGCCTCTAAGAATGAAGATACTAGTGTGGGTGAATATGACAATGAAGCTTCTGGATCTAGTTTTGAAGAGAATCCCGCCCCTCCCAAAAAGGATAAAATTAAAAAACCTTCAAGTTCCAAACCTAAAGTGAGGAAGGGTTTAAAAGGGCAAAATAATCTTTTTTGTCCCCCTCCTCTACTTTTGCTAAGATTGGCTCCCCCTCTTCTAGCACGAAGGAAGAAGAGGGCACAGACCATGAGGGCCACAATGTCCCAACCTCTCCTTCATCCAATAAGGAGGCTGGTAATGTGGGTGCAGCTGGAGTTGAAGACCTTCATCTCAAGAGTGTCGAGCTTAATGATAAGAGGGAGGATTATGATAATGTGTTGGGCATGGCTCATGAATATGCTATTGACACTTTTAGTATGTTCAAATGGTTGTTCCATGTACTTAAGGAGATTAGGATCAACCAAAGAGACCTGGGAAGTAAAATGGAAGTGATCCTAATTGTTTCTACTCAAGGTAATCAGGACAATGTGGCGAATGTGGGGAATTGGAGTGAGGATGACAAAAAGTTAGCTTTGTACTACATCAAGAAGATAGGTGAAGTGGTTGATTAGCTGAAAGAAAGGTTGGAGGATCATATCACCCATGTTGAGGAAGGCTATAACAAGATCTAAGACACCCTGAAAAATATAATGGCAAGTAGTCAAAAGATTGTAAAAAAGACTACAAATGTTATGAATACTATGGTGAATAGTCTGGAACAACAAGATAGGGTTGTTGTCATTATTGTGGATGATGCTGAGGCAGCTCAAAGTGGTGAAGGACCCTACAAAAGGACCTGTGGGAATATGAAGAAAATGGTGGCCATTTAGAATGTGGACTACAAATATATTGAGACTATTGTTGATCTGGTGAATGTCCTTGAGGCTGAAGGCGGTGAGACCCTCAATAGTCTTATGTAATTGGGTTGTGATGTTTTCATGTTTTCGGGTTTTCTGATTGCTAGTTTTGTCTATGTTTGGGTTTGTTTTCTTGGCTATCTTTTTGTGCCTAGCTAGGATTTTGTTGTCTCTTTGGTTGTTGTTTCTTATTCTTATTCTTGTAGCCCATTTTGTTTTGGATGTTAATCTCTGATTCTATTCCTTAGAATCATTTTATAAAGGGTTTCAGGGTCCCTTAAAAACCTGGTTTTGCCTTAATCCAAAACATCAAGATCAATAAATTGGGCTCTAGCTTTCTACACTCTCAAATTTTCCAATCATGTCCCTTGTACTCTCTTCACTACTCTTAATGACATTATAATTGAAATTACTTAGAGTGGTCAAATTGTCATTAGTCTTTTTGTATTTAGTTTCTAGCCTTGAAATTCGATCTTTATAATTAGTCTTCATGTGATCAATATGCCTAACCTGTTGGGAAAAATGGTGTCTCAACCTTGCATTTATGTGAGGTTACTATTTATAGTAAGTTTTCATTTGAGCACGAAATGGTGCGAAACTCTCCCTGAAGCTTCTGGTTGGCTAGATAAGCATTCCGGTAAAGTTGCGTCGCAAGGTCACAGCTAGTTTTGAAGATATTAAAGTTTTCATCTTGGAGGGGTGCAATAAAATGTTTAAACTTAATTTTGGAGCGGGTTACAAGGTGATAGAGCACTTCGTGAGCTTTCCGACGCTTCAAACGGTTCGTCAATCGGACACCCGGTTCTCAAGTTATGGCCTCCGGAAGTTTGTACTCCTGAAATAGGAAAAATAATTTGTATCGGATACATAAATGAGCTGTAAAAGGGAGCGACACATGTTGATGTGTACTTTAACATGTCATAGGGCATCTAGAAGGGAGATAAGGTCGGCTACGCCTTATTGGGTGGTTTTAGCCCATGGTTTTGTAATACCGTTTGACGGTTTCTTGTATTGTATCTCCTATTTATGAGGTGTGTGAGATAGAGGTTGTGTGTAAGAGTCTTATGGCTATTGAATTGCCTCTGAATCTCTGATTAGTGGTACTCCTGTGAAGAGCTTGCTCTGCAAGTATGTTGTAATCTGTTTTGATTGCTGAATAAAATATTGAGCTGCTTTTGGAGGGTGGGGTTTTTCTCCCGAAAGGGTTTTCCCCACGTAAATCATTGTGTTGTGGTATGAATGCTATTATATCTATTTCTATTTTCTGTAACTGTTGTAATGATCTGAAAAAGTTTTGCATTACCCTCCTCTCAAGGTTAGTGTAGGGAGTTGTTTCCGCTACTTAACTTCCTTACATAACCATCTTCTAGAGAGATAATACCATACTTTTACCCTCCCTTTCCATCCAATAAGACTTGATATGTTAGAATATACAATAGGAATTTCTAATATAGGTAAGGTGATAAGGTAGGATGAAAATCACCCTTGATACAAACATTAAATGTCCCATGCATAATAATAAATTCCTATGATCTAAAAGTAAATAATGATACTTGTCCCTATTATTAATTAGCTTCTAGAATTTAACCTAGGATAACTAACATGGTCTTCTCAACAATATTAAATAGCAAGTTACACAAAGTAACTTCATGGAATCTACTTATGACAAATAATACCCAAGTAAACTTAACACATGAATTATGTCCCCTTCACTATGAATTGGGGTATAAGAAATTATTAGGACATCACATTAAGTCTAACACTTATTTGGGATATGTATCTCATAATGGAATAGTGAGAATCTAGATATCATGAGTAGATTAAAAAAAGAGGACAACAAGATAAACATAATTCATTATGAGAAAATGAGGATCTTGCAAAAAGAAACACAATATTATACTTACAAAATAACACAAAATTAAATTGAAATGACAACAAAAACAATATATAGAATGGATATCTAGGCACCCAGTCTAACCACTTTGTGAAGGCCAACGCTGCCCACATTGGGTTACACATGGCTAAAAGAGAAGTCTTTACAAAAGTCTGGTTGGAGTCTGACTCACTAAACACTGTCAATTGTTTGAATGGGTGCATGGATCATAGTTGGACAATTACTAATCTGATCAAGGATTGTCAAGATATAATAAATGAGTTGGAAGAATTCAAAATTTTGCATGTATATCAGGAAGGCAACAAAGTGGAGGATCTATTGGCCAATCTAGTGGAGGGCTACATGGTGACTAAATGGTGGAGTAGTAGGGATTCATTCCAAAAAATCCTATGCGATCTGGCTTATGATGGTTCCACCCACTTGCATTAATCAATGATATTTAATCATGATTTTATTAAGTTGATGGGGAAACGACTCCTTTTTGTTTTCCCTAACAAAAGATCTAGAAACTTCCCTTGTGCCTGGATTTTTTATCTAATTGTGTGGCCTATTTCCTGCTACTATTTGGAGACTTTTTTGGTGTGGCCCATTTCCTGCAACTATTTAGGGACTTCTCTAGTGTGGCCCATTTCCTATTGTTCAGTGACCCAGAGCATAATGGGTGAGGAAAACAATAGGAAAGAACCATCTACTTGTGAGAAATGGAAGAAAAATATGGAAGTGTGGCAGGAAATTTTTGATGGGGCAATTGTCCCCTTCTTGGATAGACTTCATGGCCCTTCTCCTCTACTCACGGAAGCATTTGTCAATGGGTGGAAGAAAGGCATCCTGAGGGCTTATGGTGCTAAGTACTAGCTAGATGAAACCCTGGTAGAAATGTTTACTAGTCTAGCAATTAATGGTTGAAGGTTATATAGGGACAGGAAAACTAAGGAGGACTTGACGAATTCTTTTGACAAAGACAAGGAGCGCTCAAGAGTTAACAAGATGGCTGATGGTGGCTACAATAAAAAATATCTTATGGCTCCCTATGCAGACATGGATGAATTCATGATGAGGTATATTACACTCGATGGTAGATATGACAATATATTTTTCTACCATTTTACCATTTTGAATCATTTTAGGCATGGTAAAATCATTTTTGTTCCTTTCTTTCTCGCCTCCTATTTAGAAAATATTTTTGAAAAACATATGGAGAATCAAAACAATCTTGTTCTTCATGAAGGGCTTATTATTCTCATCATGGAGTACGCTAACGCCCTTGAAGTTGTGCCCTCTCTATCTTTGAAAGGACAACATACTAATATTCAAGATGTCTCTGACTCAGAAATGGATTTGGAGGATAGTGGGGGTGCCATTCCTTTTGACGACCCTGATTATAAGCCTATGGAAGAAGGGGAGATGATGGTCACCCCTAGGACATTTAGCAGTAAGAATCCTCCTAGATGGGCGGCCAGTAAATTTAAATCTACCAACAAACTAATTTTTAAGGCCGACCCCCTTTCTAAAAAGAAGAAGCTTGCGGCTAAGGACTATGGTCCAAAGACTTCAGATCAGGTTCAATTAAACTGGACATTCCAATCAATGTCTTGAAGGAAAAGAAGGGGACCATGGTGAAAGAAGAGAACAATGGGTTCTAGAGGACTAGTACTTGCATGAACCTGGTGATGGAAGTAACCAGAAGCCAGGAGAGCTATTGGAAGTGGGTGGAGAGAGAAATTGATACCCTCAAAGTGGGGCTTAAGGTTTTTATTGATACCTTCACAGCCTCCCCTGAGCCTAGCAAACCTAACAACTCATGATTATGACCTAGAAGCTCTCCCAAGATGTCAAGGTCATGAAATGAAATCACAAACAAATAATTGAAAAGGTGGAACAGTCTATGGCGGAGATAAGGGAAAACCTCAAGAACCTGGTCAACATAAGCAAAGAAGCCATGAAAAATATTATAGAGGGGCTCAAAAAGATCAATGCCATGGTTGCGGAATACAGATCCATTCGTAGTGAACCTGAGAAAGATCTTGGAGGTGAAGACATGGCTGTTGGAGATAATAAAACCACAAGCCCTAGTTCTAGGACCAGAAGCAAGAGCAGCAATAAGGACACCTCCAGATTCATTATGCAGGAGCTGGAGGAAATCAACAATATTTCCATCCAGAAGAACAAGGACCTAGTGCACTCTCTTTATTGAGTTCTTTTCTTTTGTTTTGTTTTTCTGTCATGACTGCTCTGGGGTGCTCTCCTATTGCGCTGTTGGTTTATGTATGTTTGGCTGATGGCTGACTTTTGTAAAACTTTTGCTTTCGGTTCTATGTAAAACTCATTTATCTATATCAAAAACAATACATCAAGAGAAGTAATACTTAAGGTTCTATGCAAATAATAGTTAAAGTATTTTCAAAATATAGTGAAAGGCTAATATAAATGAATTTATGGAAACATATATTTTTCTTAAATATTTTCTTAATTTTTAGAAAATAGATAATTGGATAATTGTAAACTAAAATATTATAATTAAAATCTTACATTAAGATTATGTGAAATTCCCACAAATATTATGATAGAGAATGATTCAAAATGAATTACCACCTTTGTGAAAAATAAAATAGAAAATAGTGATCTCATGTAGAAATGCAAAATTTAAAGAATAAAAGTATATGAAATCATTATTAATATGGCTTATGTTAATTTCTCTCTTATTCAAACTTAATTTATTATCTGTTATTCATTCATATGCATATAAATTAGGTTATTGAGTAGTTGTATTCTGCTGTAGGAATTTATGACTATTAGAATGTAAAGAAAATCAATCAAGAATATATATTGGTGATATCTATTTAATTTATTTTTTCAAGTTTGTGGTGATAATCTTGTTGATTAAATAATACATTGGATTACTTTAGATTGTGATATTCTTTTCCTAATATATATTTCTCTTAATATGTATGTGTTATGTTTCATATTGATTAATTTATTATGTGTTTATGCATGTGTGTTGTAGTTTTGATAAAATTTTAAAGTTTATTGTAAATCTATCCTTGATTGTTGTCATAGGAAGATGATTTTGTTTTCAAATTTAAATATTTTATTGAAATTGTAACAATATATTGGTTATAAAATTAAACTCTATTCTTTAAATAATTTAATTGAATAACCTTAATAAGTTAAAAAAATATATATTTATTTATAGAGCATAAACTATTATATAATTCACCTCTGCCAATGCTTGCTATGGTTTTTGATTTTCAAAGTAATAAAAGGTTACTCCTCTCTTTATAAGAAACTTTAGTCAAAATATGGAGAAAGCACAAAAAAGATTGTAAACAAGCTTCTTATAGATATAAGTCAACCATAAAAGAGTCTATCAATCAAAATTAGTCAACAATATGATATGTAGTTATTACGAAAAATTGATTAAATTATTAAACTAGGATGAGAAATCTATTCTTCTAGCATATGAATATGTATTCTTCTAGAAGATTCTTTAGGATTGAAAAAATTGCAATTAATTTTACATATGTTTTTAAATAACAGAGTTTATTTTAACGTGTACAACTATGAATTAGTTTCTATTTATTATATATTGGAATTGATTTAGGTGGAGCTGGTGGAGGGCTCATCCTTTTAAGCTTGTACACATAAGATTTCTCTTTTTTTAAGAGTTTTTAGAAGTCATTTAATTATGGGTGGAGATAGAAAGGAATTTCATTATTTAGTATTCATTTTATAATGATATATCTATTCAATATGAAAATAATTTGAATGTAAATAATTTAAGTGGTTTATTTCAAGAAGTAAGATTTAGTAAAATTTAAGTTTTCTATCAGAATCTATAGTAGAAAATCTAAAATAAAAAAGAATTATTAAATATCTTAAGACTACAACTCTTGGTCTTTTTATCTCGTAGACATTATTGAAATCTTTTTTTTTTTTAATTATTCATAAAATCAAACTATACTTGACTATTTATTTATTATTTCATGTGGGGCCAATTTCCTTTGTAACATGAATGTGTTTATTTGTTGTAACACTTGCAATCACCTTCCTCTAGATTCCAACAAAGAGATATTTAAAGGATCTATAGCCTATTTCCTCATGCCCACAAATGTTTGTGGTCGAAATTTTCTCTATGTAATGCCTTTTTTCTTTAACAAAAAGGCAACCTCCATACATTTGTATGATTTAGTAAAAGTGTTTTTGTATTTTTTCTAAGCTATTTAGAATTTTAGGTTTAAATATAACAAGCTTTACTTTTCAAAATTGAGTACGAAATAGTTCTTTAAAACCAAATTAGACAAATTATGGCAATGTAGAATCATTGATTTATGGATTTTGTTCATTTGTGTTGTGTGCTACATTTCTATAATTTTCTTAAATAGTGTGAAGAGCTTAAATCATCTTACAATCAAACTATTTATTATTTTTATGATAATTAAATACTTTTAAATTTGATATCTTTTGATATATTTTATAAAAACATGTTAAACATGTCATATCATATACATACCTGTATTAAGCTTCTAAGAGATCATGTATCGCTAATGCACAATATACTTGCATTTGTTGCGCATTTCAATCATTCTTCTTGATTTTATCTTTGGCAGGGAAATAATACTAACTTACTTGACTAGCTGAGTTGAGATATTGTAGTACTTAGTCACAACCTTTCAAAAATATATAATTGTTTAAGAAAGAAAAAAAGGTGAAAATATACAACTCCACACAACTGCCACACAAAGAAGATGTGGTATATTAATTAATTGAAAATTATTTTGAAAGAAAAAATAATAATAATCACCGGTACAATTAGAAATCAAAACATTATTTAAAAGAAAAACCAAAAGTACATTTTTAAGAGAAATTAGAAGTCATTGTGGTATAAATTTATTTTGTTTTACAAATTTTCTTGTATGCTAAAACGAAAACAAATTTTCATAGAAATCAAGATGCGATCATTAAATAAAAATGAAAATAGTTGATAATCTAGATTAGGAACTGACTATATAGTGAGAATGTCCCTAAAAACATTCATGTACCTTTGTAATGCTCGCATGGTCTAATTTATGTGTTAAATAAGCGTTCATTCAAGTAATTCATCACATATGTTTGAATGGCATCCGAATCAGACGGTATTATAGATGTACATGAGCAAGCACAAATTTCATGTTAAAAGGCATTATCCAATAAAATCCTATAGCATTTTTGTGCATTATTGTAAAAAAGAAATATATAACTCTTATTCGTACTTGCTTAGTATGTAAATACTTTTGTATTTATGATTTTGATTAATAATAATTATTAGTTATATTTGTCAATTAAAAAATATATAATTTTTCAATTTAAAAAATATTTATCTTTTATCAAGTCAAAGTATATGCTTTTAATAAAAATATTAAAAAGTTCAATTAATTGTATTTATTCATGTTCTCTTTAGTTAAAGCTTTCACTTATTATTGGAAGGTTATGCAATCAAAGAGAATTAAAATAATATCTTATATAATAGTAATTTTACAATGTTGAGATGCATGATTGTTAGTAGTAAGTGATAATGCATCAAATGAACGAAAATCTTTATTGATATATTTATTTACAATTACTCACCAAATCACCATAGAAACACAAAAAAACTCATAAACTATGTAATTTGTTTCCTGTTTATTTTTTTCCATGAAGGTAAATGTTTGTTCATACTTAATTAAGCATTCTAGTATTTTCTACATGCTATTAATTTCTTAAATTTTATGACCAAATGACAATTAGTACAATAGTCATTCAATGTAACCCCTCTTCATTAGTAGTTTCTAGAATATAGGAAAAGTGATCCTAGACTAATGCATCCATTAAGAGCCAAGGTATTCTATATTCACTCACTTGCTATTCATTAAATGTGATTGGAATTGAGTGTGTGTGTGTGTGTGTGTGTGTGTGTGTGTGTGTGACTGAGCTAGGTTAAATGATAGAAAAATGAATTATTTAAACAATAATAGAAATTTATAGAAAGATAGAACATAGTTTAGAGAGAGAGAAGGGAACTACTACAAAGGATGGTTAGTCCTTCAAGAGATCAGATTCATACTATTAGAAAGTGTAGTTTCAAATATTATAAAAATGTGTAGTTTCAAATATTATAGATTTTAATTAAATCCTTGGGTCTTTAGGACTAGAAAGTATGGAGAATTGTAGTCTCATGTTAACTCTTTGTCAAGGAAATTTTCAAGAGGTGAAAAAGACATTGTGTTACACTCGTGTTTCATATAGAAAAAAATAAAGATTACCAATAGGGAATATGGTAAAATAGGATACATAATGTCCTAAATATATAGAATGCTAAAGTGTGATTGCACAATAGATTAAATAGATTGTAGAAAATAAAATGTGTACATCAAATGAAGCTAAGAATTGAAATGACAGAGAGAAGACATAAATCAACAAGAATGCTAAACAACTTCATGGACCTTCACTAGCTAGCTTCTCTCTAAAACCTAAACATAAAAGACCAAATAGATTTGTTGGGGTGACTGTTTAGGGTATTTCCATAGTCATACCCACATTTTGTTATTTCTACCTCCATTGATAGCCAACACAAATGAAAATATAATAAACATGTAATCTAAATAAATAATAAGCTATCGAATGCAAAACTATAACAATATGGTAAAGATAACACTTCCTTGGAAAGAGATAGATTAAATATACTACAATATAATTGTTCTCTCATATAAACACCATTAGGAAGTAAAAATTGCCTTGAAAATTCATTTGAAGTGTTCTTCAATACAAGCAATAGAGATTTTTGCATTGTTATCTAAGAGAGAATAAAAGTTGTAGAAAATATGATGTGAGAATGTGAGAATGTTGTTGTAAGTGACAGAAACAATATTATAATATTTAGAATGTGAGAATGAAGTTCAAAAGTGAAACGTATAGGAACAAGGAACATTCAAAAGTCTAGAATAGTACATTTAGAGGATTTATTATAATGGCTTGGGTCAAGGAAGAGGCATTACATTGTCAAAACATGGCAAGTGTAATGTCTCAATGAGTACTACTGTCAATTTCTTCTACAAGATGGTAGTGTGTTGCATGAACGTCTATGTACAACACATTCATCTAGATGAAAAATAGACATAACTATAGCATCATAAATTGTATCCTTATCTAATTCATCCTCACCTATCGTTCATCATCATATTCTAAACTCCAGTACTCAATACCTTATTTTATGTTGCTCACACCCTCTTGAAATTTTTATTTTCAACAAATATCCATCCTTTGTCCAATATTAAGTCCTAATTGATAGGACTAGGATTCCTTAGGAACCCTAGTCCTAGCTCTAGACTAGGATGTCCTAGGTGTCCTAGTCCTCCCAATCAGGACCCAAAATAGGACCTCACGACAACCATCTCTTATGGGACATAAATTTGGCTCCATGTTAACCTAATCTAATATTTAAATATTTGATGTATGATCAACCATAAAAGGAAGCCTAACTGACCCCACTTGGTAACCTAAAACTCAAAGGAATTATAAGTGAGATTTCAATTACAAAATATTTCAAGCCTGAGTGAGAAAGAAATTAAGTATTCATTAACCAGTGAAAGAGAAGTCAGTTTAGGTTCAAGAATTTATGATCAACCTATTATGAAGACAATCTGCATTGCATTCAAAGCCCTTCTATGAGGATTCGAGGAACCTTAATCAAGGTATCAAGTTTAATTTCAAGAATTTACAGATAATATATAGCCTTTCCATCATAACGAAAATATTTTGTTTGAATTCTTTTTCAATTTCAGATTTAATTCCTAAACAGGTGTTTGACCTAAGGCAAACCCCTATCAATAAAAACTATTCATCTCCTTCTATGTGCAAGGAAATATCTTAGGATATGTGAGTGATTAATTTGATTGTATTGATGGCAATAATGAAAATTATCTTTTCTGGGAAAGAAAAGTGAAGGACCAAGACGATTTTCTCCCCTTGGTCCTAAGAATTTTGGAAAATGTTTTGTTAGTGGATTTTGTATATCATCCTATGTTGGAAACAATGAATTTGTCTACCCTTGATATTAAAAGGACTCAGATTACCTACTCCACCTAGTCTCAATATTTTTTCTTGAACTTTTCATCATAGATTTTGATCTATTTCCCATCCTTAAACTTAGGTTTATAGCTCTACATGATATCTGGAACATTGTATTATTATTATTTATGTCAATTTATCATTGTTTCTCGTAGATCTAGTATTTCAATTTAACCCTAATTTAAATTTAGTTTTAAAGGGAGGAATTAATCTAATTTATATTTAATCTTTCTAGAGTTGGATTAATCAAATTCAATTTCCTTCCCTTAATGTCTGGCAGTCTAATAAAATTAGTAGCCTTATTTCTCTTAGTATTGAAACCCTAATTTTTATACCATTACACTAATAGTCTTAGAATTAGACATCCTTAGAAAATTTGGAATTGTTTTTCTTAGCTTAAAGAGAAATGATCATAATCATTTTAAATTTAATTGAAGGGAAGGCTTACGTGATGTGGGTTGGAGTAAAGGATCATTGAGAGGGGGAATGAATTAGTGATCTACTGGAAAACAAATTTTTTAACTTATTCTAAAACCACCAGAAGCATATGCAAGAATGTAAAATGTAGAAACACAAGATGATCAACCCTAAAATCATAATAGTAGGATTTTTACATGGAAACCCGAATGGGAAAAACCATAGTGGGATTTGAACCCACAATATTATTCCACTATGGCTATTAGTAAAACAATATTACATGAGGGGAATGCACTAGCATTCAGGGATTCTGCCTAGAGTTCACTACTCAGGTTACAAAATAGGGCTACAACTCTAGAGGAAGGCTCACTGTGTCACAAGAGATTACATAATGATTGCAATAGGTGAAGAACTATAAAATAGCATCTAACTATGTCAAATATCAGTTTTGGTTAGGTACAAAATGATATGCTGCATTGTTCTATATATCTACTCTTCAACTACTCACTAGATCAACCAAGATCAAAATGTGCATGTGAAATTGCACTCAATTGCTCCATAATTATGTAACGCGTCACACTATGTTAATAATGCATCATCCAAATTGTTCTTATATATATCCGATTAACAAGATTAATCTCCCATAGGTCGACTTCCAAAAATTACATAATACGCAAGATGAAACTTATAGCTGTGAGTCGACTTCAACCTTATCAAAACATTTGTACCCTCCAGACCCAAAAAATATTATCACACACTTCCTATAGGCCTCACATAACTCCCAAACATGATTCCAACCACCAGAATTGACTTAGACAATTAATACACACACTACATCATCACACATGAAGAATGCTCTACTTTGCTACTCTACCAGATACTAGATCTTCAAATAGGTGAGATAATCAATATCAGAGGGTAGATTTGCATGATAAAAAGATTCTAATACTTATCCAATCAATCCTAATCACAAAAAACAAAATCTGCTTCACTAAAACTGAAAAAGTGCTCTTAAACCTATATAGTGGGCTTCACCAAGCAAACTGATCACATAAGACATATTCCAGATTATTGGTTAACCAAAACTTCATACCAGATCAAATCAACAGGCTGATTTGCCATCAATGAAAATTCCTAAGAATCTGCAATAATTAGAGACTACCAATCTTCACCAGAGCATCACTGAAACATCAAATGCCAATAATCTCTCCCTTGTGCATTGATGGCAATAGAGATGAAAAATGATAAGTATGCCAAAATTATGCCAATACCAAAAATCTGAATCTGAATTCTCTACAATCAATCTACACTGACTCCCCATGAATTGATTACTCCATTTTTTAGTGCTCTCTCCCCCTTTGACATTAATGGTAAAGGGTGGGAATCCACCAACACTTATGAACAAAAGAATGAATGAATGAATGTACTTATCTACATAAACTTAAAGATGTTTGAGTAAGTCACCTTTAAGGACTTCAAATACTCAGTCCATCCTCTTAGAAAACAATCAAAGACATTTACTAAAGCACTATACATGAATGCATGAACCTCAACACTTAGTAGATTGGATAATACTAGTTTACTTAAAGCACTAATTACATCTTGTTGTGTTCCCAGTAAGGTATCCATCCAGGGAGTTATCAAACTCCTCAGTTCACCAACTTTGCTCAAAATTCTATCCTTGTCTTGATTCAAACCCTTTATTTTAGCTGTGTAATCCAAAATTTAGGCTTCAAGGGTACTAGGGAAAGTTGATTGAGGTGTAAAGGAATGTCCTAAACTAGCTAGTTTACCCTCAAGTTCTCTTATCTTCGGATCAATGTCTGCAATGAATTTAGGAAAAAATAGACATGATTTGAAAAAATTTCTGCCTTTATCTAATGCCTCTTCTACACTCTTCATCACTAAATTTAGGCTCGCTTTATCTGTCTCTACTTCCTTCAACTTTTCTTGCAATCTAATCTCATTAAACCTCTTTCATATAGTTTCATCTGCAAATTTTTCTAATGATACAAAATTGGTATTAACAATACTTAATAAATTCTTAAGCTTTCCAGATGGAGAAGCACCAAAATATTGAGAAAAATAGTAAGAATTTCTCCAAAACCTTAGTGGAAAGAGTAATAACATCATTTTCTTCTATTTGATATTTCAATAGATCTTCACTTTCCTTAATTTGAGACTGGGTAGCAAGTCTTGATTCTTGAAGAGGGGAAAGAGTGCTTAAGTCCACCAAACCATGGGAAAATTCATCCTCAATAACAATCTGCTTACATTTGTGACAGATATTGGCCATAGTCATGTATACGGGATGTTCCTTTGAAGGTTCATCACTCTTCTCCTTCTGTACCTCTACCCTTTCACCCTTTTCACCTTTGTCAATCTCCTCTTCTATCATTTTGTCAATTACCTCAATCTCATGAGGATCCTGTGTAGCATCACCAAAGACATTTGCAACTAGATTTACATCTTCTGCCATCTTCTTTCTCAACCTTCTCAATATATGGCTAATCCATCTAACCATTGAAGACCTCTACATGTACTTCCAGAATGAAAGTTTCTTTGGGAATGTCTTCTATTGGGTGGGTTCTAACCTGAGTTTGATTTACCTCATACTTTTGCATACATGATTTTAAATTTCAACAACCTTCTAAAATCGGTCACAAATGTCTGAAGAGGGGGTTCTATGAATCTGCATGAAAAACTCCCCCTAAGGCCAAAAAACCTTAGTTACCAGATGAAGATCCTATACTGGATTTAGGTGTAGATCCATTGTCTATCTTGGATTCATCATTTCTAACACACATATTCTCATGCATTTCTCTGATGTCTTCTACCTTCGGTTTGCCTTTGTCATCTGATTTTCCTTTGTTTATAGGATCATTAATCTTGTTTCTAGCAATACTTTGTAAGATGACCAATTTTATTGCATGTATGGCAAACGATATTGCTCTGCATAGGTCTAAAATTTATTTGATTTGGTCTCATCTTGCACTGGTTAGAGATATGTCCAAACATCACAATCATAACATCTCTTATTCTAAAAAATATTCATTACAGCTCTGCACATATTTGACTTGTGACCAAAGTTATTGCATATGAAACATTGACCAATAAAGGTAGGACCATTTTTCATATTATTCATTCCATTATTCATCTTACTTCTGTATTGATTCACCATATGACCAAATTTATTGCAAGTAAAACATCTACCATTGAATTTATGAGCATTAGGTTGTCTTACAAGTGGATTCTTTCTTTTCCTGTGATTAGGTTTTGCATTGCCTTGTCTTCATCCATAGGATTCTTCCTTCTCAAATCCAAGTCCTTGCATGTATTTTCCATGTCTCTAACTTTCCAATATCTCATCAAGCCTTGCTGAGCTAGCATTGAATTTGTCTTTATATTCATTTGCACTAGCAAGTTCATCTCTTAGAGAAACAATTTGTCTTTCAATTTCTTGTCCATCATTCCTTGATTGTGTCAACTCAACCTTCAATTGGTCATTTTCATAGGTAATCCTAAAGCACTCATCTAATCTATTTTTCAATGATTGAGTCAAAATTTCTTCATTCTTCTTCCGATCTTCAATCTCCTTAGCCAACTTCATTACAATGGATTGCATATCATTCTTCAATGCAACATTCTCTCTAGCAAATTTTTCAAATTCATCAACTTTGTCCTGATTCTCCATGCATTATTCTTCCTTCTCTTTTAGCTTGTCCATCATCTCTTTTATCTTGCCTCTTGAAGTTCTCACCTGATCTTTCAAATCATCAATGAAGTCTTCTACTACATTTAGGTTTCTCTTTAAGGATCTTATCTCATTTCTTGTTGTATCAAGATCCTCAAGTGCCACACAAAGCTCTCTCTGAAAAACTAGAATCCATTGATTCAATCTCACGGACCTTCCTCAAGTGGTTAGTCTTCCTTGGAGGAACTATGTTCTGATACTAATTATTGGATTCAAGGATCACTAAGAGGGGGGAGGGGGTGAATCATTCATCTATTGGAAAACAAGTTTTCTGACTTATTCTGAAACCGCTAGAAGCATATGCAAGAAACTAAAATGCAGAAATACAACATGATCAACCACAAAATCATAACATTGGGATTTTTATATGGAAACCCAAATGGGAAAAAGCATGGTGGCATTTGAACCCACATATTATTTCACTATGGTTAGTAGCAAAACAATATTACATGAGAGGAATGCACTTTTATTCAGGAACACTGCCTAGAGTTCACTACTCATGTTACAAAATAAGGCTACAACCCCAAACGAAGGTTTACTGCCTTATTAGAGATTACAAACTAATTACAATAGGTAAAGAACTGGAAAATAGCATTTGACGATGCCAAATATTAGTTTTGATTAGACACAAAATGGTCTGTTGCACTGCTATATTTATCTACTTTGTTCAGATCTGCAACTACTGACTAGATCAACTAAGATCAAAGTGCACATGTGAAACTATTCTCAATCAATCCAAAATAGTTTACCTTATAACATTATGTTCATAATGCATCATCCAAATCGGTCTTATATATATATTTGATTAGCAAGATTAATCGTCCATAGGTCAAATTCCAAAAATTGCATAACACACAACATGGAACATGTAGCTGCAAGTCATCTTCAATTTTATCAAAAACTTTGTACCGGACACAAAATATATTATCAAATTCTTCCTATAGGTCTTAAATAGCTCCCAAACACGATTCCAACCACCAGAATTAACTTAAACAATCCAGACACATACTACATCAACAAACATGAAGAATACTCTTCTTTATTGCTCTATCAGACACTGGATCCTCAAACAGGGGATATAATAAATATCAGAGGATATATTTGCATGATAACAAGCTTCTAATACTTAACCAATTGACCCTAATGGCAAAAACCAAAATCTACTTCACCAAAACTGAAAAAGTGCTCTCAAACATGTACAATGGGCTTAATCAAGCAAGCTGGTCATAGAAGACATATTCTAGATTACTGGTTTACCAAAACTTTATACCAGATCAAAGCAACAAGTTGAGTTACCATCAATGCCAATTCCTTAGCATCTGCAATCATCAAAGACTACCAATCTTCACCGTAGCATCACAGGAACATCAAATGCCAATAATGTGAAATTGTATAGGATGCAACTTACGACATTATATTTTTTATCCATTTCAGTAAGCATGTGTGTTCTAGAAAAACTACCAGAGAAAGTATACAGGAATGGCTTAAGAGTATTTTACCAGAGATGCAATGGGGATGTAGACTCTTCTAGTTATATGGAGTTTAACCCATGGAATAAAACTAAGTTGATCTTGCATAAAATTATGAAGATTTAAAATCACCATAGACAAGTTAGTCATAGTTAAACATCTTGAGCAAAAAATAAAAAACAACCATCAAAAGTTCATTAGACATATAAAAATGTTGATAAGGATGGCTAGATAGTTTTGTTCTGATCTAGAGACTCTACAACAATCTGATCAACCTATGAATACTACAAAATAAGCTACAAGGCAATCACATAAAAGAGATATACACACACACATATATATAGAAATTTTTTTGTATGGTACTCCCATGGTAGAATAAGTTTATCCAATAAGACACAATTTTAAAAAAATGAGAATGGTAATTCAAATGATATGGTTATGACAACTCCTTTGAATGTTGATATATAAACAAGCACAAACCAATTAAAGGAGAATATATTTTATATCACAAAATATATAACAAGATGTATTCATGGAATGCTATCTTACGATTAATATAACTCATAAAAACTCACAACATCAACAACAACATACAAAAGAGGACATAGAGATCCTAGTAATTAGGGTCAATAAGATTCATATCATGTAATTATTTGTATATAACTACATATTAATCGCCATCATATTGCCAAATATGTAGGAAAATGAAGAAAGGGCACATAAAACCCCAAAAAAAAATTTGACAACATGAAGGATTCCTAAATGCCCCAACATTTTGCAAAATCCTCAAATGTCAAAAATCTAATCAAATAAATACAAAGAGAATAATGATGGGACAAATAGAAGAAGAATTAACAAATGTTTGTCTCTCCTATATCCAAATAAATGTGAGGGTATCTTGTGTCTTCCAAGAGAGAACAAAAATAAATACATGAAAGGACATGTGGACACATAAAATGTACAAACTCTAATCTAAATATATGAAGGATAAAATTATAGTTAACCATAGTAGGGTCTAGGGATGAAGTATCCTCATCCAAGAACTCATATGGCTTGAGTGCCAATGATCTTGTAAATATAATTGACAATGTAAAAAAATCCTCTAGAGATTTAAACATACAATTCTCTTGAGAGGAATGAGGTGACTCAACTATAAGCTATGGAATAATATGGGCCTTAATGGAAACCTAGATGGGAGAGGAGAAATGACAAACTCTAGAGAAGGAGAAACCTCCTTGACTAAAGGGATTGAAAAAGATAGGCTAGTAGGAGGAAGATCAGTCAAACTAGACTTCTTATAGTGGAGTTAAATGATTGGGACCTCCTCAAACTTGCACTTAGGTTGTTGTTGTAAAACCTTTACATTAAATATGATAGGTTGAATGATATTGGGAAAGCTAGCATGAAGAGCTTTCTAAAAAGTGGGAGGAGTAGATAGAGCCACACTAGTAAAACCCTTTGTATGAAGTATCTCTATGTGCTATACAAAAGGAGATGCATCAAGAAAAAACATAATAAGGTATAATTCAAAAGAGATCAATCAATACCCAAATCCTTTTGGGGTGAGGCTCGTCAAAACTATTCAAAAGTAGTCGAAAAGAGAAGAAATAGGGGAAGCGACAACAAAAAAAGAAATTGGAACATAAATAGAAGAGAACTCGTGTGCTGAAGTAGGAGACTCATCATCAATCTTCTATATAGAATTAGGTTCACAAGCCATGGCATGACCTGGAAATGCTCATAATTAGGCACAAGATAGTTTTGACAAAGTTGAGGAATAGGAGCAAAAATTTGAGAAAATGTTAAACCATCCTATTCCATTGGTGAATCTATCATTGTAGTTGTTACCATCTAAAGAACAAGCTCCATGGATGGAATTGGAGGTATTGTAGTAGCATAGAACTTAGCCACATCCATGGGATCCTTTCATCTTCCTACCTTAGGGAAAGTGGGAGGAATAAGAGTGGCTATTCGTGGTTGAGTTGTAGGAGTTAAATAGAAAGTACCTATACAGATTAAGAAAGGGGTGATGAGAAGAATAGAAAATTGAAAGACTTGTGACCTAGATTTCAGCAACATGAGTTCCTTTTTCCTTCTTATGTTAGACATAGTTGAAGAAAAGACAGATACCAATGGAGGTTGTGAAATTTTAGAAAGGTGGGGAGGTTTACTCAAAAGAGAATTCTTATCCTTAGCCCATGAGGAAGAAGGAAAAGGTGCCAAAGAACATATGATGTAGGAGTTGATTGTGAAGGAGAAATTACAAAAGAAGGATAAATAAGCACTAGTCTTATATCTATAATATACCTTGTATAACAAATCACTATAGGGAAGCATGGGACCTAAGAAATTAGGTGAGAAAAGATCAAGATAAAATCTCCCAAGTGATACCAATGGATTTTGTCTAGTGTCATAGATAGTGTATACATTTCCCTCATGATGAAAATTTAACGATTTCTAAACCACTAAAGTGACCACATTCATGGAAACTAGCTAAGGAATTCTTAGCTTCACTTTAAACAAGTAAAACTCCAAAATCATGAAAAATGTAGTAGACATTATATTGCATCACACAGTGATTGATTATGAGATAAAACTAAGAGGAGATAACTAAAGAAAAAAATGACTAATAATAGTGGCCTTAGACTCATCATATTTCATCTTATGCAATGCATTAATGAAGAGTGTATTTATTTCTATGACACTAACACTGTTAGTGGGATCAATCATATTGCATATTAATCTTAAAACTAAAGCATGTAAATCATATTAATGGTTGTCATTTTGACATACTAAAAATTATCAGAAATAGAAGTAGTAGAAGGCTCATTTATGAAATTTTAAGAATGAGCTAGAAAGGGATCTATGGAAATCTACTGACTATTTGTCATAGCAATAGATTTATTCAAACCCCACTTCCTATCATCGAGTAAGATGGTAGGTTTATCTATGTAGCCTTGCATCACATAATGTAGATGCACACAATGCTTGACATCATGACTATTCAATCAATGGTATTGGCAAAATTATTGAGCATCATACAACCTAGGGTATGGCTTGTGTATCAAGAAGTGGTCTAATCTCTAGGAGAGTGATCTAATAATCCCTAATTATATTATTTACCACACTTAGATAGGAATTAGATAATATAGTAAATATTCCAAGTTCATTGATACTATAATGTTGTCTTCCCAATCACCTAAGTCCACCTCAAAAAGGGTAAACTAAGGATGGTTATAGAGTAGAAAGTCACAAGACATAGGATCTAGTAATCTCATGAGAATATAATGATAGTTTAGATGATATAAGGCCAAAATAAGCACAAAAAGACCCAAAAGAAGACATACTAAAGAAAGGATCAAAAAATGAGTGTAAAATTGTATCGAGTTATAATTTATGACACTATAGGCTCAATGTGGATGAATTTATTTATAATTCTATCTCTTATAACTTAATATCTAGTGAATATCACATCTATATTCTCTCTTGGGGATTTATTATTTCCTTATTATTCTTGTCTTTATCTTGTTTTGTGGTTTTCTATCTTATACATGGGTACACAAAAATGCTTAGCTACAAGGATCCATTTATTTTTTATGTCTTCTTCTAAGTTGAACTCATGGGTTTGTTATGAAATATTTTAAATAAGTTGGATACATTCTATCCTAATTTCAATAATAAATATCTATTTCATTGTAGTGTCATAAATTTTACACCCTTGCTAGGGTGGCATAATTTCACACATAGGTTAGCAACCGCCTTAGTGTGTCTTGCATCTTGCACTTCTAATTCCCCTTGTAGAATTTAATTAATTAATTAAATTAAATCTAAGGTCTTGTATCATCACTTTGCACATTATAAAGTTGGGCCCTTTACTCTAAGCATGCCCCTTTTCATTTTATTCCTCCAATGAATCATTTAATCACAAACCCTAATTATGTCTTATTTTGACCGTTTACACCCAATTTCACATATCAAAACACCTTGAAATTGGTTGTAACTTTAGGATGTGCTCTAACATCATCATATCTAACAGTCCTAAAAATTCAGTGAAAAGTTGGTCAGACCGTGGTGGGAATGTACATGGTCCGCAACTTTTTTCCCAAAATTTTGGGAGCACAATCCTATGATATGATAATACTCAACCCCAAAATATTAGTGGGAAATTCAAATCCTAGGTCATCCTAAACATGAAATTAAGATCTAGGGTTTCATACTTAAGAGCTCTCTTTCTTCATTTGAAGGGGTCTTCTTCTAAGAATCTAAGAGAAGGTTTTTGGATTTTTAGAGCCTTCTTTATAGTGAAAGAGTAGATCTTTGAAGTCTGCAAGAAAATTCATCATTCATCCATCAAACATTTAGCAAGCATCATTTTATCAATTGGGGGCTTTTGAAGATGTAGAAGAACAATAAGAGATCATCGACTCAGGATTGGCGTGTACCTCTCTCTTGAAGTTGGGTATCGTTTCATGTTTTTTTCAGATCTTTGCATAAGCTTCATTTTGATTCATATTCATGCTTTAGATCAATTTGTATTATGGATTTAGAGCATTTAATTTTTCAATTATAACCAATTAGGGTTTACTCTTTAGGGTTGCTCTTGTTTGTTTACTTTAATTCTTAGGATCTTTCATATACACAAGGTTCTTGCACACACATTTTCAGTACATTATCGACTATTCATGGAGGTGGAAATCACCAACACGGGGGTTTGACTATGACAAAACCCTATATAGGCACCCCAAACCTTCCCTTTTCAGATTATAGGTACAAAAAGATGAATCTGGAAGCAAGTATAGATCTAGAATAGACATCCACATCACTCAGAAACTTTAGAAGTGTAGAAACCCTATTAAGGTTAGGGGGTGGCGCCCTTGTCCTACCGTCTATCAGCAGGACTTGGCAGAATAACATTTCACAAGTCTCAGAATCCTTCCTCTCAGTTG
The DNA here is from genome assembly GCF_030272615.1 of Cryptomeria japonica. NCBI lineage: Eukaryota > Viridiplantae > Streptophyta > Pinopsida > Cupressales > Cupressaceae > Cryptomeria > Cryptomeria japonica. The sequence continues at coordinate 114,542,262 of NC_081415.1, read as the reverse complement.
CAACTAGAATTATAGAATTGGGACAGTGGTGTGGCACCCTGGTCCTAGACATTTTTGCTTAGATTTTACACCCGTGCACCTTTTATTTTGCTTTTTGTTATGTACTTTTCAGCAGTGTATCAATTGTTCTTTGATCTGTATTCTCAGATTAGGATTTTTTTTCTTACTTGATTAATAGGTTAGGTTGCATTTTGCATCATTCCTCTCTCTCATTTACAACAAAGGAATAGAAAACCTAAGAGATAATCCATGACTCTCTCTTTTTCATAAGAAGTAGCCAACATGCGTTACCTCCATAGGCTCTTTCATATTCCATGAGTGTGTATGAGAGTGGGATTAGGGTTTCCATACTTAGTCTCACTTTTTCCCCTACACATCTTTTGTGAACCCGATGTGAATCCAATTTCATTTGCATTGTATTGTATTGTTAGATGTAGATCTAGTTAATTTTATTTTCTTTCAAAACATAAAAGAAAAAAAATAGAAAAAAAAGAGACAAAGAAAAGAGATAGGTTTCTTTCATTTTCCTTGGATTGTGTGTTTAAGTTTGATGCAATTTTCATTTCAAAATGTCAAATTTCTATTTACAAGAATGTCATGCTAAAATTTTTTGGGCAAATACACAGCAACATTTTTTTTTAAACTCTTAATTACTAGTGACCTACGTTTACTTAGATGTGACAACATGATAAGTTGCACTAAAGGAAATCTTATTAGACAATAAGAATGGGTTTCTAAAGTGAGAGATGAAAATATACTCTAACTAGAAGATTTAGGGTCTTATCTCAAACTCCTAAGCGATCAAATTTATTTTATTTTACATAATAATTTCAATAATCACCATTAATTAAATTGCTTAATCAAAATGTCATGCCCAAACTTTTTGGACAAAAAGACAACAACAATTTTTTTTTTAAACACTTAATTACTAGTGACCTACGTTTACTTAGATGTGACAACGTGATAAATTGCACTAAAGGAAATCTTATTAGACAATAAGAATGGGTTTCTAAAGTGAATGATGAAAATATACTCTAACTAGAAGACTTAGGTCTTATCTCAAACTCCTAAGCGATCATATTTATTTTATTTTACATAATAATTTCAATAATCACCATTACTTAAATTGCTTCACTAAGCCTATAAAGTCATCACAACTTTCTTAGTTAATTGATTCGCTTGATTTAAATACTTCAATTTTAATTATGAATTATCATTAATCCCATACAATTTTTAAATACCTCCAAAATTCTTTAAATTAACATTAATACAAATTAATTGTATTAATATTAATTAATTAAATATCCCATACAATTTTTAAATAACTCCAAAATTCTTTAATTGACATTAATACAAATTAATTGTATTAATATTAATTAATTAAATAAGAATAGGAATGCAAAGTTTCCAAATCATCATTAAATTAACTAATCTATTAAATTAATATTTAATACCAAATCATTGTGTCAATGCTTGTTAAAAAGAAAATAAAAGCAAGGTACCATACCTCATTTATTTAGCTAAAACATAAATAAAGTTTCCTAGAAGTTAAATCTTCCCCTAGATGAGCATTAATAATTATATCAACCCCTTAAAATATAAATTAGTCATATCCAATTAGATTACCCCCTTTGGGGATTAAATAATCATTATAATTGAAATACCCAATAATAAATGTTAATCTAAATTAAATATAAATATACATATATATTTGTATATATATATGTAATTATTTACATAAGAAGATTTTATGTCATAAATTTCCTCCATGGAATTGGATAACAATGCAAGCAACTAGAAAAAAATGGGAGGAGGGTCGCAGGGTGTAGTAGGGTTTCAGAGTAGGTTTGTAGGTAAGGGAAGATGGCGACAAGATGTCAGCGAAGGGTTGCAAGAAGCAGCAGGTTTTCAAAGTAGGGTTGCAGGAACTGGAAGATGGCGGCAAGGTTTCAGTGATCTTTAGCAGGATCATCAATGACAGACAAAGGGTGCCCTCCGATTCGCCCAATATTCAAATTTGGATATCAATCGCTTTGGAAAAATCTTTAGAAATAAACCTTTTATCAAACCGGTTTCAGACTTACCTCTAGATAAATAATGGTTGAATCATTTTGCATGTCTCCAACATCAATTAGATATCCCTGACACTTTTTTCAATTGAACTTTTGCTTGATTGACCCAATCTTTTCATAAACAACCTCACAAAGAAAAAGGTAATCTGCTGAATTATTTGAACTTCAACAATTATGATCAGGGAGCTTCACACATCTAAGGGGCTCATAAGGATTCCAAAGAACACTCAGGCCACTTCCCATCCATTAAAAAATCATCCGGGCAGGAAATTTTTTTCAAAACCCTATCAAAAATTTTCCACCTTCGAAAGAATGTCGGTCAAAACATCAAGAAAAACAACCGATTTTTGACATTTGTAAACCAACTTCATTTGTATCCTAACAATCTTTACTCAATCGTTGTATTGCCAAAGGGGATAATGAAGTAGACTAGCAAGGTGACCACAAAGATCCCCTCAAGTCAAAACTTGCGGAAGGGAATAATGAACTAGAGCAGCAAGGTGACCACGGAGATCCCCTCAAGTCAAAACCTATGCATCTTGTGTGGAAAAGAAAATAGGCCAATTTCAAGGAGGTGGATAACCCTTTTCTGAATCCGGCTTCACTAGAGAATGCTTCCTCCATCAAGATAACCTTTCTTGAGCATGTTCTCTCTCAGTTGGTCTCATTTCTCTGAAAGTCGGCTCTCATCGGTAACTTTAGTTCTTCGATCCCTTTTGAAACTCTGCTTTAATGGGCTAATAGCCATTGGTTGGGCCTTCAGGATATTTTATTTATTGATAGTCATTTGGGGTTTTTTATTGCTCTATTTTCTTCATCTAAAGATACAGACGTAGTTCATAAAAACAAAGGCTGGTTTTGTCAGGGGGCTGGTCTTTTTACCTTACCCTGGATTCCAAAATTTAAACCAGATACTAATCTTTATATATTTTATCCTTACAAGATTTCTTTCCTAAGATTGCCTTTGGAATATACAGATCCAGATGTTTTTGAGATCATGGCTAATACACTAGGAATATTTGTTTCTCATGATCTTATACCCTTTGAAGTAATCCAGAGAGATGTTAGAGTTTTCCTTCTTATGGCTTCAAATAAAACCATGCCAAGGCACTTCTCTATCACATCAAAATGGGGTTTATGGTCCCAAGACATTGTTATGGATAACATAGAGTTCATTTGCAATTATCAACATCAACTAGGACATTTTACTAATGCATGTAGTGGTCTCAAGTTCTCAGAGCTTTTAGTTTGTAAAAATCATTGCTTAGACCCTCTACTATGCACTATCCACCAACATGAGGCAGTTTTTTCTTTTAACTCTACACAACCATGTAATGACCCCTCTGAGCCTTATGATGACTCAAGTCTCGAGCCATATTACATTCAGTGGATTATTCAGTTAACCAATTTCTTTATCATGTATAGCTGGATTTTCTATAGCTATAATTCTTCCTTCACATCCACACCAGTTCTCTAATTATGTGACAAAACATCTAATGATAGAGAAGTTATAATTTAGGACCTAATGTTTAATGAATCCCCAATTAACATTTAGAGTTTAATGCAGATTTTATCAGTTTCATGGGTCACTATTTCAGATAAAGAAGATCATATTCAAGAATTAGTAGATGATATCCTATCCACTTTAGCTGCCACTATGATTGAGGAAATTGCAGAGGTGGAAGGTGTTAGTATGAAAAATGTAATGTGTCCCTTACGAAAGGTGAGGTGTTGTTTTTCATCTACTGGCTTCTTAGAGAAAGAGAAACTTCCCTTGGTGAATGAATCTCCTATTTTGAGTAAACCTGTTGAGTTAAATCCTCCAATCAAGACCCACCAAAATTTCTCTCTCATGTACCCTCACTTAGATCTCCACTCGCATGAAATTAGGGAGGAAGAAATGGAAAACCCTCCACATGATGGTGAGACAAAGAATTTTTTTTTTGACTATGCACAATCCTTATCGGTTGAGCAGAGCCCCAATTTGAAATTAGAAGTGTTTACAACCCCTAAAAAGAGAGGTAGAAAACCTAAATCTGTGAAGATTCGAGAAGAAATAGAGGTAGGTGTTCAGAGTACTTTAGATGGAAAATTCAAGGTATCAAAAATATTTACAAGGAGTGAAAAAGGAACTCCCTATTTGCAATGAAAATGATCTCTTGGAATGTCAGGGGCATTAATGCTCCTAATAAAAGAGGGAGAATCAAGTCACATCTTGATTCTTCAAAGGATGACATCCTTTTACTTCAATAAATGAAGTTATCACAGAAAATATATCACAAAATAGTTGATAAATGGACACAATTTGGATCGGCCCATAGGCAAGGTGTTGGGGCCTCAGGTAGACTACTTACATTATGGAATCTCAAAAAAGTTTAAGTTCACCTATTAGATCAAGATCATAATTGGCAAATGTAGAAAGTAGTATGTTATGACATGACCTTTATGGTATTCAATGTTTATGGTCCTACCCCCTGTCAGGAAAAGAAAGATCTATGGGACAAACTGACTCTTATGTTCCAACAAGAAGAAGCACAAAATTTTATCATTGAGGGAGATTTTAATACAATCTTATCTCATAAGGAGAAATAAGGAGGAATCAGCCCACCCCCACAAACTATGGAGGATTTCATAAGCTTCACCACAAAAAACAACTTATTGGATGTGATTCCCAATAATGGTCTCTTCACTTGGACTAAGAGGAGATCAGGCTTCCTTCATATTGTAGAGAGACTTGATAGGTTTTTTATTCCTTTGGAATGGTGCCTTAATCAGTTCAGTTATTGTTAAGATATTCTTCCTATTTCAGAATCAGACCATTTTGCAGTTTAATTTTTTCTTGAATGGTTAAATTAAAACTCCATGTCTTGTTTTGGTTATTCTTTTAAATTTGAGCACATGTGGTTTAGACATCCACACTTCCAGGCTTTATTAAGATAGTGGTTGGTATCCGCCCCTACATGTAGTGGAACAAAGATGTACCAATTCTTTAAGAAACTTTATTTTTTTAAGGTTCAAGCTAAGGAGTGGAATGGAAAGGTCTTCAAGAATGTTTTTGCCCAAAAAAAATCATTGCACAATAATTGGAAGAAGTTAACCAAAATATAATTTCCAAGGGATTGGATCAGCTTCTGCATTCTACACTGAAGGGTCTTCAAAGCAAGTGGGAAGAAGTTTGTAAGTTAAAGGAAGAATATTGGAGACAGAAATCAAGAGAGCTTTGGCTAAAACAGGGAGATAAGAACACAAAATTCTTTCATGTATCCACAAAACAAAGAAAAGCATAAAATGTTATATTCTCAATCAAGCATGCCGACACAGGGGTATTGATAAAAATTTTAGTTGATATTCAAGATGAAGTAGTAAAATTTGTCAAGAATCTATTATCCCCTCTACCTTCTGATTTAGATCCTTCTTGGAAGGATAATGTTGAGATTTTATTGCAATCTATCCCTCTTTTGATATCCCACCAGGATAATAGAGTTTTACTAGACCCTTTCACTTTGGAGGAAGTCCACAAAGTGGTATTCTCTCTTTCCCTAGATAAAGCTCTATGTCCAGATGGGTTCACTGCCCTCTTCTTCTAAAATTGTTGGGATGTTATAGGGTTTGACCTCTTGGCAGTCATGGAAGAATCCAAGAAAGGGGGAGCAATTTTAAAAAGCTTTAATGCAATAAATATTTTTCTCATCCCAAAAACACCCTCTCCATCAACATTCGTAGAGTTCAGACCTATTTCACTCTACAACATGATCTACAAGATTGTCACTAAGGCCATTTACCTCAAACTGCATTATCTCATACCTAAGATCATCTTGCAAGAACAAAGGGGTTTTGTTCCAGTTAGGGAGACTATGGAAGGAGCCTTAGTAGCACATGAGGTTTTACACTTTTTCCATGAAAACAAACAAGAAAACTTTGTTGTCAAACTTGATATAATGAAAGCATATGACCGGGTTAAGTGGGATTTTCTCTTCAAGGTGTTATCTAAATTTGGCTCTCAAACAAATGGTGCAAATGGATCAAATATTGTGTCTCAGGTGCACACTTTTCGATTCTTATAAATGGACATCCTTCATGGTTTTTTCAGGGTACTGAGTGAGAAAAAAAAGGGGACCCTTTATCACCTTTTCTCTTCATTCTTATGGCAGATGCCTTTAGTAGATACATCAATTTTCAGTCTTCAAAAGGGCTTTGGCTTGGAGCCAGTCTTCTAGGTACTTTAATAGTAGTAACTTAGTCTCTTTTTGCTGATGATACATTATTATTTGGTAAGTCTTCTATAAAAGAAGATAGGCACATTAAGCAAACTATGGAAGTCTATTCTTCTACTTCAGGCTAGAAAATTAATGCTGGCAAGTCTAAGATTTTCATCTTCAACACACCTCCAATCTTATAACTAAAAATATCCAAGACTTTGGGCTTCCCAATGGATCATGTGCCATTTTCTTACCTTGGCATTCCCTTTTTTATGGGGACAAACAAATCTACTTATTGGTCTGTTGTTATTGGTAGAATCAAGGCTCAAATTTTAGCTTGGAAAGTAAGGTGGCTCTCATTATCAAGTAGAATTCTTCTTATTAAGTCAGTGTTAACAACAATAATGAACTATTACATGTTTGTTCTCAAAGCACCCTCATCTGTCATTCAACAATTACAGAAACTTGTTAGAGATTTGCTTTGGAATAGTAATATGACAAATGAAAGGAAAATCCCCTTAGCCTCTCTAAAAAATATGTCATGTCAAAAATCACAAGGTGGAGTAGGTCTTCATAATCTAAAGCATCACAACAAGGCTTTTGGAGGAAAACTGATTTTGTAAATGTACACTAATTCTGCTTCCAAATGGTGCCAGATTATGCAAGCTAAATATCTGAACAACAATCAATCATCTAGAGTATTGAAAATTTTGGATCCTCCAAAGAGGTCAACTATTTGGAATTTTATGATGGATTCAAGAGATCTAGTATCTAAGTATGTTTCATGGGAAGTCAATAATGGTCTTAGTGTGAACTTCTAGATAGACTCATGGTGTGGGCATCCTCCAATTGCTCAAATGGATAATATGGAAGATATTATGGATAAAGCTATAGCTCATTGGGGTACAAAATTGAGTGACTATATGTCCACTTTAGAAATATTTTTTCAGGAAAAATAATCTAGAAAGACCCAACTCTTCTCCCAATATCCACTCAACAATCTTCTTCCTTGGTAAATATCTTATTGAATAGGATAGTTCTCATGTCTAACATGGAAGATGTGTTAATTTGGGTAGCCTCTAAATTAGGGTAATATTCAATTAGAGAAGGTTACAAAGCCATACAACAAGGTTGTAGTAGTAAGGTGAGTAGTCAGGCATACTCATTCTATTGGAATGATATTGTTCTACCAAAAGCAGGTAATTTTGCATGGTTAACTTTGAACAAAAGAATCCTAACAATAGATAGACTAGTAAAATTGGGCATTTCACAAACTTTTAACTATGTACTTTATGGCTTAGAGGAAGAATCAGTTGATCACTTATTTTTACATTACACTTTTGCCTCCCATTGTTGGTTCTTCATCATGAATAAACTCCAAGTTATGATGCCCTTCCCGAAATCTTTATGGGATATGTTTAACTCCTAGCCTCTTTTATTTTTTTCATCAACTTTCTTAGGCATCTGGAAATGTGATCCTGCTCACATCATTTGAGCCATCCGGTGGGAGTAAAAGAATTTAAAAAAAACATCCTCTTCTGTGGATCAAGTTTTGATTAATTTGGAGAATTTGATTGCAGAAATTATAAATTCTTCTCTCACTAATTCCAAGGACATTCAGTCTTTCACCTAGTGGGATAAGGTAATGGTAAAATCATGGAATAGTATTATTTTTCCAATAGGGATTCCTCCAAATTGGTCAGCAGCTCATGTTAGAGATAAGGCTTCCATATAATGGGTACCCCCTACACCTAATTTCTTTAAGATCAACTTTGACGACTCTTCCCATGGAAACCTAGGGAAGTCAGGAATTGGAGTTTGCATTCGAGATCATTTTGGCAAAATGTGTACTTTCCTAGCATCTTCCATCCCCTCAGGTAATAATAAATTGGCAGAGACAAATGCCTTATTAGCTGGCCTAGTGCAAGCAAGGAAATGTGGTCTCTCCAACATTCATATAGAAGGGGATTCATTAGTTATCATCAATGCAATTACCTCGAAAAGATCTATGACTTGGCATCTATCATATGTTTTGAAGCGTATTTTGGATTTACTTGACACATTTTTGGATTACATTGTCAGCCACACATTAAGGGAAGGCAATTCTATAGCTGTCAAATTAGCAAATATGGGTTGTGATGGCATTTCAGTTGAGTCGGTTGCATCTCCCATCAAACTATCCTTATTCCCCAAACTGATTGATTTGGTACAAAAGGAAAGTACAACATTTAAATTACAAATTACATCTTATTAAGTACTCGCATGTATGCTTTTAACCTGAAGCCTGCAATCAGGATGACTGACGGGACAATTGCATATATGTATTTAATTGTATCTTGCGGATGGTATGAATGAAATATTAGTGTGAGTACTTTGAGATTTTCATGATGTAATTTCACATGGGGTAAAGAAGATTTTGGCCTCTCACACATCCTCTGAATGGTAATTCAGTTACATGTTAATGCAATAAATCTCAAACTTGATTTTAAATACTGACTAATTATTGCCTTTCAAGATTTTAGTTTTTAGCAATATGGAGAATGGCTCTTAAGAAGGGTGCAGGCAATTTCATTAGGAGTACATGCCATGAAATGACTGTGATCAAATGGGAATTATAGAACCCTTGGTGACATTCCATGGACATATCAACAATGGGGACCCTGATCAACTATTTCATCTGCATAACCCACAACTAAGAAGAGTAGTCAAAGATTTCATTGGTGAGGATATTTTGCCCCTCCAGCCAAAAGAATTCTATTTCCCCACCAACTTTGACTTAGTTCTTTCCTATCCAACGCTCTTAACCTCTTGCTATTGATCCCCCTGCTCGAATTAGTGTTTTATAAGCCAGTAAGGCAGAATGTGCTTGCTCCTACCTCGTTCCATGAAGCCCTGGTCAATTATAATCTATGGTAGAGGTTGGCTCTCTTAGGGCAGCTATTTCCATGACATTTTATTCAATCCAGCCATGCATACATAGTGCTTTATGACCGAATCAAGCATGCCCTTGAAAGGAAAAACTTCCATCATGTGAAGAATGGTCTACAGCAATTTGGTAGACAACTAGATGAGCATATTGTGCATAGAGTCAAAATCAAAGTTGGGGCTCTCATGGTGATCTTGGAACTAAAAAATGTTGATCCCAGCCTGCCAATTTCGCAACTGAAGGAAATGGGATGGGCTTCACATAGGGTGCCAAACCTTAATGCACTAGTGCAAGATGGGGCCTCAGGATGGACTAGCTCCTCTCAACCCAAAGTGGCAAAGGAGTGGGATAAATTTATATCAAATCCTTTGAGAGATTCCTGACTGCAACAACACACAGAGGCTAATCTCTAGGAGGTCTTTCATTGCCCTCAAGAAGAAGTCAAGCTGACGGAATGGGAGAAAGATATTCCAGCCTTCAAAGCCTCCAAAAATCAAATCCTAGGTGGCGTAGCCATGGAAGAGTAGATTGATTCTGGATCTATTTTTTGCTGCTTTGAATATGCTTCATTTTGGTGTATAAGGAATCTATTGGCAACCAATATGGCTCAAAATTTTTGCTTTTTTTTTTATTATGCCGATTTTTTCCAATTTTGCACCAAAAAATATGGCCTAAATACAGAGTACTTTTCAAAGATCCCAATGTTTCATTTTACAATAGGTTCTTCCTTTGATTGTGCTCTTTTTGGAAGACTAAGGGGGGCAAGTTTCAGCCCTTCCAGTCTACCATATCCGGTTCTTCCAAACCTCCACAACCTAACAAATATAGTTTTGTCAGTATGGCTCATTTAGCTCCCTATCCAGTTTACCTTTACTAGTTTACCCAATCTGGTGTAGTCCAACCGACAACAAAACTAGCTACATAGTCAACCGATAAATGGGATCCTCAAGTTGCCGCGGTCCACTATACACATTTGCTCACTGGTGTCCGGTTGTCGAGGCAGATCTACAATGAACTAGTATATAGAATATCAAACTGGAATTTTCTCACCGGTGTCTGGTTGTCGAGGTAGATCTATAGTGAACTGGCATACAAAATGGAAAACCGGTGCTCAAGTTTAATGGTAACTATTAGTGGGGGCAGTTCTTCTTAGAGCTATGATTCCCCATTGTTCATTGTAATTGAGCAAGAATATAGGGTTTTCTTTCTATTTCTTTCCCTATTGAGCTCTTGAACTAGTTTTTATTAATATATATAAATATATATATATATATATATATATATATATATTCGAGTGGATTGCCACTTTTGCCTAACAAAAAATTATATTTACATAAGAAAATATAACTTCAGTTATACTTTTGTAAAAATTAATTAACCTCTCATATAAAATAAAAGAAACCCCTCTATGATAAAAATCTTACTTTATTTAAAATGAGGACTTTTCACATTCACTTTAATCCAAATTTTAAAATCTCTCTTAATATAATATATATATTTTTTATATAACCCTGATTAGCTTTTTCTCTCTTTTCGAAACATATTTAACCTTACTCTTTCCCTATTTACCTAATATCATAACCCTAACCCAAAATTGGGTTAGGGCCTTCTTTTATTTTATTTACTTATACTCACCCTAACCCTAAGTCGAGTTAGGGTTTTCATTACTCAAGAAATTTAAGTTTATGTTTCCATATTTCCATGGAAGCTTGCATGTAGGTTTGGATGGAAGATTGCAGGGTCGAACGACGGACGGGGAGAAGGAATGGAGACCGAGTGGGCATGCAAGCACCGTTGTGGATACCCATGGTGGCGGCTATGGTGCCTCTCACTATGGTTACTCACAGTGGTGGTAGTGATGCCTCTCACTGTGGTTACAAATGTATGAATGAACTGCAAAAGATAACATCTCCTATGCCTAAGTACAGTTTCAATTACGCTCAATACTAGAGGACTAAATCCTCTTACTAAACCCAGTTCTATCTCCAATGATCTACCAACTCCTTTGCTTGATTGATATTACATTATTTGCACATTACATTCCCTGACCATTACCTCTAACAATAACCATGATGATATACAATGAGATCTTACATCTATATATACAAACCCTCAACCATAAACAATCAGGTCAGTCACAAGACAATAAACCGATTACATATTTAGAAACCATGTTGGCCTAAGACCAAACAAATAATATCTAACACATAAGACATCCCGAAAAATACATCAATAAGTCCTCTCCACATGTTACATTAAAGTCGGTCCATAACCTAGATCAACTGAGACCCAGTATATGTCCACACGCTACAATAATGATCTCCATCGGCCAAGTCTCGAACATGATCACCAACAACATCCTGAAACTCCACCAAAAGTTTCACCAACACCACTTATGTAATTCATCAAAGATCTCCACCAAAAGCTCTGTCGGTGAAACCCACCCCGAAACCAAAAACGAAGCTTCTAGGCAAGTAGGATAGCATCTGATCTCAAAACAAAAACCAAATATCCAAATATGAGCATGAGTATCAAGAATAAGACAATTCCAGCACCAAACTATACCGAAGCCTATCAGATCATGTCGGATGGTTAACTTGGATCCGACATGATCTAGTAGGCTCCTGTATAGTTTGGTGATGGAATTGGCATATTCATGATACTCATGCTCATATTTGGATAGTTGGTTTTTCTCTGGAGATTAGATGCTATCCTGCTTGCTTAGAAGCTTGGTTTCTGGTTTCGGCGAGGGTTCACCAACAAAGCTTTTGGTGGAGATCTTTGATGAATTGTGTAAGTGGTGTTGGTGCAATATCTAGCGGCGTTCCAATATTTTGTTGGTGATCATGTTTGAGACTTGGTGGATGGAGATCATTGTTGTAGCGTGTGGACCTATAATGGGTCTAGGTTGATCTAGGTTATGGACTGACTTTAATGTAACATGTGGATAGCACCTATTGATGTTTTTTTTTGGGATGTCTTATGTGTTGGATATTATTTGTTTGGTCTTAGGCCGACATGGTTTGTAATTATGTGATCAGTTTATTGTTTGGTGGCCGACTTGATTATTTATGGTTGAGGGTTTGTATTTATAGATGTAAGATCTCATTGTAGATCATCATGGTTATTGTTAGAGGTCATGGTCAAGGAATGCAATGTGCGAATAATGTAATATCATTCAGGCAGAGGATTTGGTTGATCATTGGAGATCGAATTGGTTTTATGTAAGAGGATTTAGTCCTCAAGTATTGAGCTTAACCGGAACTATACTCAGGCATAGGAGATGTTATCTTTTGTGGTTACAAATGTATCAATGAATATATTTTTCTGTAAATGAACCAGTTTATTTTATTTAACGGATTCACATTTAAATGAATCATATATATATATGAGTATTTATCCATATTTATAAATTATAATATTTGAATTGATGAGATTCATAGTCTTAGAGTAGTTTCATTAAAAATGTACAGTAGCTTATATATACACGTGATATATATATATATATATATAGAGTTGAGCAACAAAATACATTCATTGATATCCAAAGTATTTTACAGCTTGCATACTAGTAGTATTATTTAAATTATTAACATGAATGGTATTGTTACATTTACAACAACATTCATTTCCTGTACAAATGTATTTTCTAGAATTACAACATCATTTTCTTTACAAGTAAAATGTTTATCTTCCTTAGAATAGCTTATATATAATAGTAATAATTTTATTTTATTTAAGACCAACCAGCATTAACACATAGTGAACATAATGAATAAATCACTAGGTTTAAATATAAACTTTAACTTATTTGATTACCCATTATGCTAAATATTTACTTCCTACTGTAGATTTATTACTAGCATTTTTTTTTTAATAGGAATATGCTCAAATAAATAAATGAATTGCAAATATATATTTATTGAGCACTACATGTTTAGGTTTCATACTAAGCTAGTTTGCACCATAAAACCAAGTCAAGAAATAAAGCTGCATTTTAATTAAATGTTTATCTACCCTTTCATTTTTATATATATTTTTTTCAATAAACATTATAACAAAAAATAAGTTTACTTTTGCCTACTCTATTTCATGATGATAAAAAACAATATAGGAATTCTATTAAATTTCTTCTTTGACCAAAACTGGAAAAAAATAATATAGGAATGCTATTAAATTCATTTTCAAATCTAAGAAAGGGATTTTCATATCCAAAGATCTAATTCAATATTAGATTCAAGGACTCAAGATCCTAGGATCACATACAAAAACTAAAATATATTTCTACAAGAGATCAAATAGAATTTAGCACAAATTTACAATAATATATATAAATATAGTATAGATCAAATGTGATAATGATGTGCATATGAAATGTGAAGAATGTGTTAGGAAAATAGTGTCTCAAACTTGAAATAATAAAAAATTACTAATCCATTTAGAATTCCATCTAACTCTTAATCACCTATAAAATCTCCTATCAAATATTCTTTTGATTCTCACTTGTAGTTTATGATCTATTTCTTGATTAATCATGTTTTGCAATAAATAAAATGTTAGTATCTCAAGAAGATCATTTTAATTTTAGTTCTAAAAGAATTTCTTAGTCTTTTTCTTAAGATCCTTTAAAATATTAATAGATAATTTAGGTTGGCCCACAAATTTTAGTTCTTAATCAATCATGTTCTAGAATAGATATTTTGTCAAATAGCACATAGAAAATACTAGAATGCTTAATTGAAGTATGAACAAACATTTACCTTCATGGACAAAAATAAAAAGGAAACAAATTATATAGTTTATGAGTTTTTTTTGTGTTTGTATGGTGATGTGGTGAGTAATTGTAAATAAATATATCAATAAAGATTTTAGTTCATTTGATGCATTATCACTGCTACTAACAATCATGCATTTGAACATTGTAAAATTACTATTATATAAGATACTATTTTAATTCTCTTTGATTACATAACCTTCCAATAATAAGTACAATTAATTGAATTTTTAAATATTTTTATTAAAAGCATATACTTTAACTTGATAAAAGATAAATATTTTTTTTACATTGAAAATTTATATATTTTTTAATTGACAAATATAACTAATAATAATTACTAATTAAAATTTAGATACAAAAGTATTTACCTAATACACAAGTACTAATAAGAGATATATATTTCTTTTTTACAATAATGCACAAAAATGCTATAGGATATTATTGGATAATGCCTTTTAACATGAAATTTGTGTTTGCTCATGTACATCTATAATACCATCTGATTCGGATGCCAATCACACATATGTGATGAATTACTCGAATGAACGCTTATTTAACACATGAATTAGACCATGCGAGCATTACAAAGGTACATGAATGTTTATGTGCAGCATATGTTCGATATTTGTCAATCTCATTGTTTGAGTCATCATAGTTTATTCGTGTTATCCTGGATGGAATTTTTGTACGTACAAATGTCTTTAACACTGTTCATGAATTCATTGGAATCGACTATTTATCCAGAGGTGCCATTTGAAAAGTAAGCGTGAGGCTTTATTGTGTGTGAATAGTCCTTCGTTGGGCTTTGCTGATGGTATTGGCCATTCGAGATATCTGCAAACATCACTATTTTACAAAAGTATTGCTAAAAATGCAGTAGTTCGTAAGTGAGAAAAGGCATATATGAAGAATTTGTTATGTTATGTGGTGATACTAATTAGAGTTAACAAGTAAGGTATTGGAGGTGTTGGAAAACAAGAAGGAGACAACTGATAGTGGTTTGCAGAGTTAGTTTCCACCTTCGTTGAGCTTTGCTGATGGTATTGGCCATTCGAGATATCTGCAAACATCACTATTTTACAAAAGTATTGGTAAAAATGTAGTAGTTCGTAAGTGAGAAAAGGCATATATGAGGAATTTGTTATGTTATTTGGTAATACTAATATAAAGCAGTGACAAATTCATTCTCTAAGACATTAGCGAGTATCTAATGATTAGAGTTAACAAGGTAGGTATCGGAGGTATTGGGAAAAGGGAGATTTTGAACTTGGCATAAATGGAGAGAAGAATCAGAATCTCTTGAAATATGAAAAGATCAGTGATGTCTTATTTCAAGGGTGTTGGATCAGGATTTTTTCTAATGTATATCACACCGTTAAATATTTCTTTGTCGCTAATCGCAATGTGCTGGCTTCAGATATGTTAACTCATTCCACATAAAACAGGCTTCATAAAACTCTTTCTTACAAATACGAAAATCCTTTCCTTTGAGAGGCAAGGTAATAGAAGCGACCGGTGAAGGGTTATAGACGTGGCACAAAATTGTCTCGAGGGTATTGGAGTCTCTTTTAAAATGTCCTATTCATCTATATTGTGCTCTTATTCTGAATGCAAAGAGACTCTTGTGGTGTTATATAAAATTGTTTTTTAAATTTAGTAGAAAGTTAATGTTAAGGTTTTGTTGAATATAATTTAATTTGAATAAAATAATTGATAACACAATTTCATATATTCTTCTTATTAGTTAAAAAAATTTTATTTTATTTTAAAAAGAAAAAAATAAATTAACTCTTAGAAATGATAATATCCCATTTCACACAGCGACTTTTCGAAGGAGCGAAGTTAGGGTTTTTTTAAAGTGTGCCATGCAAGAGAATGTGTTGTGGGGTGATGAAGCAGGGACAGACCTGCTTCCCCCCAAGGATCCATTTGGCCGTAACACAAACCATGTGTCTCAATGGGTATTTCAAAGTGAGCAATGTGTGGATATAGCAGTCAAACAAATGGTTTCTTCTGGCCTTCCTCGCTCTAGTGCTTGTGATGGTAATGAGGGTTTGTCTTCGGGTAAACATTTCAGGCGAGATTTTCATGATTTCCCTTCCTCTGGTTATTTTCGAGGGTTTTCTCATTAGCGGGGGGGATCGGGGCCAAGAAATGGGAGCCTGCAAATGTTAGGGCTTCTTAACCTGAAAATAAGGCACGACAAGGAACAGTGAATAAGGAAAATAGGTTAAAGTTGGGTGTTCCTTCGCCGAAGGCAATTTCAGGGGAAGTTGCTTGCCCTATGCCAAACCCTGAAATGTCATCGCAGTTGCACTCTTTTTGGCTTCCAGTTCCCTTGATTGATGCCTTTGATATTGTTCTGGGAAAGAAGGCTCGTGATCTTCAGGCTCTGACGGTCATTATTCAGGTTTGGGGTGACACCATTCCTCTTTCAAAGCTCTAGTGTAAGATCCATTCACACTACTATTGTACCCTACATTTTCAAGTTTTATCTACAAATTCTTTTATTATTATGTTCGATTCTGCTGAAGCTCTACGGATAAGGCTCTGGATGTTCCATTTTTTTGCTAGGAAAAATTTTGATTTTTGTGGAAACTTGGAAACCTTTTTTTGAGCCCTCTGGGGTTTCTACTAAATAGGTTCCTTCCTATCTTAAACTCCCTATGTTGCCCTTCAAATTTGTTAAATCTGATATTTTGAGGAGGATTGGGGACTCTTTTGGCAAATTTTTATTGTCACATTTTGTTTTTGAGGATGGCTATTTTGTGGTCAAAATTTGTGTCTTAGTTGCTGTGAATTTTTCTCCTCCTAGAACTTGTAATATTCAGTCCTCTTTTGGTATATGGCATCGAGGCCTTGTTAGGGATTCAGAGGAGTTTGGTCGCACTTCTGTTGTTATGGATTCACCTTTACTTTTTGATATGAAGAAGATTAAATTTGCTTCAAGAACCCTTGATTCTCGAGTTGATAAAAATATTGAATTTTTCTCTTGGAATAAGGTGCAAGCAGGTATTACAGAGTCACATATTGCATTTGTTATTCCCCCTTTGGATAAAAATGTTTCAGCTAGGCTTAATTCATATTTAGCTAATTGCTCTGTTCCTTGTCCTGTTGAGGGCTTTTATAAGGTCTCCAGTGTGGATGTGGATATTGTTAATTGCTTGTGTAATGTTGGTAATTTATCTTTGCATTCTGGGGGTTTGGAGAAAGATAAGAAGGTTACTAAGGGTACTCCTTTGTCTGTTAGTCCTTCTATTTTGGTTAAGAAAAACGGTGAACTCCCCAGGAGGTTGATAATTCTATTATTGTTTCGGATGATCATCTTATTGCTCGGGTGCAAAATATTCTTAGCAATAGTAACATTGCTCTAAACTTTGTTTTAGCTGATAGAGTAATTACTTTGATTTCACCTGATTTGGGCAGATTGGATAATTACTTAGCTACTTTCCCTACAAATAACTCTTTTGAATTGATTAATCTAGAGAGGGCAATTGTTTCATCAGATCTTGGGGTTCCCACGGATTCCATTAAGCTTGGTGGTTTGGATCAAGGTAAGTATAAGGCATTTGTTGATACTACAACTCTTGGGTTCAATGGTTTACCCTTGATTCAGTCCCCCCTCTCCCCCGCTTCTCCTTTTACTACTCCTGGTAAGAGGGGCCGAAAGCCTAAATATGTCAAGACTCAATTGGAAGTTGATGCTAGCATCCAATCAACCCTTCTTTCTTATTTGGAGTCTTCCAAAAATAAGTGGTCCACAAAGCCTTTTAGCCCACTGGTTACAAGAGCCTTTAGCCCACTGGTTACAAGAGCCTTGGCCTGTAAAAGGAGTCTTCATAAGGCGTTTATTGAGGGAAAGGTCTCTCAAAATTCTTTTTGTGAAAAGAGCAGAATTGATGCCTCCCCTTTGGGCCAATGAAGATTATATCTTGGAATGTTAAGAGCTTAAATGCCCCTAACAAAAGATGCTTGATTAAGTCACAATTGGACTTAATGAAGTGTGATATTGTGATGGTGCAAGAAACTAAGTTAAATTTATCCTCTGTAGATTTGTTATTCATCTAGATTGTGCTCTTATTCTGAATGTAACGAGATTCTTGTGGTGTTATATAAATTTTTTTATTAAATTCAGTAAAAAGTTAATGTTAAGTTTTTGTTGAATAAAAAAATTGATAACATAGTTTCATATATTCTTCTTATTAGTACAAAAAAAAATTATATTATTTTAAATACAAAAAGTAAATATTTGTTCTATTATATTTTTAACATTATTCTAACAATTTACTCATAAAAAATATAGAATAACTTAGAATATACATTTTGAAAAATAAATTGGTGTATTTTTTATATTTTTAATATTTTGCATAATAAAAACTTCTTGTTGATTATAATTTTAATATTATGCAATAGTTATTTTTATTCTTTATTTTTCACTTCAATTTCATTTGTCTTAAATGTTTTTAGAAGATTCCATAAACAAATATTTTATATTTAATAGATTAGAGATTTGTTTAAATTCAATGTTTTATAAATATCTTTTTCTTTTAATATATGTAAGCAACAAATATCAAATATTTTGATTATAATTTTATTAAAAATTTTGTTAAAGTTTGTGATCTTGTTTTTTTTTTAATTGAAAACACTTTTGACCTAATATATCTAAGTTGTTTTTAAACAACAAATATTTTGATTATAATTTTATAAAAAAATTGTTAAAGTTTGTAAACATTTTTTTTTTAAATGGAGAAGACTTTTGAACTAGAGTTATGAATTGGTGAGGTCACAAATGGGGAGTCTTCTCTCCATTTAAACAGTCAACAATAATTTCGTAGTGGGGTCTAAACCTTGATCGGAAGAACAATACCACCACAACTAAATTCTATATTGTTTCTTCATTAGTGTGATAGTCTTTCATAAGATGGTCTGATCTTTGTGAAGCTTGTTTAGAATTTTTGTTGTGGTAAAAGTCTTGTTGTGATAATTTTGTGTTTTTCAAAATGATTATTAAATGTGATTTGTTTTTGAAAAACACAAAATGGTTATAGGGATATTCTCACTATATAGTTCGTTCCTAATCTAGATTAACAACTATTTTTCATTTTTGAAACCATGATTATATGTATTTCAAAATAATTTTCTTCATGATTATTTTTTCTTTCAAAATAATTTTCAATTAATTAATATACCACATTTTCTTTGCGTGGAAATTGTATATTTTCACCTTTTTTTCTTTCTTTAACAATTATATATTTTTGAAAGGTTGTGACTAAGTAGTACAATCTCTCAACCCAGTTAGTCAAGTAAGTTAGTATTATTTTCCTTCTATTTTCTTGCCAAAGATGAAATCAAGAAGAATGATTGAAATGCACAACAAATGCAAGTATATTGTGCATTAGTGATACATGATCTCTTACAAGCTTAATATAGGTATGTATATGATATGACATGTTTAACATGTTTTTATAAAATATATCAAGAGATATCAAATTTGAAAGTATTTAATATTCACAAAAATAATAAATAATTTGATTGTAAGGTGTTTTAAGCTCTTCACACTACTTAAAGAAAATTATAGAAATGTAATGCACAACACAAATGATTCTACATTGCAATAATTTAAATAATTTGGTTTTAAAGAACTATTTCGTACTCAATTTTGAGAAGTAAACCTTGTTATATTTGAACCTAAAATTCTAAATAGATTAGAAAAACTAGAAAAACACTTTTACTAAATCATACAAATGTATGGAGGTTGCCTTTTTGTTAGAAGAAATAGGCTACACATCCTTTAAATATTTCTTTGTTGGAAAGTAGAGGAAGGTGATTGCAAGTGTTACAACAAATAAACACATTCATGTTACAAAGGAAATGGGCCACACATGAAATAATAAATACATAATCAAGTATAGTTTGATTTTATGAATAATTAAAAAAAAAAATAAAAATTCAATAATGTCTACCGGATCAAAATAGTTGAAAAGATCAAGAGTTGCAGTCTTAAGATATTTAATAATTCTTTTTTATTTAAGATTTTCTACAATAGATTTTGATAGAAAACTTTAATTTTGCTAAATCTTACTTCTCGAAATAAACCACTTAAATTGTTCACATTCAAATTATTTTCATATTGAATAGATATATCATTATAAAATGAATATTAAATAATGAAATTCCTTTACGTCTCCACCCATAATTAAATTACTTCTTAAAAAATCTTAAAAAAAGAAAAATCTTAAGTGTACAAGCTTAAAAGGATGAACCGTCCAACAGCTCCACCTAAATGAATTCCAATATATAATAAATAGAAACTAATTTATAGTTGCACACGTTAAGATAAACTCTGTTATTTAAAAATATATGTAAAATTAACTGCAATTTTTTGAATCCTATACAATCGTGTACATGAAATTAAGGATTGACACCAAGTTAGACTAATCACACACTGTAGTGTCCGAATGGAAACTAATAAAAACCTCATATAAACAGATTAGAACAAGGTTTAAATGATGCAGAATTCATGTTATAGTTTTCTAGGTTTTTGGTTTTCTTGACATGAAATACTCAAGATACCTGAAGAAATAACTGTAAAATTGTTATTTATACTTATAGAGTTGTCCTCAACAGAAATAAAATTTTGGAAAATTCAATTCTGAGGTCACTCCTTATATGTATTATTAATGGTCTGATGTTTGGTCCCTTTCATGAATGGATTTATACTTATAGAGTGGCTGCATTGAAATACTTTGATGCTATCCATGAGCTTTTTGATCATGCAGAAGTTGACTCACATGGGGTTCCATCTTTGTTTCCTCTTCCTTCAGATTTGGCTACTTCAAAGAATCTTCTAATGATTTGTAAAAAAATGATTTGTAAAAAATGTGTATTTCATTTTGTGGCTGGGCACTCTTATTGATAGATTTTAAGTTTATTATTTGGAGAGTTGATATTTTTTCCCTTCTATTTCTTTTCTTATCTATTTTATGTAATATTTTCTATTTTTACCTAATATATATATTAGGTCTATGTTCTTTATCTAAAAAATAATAATAATTGAAATTCTAATGATGACCAATATTTGATTTTTTTTTTTTTAATTATTTTATTTTCACTTATTTTCATATTTTTAGAAGATTCTATGAGCGTTCTCTTTGAATGTAATAGATCAAGAATTGGATTTAACTTGTTATTTTATGAAAATTCTATTTGATATTATTTAAATGCATCTAACATAGTTTTTAACACTAAATTTTTGATTAGAAAACTTAGAAAAAATACAACTCCAAAAACTAAAACTTCCAATAAGAATTCTCAGTCTCCAAAAATGGAGAGTGGGTGATCAAAATCCTAAGTTTGAATCCCTTCCCTAAGTAGACTCTTCTCACACTTTCCAACCTTTTAAAAATGGTGTGAGATTTCATAGGTTGGTCTTCCCAGCCTCTTACAGACTCTGTAAATAAGGTAGCTAAAAAAGGTAAAAGAAAATGGGGAAGAGCAACTATCACACAATTGGAAGATTGTCTAACCTAGGAGAAATCTTCAAAATTTAAATTTCGGCCATCTTGGAAAACTCAACTTTTGAGGTGACTTGACAGTCACATGTGAGTGGACACATGGTTAAAAATGACTTTTACCCATAGGTATAACATATGGACCTTTAAAAATACCCCTAACCTAACTTTAGGAGTTAGTTTGACCCTCTAGAAACTCACCTAAATTTTACCTATGGCTTGAGTTGACCTTTCTAATGGTTCTCTATCCAAGACTCTCTTGGGACTATACTAAGGTATTATGAAAAATACATTGGTTATACAAATTACCTCCAAGGGACATGTCATTGCCAAATCACTTTACAACACAAGTGTCAAATAACACCATAAAAATATACAATACTTAAATACACATGGCAATGTCCCCTTTTGAGCAATTACGGCACTCAAGGGATGACGTCGGTAGGGTATAACCCCGAGCGTTCAATCGAGTGGGGGGGGGGGGAATAGGAGCATGCATAGGGTAATAATGCCTAACTGGACATGTCAGAGCTGACAGTTTGTCATCGCAATGAGCAGAATGAGAAATTGGCCATGTGACAACATTCGATTGAGTGAGACTAATGATATTTTTGCCAACAAAATAATTGCTGCCCTAATAATATTGTAGGGCAACTTGAAAAACCGAGATAGGCTTTTGTAGGGACCCCTCTTGTGGCCTCGTAGGTTCAAACAGATCGTTTGTAGGTGCCATGGATTCCAAGTTAGGGCCTGACAAAGTTTAACAATTTTGAGCACTTAAGGTGCTTAAGGGAGGATGCCGGTAGCGTATGACCCCGAGCGTTTGATCGAGTGCCGGGGAAAAATAGGAGCATGCATAGGGTAATAATGCCTAATTGGACATGTTGAAGTTGACAGTTCATCATTGAGATGAGCTGAATAAGAAATTGGCCACACAACAACATTCGATTGAGTGAGACTAACGATTTTTTTGCCAACTGAAAAATTGCTGCCCTAATAAAACCATAGGTCAAATTCAAAAACCGAGATAAGATTTTGTAGGGACCCCTCTCATGGCCCCATAGGTTCAAACAGATCATTTGCAAGTGCCATGGATTCGGAGTTAGGGCCCGTCAAAGTTTGGCAGTTTTGAGCACTTAGGGTGCTCAATGGACGATGTCGGTAGGGTATGACCCCGAGCATTTGATTGAGTGGGGGAAAAAAATAGGAGCATGCACAGGGTAATAATGCCTAACTAGACATGTCAGAGCCGACGATTCATCATAATGACGAGCTGAACGAGAAATTGGCCATGAGACAACATTCGATTAAATGAGACTAACGATTTTTTCGCCAACCAAAAAATTGCTTCCCTAATAAAACTATAGGGAAAATTGAAAACCGAGATAGGCTTTTGTAGGGACCCCTCTCGTGGCCTTGTAGGTTCAAATGGATTGTTCATAGGTGCCACAGATTTCGAGTTAGGGCCCATCAAAATTTGACAATTTTGAGCACTTAGGGGGCTCAAGGGACGACGCCAGTACGGTATGACCCCGAGCGTTCAACCGAGTGGGGAGGAGAAATAGGAGCATGCATAGGGTAATAATGCCTAACTGGACATGTCGGAGTTGATGATTCATCATCGTGACGAGCTGAACGAGAAATTGGCCACGTGACAACATTCGATTGAGTGAGATTGGCAATTTTTTTGCCAGCAGAAAAATTGCTGCCCTAATAAAACTGTAGGGAAACTTGAAAAATCAAGATAGACTTTTGTAGGGACCCCTGTTGCAGACCCGTAAGTTCAAATGGATCATTCGCGTGTGCCATTGATTCTAAGTTAGGGGCTGTCTAAATTTGACAATTTTGAGCACTTAGGGCGCTCAAAGGACGACGTCGGTAGGGTATGACACCGAGCGTTCGATTGAGTGGGGGGCAAAATAGGAGAATGCACAGGGTAATAATGCCTAATTGGACATGTCGAAGCTGATGGTTTGTCATCACAACGAGTTGAACGAGAAATTGGCCATGCGACAACATTTGATCAAGTGAGACTGACGATTTTTTTGCCAACAGAAAAATTGCTGCCCTAATAAAACCCCAAACATTCGACTGAGGTGGGAGGAAAAATAGGACCATGCATAGGGTAATAATGAATTGTATCAATTATTGTTCATTAAATGAATTGTATTGTATTGTTCATTAAATTAATTGTATTGTTCATGAATTGTATTATTCATTGAATGATGTATTGTATTGTTGATTAAATGAATTGTATTGTTCATTAAATAAATTTTATTGTATTGTTCATTAAATGAATTATATTGTTCATTATAAAAACAACAGTTATGATGAAATGAAATGAATTGTATTGTTCATTAAATAACCATTATTAACCATTGGTAATTATTGGAATGAAGATTAAAGGTTTCCATGATAATACCACACATAGATGAGCAATAATTTATATGATCGAATATCAACTTCTGTATGTATAAAAATGTCAAATGATTACAAATGTATGTCTAAATACATGAATGTATGTCCATATACAAAATTTACATGCCAACTAGACATGTAAGCATCCCAAAACTATCTATAACATCCTAAGTTGTTGATGGATCATCAAAATAGATCCTCTTCGCCGCACTGCTCGACTCTGAAGGATCCTGCATAAGAAAAACAAACCACGATTAATATTAGTTATATTATATAATTCACATTCGAAAAGTTAAACATAAAAATGAACTATAATTGAACTATTCATGTTTACCTCATCTCCACGTTTTCTCTTTAGCTTTGCAAGACTCTTGATGTATGTCTTCAGTAGAGGAGGTATGTTTTGAATATTTTCATACACAACCTACATATGTTCAGAAACATGACATTGATACAAGTCAACATATAATTGTCACTGATAATAACAAATTATATCTACTAATCAAAAAATAAAATAAACACACATCTACTCGAGGCATCTCTTCTTCTTCTTCTTCTTCAGGTATACTGGGTGTAGTCATCAAGGATGTGAAGCCAAGAATTCTCTGTATATATACACAACAAGTATATGCAACTATCAATCTATGTCTAGACATGTATAATCACTATAAGTTATTTAAACTATTCATTCAATCATATTTGCATTCAATTACCTTTCCCTTATCTCCAACTGCACTACCAGATCCTAAATCACACTGCCCCGCACTCGTGCCCTACAAGAGTAAAATAAGATATACATGCAAGTTACTACATAATCTAATTAATACCAATATAAATGATGACCATGTATGTACAATAAAATACAAATGACTAGATGCAATAATATATGTACCATCAAGCTAACAAGGCCAAATGAAATGGCCGACAAGGTGCCCTCCTGAATCTATCTCAACTCATCCTCAGTCATCAACTGTTAAATAGACCATGTAAATAAAAATTAGTACTTAATATTATCTAATTTATAAATATTTTAGTAAAATATAACATTAACTATGAAAATACAAATCTTACCACTACATCATCAAAGTATGATGATGATGCCTCCTCTCCTCTAGCATGCAAGGACTCCCCAGGGTATCCTCCAGTCTGTGTAATAATATTTGGTGCATCATGCATCTCATGCACCTCATAATCTACACTATCCATAGGAGGATCAACGGGTTGTCCAACTGGACCCAAGCATACGTGCCCACACATGACACAACTATGGGGCACGCATATGTGTGGAGCCGAGGATGATATGTCAACGCCACCGGATGCACCACTACCATCAAGAGTAGGCTGACCTACTGACGCAGCCTAAGAAACCAAAAGGCTACTCAAAGAGTGAATAGTCGATATGGTCTGTGAAGCTGCCTCACAAATGATATCAGGATGCTACACTGCAGGTGGGGCATCAACAGGAGGAGGTGGGACATATGGTCCCTGGACTACTCTGACTGCCCTAGGTCTATTTTGGGGCATACCTAAACCTACACCGTGGAAAGGTTGGATGTCAAAGTAGTTCACATGTTTATGTTAAAAAAGCTCAACATACAATTTTTTTATGAAATAGAAGGGGATATCAAGATTGTTGTTGGCTGGTTTGTCAAAAACCACCCACCAACGATCCCAAAAGTTTTTCACAATCCCATCATTTGTGCACCATTTAATAGAAAGTTTTGTTTTTTTGGGATCTACGGGTTGACTAGTGGGGGGATTGACAAACAATGAGGTGATTTCGACTTTGGATATCTCGAGATCCTTGATATCCTTATATGACAAGTCATCTGCATATTTTTCCCTCATAGAATCTCGCCACAAAAGGGTGGCATTGTGCTCCTCAGTCATGGTTTCCATACTCTTTATGATCGACGTGACAGGATCAAACATTGGATTTAGACAAGGGATCCTACGATATACTTCTGCAATCCCCCTCAATTCATTTAAATTTTGTACAATCAAATCCTAAATTGAGGGGGGGTTTGGCAAATGAGGGTTTGGTTGTTGCAGTTGTGGTTGGTCAGTGTTTTCATTGTTAACCCCCATTTTTAACCTAATTGAATGTAAACAATTAAATTTAGTTAACAAATTCAAACAATTAGGTATTTGATTTAAAAAAATCTAGTTTTCATAAAAAAACCATATTTTAAATGAAAAATAAAATAAACATTAACAAAAAATAAAAATAAAATGAATGAGAATGATTGAAAACGATAAAATTCTTACCTTTCAATCTATTTTTTAGCAGTTTTTTGCCAAAACATAGGATATCGAGTGTACCGAATATCGGATTTTGATAAAATCGCGCAACCCATGAGTTAAAAATGACTCATAGGCTGTCACTGTCGAAATATAAAAGTCTCAGAAAATCAGATATCCGATTTTATACTTCAATTATTTTAAAATAACAAATATAATATAATAATATATTATATTATATAATATATTATATTATATAATATATTATTATATTATATAATACGTATTGTATTATATTATAAAATATAATTATATATTATATATATTATAATATATAATATAATATAATATTATATATTATATAATATGTATTGTATTATATTATAAAATATAATTGGGTGAATTCATAATACTGGTTCCCACTTTTTGACCAACTTTGACACTTAGATGAATATTTTGAAAAAAACCTTCACTTTCCGACACCTATAACTTTTAAACCGTTAAGAATTTGAAGATGATATAAACTAGTGACTTTTAGCATCTTGTTTGTAGATTCTAAATATGTTTTTTTCAAATTTGTTTGAATAAAATTTTATTGATTTTTCCATCTCCCTCAAAAAGTAGTTTTTTACAGCAAACAACATTTTTTAAGAGTGATGTGTATCCCGAAATGCATAATTTTTTTTTCTATAAATGATAAAAACTTAATTCTTTTGAATTTTGGTTTGTAACATTAATACCCAAGGCATGCAGTTCATTTGATAGTGATATGTTGAATATTTTTCATTTTATTAAGTTTTGAAGTTCGACTAATTATAATTCAGATATAGGTGTACTTTTGAACACATAACTTGTTCTATGTATATCAAAATTGAATTTTCTTTTCTTTTTTTAGAAAGAAAACACCAATACCTAGTGCATAGATATTTTTCAGAATTTTTTTGAATTAGTTTAGTATTTTTCCCAATGCATTGAACAAAGAAGTTCATGTTCGGTGAAAAACCTACATTCATAAGAAATAAAATAAAAATATATTAATGAAATTAAATATATTAAAAGTTATACTATTTGAAAAGCTTATAATAAGGACTAAATACATTAAAAAATAAATTAAAATGAAATAATTTGACCCCCTAAAAGCTAATGTAAAATTGGTTTTTAATCAGCATTTGATAGATGCAAAGGAGACTCCATTGTAAGTATGATTTAGAAGTAGAGAGGTTCTATCTAAGAAATTTTGATCTAAGAGCCTTTGATTTAACTCTCTTAAATTAATTACTTCAAATGGGACCTCTTAAAGCTTAAATCATTATATTTTCTAAAAAATGTACGATTTCAGCAAAACTCAGGACGTAAAAAAATGTGGGAACCAGCTTTGTGAGTTCACCCAATTATATATTATATAATATATAATATAATATTGTATTATATAATACGTATTATATAATATATAATATTATATTATATTATATATTATATAATATATATAATATAATATAATATATATAATATAATACATATTATATAATATACTATTATATTATAATATAATATAATATAATAATATATTATATAATACATATTATATAATATAATAATATATTATATAATATGTAATATATAATATATTTTTTAAATTAAAATTAGAAATAAAAATCCAATTTAATCAGATATCCGATTTTGTCGGATATCTGATTTACATAGGTAATTACTAGGCCAAGCAAAAAGTCAACACGGATTTTTGCGTTTTTAGGCGAGTGAAGAAAGCTATTTTTTTCACATCGCCATTTTTTGGCTCCTCTTGATCCTGCACTAACCCACCACACCAAAGCGATGTCTCGAATTAGTCGAGGCATGATCAAGGATCACCTTCTACATCATGAATTCCATCTAGAAGCCGCACCAACACCACTTGTGCATCCTATCAAAGATTCTTAGTAAAAGCTCTACTGGTAAAACCTTAAACCCTTAATGGTAACACTAGTTCTTCTACCGGTAACCAAAACCTATTTGACGGTAACCAACCATAACAGCTAGTGTTATCAATGACAAAAAATCAATGCAACACATTATCAATTCCCCCATATTGCCAACAATCTCCCCCTTGGGCATTGATGGCAACACTAGATGTGAAAATGAAAACATTTAAGTGCCTAGAAGTGCCAAACCTTTCTCATAGAAGATATAACAATGAAAAACTAAAAAATCCCACCAACTCCCCCTAAGGAGTGCAGTCCAATCCGAAACTAATTTGAATCTCTCCCCCATAAACATATTTTTCACATATAACTCTCCCCCTTTGACATCAATACCAAAGATATGACATAGATATAAAATTTTTGTGAATCTCAAAGTTGACTACTCCCCCTGAGTGGTAGCACCGCTACATCAACCTGGAGCAAAGGATAAAGTTGATGATGCATGTTAGACTGATGGTCTTCTCCATCAATTAAGTTTTTGTTGGAGGGGTAGATACCCCTACCCTGTCTCTCAAATACTCAAATAATTCCTTAGATAGTAGTTTAGTGAATATATCTACAATATGCTCTTTAGTGTTCACATAAACCAATTTGATTTTCTTTTCTTCCACCTTGTCCTTTAGAAAGTTATATTTTATTGAAATATTCTTAGTCTTAGATGAAATACCGAATTCTTAGACATGTCAATAGCTGCAGAGTTATCACAATAGATAACTATTGGCTCACTACAATTTACCTTGATATCCTTCAACATTTGCTTCATCCACAAGACTTGAGTGCAATTAGTTGTTGCTGCAACATATTTAGCTTTTGTAGTAGATAAAGAAATGCATGATTGTTTTTTGCTGATCCATGAAACCAATTTATTTCCAAGAAATAAAGCTCCACCATAAGTGCTCTTCTTGTCATCGGTATCTCTTGCCCAATCTGAATCTGTATATGCACATAAAGTGAAGTTATCATTTCTAGAATACCATAAGCCATATTCTGTTGTTCCTTGCAAATGCCACAATATCCTCTTTACTGCACATTGATGATTTTCTTTAGGATTAATTTGATATCTTGAAACAATACTTATTGCATTCATAATATCTCATCTAGTCTGAGTTAGATACAACAAGCCATCAATCATACACTTATACCTTGTCGAATTTATTGGTGCAGATGTATCTTTGATAGATAATTTTTCACTTGTCACCATAGGATTACTTACCGCTTTGGAATTATCCATACCAAACTTCTTCAACAATTCCCTTTGATACTTAGTTGGAGACATAAAGATGCCTTTTTTAGTTTGAGTAATCTGCAAACCTAAGAAAAATCTTATCTCACCAATCATTGACATTTCAAATTCATTCTTCATATTATTAGAGAATTCCATGCACAATTTATCTTCACCTCCAAAAATGATATCATCAATAAATACTTGAATAATCAAAATATCATCATTAGTGATCTTGTAATATAAATTACTGTTAGCACTTCCTTTAGTAAAACCAAGCTTCAAAAGATATTTATCCAACCTTGCATACCAAGCTCTGGGAGCTTGTTTCAATCCATATAATGCTTTCCTTAACCTGTAAACCATATCTTTGTCATTTGTTAGTGAAAATCCATCGGGCTGCTTAATGTATACTTCTTCCTCAAGTTGACCATTCAAAAATGCACATTTAACATCCATTTGATAGACCTTATAGTTCTTATATGCTGCATAGGCAAGAAATTGTCTAACAGCTTCAATTCTAGCTACAGGTGCAAATGTATCACCATAATCAATTCCTTCCATTTGAGAATATACTTTACAAACCAATCTAGCCTTGTTTCTTACAACTTGACCATCCTCATTTAGTTTATTTCTAAAAACCCTTTTAGTTTCAATAACATTCTTATTCTTAGGTCAGAGAAATAAAGTCCAAGTCTCATTATTCTCTATTTGATCTAATTCATCTTCCATAGCCTTTGACCATTGTTTATCTTTACAAGCTTCAATAACAAATGCAGGTTCAATTTGAGAAATAAGACACACCTCTTCATTTGCCAGTATTCTTCTTGTCATAACTCCCTTGTTCCTATCTTCAATGATTTGATCTTAAGAATGATTTAACCTTACATGCCTTGGTGTTTTCTAAAATTTAGGTATACTGTGTTGATCATCAGTCATAGTTGAATTTTATGATTGTAATAGTGTAATTATCTTAGTGTCTTGTGCCAGTTGAGGCATTTCCGCTTTAGTTATGATCATTTCCACTGTCAGTTCCTTGTCATATGATATAGATTGATTTTTGTATTTCTCATCCACTTTCACATTTACGCTCTCCACAATTTTCTACAATCTTTTGTTATAACATCTATATGCTTTTATTTGAATTGAATATCCAAGAAATATCCCTTCATCACATCTAGGATCAAACTTTCCAATTGAATCATCCCTTTTGATATATTTACTTCTAAAAATTTTGAAATATTTAACAGTAGGTGCACGTCCAAACCATAATTCATAAGGGGTCTTACCAGTTTCACCTTTGATATGAACTCTTTTGAATGTGTAGACTATTGTACTTACTGCTTCTCTCCAATGGATGTGAGGCAATTTGGCTTCCATTATCATAGTTCTTTCTACATCCAAAATGGTTCTATTCTTCCTTTCCACTACTCCATTCTGCTAAGGAGTCTGAGGTGCAGATAATTGTCTCCTAATTCCATTTGTCTCACAATAACTATTAAATTCATGAGAAGTGAACTCATTGCCTTGATCTAATCTCAAACATTTGATTTTCAATCCGGTTTCTATTTCCACCTTTTCTTTAAAGATCTTGAATTTCTCAAAAGCTTTAGACTTCTCCCTTAGAAAAGTCACCCACATCATTCCACAATAATCATCAATTATCAGCATGAAGTATCTATCACCTTGAAACCTTGTATTCCTTGTTGGACCACATAAGTCAGTATGAATCAAATCAAGCACATCATTAAATTTATCATGTATTCTCTTAAAAGAAGTTCTAACTTGCTTTCCCAATTGACATTCCTTACATACCAGATTACGAGGCTTTATAATCTGAGGTATATATCTAACTGCCTTTGTTGAAATGATCTTAACAATACAACCAAAATTAACATGACACAACCTCTTATACCATAACAAACTCTCATCAATATGAGCAATCAAACATGTCTTATTACCAGTGTTCAAGTGAAAGATATTACCACCAATCTGAGTACCGGTTGCAATCTCCAAACCAGTATTGTTAATGATTTTGCATTTTCCATCTTTAAACTGAAGTTGGAATCCCTTGTCCACCAATTGACCAACACTTAAAAGATTATTCTTTAAACCTTCTACATAATAGACATTAATAGTATTATTCTTGCCATCTAGAGAAATAATACCTCTACCTTTGATCATACATGCTTTGCCATCCCCAAATCTGACTTGACCACTATTATATTCTTGCAAGGACACAATTTTTATTTTATCTCTAGTCATATGATGTGAGCATTCTATTGGATCTCAAATCAGCAGATTGGAGGATTCTAAGAATATGCCAAATTCTATCTTTAAATTCCCCAACTGACTTGGTCAACTATAGAGTTATTAACTCTCTCACTTTAGGCTCTACAAGACCTAGGTAGGTGTACCTATTCACTAGTTGTTCACTTAGTGTTGTTTATAGAAGATTATGTGATTTTACTCAAGCTTGACTCCTACCTCAGAATGGCATTGGGTTCTGGGATAAAGATATAGAACATGAGTTCAATATTGTCATTTAATCAAAGCTATTCGGTCTTTGTTATCTATTCTATAAATCTAAATGTCTATGTTACTCCCATTCCTAC
Source organism: Cryptomeria japonica (assembly GCF_030272615.1). Classification (NCBI taxonomy): domain Eukaryota; kingdom Viridiplantae; phylum Streptophyta; class Pinopsida; order Cupressales; family Cupressaceae; genus Cryptomeria; species Cryptomeria japonica. The sequence continues at coordinate 114,510,302 of NC_081415.1, read as the reverse complement.
CTGATATCCTAATGAAAACTATTTTATGCTTGAAAGTAAAAGTGTAATTGATTTGAAAAGGTTGTCGCTCTCAAATGATTAGTACCTTACCTCTTGTTGGGCTACAAAGTCTGAATTTCCACAAGGACTTAATGTGTAACTCATATGGGACAACGTTTAAACCCACCCTCCAGATGAATCTGTTAGTTATCCTTCCTCCAATAGATATGTTTTAATCGACTTTTGCAATGGTTTGCCTAAATGAGTTTAACCCCTATCCTAGGAGACCATTTAGGGAAGAAATGCAGGGAACAATTATATTTCATAGGCACTTCTTTATTCAAGTTTATAACAACAAGGAAATAAACTTCACTATGAAGATTTTAAAGTAACTTTATCTCTCTGAAATAATACCACAAAAGAAATACCTATAGGAAAGCATTAATCTGTAACACTATAGAAAGAAATGCAACTGATTATATTGATACGAGTTTTTGCAAGTACAAAATGTCTCAAAGGTTATTATTCTGAAAATATTATCCTAGTCTCTTCTTACAAAAGTTCTTATATATATATGAGACCAAAAGATGCCTTCCCGAAGAAGTACATCCTTTGGACGTTTGATTATATTTTATTAACCACTGGAAGCATTTAATTAAACCCAACATGTTTATCATTAGTGCAAAACCTTCGGGTTTCATCCCTTTGAATATTTCAATCTGAAGTCTTTTTTACTTTATCGGCATAGGTCTCCCCAATCATTCCATTGAGCATCGACACAAAATATTCATCTCTATTTTGATGAACCAAGTCATCCCGATGAATCCTCCCTTGGTTGGGTTTTAATTTTGCCTTTATGTCCATCGGAATAAGTTATTCTGATACATCCACCTTCTATCCCTCTGTGGCATTTTGCCCATCGGGCATCGATACAACTCTAAAAATATTTCTCTGATGATGCATGTTACCCCGATAAGTCTTTCTTCATGGTCCGCACCTTGCTTTCCTTGTTGGGTCATCTCTTTGGGCATCAAAATGACTCAATTTATGTTTCCCTGATGGCTTAGTGACATAGGTTCCTTTCTGCTTTCCCCATCTATCGGCATATGTCTTCCTCTTCTATCCATCAGGTATCGAAATGACTATTTTTACCTCTTCTTGATAATGTGCATTATATGCTGATGACATTGCCTTCCTAAATTTCAATCCCATCAAGCATTGAGATGACTCGTTTTTACACTTGCTCATGATCCGATGAATTTGCTATTTTTACCTTGTACTCCTTTCTATCGATGAAGGTTATACCAACAGCTTTATCGGCAATCAGGATAACAAATTTCTAGTGCTTCTGATAGTGATTTCTATGCCAATGATTCTACCTTTCTGGTATGCTATCACTATAACCTTTCTTGATGAATCATCATTTATCTTCTCTCTCCCCTCGGTTAGAATAGGTTTTTTTGATAACATTGCTCATATCACCTGACACATTGGGTATCAGGATAGTGCAAAATGGTGATCTTCGATGACCTGATGACTTTTCAACATGTATTCCACTCCATTTGACATCGATACAAGTTCTGCCGATAACCTTATATTTCTCTAAAACATCATATTCCATTGATAATCATTATTTACTTTGGTGAAATTGACATCATCCCGACACAGCTCATGGTCTCATTGATATATTTATGTTTGTCGAATCTTCACTTTAGGTGTCCGCGTCGATGTAATATTTCATCAAAATATTGTTTTCGATGAAATCCTTTCCTTGCCATGTCTCTCCATTCTTTTATCGACGTTAGAATTCCATCAAAACAGTTTCACTATCCGGCCTTTATACTAGTATCAATGAAATTCCCCCTTTCAGTGAAAGAAGAAAACCTTCCTTCGATCTCTTATGTTCTATCGATAACAAGTTATTGATGGAAATCTCTCATGTTTCTTCAATGCCCTACCACGTGTTACCTTGTGCTTGACTCATAGATCCACCTGTTTAGCACCTAGACCTGCCACTAGACCTAGGTCACCCCCTTTGTCGCCAAGTCGCGATGGTATGTGGCGAGTTGTTTCTCCTTGCGCCATACTGACTGCCATTGGATTATCTGCGATCACCATCTGATTTTCCCAAGTTGCTCGACCTTTATCTCTCATCCTTTCTAGTCAGTAAAACTTCAGTTTCCTCAAGATGTGTGCACGCACGTGGGGTCCATTGGATTGCCAAACTTCCTTCACGCCAAAATCTATTTATCTTTGACACTATAATTGTGTGTGGCTTTGCACTTAAATGCAAAATATTCTCTCCCCACAACCAATGTGGGATAACACGTTATGCTTGAATCCCGCAGGCTTCTCTTTTGTCTTGCTCATTGTTTTGCATTCCTCGAGGTAACATAATCCGCTCGAATTTCCTTCCTTGAGCCTAGCTGGACCATCCTTATCGGTGTAACTCATCGAGCCCTTTCCTATCATTTGCACCCTAGGAAACCACCATTGGATTTGTTAGTATAAGTTGTACTGATCAACATGCATCCCTTTTCTCTTCAGAGGATCTTATAGAGGCAACTTATTCCGATAAGACAACTTTCATTTTCTTTGCAGGATATGGTTTCTTTCTTGAATACATAATTTTAGGAGCTACTTAGTGGATTTCATAGGAGCTGAATCAAAGGTGCATAATTCATATAGACCATAATATTTGAGGTGCTTGATGGACTATAAAAATATTCATGGGATCAAGATTTGTCGATGCATTTTGGAAATGTTCACAAAATTATCCTATTCATGGGACTTTAAATTTTGCTAGAATTTAGGGTTCCAACAGTGGCTCTGTCTAGGGATGGGGGTATGCTACGGGTACCTTCAAGAATCTAGTATCTTCGGTTTAAGGAAAACATACAAATGAAAAGGCCATGGTATATACAAAAATGGGTCCTAATCTATTGTACATGGAAAATATCTTGTTATTCAAGAAAAGAAATTTTTTAGGAACTGTCCATGCACTAGTATTTCATAAATTCCTCTTGTAGCATTCTGTAAAAAATAGGAATCCTCTCCTGCTTTAACCATAATTATGTATGGTCCTAACCATAAGGGTTCAAACTTCCCATGCTTGTCATCGTCCTGATTTTTGGCATCCCACATTAAAACCCAATCTCCTTCCTCAAATTTTTGGTCTCAGGCATTTTTGTCATATAAGCTCTTCATTTGCCTTTGAGCCTTGATATTTTGCTCCTGAGCTTCGGTTCTTACCTCATCTAAGTCAACCAATTGTACAAACCCCTCCTGTAGAGGATCAAAATTATCGATTCCCTCCTGAATCATGAATTTATGGACTGGCAACAAATTGTCAAGAGGAATGCTGGCTTGTTTTCCATACACTAGCTCGAACTAAGACTTTCCCCTAGACCTTTTCACTACAATCATGTCTGCCCAAAGTGCTAAATTCAACTTTGAATCACAAGCCCTTTTGTTATGTCCAAGTGTTTTCTTAATGATCTTAAGAAGTTTTTTATTACTAGACTCTGCCTGTCCATTGGTCTAAGGGTGGTATGGGGATGAGTGTGATACCTTAATGTCGTATTCCTCACAAAGAGCATTAAATTCTTCAGATCTGAAGCACATACCATTATCAATAATTATTTTTGTAGGGACACCAAACCTGGTAATAATGTTGTCCATCATGAACTTAATCACCACCCTACTAGTAGCTTGTTTGGTAGGGATTGCCTCTACCCATTTAGTAAGGTAGTCAGTGGCCACGAATATCCACCTATGCCCTCCACTCGAATGATCTGTTATATCTCCAATGAAATCTTGACCCCATTGCTGGAAAGGTTCTTCCACTTGCATAGGTCTTAGAGGAAATGCCCCTTGGTATTTCATTTTCCCTGAAAACTTCTGGCACACCTCACACCAACTGACATATTTATAAGAATCGTTAAAAAAATGTGGCCAGTAGTACCCTACCCTTAATATCTTGTGAGCAATGGTTTTGGAAGAGAAGTGTCCTCCACATAGTCCATTATGCACTTCCTTCAATACCTTTTCAGCCTGAGACTCATCCAAGCAAAGTAATAAGATTTCGTCTCTATTCTTCCAATATAGATCTCCATCGACTATCACATATTTAGCTGACTGTAGCTTTAGAGTCCTCTTTTGGGTGTCATTCATACTATTGAGACACTTCATGTACTTAAGGTAACATACTATATTTGTATACTAGGATGTATTTTCAATACTAAGGTTAGTTTCTTCCCATCCTAATTCATTTACTTGAGCCTTTTCCATGTCTGCTTCAGCTATGAATTTAGCCAATCCCTGTCCCTTTACAAATTATGTTATCTTAATATCAATACTGAATTCCTGAATTTGGTTGATCCATCTACACCTTCTCCCTACCACTTCAGATTATCTGAGAATGTCTTTCACCGCTGCATTAGGGACCTAGGCAATTACCTCCGCACCAACTAGATAAGGTCAAAAATGTTTAACCACTTTCACCAATGCATAGACATTTTTTCATTTATCTGGTACTTTACCTTTGTGGGTGACAAATATTTGGTATAGTAAGAAATAGGCTTCTTGTGACCATGTGCATTCTTTTGTAGCAACACGACTGCCATAGTGTGAAGAGAGGCAAAAGAAAAAATTAAAAAGGGTTTAGCGAAGTCTGGTGATATCAGGACAAGCACCTCAGTGATTTCCCTTTTAATGGCAACAAATTCATCCAATGCATCAATAGTCCAATCGGTTGTAGCTCCTTTCTTCAGCATATGAACTATGGGTTTTACAATATCTACAAAGTTCAATATAAATCTTCTAACGAAGTTTATTTGTCCTAGGAATGATTGGATGGCCTTGACCATTTTTAGAATAGGGACCTCATTGATTTCTGCCACTCTTTCTGGATCAATTCTTACCCCTTCTTTGGATACAATGTGCCTGAAGAGATTACCTTTCTCAACATCAAAATGACATTTCTTTGGGTTGAGTGATATCCCATACTACAAGGCTTTTTTGAAAATTTTCTCCAAGTGAGTGCAATGGTCCTCTGCCCTTTTTGAATAGGAAGTCATATCATCTTGATATATCACCATGATTACATCGATAAGTTTTGCAAATGCTACATCCATTGCCCTTTGGAAAGTGGCTCCTACATTAGTCAACCCGAAGGGCATTCTAGAATATACATAGGTACCCCAGGGAGTTGTAAAAGTTGTTTTGTACTGTTCAGCTTATTTGACTTTTACCTGAATATAAGCTGAAAATCCATCCATCATGGATAACAACTCACATCCAGTTACTTTCTACAACATCCTGTCCATATTGGGTAAAGAATAATTATCTTTCAATGATGATATGTTTAGGTTTCTAAAATCCACATGTAATCTGATTTCCCCATTCTTTTTTCTTACAGACACCAAATTTGATACCCAAGTAGAATACCTACAGGGTTTAATTATTCCTGCATCCTTCATTTTAATTATTTCTTCTCTCATTTTGGCTAACAATGTAGGATTAATGGGCTTTTGCCTCTTCTTGAATGGCTTAGCATCCGGTTTGAGTGGTATTTCATGTTGGAATAAGTCCTTGCTATAGACTTTAATCTCATCATACGAACAAGTGAACACATGTCTGTACTTCCTGAGCAAAATCACCAACTCTTTCATTATCTTAGGGGTTAACCTCTTATAAATACTAAGAGAAGGGTGGAATTAGTATGCCAAAAATTACTATAAACAAATTCCTAAATAGTTTAGCAGATAACCGGTGCAGCAGATTCACTAATAAACCAGTTAAGATAAATGCAAACCAAATAGGAAACAAATAATTCACCCACAAGAGCACAATCACCATAACACAAGATATTTGACATGGAACCCCAAATGGGAAAAACCATGGTGAGCAGAAACTCAGAAGTAACTATCTACAGAATAGTAACTAGACAAGTTAAGGTCAAAGGGTCATACAATGTTCTTCACCAGAATAGATCCTGCTAGGAATCTAGATCTCTCTTAGGAGATAAGTCATGTTAAAGACTACCCATTTAGAGGATTTAAGATCCACAGTTATGAACTACCTTGTTAGAGGATTTACAAAGGCTTTGCTGAGCCTACCCAGTTAAGGGTTGCAGACTTGTCAAAGATGTTAGTAATCAGCAAGTGAATGATCTAGATAATAGCACAATATGCTTAATTAGATCCTTGACAACTCCTTGTTAATGCATTTCAGCATTACTTTAGTCTTCACTATCTCCACACTCTATTTCTTCACACAGACCTAATGTTCTCTCCAATGATCACATATAACCTTTTCTCTTCTATATCTCACATACACAAACCCTAGACATGATGTCCTTATAAAGGAATCTGATTTCATGTCGGTCCAATAGGATTAGACTACAAGTTCATAGGTACAGTGCATCTAGCCACATTTGGTAACACGTCACAAACACACTGCCAAAGTGTCGGTGGATGATAACTAATCACACATTACAGTAATACCGATTAGTAACTCATCATAGATGAATACTGGTTAATACAATATACCAATTACCGATTGTCAAAATGAAGACTAGGAGATCATAGTGTTCTGATCAAAAGTTAACTACCGCTTGGATCCTTCATACTGCTTGAGATCCTTGAACTGCTTGGTACCCTCAAACCACTTGGGGTCTTCATACAATCTGTGACCAGTAAACCATTTTTTGTAAAACACTGATAGTCTAAAGACTATAGATTCAATGACATACAATACCGGTTGAGCATAACTCATACATCAAGAAAGTGTGTGTCATTGAATGATAATCAAAACATCATCAAAATGTGAACAACCTCTTATCAATGTACACATGCCTTAGGGAATCTTCATTCCCCAGATTAACTTGCTCAATGTCACTTCCCTTAGTTGGAGTCACTTTTGTTTCTATTTCATCCTGTACATTAAAATTCCTCTCTTAGGCAACCAAGCCTCTTGGAAATTTGTTGCATTTTAACTATATAATTTCTTGTCCAAACAAAGTTTCTTTCCCATCAATCCTTTCCAAGAAGTTGTTAAAATTAATGGCCTATACTTGGTAGTGATCCAGACATTGCAAGAAGTTTAGTAAATCAACATCATCTTGGAAAATCTGCCAATTATACAGATTGTCAGGAATAGAGGGTCTGACTTTTATTTCTACCTCTGATACTCCATTCAGTCTTACATCATTTTCCTTTAACACAATATTCACTAGGAGATCCGCCATTATATTCCTTGACCTATCAATCCAACTGATTTGAAAAGCATCAAATAGTTCTATCGTATCCCATGTTGCATTTCTGTATTTCTTTAACCTGGGATGTTTAGAAGCATATTTATCTCTAATCTAAGATACTATCAACTCTGAATCTCCAAATACACTAAGCATTTTGATTCCATTCTTAATTGCCAGATTCAATCCAGTGAGCAAGGCTTCATACTCAACAATATTATTTATACATTCAAATATTAGTCTGAAAGAATACTTGAATGTTTCCCCATTTGGTGAAATAAACAAAATCCTGGCTCCACTTCCTTCTTTACTGCATGACCCATCAAAATACATGCACCACAATTGATTCTCAGTTTCTTGGATGCAAGATTTGATTGGAGATAACTCTTCTACTTTTGGCTTCATTAGTTGTACTTTAAAGTTATCCACATCCAACTGAATGAAACATACTGACTCAAGAGATTCCACCTCATCAACAATGTGCAAAGAATGAGGTTCTCTATCAATCCTTACTTCATGTCCATTTACTGGTATGGTAGCATATGATAAGTCTAATTGGACATATCCACCTATCAGATTAGACCACTATCTAGATAGTAGCATCCCATAATTTGGAGGAACATCCACCATTGTGATATCTATTTTATAAGACACTTCAGGGCATGCTGCTGACTTGAATTCCACATCTTTCATGATGCCTACCACTATAATAGATCTATTGTCCAAAGCATAACACTTGCCAAATATTGTATACACCCCCATTCCGAGTTCTCTCATAACTCCTACAGGCATAACATTTATTGTTGCACCCGAATCAATCATGCAGTTCTTTATCGTTTTATTATTGATCATTAGAGTTAGATAAAAAGGGTCTCAATCCTTTGCTTTTTTTGGGACATCAGTGATCATTTTCAGAGCTTTCTCCCAATATTTAGGAAATCTCATCATTTCCAGCAAAGGGACAGTAACCTTCATTTGTGTCAAGATAGTAGCATTGTCAAATGATGTGCTGGTGGGAACTGGGGAGACTTTTGCTATTTCCTCCTTTTCTCCCTTCTATGGTTTTGTTATATGGACATATTTTTCTTTTGTCTCTCCTGAATCCTTGTCTTGGATATCATTTGGCTTACTTACTGGTTTAGATACTTTGTTAGTTTCTTTCATGAACATGCCAGATGGCTTCCTCTACTCAGAATTTATGGTTCTATTCCTTAAATTATAAGTTCTTTTAGCTTGTTTGACTGTAGTTGCTGTAATTTTCTCCCTTTCTTCCTCAGTAAGAATCCTAAGATTGACTTCATCCTCTTCATCTAAATACACTTGTTGAACATAACACTATTGACCAATGCATTTCGATTTTATATCATAATCTCATTTCTCTTTGGATGAGTCATATTCTCCAAATGATATCATGTTTATAGTCTGATCATCAGTGTACCCCTCATAGTTCTCTTCTTCTTCCTACAACATTTTTGCTACTATGCACTGGGAAAGAGAATGTGGCATGTCACTGGCAAACCACCACATACCATCATCTACCATGTTATTTGTGTGTCTATTCAAAGGATCTGAGGTTTGGATGTTATCTCTTTGGCCTTTTTCCATAGGCTTTCCGTCCTTCCAAGTTGTATTGTAAGGCATATCATGCAGTCTGGGTCTATCATGGTGGAAAAATTGATGCTTGTCTATCTTGTTCACCTTCATGGACAAATGTTTTAAGGCATTGAGTACTTTATCAAATTTGTCTTCATCTATAACTTTCTTGGGAGCTCTAGGATTGAATAATCTTGTATCATCTCTTTTCCTAGTCCTTCCAGTAGCCTTCCTGTTATTCTCTATGGTGATAGCTACCCTCACTACCCCTTGAAGGGTTGTAATATTTTTTGTCCTAAGCTCATAATTCATTTTTCTATCAAAAGCATTGATGTAATAAAGAATACTTACTTCAGGAACTGGCTTTATCCTATTGGGTATTCTGCTCATAACTTTATTAAATCTTTTGTTAAACTCAACCACTATTTCATTTTACTCTTTCTTGATACTTATGATCTCGTGCAATGCAAACTCGGGTCTATTCTGATATCCATACTATTCGAGAAAAAGTCTATTAAACTCTGCAAGGCTACCTATTGAAAAATCAGGTAATGTTATGAACCAATCTCGTGCATCTTCTGTTAAAGACTGCATGAATAACTTCATTTTAACATCTTTGTATGGGAGGCAAAAATCTTCCATGACTATATCAAAAGGTTTGCAATGTGCTTCTCCTATGATAGCATTACTCCTAGTGAATTTTAGTATTGCAGTTCTAATTTTATTTGGATTGGGATGAGGATACACCATCATTCTTGAAAAATCAAATTGTCTAATGCACTCTGTATAAATCAATCCATATCCTCCCTAGAAGAAATTCCCATGGTTCTTACCCACATTTTTATTACAAGGGGGAAATTGGCTTTAAGGTTGGAAATGGTTTTTATATGCAAAGTTGTTAAAATGATTGTGTTGATATTTAGGAGGTATATTGGTGTATGTAAAATTGTTGAAATGATTGTGCTGGTGTTCAGGAGGTATATTGGTGTATGTAAATTTGTTGCGTTTATGATCATATAAGGGGTTTTTAGATATCTTATAGGTATTGTTCTTCACATTGATTTCATCTTTATTGCTTCCCCCCTTGTTTGATCCTTGGGTTGCATGTTCACACCTCACCTTGTACTTATTCAGGTCATGATCAATGTCATCTTCATTGACATTCATGCCCAAATTAGCACATAATTATACACACTCCTGTATCCATCCATTATCTTTCATTTCAGTAGCTACTTCTAATGTTTGTTTCATCAAATCTCTCATATGGTTTGATGCATCCATCTTGATTCAACCTGAGGAACTTGATGTACCTGTCCTTGAATTCGGGCGGTGATTTTCAAAACTAGGAGGGAATTTTCCTTTCTATGCTTTATCTACAGTTGTCAAGTCCTCATTTCCTAGTTATGTAGGAACTATGTGGTTCTATTTATTCAGAGCTAGATGTGAATGATTTTTCAAAGTAATACTAATTATACATTTCATTCATGAAGTCATTCCTATGTTCCATTAGATTGTCTATTAATTCTTTCTTTGGATTCTTCTTATTTCTTTTCTAATCAAAGTTTAATTGTATGGCCTTGTGTTATTGACCTCCTTCCGTACATAAAATTTCTTATTTCAGAGTTGCCACCTTTCTCCTTGAAAGGAAATTGTATTTTATATATGAGTTCTTTCCCACAGCAGAGTTTTTCTTAAATGAATGTGTTCCCAAGAAGAGTCTCCAATCTGTTGGATCTCAAATCAGCAGATTGGAGGATTCTAAGAATATGCCAAATTCTATATTTAAATTTCCCAACTAACTTTTTCAACTATAAAGTTATTAACTCTCTCACTTTAGACTCTGCAAGACCTAGGCGGGTCTACCTATTCACTAGTTGTTCACTTGGTGTTGTTTATAGAAGATTGTGTGATTTTACTCAAGCTTCACTCCTACCTCAAAATGGCATTGTGTTTTGGGATAGAGATATAGAAGATGAGTTCAAGATTGTCAGTTAATAGAAGCTATTCGGTCTTTGTTATCTATTCTATAAATCTAAATGTCTATGTTACTCCCATTCCTACCTGATATCCTAATGGAAACTATTTTATGCTTGAAAGTAAAAGTGTAATTGATCTGAAAAGGTTGTCTCTCTCAAATGATCAATGCCTTACCTCTTGTTGGGCTATAAAGTCTAAATTTCTACTAGGACTTAATGTGTAACTCTTATCCGACAATGTTTAAACACACCCTCTAGATGAATGTGTCAGCTATCCTTCGTCCAATAGATCTCTTTCAATTGACTTTTGCAATAGTTTTCCTAAATGAGTTTAACCCCTATCCTAGGAGACCATTCAGGGAAGAAATGCAGGGAACAATTATGTTTCACAGGCACTTCTTTATTCAAATCGATAACAAGAAGGAAATAAACTTCACTATTAAGATTTTAAAGTAACTTTATCTCTCTGAGATAATACCACAAAAGCACTACCTATAGGAGAGGATTAATCTATAACACTATAGAAAGAAATGCATATGATTATATTGATACAAGTTTTTGTAAGTACAAAATGTCTCAAAAGTTATTATTCTAAAATTCTTATCCCAATCTCTTCTTACAAAAGTTCTTATATATATATGAGACCAAAATATGCCTTCCTGAAGAGGTACATCCTTTGGACATTTGATTATATTTTATTAACCACTGGAAGTATTTAATTAATCCCAACAGGTTTATCATTAGTGCAGCACCTTTAGGTTTCATCCCTTTGAATATTTCAATCCGAAGTCTTTTTTACTTTATCGGTGTAGGTCTCCCCAATCATTTCATCGGGCATCGACACAACATATTCATCTCTCTTTTGATGGACCAAGTCATCCTGATGAATCCTCCCTCGGTTGGGTTTTACTTTTGCCTTTATGTCTATTGGAACAAGTTATTCTGGTACATCCACCTTCTATCCCTCTATGGCATTCTACCCATCGGGCATCGGCACAACTCTGAAAATGTTTCTCCGATGATGCATGTTACCCCGATAGGTCTTTATTCATGGTCTGCACCTTTCTTCCCTTGTTGGGTCATCTCTTCGGGCATCAGAATGACTCAATTTATGTTTCCTTGATGGCTCGATGACATAGGTTCCTTTCTTATTTTCCCATCTATCGGCATATGTCTTCCTCTTCTGTCCATCGGGTATCGAAATAACTATTTTTACCTCTTCCCGATAATGTGCATTACACTGATGACATTGCATTCTTGAATGTTAATCCCATCGGGCACTGGGATGACTCTTTTTCATGCCTAGTAATGATCTGATGACTTTGTTGTTTTGACCATGCACTCCTTTCTATTAGCGAAGGTTATATTGACAGCTTTATCGGTTATCGGCATAACAAATTTCTAGTGCTTTTGATAGTGATCCCTTTACCGATGATTCAGCCTTCCTGATATGCTATCGCTATAACCTTTCCCAATGGATCATCATTTATCTTCTCTATTGCCCTAGTCAGAATAGGTTTTTCTGATAACATTGCCCATATCGCCTCACTCATCGGGTATTAAGATAGTGCAAAACGGTGATCTCCGATGACCCGATGGATTTTCAACATGCATTTTGCTCCATTTGACTTCAGCACAATTTCTTTTGATAACCTTTTGTTTCTCTAAAACATCATATTCCATCGATAATCATTCTTTACTTCAGTGAAATTGACATCATCGCCGACGCATCTCTCGATCTCATCGATATCTTTATCTTTGCCAAATCTTCACTTCAAGTGTCTGTGTGGATGTAATATTTTATCAAAATCTTGCTTTTGATGAAATCCTTTCCTCCCCAAGTCTCTCCATTATTTTATTGATGTTAGAATTTCATCAAAATAGTTTCACTATTTGGCCTTTGTACCGGTATAGATGAAATTCCCCTTACGGTGAAAGAAGAAAACCGTCCTTTGATCTCTTATATTCGATTGATAACAAGTTATTGATGGAAATCTCTCCTATTTCTTCAATGCCCTACCACGTGTTACCTTGTTCTTGACTCACAGATCCACTTGTTCACCACCTTGACCTACCACTAGACCACCATATCTAGTGAGTTGTTTCTCCTTGCGCCATAGCGACCGTCGTTGGATTATCCACAATCACTATCTAATATTCCCAACTCACTCGACCTTTAGCTCTCATCCTTGCCAGTCTATAAAACTTCAATTTTGTTTGGGAGGGGTGCTTGCACGTGGGGTCCATTGGATCATCAAGCTTCCTTCACTCCAAAAGCTATTTATATTTCAACACTATCATTGTGTGTGGCTTTGCACTTAAATGCAAAATATTCTCTCCCCACAACCAATGTGGGATAACACCTTATGCTTAAATCCCATAGGCTTCTCTTTTACCTTGCTCAATGTTTTGCGTTCCTCGGGGTAACATAATCTGCTCAAATTTCCTTCATTGAGCCCAGCTAGACCATCCTCATTGGTGTAACTTGTCGAACCCTTTCCTATCGTTTGCACCCTGGGAAACTGCCATCGGATTCATCAGTATAAGTTGTACCGATCAACATGCACCCCTTTTCTCTTCAGGCGATCTTATCAGGGTAACTTATGTCGATAAATCAACTTTCATTTTCTTTGCAGGATATGATTTCTTTCTTGATTACATAAGTTTATGAGCTACTTAGTGGATTTCATTAGAACCGAATCAAAGGTGTAGAAGGCATATAGACCATAATATTTGAGGTTATTTATGGACTGTAAAATTATTCATGGGATCAGGATTTGTGGATGCATTTTGGAAACGTTCACAAAATTATCATATTCATGGGACTTTAAATTTTGCCAGAATTTAGGGTCCCAACACATCCACTATCAATTACCCATTCATCTTTGTCTTTAACTTTTGCTGCTAGGGCCTTTTCTTCATTCTTGATAGCCAGTTCTAGTTCATCTTCCTTTAAAGAATAGATCCCCCATTCCTTTCCATTTCCGGATCCACTAGCAGAGTTTGCGGCCAGTTCATCCTTAGAGTCATCAATTACTCCTTCCTCATCTGCTATGTAGCATTGTTTGCTTTTCTTGAATCTGTATCTGTTCTGATTAGGTTTAAATAATTTCTTAATTCTTTCTTCAAATCTTGCATTCCTTTCAGGACATCTAGATGCAAAATGACCAATCTTATTACATGCAAAATATTTAAAAGGTTCTTTCCTTCATACTTACTTCCTGTTAGTCCTTTTGGCACTCTTCTAGCAAATAAGGCTTCAAGTTTCTCAAATTCTTTATCCTCTTTCCTCATATCTTCCAATTCCTTTGCATATAAGGCTTTCCAATCACTTTTGCCAGTAGATGCTGATGCAAGAAAAGTAGGTTCAGACTTTGCAGCTCTAGAGGGTCCAAATTCTTCAAGCTCAAAAGTAGATAATTTCCCAATCAAAATGTCTCTGTTAACTAAAGTGTTTTCCATTATTCTCGGTTCATTTATTGCAGTTGCCTTCATCTTGTAAGCTAGTGGAAGGGCTCTCAAGACTTAGGAAACTATTTAATATTCAATCAGAGATCCTCCACAATATTGAATTCCCATAACAATCTCATTTACTCTTTCCATAAATATAGAAATTCTTTCATTATCTTCCATCTTCAAGTTTTCATACCTTACCTGGTAAACATCAAGTTTAGTAATTTTGATAGTAGGGTCACCTTCATTCAGAGTTTGCAATTTATCCCACATAACCTCTACCGATGATTTATCACTCAATCCCATGATTTGATGGTCAGTAAGTGCACACAAGAGGGATTCTCTAGCTCTCCATTCAGATTTTCCATATCCCATAATTTGTTCCATCAAGCTTAGGAATTTCTCTTCTGAAACTAGTTGCTAGTGGATTTGAAGTATTAGCCACCATAGGATCTACCTCATGTAGTTAAGCTTCTATAAAATATGACCAAGGCTCTGATACCAATTATTTGGATAACTAGTGGACAACTAAGAGGGGGGGGTAAATCAATTTTCAATAGATTATATTAATCAAACCACTTTATAACCTTTAACCGAAGCCCATAAACATTGAATACCAGAATAATAGAAATAGATACTAGTAAGCAATAAAATTTAAGAGTGAAACAAAGAATTAACTTAGTGCAACCATACCACATAACACCATTATTTGTATGTGGAAAACTCAGTAAAGGAAAAAACCATGGTGGGAAGCCTACCCACAGTTAGATGATACTTCAGCAGAAAGTATGTGATACAATAAGGGGCCTGCACATGGAGGAAGGCACACTTCCTAGAGCGTACTGCTCATTACAAAGGAGTCTCACTGACTATAGAGAGGTTATAACCACCTCAAGATAATTGGACAACAATCTAGAAGAACGAACTGCCAGAGATAGCATCTACCATGCCTGATTACAGTCCTAGTTAAGCTCAATACTGGAGACCTTTGACTTCTTACTTAAACCCAATTTGATCACCTATGATCGACCAAATCTCCTTTGCATATGATATTTCATTCCACGACCACGACACATGATCTGCAATGAGATCTTATATCAATTTATACAAACTCTAAGGCCTAAACCAATTAGGTCGGCCACCTAAAATATATTACAATAAGATCATTACATACATCCATTTTACAATGATATGCCATGTCGGCTTAAGACAAAAACAACATTAACCAATCAATAAATCATCCCGGTAACATGTAGAGAACACGTTAAAATGATACCAATCCATAACCTAGATAGGTATCGGACCTAATCTGGGTCCACCACACCAAAGCGATGTCTCCAATCAGTCGAGGCACGATCAAGGATCACCTTCTGTATCCTGAATTCCATCTAGAAGCCGCACCAACACCACTTGTGCATCCTGTCAAAGATTCTCAGTAAAGGCTCTATCAGTAAAACCTTAAACCCTTACCAGTAACACTAGTTCTTCTACCGGTAACCAAAACCTATATGTTGATAACCAACCATAATAGCTAGTGTTGACATCAATGACAAAACATCAATGTAACACATAATCAATTCCCCCACATTGCCAACACATAGTTTATTCCCATGGTTATGTATCCTTTTGAATCCAAAGATAATCCTTTCGATCACTATGACCATGCTTTATTGGATGATACCCTTGATGACTTTATATCTGTACCTAAACTTCCAAAACAAGAATAATGCATCTAAAAATTTAATCAACATGATCAACGCGAATGAACATAGAAAACCACTTTTTGTTGTCCAAGGCACTTGTGCTTCTCCAACTTCACCTATTCCTAATCAACCTCTTTTCATGGTTCAAGGTGGATATGGTCATGATTCTTATAGCACTCCAAACAAACCCACCATTACGGTTCAAGGAAGGAATCCCACTAAGAGTCCTTAAGCAATGCTAGATAACTTACTAAGGAGAGTTATAATGCAGTTACCCATACCTATAACACAAGAAACAATAGGCAACCTAACCCTCCCCAGTTGTTCCAACTCCTCTACCTGATCCTCAACTCATTCTTCCTCAAGTACCTTGTATTTCACAAACCCTTGGTAAGGAATATGATCTTGTCGAATAACTTAAAGCTACTCCTGCCAAGATATCCCTTTGGGGTTTTCTTCAAACTTCCTTGACTCATCATGGAATGCTATAAGATGCCTTGAAAACATTGAATGTCCCACCCATAGTGACATCCAATAATATGGCCTCCTTGATTCGATCTATTACATCACCTAAGGCTCAGATTGTGTTTAAGATGAGTTGCCTTCTAGTGAAATTCAACAACAATATGATCCCTAAATGATTGTGGTTATCATAAATGATAGTGCGATAAGATGAACATTAGTGGATAATGGTTCTATCCTTAATGTTTGTAGCATTAACATGTTGTATAAGATTAATATTGATACATCTCTTATCAAGCCTGATTCTCTCAATATCCATGGCTTTGATAATGTTGCTAAATCTTCACTAGGTATCATCACCTTGGCTATTAAGGTAGGTCCTGTTACTTTACCTACTCCTATCCATGTTATGTCTAGAGAGTTGACATACAACTTGTTGGTCAGAAGACCTTTGATTCATAGGATGCTCATTGTTCCCTCTACATTGCATAGGAAAATCAAATTCACTTACAACAATATAACATATACCTTGTTACAAGACATGAGATTTCAGGCTTGTTTACAAACATCAAGTTCTAAATCCTCTTCAATCAATTATTCACCAACTATCTTAGACAATTCCTCTAAAGTTTCTACTATGATTAGTGAGAATCATTCATCAAACCTGTCTCCTATATCTGGATCGATCCTTGATGTTTCCTCAAGTGGACCTAAAGTTCTTGAGGAAGAATCTTCTCAACCTGACTCTACGATTGAGAATACTTTCTCTCCTGGACAAATTATTGTAGAAGATGATTGGGGAACCCTTGATTTCAATCCTACTTTTTTAGGGGAATACAAAATTCCCCCTAGAGAACCTAAAAATAAATCTACTTTATCTGGGCCATTGTGTAATAACTTTTTGGTGGCTTCTTAGATTTCATCTCCCTTAGTTTCTAGTTTAAAGGATTTTGATCCTTCACTTTTTGAAAATCCTCCTTCTTCTTCGGAAATGACTAACCTTTATAGTCCTAGTTTTCACATCCTACCTAGGTGTGGGTATAGTAGAAATAGATGTGGTGGTCAAGAACAAGGGATTAAAGTTCCCTTGGAAAACAACCTTTATGATATGACATTTGGGCTTGGTTATGATCCTTTCAAGTGTTCTAAAGTCTCTAAGAGACCATCTATTATTGTTAATATCATTTGTTCTTCTCTCTTACTAAAATATCCAAAATATATTGACTTTGATCCTTGTTGTGTCTTTGCTTTGGATTTTTTTCTACCGATGATTCCTTAGTTGAATTCTTGGGAGCTTATGACAACCTTCCTTGTTATCACCATAGTCATAGTTTTCCCTATTGTTTAAATGTGAAAGCTTACTTTAGGAAGGGAAGGAAAAACGATGAGATAGTTAAAGAATTTCCTCAATTGAGAGATACTCCTTAACAAAGCAATCACTAATAAATGACACCATTTATTGTTGGCATTGAGTTCTCATTGATGTCAACTGATATTGCAAGATACTAGTAGGGTTTGTCAACCCAGTATGAAGAAGATTGAACCAACATAAGGAAGACTGACATGAAGGCTTTTCAACTGGTATGGTGGAAGATAAGTAGGTATTGGGACTATTAGTGACATCACTGGTAATAGGTGATATGAATTTGTGTGTTGGTATGACCAATCCTAACTGGTATAAAGGCTGGTTGTTTGCTTGTGATAATGTTTGTGATAAAGAGGTAGAATGACAAAGAGATCACAAACCATCAGAGATGAAGTTTTGCTACCGGTGTAGTGTGCATGATTGGTTAGCAAAAGGAGAAGGTCTCACCAGTAAGGGCTTATGATGGTATGAGTTTGTTGTATGTTTGAGTTTAAACCTACTTTTGTCGGTAAGCTGAGTGTATGTTGATGTGGCCAACATACCAAAGTTGGTGAAGTATCTATCAACATTAAATGAAACAACCACAAATCATGGGTTAATAACAAATAAATGTGGCTCAAGGAAGAATGAATGACAAAGAAAGATTAGGGAGTTATTGGCACCTAGATCGAAGCAAGAAAATCAGATTAAAAGAGGACCCCAAGAAGGAAATAGCTGGGTCATAAATGAGTCGACAAATTTCAAATCTAGAAATTGTGGTCGAGTTTGCTATTTTTGGCAAACACACTTTGGATAGATGAAAAGCACGTGATGGATTATTCCTCCAATATAGGTGTGTGATCCAAGGTAGATCAGATCAGATTGGATGTAGTTTTGGTCAGTAGATAGAAACCCTAGCCACCCTCTATTTGAATTGTTTTTTGGCAGGAAAGATTCAGTTTAAATATTGTGACCTAAGATAGATAGTGTTCCTGCTAAAGAGTGAAGGAGAGTGTGAAATTGTTGTTTGAGACCCAAAGAGATAAACACTTGAAGTATTTATGAGTGAATACTATATTGGTGAGGAGAAGCAGGATAAACCGGTGTAAGGAACATAACGACAGAGTGAGCATAGAATGTAGAGGTGGAAAAATGAACGAAGCAATATCTGATAGAGAGTAACCAAGTATGATTTGAGTTCAGCATAACAAAGGGAGAGAATATTAAGCAGAGCTAGAACCAGAAGAGAGGCTAAGTTGTAGTGTTTATTGAGCTGATACAAACTGGTAAGTTAAAAACCAGTACTACAGAACTTTGAAGGGTTGCAAAACTTCATTTGCAGTAAGGATCTCATTTGTATATTTGAGATTTAATATTGTTTTCACTGAGTAGGTGCTTAGTGTAGGGGTTGCAACTCCTTTAGGTTTTAGCCTATAAATTATGCAGGGATTAGTGCTCCTTTGAGTTGGTGCTCATAAATCAGGGGTTAGTGCTCCTTGGGTTGGTGCCCTCAAATTGTAATTAGATCTTTTACATTGTGAGGCTAGATTGAAGTAGAAGATCTCAAGCAGCTATTCTCACTGAGGTTTTTCTGACATTGGGTTTTCCTCATACATTTGGTTTTATGTGTTACATATTCATGTGTGTGATGTATTAATCCTTTAATTATTCCTCTTACACATATTGTTTGCATTTCTTTGGTAAGCAATTTGCATCTTGTGTATCTCACATTGAACCTGTATAGCTCCGATTAAGTAAAAACTATTTAAATCACTGATTCACCACCCCCCCTCTCAGTGATCCATTGTGTCCAACAATTGGTATCAAAGCCTAGGTACTCTATTTTGTCAAAGCATTATCTAGCTTGGGTAGAACATGTTAAGTGTTCACAATGGCAAGAAATGAATCAGCCTCCCTAAAAGCCCCTATATTTGATGGTGTCAACTATGCCTTTTGGAGTAGAAGAATGGAAACCTATTTGTCCTCTCTAGGTTGTGATACATGGATATAAGTTGTGAATGGGTATATAGTCCCTAATAATCCCCCGACTGATCTAGATGGTAAGAAGGAATATGAGAACAATGCTAAAGCTAAAAATGTCATTCTTAGTGGGTTATCTGATAATGAGTTTGTTAAAGTCATGCACTACTCCTCTGCAAAAGAAACTTGGGATAAGTTATAGAAGGTATTTGAAGATGACGCTAAAGTCAAGGAATCCAAGTTATAGACATTAAGAGCACAACTTGAGGGTTTGAATATGAGAGATGAAGAGAAGATTGTTGACTATCTCCGAAGGATTGATCAAACATCAAACACCATTAGAAGGCTTGGAGAAGAAATAAAAGATGAGGTGGTAGTAAAGAAAGTACTTAGATCCCTCACCCCTAAGTATGATACAAAGGTTTCAGCAATAGGAGAAGAAAAATATCTGAAAGTCTTTACAATGGAGGAGTTGTATGGTTCCCTAACTTCTTATGAAATGAGGACTGCTTGTACTGAGGTTGTGAAGAAAGAATCTACATTCAAAACATAAAGAAAAGGAAAAGAAGAGTTTTCTCATGATAGAACCAGTGAAGACTAATGATATCATGGCAAACTTTGTCAAAAGACTCAAGATGGGTTCAGGCAAATACAAAGGCAAACTTCCCTTGAAATATTTCAGCTACGGAAAGATTGGACATTTTACTGGCAAATGTCCCAATGGTGATAAGAATGAAGATGATCAATCAAGTGGTAGTAGATCATATGGTAAGGACAGGAAGAAGAATGACTACTCGTATGGTAGAAGAGGAAATCAAAATAAGAACAGTCTTTACACACATGAAAATGATACCACAGATGAGGAGAGTGTCTTAGATGAATGTTGTAGTGAATGTGATGTCAGTGCAACCATTTTCATGTCCCAAGAGGTTCTGGTACCTAAAGAAGAAGAAGAGGAAGAGAAAGAAGGAGAAGTAGATCTTGAAGAAGAGATCATCAATACCTTGGAAGAGCTAAAGAAAACAAGAAGAGATCTCAAGAAGGTGAAAAAGGCTGCAGCTGAAGAACAAGAGATGTTGGAGAAATATCTTGAAGAGTCCAAGAAAATAATTGTAGATCTAAAATTTCAATTGGAGAAAGCCAAGAGAATATGTGAAGTTACTAGCACCGGTTTGAGTAAAAAGGAGAAGGAGCATTAGAACCTAGAAGAGGAAATTGTCAAGCTCTAGAAGGAATTAGAGAAATGAAAGGAAGAAATGAAAGTGTGAAGCAAATATGAAGGCAACACCGAAGATTTAGACAAGATGTTGAGAAAATAGAAGCAATCTAAGGATACCAGTGGCTTAGGATTTGAAGAGGGTCAAAGTTCAAATAGAAAAGATACATCCAGCAAAGAGATATAGTTTACTTCTTCAAATGAAGGTGAAGAGAAGAAGAAATTCATGGTAAGAAAGGATACTGGTAAGAAGACATATGCATATGTTGTTAAGAACTGCCACACATATCGGTATACACAATCAATAAAATGGAGGCCATACTCAATTCACCAACATGCATATGCAAGGAGGAATGCAAGAGTTGATAATGAGGGATTCACCAGAGTCAACAACATGAAAGGAAGACCCTTGGTAAGGCAGTCATCTGTAGGACCAAGACAATCCAACTGGTATATTTCTAATTTTCATGGTTATTGTCACCGGTGTAATAAGTTCGGTCATAAAATGGCAGATTTTAGGAAAATGATTGTCAACCACAGTTTTGAGAGTAGAAATGCATTTACTACATTACAAAGTACAAATGTCACATGTAATAATTGTAATAAGTCTGATCATAAGAGTTATGAGTGTAGGAGAAATGTGTAGATGTCCTACAAGAATATTTTGAATACATCTTTTAGTGCTAATGTAAAATGTTACAAGTGTCAAAATTTTGGTCACATAGCAAGGCATTGTAAGCTGAGAACTGACAAGCAAAAGAAAATAGTGCGAGATCAGAAGATAAAGACTAAACTGAAACAAAAGATGACAGAAGAGGAGAAGAAAGATGAGAAACAGGTTTGGATAGAGAAGGAGAAGAACAAGACAGAGTCAAGCTTGATTGTGCAAACTGCTCTACATGCTAAAAGGAAGAATTTATGGGTAGTTGATAGTGGTTGCTCAAATCACATGACCAGAGACGAGAAATTTTTTATCAAGCTTGATGATTGAAATGGTGGTTCTGTCGGTTTTGGTGACAACTCCATAAAGATTAAAGGTCATGGTACATTAAATATCAATGGAAAGCTTAAGGCTTATGATGTGTACTACGTGGAAGGAAGGAAGAATAATCTACTGAGTGTAAGTCAGATGCGTGACAAAGGGTACAAGTTCACATTTGACTCTACAAGTTGTTAGATAAGAAAGAAGAGTACTGGTCAGGTTGTGGCACAAGGAAAGAGAACATATGGTATTATCTACAATCTGAAGGAATGCTATGAGTCCCAATGCATGATAGGAAAATTTGATGAAAGCTAGTTGTGGCACTAGAGATTAGGTCATGTGAACTTTGACAATCTTGTGAAGATAAGAAAGAACCGGTATGTAAGAAACATTCCAAAAATAACAAAACCAACAAGTACTTTTTGTGATGAATGTATCAGAGCAAAGAAAATCAAAGTAAGTTTCAAAAAAATAGAGTACAATACCTCAAGACCTCTACAATTAGTTCATATAGATTTGTGTGAGCCATCAAGGACAAGGGCTCTGACTAGTGAGAGATACTTCATGTTGTTCATTGATGACTACTCAAGGATGACTTGGGTGACATTTTTGCATGAAAAATCACAGGCATTTGAAAGATTCAAGATCTTTAGAAGGATAGTTGAAAATGACAGTGGACACCAGTTAAAGTGTTTAAGATCAGACCGGGTTGGAGAATATTCTTGAAATGAGTTTATTGACTACTGTGAGAAACATGGAATCCAGAGACAGTATTCAACAACAAGAACACCATAGGAGAATGGTGTGGTAGAAAAGAAAAATAGGATAGTAAAAGAAATGGCTAGAACAATATTGAATGAACCTATCTTACAAGATACATACTAGAAGGAAGCAATTCATATTGTTGTCTATATATTAAACCGGGTACAACTAATAGTGAATAGTAGAATGACTCCCTATGAGTTATGGTACAATCGAAAACCATCACTCAAGCATTTTAAAGTGTTTCAAAGTAAGTTCTTCATCAAGAGAGATGGAGATGGATTAGGAAGTTTTGATTTGAGAAGTGATGAAAGAATCTTCTTGGGCTACTCAACCAAGAGAAAATCCTACAAATGCTACAACAAGAATTTGAGAAAAATGATTGACAATATAAATGTGAGAATAGATGAAGACCTACATAAGAAATAATCTGCATCAACACCCCTATATTGATGTTTCAAATGATGAGCATGAAGATCAATCTGAAAATGGACCAGTAGAGAAAGCACCAACTAAGAAATCCAAATGGTATGTGTAGAAGAACCATCCAGAAGAGTAGATCATAGGAGATAAAAATGAAGGTGTACAAACCAGAAGAAAAATAGCGCGAAATGATGAGGAGGTAAATTTTTTCCTAATGGCAGAACTAGAACCTAAATTTTTTATGAAGCTAGAAAAAGTGAGAAATGGGTAGATGCCATGGATTAAGTGTTGACAAAAATTAAGAAGAATCAAACATGGGAACTTGTTCCTAGACCAGTACACAAGAATGTCATAGGTACCAAGTGGGTCTACCAGAATAAGATGAATGAAGAAGGCAAGATAATCTAGCATAAAACAAGGTTAGTTTGCAAAGGTTATGCTCAAGTGGAAGGTATTGACTTCTAAGAAACCTTTCCACCAGTTGCTAGGTTAGAGGCAACAAGAATGTTTTTATCTTTCTCTGCCTATAAAGGTTACAAAGTCTACCAAATGCACATTAAATCTACCTTTTTGAATGGTAACCTTGAAGAAGAGGTATATATGGAACAACCAGAGGGTTATGTTTTACATGATGATGAAATTTTTGTATATCGATTCAAGAAAGCTTTGTATGGTTTGAAGCAGGCTCCTAGAGCATGGTATTTCTAGTTAGATAAATACTTGAAGGAGAAAGGATCCACAAAGGGATTGCAGATAGTAATTTGTATGACAAGGTAAATGGAGATCACATGATTATAGTGGTTGTATATGTGGATGATATTATCTTTGGTGGAGACAATGACATCACGTACAAATAATTTGTAGATCAGATGAAGATAGAATTTAATATGTCCATGTTGGGTGAGTTGTCCTATTTTCTTGGTTTGTAGGTACCATAGTAGGAGAAAGGAATTTTCATCTCCCAAACCAAGTATGCGAAAGACATGCTGAAGAAATTTCAAATGGAGGATAGCAAACTGGTAAGTAATCCCATGGCTACTGGTTGCAATTTGAGAAAACTAGATGAGTCACCAAAAGTTGAGCAAACACTATATAGGTATATGATTGGCAGTGTGTTATATTTAACAACATCTAGACCGGATCTATTGTACAAGTTATTTGCATCGTAGAAAGATTCTAAGATGCTCCTAAAAAAGTCTCACCTAAGTGCAGTCAAAAGAATCTTCAGATATCTGCAAGGAACTATAAGCTATAGTTGTGGTATCCAAAGAAAGGAGACTTCTCTTTGTAGGCTTATACTGATGCATATTGGGCATGAAGTATTGATGACCAAAAAAGTACAAGTGGAGGTTCTTTCTACTTAGGAGACCAGTTAGTATCATGGTACAACAAGAGGCAAGATTCAGTGTCATTATCCACTGGTAAGGCCGAATATATAGTTGTTGCTAGATGTTGCTCACAAGTTCTATGGATGAAGCAAAAATTGAAGGACATAGAAGTGAAGATACGGGATCCTATTCCAATCCGGTGTGATAATTCAAGTGTAATCAACATCTCCAAGAATCCTGTAATGCACTCAAGAACAAAACACATTGCAATCAAGTATCACTTCTTGAGGGAGAAGGTAGCTCACAAGGAGGTCATTCTTAAATATGTTCCCACTGGTGAGTAGATTGCTGACATATTTACCAAGCCACTTCCTTTGGGCCCATTTGAGTACTTAAGGCAAAATATGGGAGTAGTCCTGCCATCTGACAACACTTAAATGTGTAGAAGGATGTATGGTTTAGAGGGAGTCAACAATTGTTACTATCTTATGACTCTTCAATCATGAAGCATTAATATATGGGGAGTATGTGTCCTAATCGGATGTAGAAAAGGGAGAGATTATTGGTGTTAGAAGGGGGGAGAAACTAGAGAAACCAAAACATATAATATTGACATCAATGCCAATGGGGGAGATTATTGGCATTGAGTTCTCATTGATGTCAACTGGTATTGCAGGATACTAGCAGGGTTTGTCAACCCGGTATGAAGAAGATTGAACCGACATAAGGAAGATTGATATGAAGGCTTGTCAACCGGTATGGTGGAAGATACTGTATCTGTCAGTGACATCACTAGTAAAAGGTGATATGAATTTGTGTGTTGGCATGACAAGTCATAACCGGTATAAAGGTTAGTTGTTTGCTTGTGATAATTTGTAATAAAGATGTAGAATGACAAAGAGATCACAAACCATCAGAGGTGAAGCTATGCTACCAGTGTAGTGTGCACTACCGGTTAGTAGAAGGAGAAGGTCTCACCGGTAAGGGCTTGTACTGGTATGAGTTTGTTGTATGTTCGAGTTTAAACTGAATTTTTGTCGATGAGCTGAGTGTATGTCAATGTGTTGCCACACGGAGTTGAGGTGGCTAGCATGCAGAACTCGGTAAAGTGTCTATTGACATGGTTGTTGGAGTAGTTTTGTCGATATTAAATGAAACAATGACAAATCACGAGTTGATAACATATAAATGCGGCTTGAGGAAGAATCAAAGATAGAAAAAGATCGAGGAGTTGTTGGCACATGGATCAAAGCAAGCAAATCTGATTGTAGGAGGACCTTGAGAAGGAAACAACTAGGTCATAAATGAGTCGACATATTTCAAGGCCAAAAATCATGGTCGAGTTTGCTATTTTTGGCAAACACACTTTAGAGAGATGAAAAGTGTGTGATGGCTTATTCCTCCAATACAAGTGTGTGATCCAAGTCGTATCGGATCAGATTGGATACAGATTTGGTCGATAGAAGGTGTTGGCATTATAGTAAGAAAGATTGTTGGCATTTCAATATCAGAAAGATTGTTGATATTCATTAAGGATATTGAGAAGGTTATTGAAGATTATTGATATAATTAAAGAAGGATGATAACTATCTTTATAACATTATTTTGTCATTGATGTCAAGAAATTGATTTTTTGATTCAGTACGATGTTGCCATATCTTGAGAAGATTGATTTGAAGAGAATTCAGATGTTGGTAAAAGACACAGAAAGAATGTGATGAATAAGAGGAGGAATAAGTTATTCAATGGGCAACTATTACCGAGTTAGACAATGATGAGATCATGATGTTTAGATTGTTTTGATATCCTACATATGTTGTTGATTTTAAGGTTAATACTATACTATGTCACCGAGCAAAGAACCTACTCGGTAAACCCTAAGGAACCTAGTTGGTAAACCCTAAGGTTATTGATATTGGCTCATGAAAGCGAAATGTCCACCGAGTAAAGTTTAGTATTTATCGAGTTGCAACCGAGCTATGACTGATCGCATTGGATGGATAAAAACATTATTTAATAAAGGACAATGATTAGCTAGAGATGTATAAATGATTGGTATGTTGTGCATGAAGTTTGTTAAGGATTTATGGCAAAGGAAAATTAGCAGGAAGATCTACAGTGCAGATTGAACTGCAATAACCTTGTACAAGTTCCTAGAAAGGAATGCAAGTTCTGAGGCAAGGTAAAACATTTTCAGATTGAAAGGATACATTGAACCTAGTCAAGTTTGAAGAGCTGATGGCTAAGATTGATCATGGGAAATGTGATCAAGGAGATTAAGTGGTTAGCAATTGTTTATAAATAAGGAATTGTTGATAAACAATGTATGCGGGCAAGTGTAAGCACAGGGATGCTACATAGTTATTACCGAGCACGGAAGCTTGAAGACATGTTTGATTAACAGAGTAGAGAGCCCAGCAGATGGACAAGATAAGTCCTATGACTAGATTGTTTTGAGAAAATAAGAATCTGCTTTAGCATTTTAGATGTGAAGTTGCAGATATATTTTTATTACTATTATTTTGTAAGTGACAGAAAATCTCTTAACCGAGTGGACTTAATAGTCTTATTTGTAAACTCTCTAGTAAGGTAACATTCTAAATGAGTGTTTGAAATCCTTTGACAAGGTAATTTCTAACAAAGTGAAGATCCTAATAGATCTGAGGGAAATCCCTTAACCGGGTCACATCTAGCAATGTGTTTGTAATCTTTAATAGGATTTGCTTTTAACCGAGCATACTCTTGAAGAGTATATTTCTTAGTGGGTCCAAAATCCCATAGTGGTGTTTCCCTATTTGGGTTTCCACGTTAAATCTGGTGTTATGAGTGTTATGATGATTATGTGTTTATGAGTTTGCATGTTTAGCAGTTTTCGTTATATTGCTGAAGTATAAGTTACCGAGGTTGAATCTATTGATTTTATGGAAGATTAAGTTTGTATGATTCACCCCCCCCCTCTCATCTTGTTAGCTATTGGCATCTATACTTTACATTAAGTATCAGAACTTACAATTGGTATCTGAGCCTTGGACTCCAGAAAAAAAGTTTAAAGGTACTTGAGGCAAAGATCCGAAGATGTATAAACTGAACAAGTCAAGTTTCTCCACATGGAAGAAAAGGATGAAGCTGCATTTATTAGGAATTGGAGAATATGCAACATATTATCTGGAGAATTATTACATTGCACTGAGCACCAACCCTATGACCTTGGAAGAGATAAAGGTAAAGCAAGAACATATTCAAGCTATGATTGAAATAACATCAGCATTGACCGACTCAGAGTTTAATGATCTAGAAGGCTGTAATGATGCAAAGGCAATGTGGACTAAGCTCATATCTCTGTAAGGAGGTGATGAACATGTTCAAAGAGCAAAAGTAGATAGTCTAAGAGGACAACTTGAATCCATGAGAATGAATGAAGGTGAGAACATAACCAATATAGTACAAGACTAAAGGAGATTGTCAATCAAATTAAAGGAGCAGGAGGGACTATTCAAGAAAAGGATGTAACAAGTAAGTAGTTGAGAACCCTTCTAACATCTTATGCTATTTGATTCTCTACAATCAATGAATTGAGGTCTATACCTAACATACCAGTTTCTTTGGATGCTACTATTAGTAAGCTACATGCATTTTAGTTAAGTAATTTTGATAATAGTGGGTCTTCAGTAAATAAAGTAGAATCTGTATTCAGTTCTTTTCATATTGGTGAATCTGATGATTACGATGATAGAATGAGTAAGTACTCTGAAGGGAATCAAAGTGGAGCAAGAGAAAGATTTCGTAAGAACATGGAAGAAGTGCACAAACTGTATGAGGAAATCAAGAAGCAAGAAGAGTTTGAAGCATTATTAGCCAGAAGGTTATCTAGAGGCAAAGGTAAGTATAAAGGAAAGCTACCTTTAAAATGTTTCAATTGTGATAAAATAGGACATATGGCTTCTAACTGTCCTGACAAAGAATCTAGTGAAAAGAGAGAATACCAAGATAACAGGTAGAAAGACAACCAATATAGAGGACACCGAGACTTCAGAAGGAGAGATAGAAAGACATGTCTAGTAGCTGATGAGGAATCCAACAATGACAAATCTGATGAAACTGATACTGACGAAGTTGTTTATGTGGCTATTAAAGATGGATCTGATGAAGAAAGGTATGAAGAAAAAGCCAAATAATAATGATTCTTGGATCATAGACAATGGATGCTCACATCATATGATAGGTGATAAACACAAGTTTGTTAAATTAGAAGACTATGATGGAGGCTATGTAAGATTTGGTAATGATGCACCATGTCTGGTGAAAGGTAAAGGATCTATAACACTTCTTGACAATGCTAAATGTGGTGATGTATACTGGGTTGAAGGTTCGAAATACAATTTGTTGAGTGTAGCACAGCTAAATAATACAGGATATCAAATAGAATTTCTGAAAGGAATTGTCAAAGTGAATGACAAGCATGGAAAGTTAGCTACTACTCAGACACAAACAAAAGGTAATACATTTCATCTTGACTCAACTCGGAACAAGTGTCTTTATGCTAAGACGGATGATACCTGGTTATGGCATAAAAGGTTTTGTCATGTAAATTTTGATAATCTGATCAAAATAAGTAAGAAGCATTGAGTAAGAGGTCTACTGAGTCTTGAAAAACCTGAGAATGTTATGTGTTGAGGATGCGAGATGGGTAAGATGACAAGATCAAGCTTTACAAGTATGTCCTATGCTTCTAAAGGAATTTTAGATCTAATACACACTGATATTTGTGGTCCCATGAAAGTTCAAAGTTATTACGGTGATAAGTATTTCATATTATTTATAGATGATTACTCAAGGATGATGTCAGTCATGTTTTTAAAAGAAAACTCATAAGCTTTTCAAATGTTTAAATGGTACAAGGCAAGAGTTGAAAATGAAATAGGAAGACAACTGAAATGTCTTAGATCTGATAGAGGAGGAGAGTTCACTTCTGATGAATTTAACTTATTCTGCAATGATCACGGTATAAAAAGGCAAGTATCTACACCGAGAACACCTCAACAAAATGGAATAGCCGAGAGAAGAAATAGATCAATTATGGATTATGCCAGAGCCTTGATGATAGAAAAAAGGGTACCTCAAACATTTTGGAGAGAAGCAATCAACACTGCAATTTACACCCTAAACTGAGTTCAATTGAAGAAAGAAACTATGAAGACACCATATGAGATGTGGTATGACAAGAAACCTAATGTAAGTTATTTTAAAATCTTTGGAAGTAGATGCTATGTTCACAAAGATGATAGAAATGGAAAGTTTGATCAAAAAAGTGAAGAAGGAACATTTCTTGGTTATTCTTCTAGAACTAAAGCATTTAAATGTCTGATCAAATCATCTAACAAAATAGTGGAAAGTGCATATGTGAAAATTGATGAATTTGCAGAAAGAAATGATGAAGGAAATTCCAAAGAACTAGAAGATTATGAAGAATTTGTTTATGTTCAACCGAGAAGTCCTACCAAGAAAGCTGTTGAAGAAAACGAAGATAATGTCCAGTTATCGAGTGATGAAGAAGATCATACATAACCTACCGAGCCTATATTAGCCAAATATGTCAAAAGACATCATGCATCAAGTCAAATTATAGGAGATAAGGATGATCCAGTGATGACAAGGAACAAACTGAGATAGAACACATGTCTAATATCTGAATTTGAACCGAGAATGGTGAAAGAGGCATTTAACAGTGAAGATTTGGTAAATGCTATGATAGAAGAGATTGATCAAATCAAGAAGAATGACACATGGACACTGATCCCAAGACCAAAGGACAAAAGTGTAATCGGTACTAAGTGAATTTTTAGAAACAAGCTAAATGAAAAAGGTGAGGTCATTTGCAACAAAGCAAGACTAGTTTGCAAAGGTTATGCTCAAGAAGAAGGAATAGATTATGGTGAGACTTTTGCACCTATGGCTAGACTTGAGGGAGTAAAATCATTGTTGGCATATGCTGCTTTCAAAAATTTTAAGGTATATCAAATGGATGTTAAATCTGCATTTTTGAATGGTATACTAGAAGAAGTTTATATAGAACACCCTGAAGGATTTGTTGAAGACAAGAGTAAAGATCAGGTATGCAAACTGAACAAAGCTTTATATTGTTTGAAATAAGCACCTAGAGCATGGTATGAAAGACTGCACTCTTACTTAATCAAGACTGGTTTTATAAGGACAAGTGAAAACAACAATATGTACATGAAGAAAGATGAGGACAATGGAATACTGATCTCAACCATATTTTTTGATGACATTATATTTTGTGGAAATGACTCTGGGTGAATTCACAAAGCTGGTTCCCACTTTTGCCAATGAAGGAATTTGGTGAAAGTGGGAACTTTGATTTTCTAGGTGTTCGAGCGAAATAGTGGTATTCGCTCGAATTACCCCTGGGAGTTCGAGTGAATCACGTTGCAGACCTGGGTTCACTCGAATCATGGGTGACTTTGTACAGGCTGAAATCAATCCTATTGGTTTGAGCAAATGGGGGTTTTCTTGAACCAAAATGGATTCGAGCAAACCCCATTCGCTCGAAGTACTATTCATTGGAACCCTCTAATTTGAGGTTTCTCCCAAAAAATTTTAGAATTCTGAAGAATTAATGACTTTGGAGCTCTGGTTCAAAGAAAGAATGAAATAATCTTGATAATCCAAAAATATTAGATTATAGTACTCAGAGCAAGCTTTCCAACGAGTATAATTTTGTTATATTTTGAATTTATTATGTTCTTGTTTTTTTAATTTTATGGAAAATTGGTTTTTCATCGAACATGAACTTCTCTGTTCAATGCATTGGGAAAAATAATAAACTAATTCAAAATTTTTTTGAAAAACATCTATGCCCTTGGTATTGATGTCTTATTTCTAACAAAAAAAATAAAATTGAATTTCTATTTATATAGAACAAGTTATGTGTTCAAACGTAAACCTATGTCTAAATTATGACTAGTTGGACTTCAAAACTTTATAAAATGAAAAATATTGAACATATCACTATAAAACCAAATGCAAGCCCTGGATATTGATGTTACAAACCAAAATTTGAAAGAATTGAGTTTTTATCATTTATAGAAAAAAAGTTATATGTTTCGGGAGGCACCTCACTCTTAAAAAATGTAGTTTGTTGTAAAAAACTACTTTTCGAGGGAGATGGAAATTTTTTTTAAAAATCCTTCAAAAAAATTTGAAAAAAATGTATATAGAATCTAGAAACAAAATGCTAGAAATAACTAATTTACATAATCTACAAATTTTTAATAGTTTAAAAGTTATAGTTCTCGAAAGTTGAAGATTATTTTAAAAATGTACATCTTAGTGTCAAAAGTGGCAAAAAAGTGGGAACCATTATTGTGAGTTCACCCCTCTCTATGCAAGAACTTTGGTAATGAAATGTGCAAAGAATTTGAGATGTCACTAATTGGTGAGATAAAGTATTTTATAAGTTTACAAATACTGCAAATGAAAGATGAGATTTTCATTACTCAATCCAAGTACATAAAGGAAATCTTGAAGAAATTTGGAATGGAGGATTCTAAACCAGTAAGTACTCCTATGACTATTAACTGTAAACTATCAAAGAATGATGAATCTACATCTATTGATGAGACACTTTACTGATCTATGATTGGAAAATTGCAATATGTTGTGCATAGTAGACCAGATATAGCACATGCAGTAGTTATTGTAGCAAGAGTCTTTGTAGATCCCAAGGAAACACATATGACAACAATCAAGAGAATTTTCAGATACCTAAGAGGAACTGAAGATTATGGCTTAGTATATGAAAAGAAGAAGAATTTTGATTTAAAAGTTTATACTAATGCTGATCGGGCAGACAACATAGATGACGGGACAAGCACGAGTGGTGGAGCTTTCTTTTTAGGAGAAAGACTAGTAAGTTGGCTTAGCAAGAAACAAGGATGTATCTCACAGTCAATAGTAGAAGCTGAATATGTTGCTGCAGCATTGAATTGTACCAACATAGCATGGATCAAACAACTATTGGAAGGTATAAATGAGAGAGTTACTGAGCCAGTAACTATATTCTGTGATAATACTAGTGCCAT
Source organism: Cryptomeria japonica (assembly GCF_030272615.1). Lineage (NCBI taxonomy): Eukaryota > Viridiplantae > Streptophyta > Pinopsida > Cupressales > Cupressaceae > Cryptomeria > Cryptomeria japonica. The sequence continues at coordinate 114,477,743 of NC_081415.1, read as the reverse complement.
TAACATTTCAAAGAATCCAGTAATGCACTCTAAGACAAAGCATATATCTATAAAGTATCATTATCTTAGAGAAGAAGTTCAAGAGAAGAAAGTTGTGCTAGAATATATCAGTTCAAAGAAGCAATTAGTAGACATCTTCACAAAGCCATTGCCAAGGGACACTTTTGAGTATCTCAGAAGCAAGTTAGGGGTCCTACCCCTATCTTCTACTCACTGACCGAGTTCGATGAAAGCATCAATTCGATGAATCTATAGAATATTATGTGTGGATTGATGCTAATTTATGCACTTTAGAAGGTTTTCTAAAAGTATGCAAGAAACAGTGAATAGAGACAAGTTGCTCTGACCGAGACTGAGATGATACATGGCAAGGTAAATCACTTCACAGAGGAAGAAATCATGATTTAGTTCTTTTATTTTTTGGCATTGTTGTCAAAGTGGGAGAAGACTAAATGGTTGGAAGACTAAATGGTTGACTGAATGGTAAAGCCCTGAATGATGAAATAACAGAAGACTAATGACAGGGGGAGAAGATTGCAAAACAGAGAAGACTAAATGCAAGACAACAACTATGAAGCCGAATGAAGACTTCAGAAGATTTTAATAGCTCAAGGATAATAGGAGAAGTCTAATAGCAATCTGAATCCGAATCAATTTGAATATATTGTTGGTATTACCATTTAATTGGTTCTTTTGCCATCAATGCCAAAGGGGGAGATTGTTGGCATTACAGTAAGAAAGATTGTTGATATTCATTAAGTATATTGAGAAGGTTGTTGATGATTATTGATATAACTGATGAAGGATGATAACTATTTTTATAACATTATTTTGTCATTGATGTCAAGAAATTGATTTTTTGATTCAGTATGATGTTGCCATATCTTGAGAAGATTGATTTGAAGAGAATTAAGATGTCGGTAAAAGACACAAAAAGAATGTGATGAATAAGAGGAGGAATAAATTATTCAATGGGCAGTTATTACCGAGTTAGACAATGATGAGATTATGATGTTTAGATTGTTTTGATATCCTACATATGTTGTTGATTGTAAGGTTAATACTATACTATGTCACCGAGCAAAGAACCTAGTCGGTAAACCCTAAGGTTATCGATATCGGTTAATGAATGTGGAAAGTCTACCGAGTAAAGTTTAGTATTTACCGAGTTGCAACCGAGCTATGACCGATCGCATTGGATGGATAAAAGCATTATTTAATGAAGGACAATGATTAGCTGGAGATGTATAAATGATTGGTATGTCGTGCATGAAGTTTGTTAAGGATATATGGCAAAGGAAAATCGATAGGAAGATCTACAGCACAGATTGAACCACAATAACCTTGTGCAAGTTCCTAGAAAGGAATGCAAGTCTCGAGGCAAGGTAAAACATTTTTAGATCGAAAGGATACATTGAACCTAGTCAAGTTTGAAGATTTGATGGCTAAGATTGATCATGGGAAATGTGATCAAGGAGATTAAGCGGTTAGCAATTGTTTATAAATAAGGAATTTTTGATAAACAATGTATGCGAGCAAGTGTAAGCACAGGGATGCTACATAGTGATTACTAAGCATAGAAGCTTGAAGACCTATTTGATTAACAGAGTAGAGAGCCCAGTAGAGGGACAAGATAAGTCCTATGACTAGATTGTTTTGAGCAAATAAGAATCTGCTTTAGCATTTCAGATGTGAAGTTGCAGATATATTTTTATTACTATTATTTTGTAAGTGATAGAAAATATCTTAACTGAGTGGACTTAACAGTCTTATTTGTAAACCCTCTAGCAAGGTAACATTCTAAATGAGTGTTTGAAATCCTTTGACAAGGTCACTTCTAACAAAGTGAAGATCCTAATAGATCTGAGGGAAATCCCTTAACCAGGTCACATCTAGCAATGTGTTTATAATATTTAACAGGATTCGCTTTAAACAAGCATACTTTAGAAGAGTATATTTGTTAGTGGGTCTAAAATCCCATAGTGGTTTCCACGTTAAATCTAGTGTTATGAGTGTTATGATGATTATGTGTTTATGAGTTTGCATGTTTAGTAGTTTTGGTTATATTGCTGAAGTATAAGTTATTGAGGTTGAATCTGTTGATTTTATGGAAGATTAAGTTTGTATGATTCACTCCCCCCCCCCTCTCATCTTGTTAGCTATTGACATCTGTACTTTACATTAAGTATCATAACTTACAGAAGGAAACCCTATCCACCCTCTATTTAAATTGATTTTTGGCAAGAAAAATTTAGTTTACATATTGTGACCTAAGACAGATAGTGTTGTTGCTGAAGAGTCAAGGAGAGTATGAAATTGTTATCTGAGAGATGAAGAGATAAACACTTCAATTATTTATGACTGAAGACTGTATCAGTAAGGAGAAGTAGGACAAACCGGTGTAAGGAACATATCAATAGAGTGAGCATAGAATGCAAAGGTGGAAAACTAAAGGAAGCAATATATGATAGAGAGTAACCAAGTGTGATTTGAATTTAGGAGAACAAAGGGAGAGAAGATTAAGCAAAGCTATAACCAATAGATAGGCTAAGTGGTAGTGTGTATTGAGCTGATACAAACCAGTAAGTTAAAAACTGATAGTGCAGAACTTTGAAGGGTTGCAAAACTTCATTTGCAGCAAGGATCTCATTTGTATATTTGAGCGTTAATATTGTTTTCACTGAGTAGGTTCTTAGTGCAAGGGTTGTAGCTCCTTTAGGTTGTAGCATATAAATTGTGCAGGGGTTGGTGCTCATAATCAGGGGTTGGTACTCCTTGGTTTGGTGCCATAAAATTGCAATCAAATCTTTTACATTGTGAGGCTGGATTGGAGCAGAAGATCTCTAGCAGCTATTCTCACTGAGGTTTTTCCCACATTGGCTTTTCCTCATACATTTGGTGTTACTTTTTGCATATTCATGTGTGTGATGTATTAATCCTTTAGTTATTCCTTCTACACATATTGTTTGCATTTCTTTGGTAATCGGTTTACATCTTGTGTATCTCACACTGAACCAGTATAGCTCTAATTAAGTAAAAAGTGTTTAAATCATTGATTCACCCCACCCCACTCCTAGTGATCCATTGTGTCCAACAATTGATATCAAGATGGATCGTTGTGTTGAAGATAAGATCATCGAGATAGGGAAATATCTTGATGAAGAAGAGAAAAACCAATATGCTGAGTTGTTACATGAATTCCCTGAGATCTTTGCTTGGATATATTCTGACATGGCTGGTGTAGATCCTAAGATTGTCACTCATAACATTGTCCTAATTCCCGATTCCAAACCTATGAAGAAAAAGATTTGAAAGGTTCACCCTAAAGTGGCATTAATTGTTAAAGTTGAGATTGAAATATTGTTGGATGTTGGATCCATTCGTACTATTGCCTATTCCCCATGGATTTTGAACATCATGGTGGTGGCTAAAGCTGAAAAAAATATTAGGATGTGTACTGATTTTCATGATTTGAACAAGGCCTCTTTAAAAGATGACTTTCACCTCCCAAATATTGATATGATAGTAGATTCGGTAGCAGGGCATGCTTTACTATCCTTTATGGATGACATAAAATTAAATTTTCATCAATCCCCAAGACCAATATAAAATAGCTTTCACAACTCCTTGGGGTACGTTTTGTTGGATTGTGATGCCTTTTGGATTGAAAAATGCAGGTGCAACCTGTTAGCTTGCTATGACTCTAATTTTCTATGATTATATGCATAAGACCTCTGAATATTACATTGATGACATCTTAGCCAAATCTGTCCTTCATACAGATCATGTTAAGATCATTCCTCAAATCTTTGAGAGAATTCGTAAGTACAACATGTGTTTGAATCCCCAAAATTGTGCTTTTGGTGTGGATAGTGGAAAATTATTAGGATTCATAGTTTCACATCATGGCATAGAGGTGGACACGAAAAAGATAGATGCTATTGTTAACATGCCACCTCCTAATAATGTTTCTCAACTAAAGAGTTTTCAAGGAAAGATCCAAGCTATTCATAGGTTTGTCTCTCTTCTTGTGGATCATACCTTTCCCTTCACACAATTGCTTAAAAATAATATCACTTTTGAATGGAATGAGGATTATCATCAAGCATTTGAAGACCTAAAAACCTATTTGGCCAATCCTCCTATTCTTCAACCTGTTGATCCTACTAAGCCTATTCTTCTATACATTGTTGCTTCCCCTCAAGCTCTTGCAGTCTTATTGGCACAATGTGATAAGGATGGTAGAGAATTCCTAGTTTATTACATAAGTCGTATTCTACTCGATTATGAAGTCTGATATTCTGCAATAGAGAGACAATTTCTTGCTTTAATCTTCACAACCCAGAAGTTGAGGCACTATCTCTTGAATGCAGAGATTCATGTTATCATTAAATTTCATCCTCTTAAACATCTTTTCTCCAAAACTGATCTTTCTAGATGGTTAGATAAGTGGGTTATGATGTTGTCCGAGTTTGACCTTAAGTTTGTCTCAGAAAAGGCAATAAAGGGTCAAGCGTTGACTGATCATTTTGTTGATGCTCCTTCACCCTTCTCTCTACCTAATTTGGATTCTTTTCCTGATGAATACATTCTTTCCATTTATGTTGATGAGACTTGGGAAATATAATTTGATGGCTCTAAGTGTCGTATAGGATCGGGAGCAGGGTTGGTCTTAATTTCTCCTAGAAAGAAGCCTATTCCTTTATCATATTATCTCAATTTCTTATGTACCAATAACATTGCTGAATATGAAGCTCTTATAGCTGGAATTAAAGTATCCTTATCATTAAGTGTGAAGAATCTACATATTTTTGGAGATTATCAACTAATCATTAAACAAGTGATAGGAGTTTATCAAGCTAAACAAGATAAATTATCACAATATAAAGATCTAGCTTTATCCTTGTTACAAAAATTTGATTCTTACATTATGGAGCCCGTTCCTCAAAAGGATAATCGACATGCTAATGCGATGGCATGTGTCACCTCTCTTATGTCTCTAGAGGACCCCTTGGTTGATCTTCAATTCACTATTCATAACCTTACTTCCCCGACTATTGATGATAACCCTGGTGATGTGGCATATTGTTACATTATAGATTCTGATGAATGGTACTCGCATGTCGTAGATATTTGAGTGATGGTACCTTTCCTGATTCTGTGAATAATAATACTAGGGCTATGGTTCGCAAATTGGCTGCTAGATACATTATCCTTTCTAATGTTCTCTATAGGAGGGGTTATAATGGTCTTCTCCTTCAATGCTTAAACAAAGCTGAGGCCCCTATTGCTCTTGAAGAATCACATTCAGGTGCTTTTAGAGGGCATTTTGGGGGTAGATCTTTAGTTCAAAGATTTCTCCAAATGGGATAATATTGGCAAACTATGGAAAAGGATTCCTTTGTGTTTGTTAAATGATGTCATCAATGTCAACAACATAGAAATTTGATCCATGCCCCTGCCCAAGAGCTTCGATCATAGGTAGCATCTTGTCCCTTTTCCACATTGGGTTTGGATCTCGTTGGTAAAATATCTCCTCCTTCATCTCAAGGACATACTTTCATCATAACTGCTACTGATTACTTTACGAAGTGGGTGGAAGTCGTTCCTCTTAGATCTACTACCACTAAATTAATTTATGAATTCATTTTAGAAAACATCATTTCTCACTTTGGGATATGTTTCATCTTAGTTTCAGATAATGGAACATCATTCAAAAATAAGGATGTGGAGAAATTTATCGAGAAATATCATATTCAACATAAATTTTCTACACCTTATTATCAAGTTGAGTCTTCTAATATGATAATTGAACAAATTCTTTGGAAGACTATAAACAATCATGGTAAGGATTGGCATACTCAATTAACCTATGCTATTTAGGCTTATCACACAAGTGTACATGCTGCTATGGGTTGTACTCCTTATAATCTAGTTTATGGTGTTGATGCCATTATGCCTTTGGAGTTAGAAATTCTTTCTTTAAGAGTCTCTCTTAAGGGTATAGTGGATCATGATTTCTATAGAGAGCAAAGACTTCAACAGCTTGAGATGCTCTATGAACGGTGTATCAATGCCCGTGAACATATTCAAGCCTATCATAAAACTTTGCAATGAAGCTACAATGATAAGGTTATTCAACATTCTTAATGAGAATCAACGTAACATGAATGCCTTATTTGAGGAGAAAGGAAAGTTCAGACCTAATTGGCTTGGACCATACATCGTCATGGATGTCTATGGATTAGGTTCTTATAGGATAGTAGATGTGGAAGGTACGCCTCTCAAGGAACCCATAAATTCTATGCACCTTCATAGATACTATGCCTAGTTCTTTTTTTCTCTTTTTTTCTAGTCTTCTTTATGTCCTCTCTATATCTTTTTCTTCAAAATTGGGTAATATGTTAGCATATCTTCATTAAAGTATGTTTTATTACTAATTTGTTTGTCTTGGATTCTTTACAAGAATTCTTTACAAACATGTTTTATTACTATATTGTTTGTCCCGGATTCTTTTTATGTAAATTGTAATGGATTTACATTTGATATGTGTTAGCATATTATACAATTTATTATGTGTTAAGTATAGTTATATCATGTTGTGTTTAATTAGAGTTAAGTAAATAAAGTTAAATTAGTCATATAGTTTGCATGCTTAACGCATCCTTCCTTTACATCATCATAGTAGCATTTGATTAAATACTTAGTTATTTAATTAAATCACACATGTATCAATTTAATCATGAAGTATTGAGAAATTGATCACATGGAAATTAAATCAGATATACATGCTCATTACTCACTATGTTACTTCTAATGTAAGCCATATGTACATTGTTTAAGCATTATAAATAATGTAATCATGAATATCATCATATATACATCAATACATCAAAATCATCTCCTATCCCTGGGACTAGTAGTAGGAGAATGGTGGTCAGATGCTCCCTCCTAATCAGGCCATGTAGGTGGCCCCATGGGGGTGTACCATGATATGGACTGTGAGGATCTCCTACAATCTCTCTTCATCATGATCCCTCAGTATGTGGCTATCTCTATCTCCACCATTGCTATGTCACACTCTGTCCATCAGAATCTATCTCGTAAGTCCTCCACCTCCATTCAAATAGGGGAGAAAAGGTCCTCGTGACGTTCTACACTCCTCTAGGGTCTATGCAATATCTGTATGTGTTCATTCACAAGAAGGTTTGTCACTGCATTCTCAATCAGAGAATGCCATTCTTGGATGTTAGCAATAGGATAGAGAGAAATGTTTTATCAGTAACATTCTATATCATCAAATCTAAATTAGGTAGAAGGCATATGTTAATAAATAAAATAGCACGTTACCTTGATCTCACTCTCCCTAGTGAGGATTGGGGATAGCGATTGCCTAAGCCTAGGATCTATTGGCTCTCCCCACTCGTACTGTCTTTGTATAGTCAGTATAGGCTGATGAGGATCAAGATCATGACCCCTTATGGGACCCCTCTCTTCTTGTCATCGGAGACTCAGAGGATCTATGGCTCTAGTATCCTCTCTAGAGTGATGAACTGCACCTGACTCGTCCTCCTCATCCCCATCCTCATCCTCTACATCCTCTTCCTCCTCCTCATCCTCACCCTCATCCTCATCCTCATCCTCATCCTCATCCTCATCCTCATCATCATCTCCATCCTGATCTCCCTCTTTGGTGTGCTCTGCCTCCACCTACCTTCTGCTCCTCTATGTCGTCACCCCGATCATCTAAATCCTCCTTTGATGCATCAGATCCCTCTCTATCGCCTGCCTATCTCCATTGTCTAGGATTGCCTCTAGGAAAGTCTACTAGGAAGATGGCTCTATGGTATGTCCTCCTCCACCATGTGATGTATCGTGGGTGTGCACTTCAGTCATCTCTATAATCTATCGCTATGTCCTGATCTGAATCTATGATGTCGATTTGATCACTCATGAGTGTCAGATGTATATAGGCACGTAAGTAGGAACAAACTGCTCAAACCCAAGCTACTACCAAGCTCAGTCAAAGTAGAAAGGAATGACTATCTGGTTATACTATCCCTCTAGTAGATAGTTCCTCTACATGTTGAACATCTGTTTATGTAGCCCTACCCACATAGACATCCTGAGGTAGGGTCTCTATATGATCTCACCCACTGTCAATCTATCCATGCTCAATCTCTAATAGAGGAGATCGCTAAATCACCACTCATGGGTAAGAGGATAAGCATATACCCTAAACTGCTCTGGGACCAACTCTATAGGGTCTCCACCAGGTCTAGTGTATGTGATATGCTCAAACATCCACACCTGCAGTAGTGTGCATGTCATAAGGCTGCATCCCTGTCTGAATACATACTCTCCAAGGTCATGATAAAGATGTGCAAGCATACTCTGACCCCAAGAGTATACTCTCCTGTGTCTTTCAATAGCTCATATGGTGTAGACAAGTCCACTATGCATATGTGTGTAGCACCCATTGGGGCACACAACTAATGCATGGGTCACAATCATGAGTTGCCCCATGAATGGAACCTCCTTTCTAGGGTGTAGGAGGCATCTGACCATAATGTGACCCCGCATCTCATTGCATATCACTCTCCCCACAGCATATACCTGCTCTCTCCCATTCCTCCTTTGTGCGGTCGGATCAATATCTAACAGTCTCTCTTCTGATGGTTAGATGAAAAATATGGTATAAATCCTCTAGGGTGACCATCATCTCCCCCACTAGTAGTGAGAATGTTGAAGTATCTACATCCCACCTCTCCATCAACTCCATTAGCATAGCAAAATAGAATTGGATGGTCGGCATGGTCATCACATCCCACAAACCCATTGCATGTAGAAAATCCCTCTCTCCTACTATCAGTCTTGGGATTTGCTCTCAAAGGCTCTAAAAGGTGAGGTCAATGGTATGCTCGTGAATGTAAGGTAGTGTCTGTAAAACACAAAGAAATCTCTCATTAGAAATTGATCAATTATCTGTCATCATCTAATAAAAGGAATCATTTTATCATTCTTATCATTCATTGCCTAATCTAGTTTTGTCATTGGTCACCTTGTACAGGGACCAAGTCTCTCTGTATGGACTAGGGTGCCATCTAGGACCATGGCACCCTACTAGGACCATGGCACCTAGAGGGGACCATGGCGCCCTAGGAGGACTGGTGCAAGATCTCCATCCGCGTTGGTCGCTTAGGTTAGTGTTGAGGCATTATGGCTTGTATGTGGGCTCCTTTGTAGTGAATAGTGACAAAATTTTAGAAAGTGACAAACGACAGTGTCACTTTCATATTAATGTGTTATGCACATTTTGACTTTATGTTTCTAAGTTAAAACCCTAATTTCTGCATTTTTTTCTACAATCTATCATATCTTCAGCTAGGAAACTTTTATTCTTGCACCATAAATAGTGTTGGAATCATGATTTCACCCTCTCACTCTGTGTTAGATCCATAATGTGCTTGGATGAGTAATCAAGTGGTGCTGGAGCACCCTTCTAAAATCTTCCTCCTTTTGGTTTTTGTTGGTGTTTTGCTTCTTTAAGAAGCCATTGTAAATGTAATAAGAGCCATGAGCTCATTAGTCTTCATTAGGTCCTAGTTTAGCTCCTAGGTTCTCATTTCTTGTGGAGGAGAGTTTATGTGTGCCATTGATGAGTTTGGGGTCCTTTTAGCATGGTGGTGTCCATAGGATAGCCCAATGAAGGCCTAGGAGTCGAGAAAAGAAACTTTGCAAAAGTTGCTCAAAAGTTGCAAAAAATTGCATGACAACTTTTCAAAGTTGTCAAGCAACTTTTCCACCTAATAGGTCAAAAACCTTAATTTTAGCATGGAGAACCCTAATTTTGGCCAATAGACCGAGGAAAGGATTCTATATATAGTTACAAACCCTAAAATGATGGATTGGATGTTAGTTTTTGTACGGCCCAAGAAAAGAGACCTTGACTATGACTGTGATTTTGTTGCCAGTCAGCACAAATGGAGCATCAGAGAGTAATAATGGCTTGTTTTGAAAAATAAACTATGTTGAGAGATTTGTGTTGTGTTTACTCTTCCATTTTGAGCACTTATTTTAGTGTGTTCTGCAGGTTTTGAGTCTTTTGTAAATATTTTGTAAAACACTCTCTCACTGTCCAGTTTTGGACTGTTTTGTGTCAATGGGTTAACAACTCCTATCCCCGTTATGGAATCACCATGAAACCATGGGGAATATGAGTACAGACACTTTATATTACCTTAGAGCAAGAAGGGCCCTTGAAGATGTAGGGAATCCATCCAAAGACCCACTCCTAGGTGAGACTGGACAGTGCCCGGCTAGGAAGGGTTAAGGTTGTAGAGGTCCCTGAGAGAAAGGAAGGTCAGAGGAGGATGCACCCTTTGGAGGAGTTGTAGAGGGGAGTGTGGAGCACCATTGGTAAGAAGGAGGAGCTTCCACCAATCTAGATAAGGTGGTAAAAACACTAAACCCTCACTGTGACCCTGGAAGGCCTAAAAACCCTCTTAAAAACCCTTAAAAACCCTAAAATTCACCTAGGGCAGTGTACGGACACTTGGAGTCCCAAAACCTGGAAAATATTTCAGATTTTTCCAATTGAATAGTATTCCTTTTGGGGAGTTTCACAAGTTGGGTCATCATTTGTAAGAGAGAGCCCTAAAAGTCCGGAATGGAGGCCTAATTGGGCTCATTCCTTGTAGCCCTATTTTGTAGGGAAAGAGCAAAATTATGAGATCGGTAACAAATTTGAAGGCCTAAACCTCTTGGGGGCATATGAATTGATGGTAAACCATGCCTAAAACCTGTCCTACCCTTGCTAGGACCTAAGAAGGTGTAGGACAAGCCAAATCCTTATGAGCCTAAATAAGGGTTCTTTTGAATCTCATGAATAGGTGAGACCTTAGGAGAAGTATTGCAAGTTGTTGGTGGGTGGATTGGGAAAGGTTAGAGGATTCCACAAGAAAGGGAAGCTGTAGAGACCCTAGGGTGTGGTTAGAACACCTGGTGATCCAAGGAGAGGATCAAAGAGCATAGACTAGGCTAGTCTACCCAATACCCATTCCCATCATATTGGTATCAGAGCAAGTTAAAGATTTGGTGGACCATGCATGTCTCTATATTTTGGTGAATCAGTAGGGGAGAACATAATGGTCACTAATGTAGAGCTGGTTAGGGAGGTAGAAGAGAAGAAGGAGAAAAATAGACTCCTTGAAGAAGCTATGAGTGAGATAAGGGGTGAGGACACCAAGGATAAAGGCAAGAAAACTATTGACATAGATGACATTATACCTGAACCAGACCCCTTGATCAATGAAGAACCTTTTGTAAAGGCCATCAAGGCTTTGAATACTAAATATTTTAAAGGATTGCCACATTTGAGTGGAAGGATGGATATTGACACCGTCATGGAATGGATTGAGGGTATGGAGAACCACTTTGAGTGTGAAGGTGTGACAGAGCCTCAAAAGGTTAAGGTTGCCAAATCAAGACTAAGGGGAACAGCCTTGACATGGTGGAAGTACCTGCAAGAAGAGAGAGTTAGCATGGGAAAGCTACCTATAGCCAACTGGAAGGCCATGGTGAGTAAGATCAAGGAGAACTACTTACCAGAGGATTATGAAGTCCAACTTCATAAGAAGAGATAGGGATTGAAGAAAAAAGACCTTGATGTGACCTCCTACATAGAGGAGTTTCAAAAGCTTTGTCTTAGATCCAAAGTCCAAGAAGAGGAATCTATCAAGGTGTCTAGGTATATAAGTGGCCCAAAGTGGAACATTCAAGAGGAAATAAGCCTATGGACTCCTACCACTATCCAAAAATGTCATCAGCTTGCTGCTAAGGTGGAAGAAAGGAACAAAAGGAAGGGAGACTCTAACAATAGGGGTAGAGGCAGAGGTAGAGATCAAATGAATCACCGAGGTGGTTACCAAAGCAAGGCAAATGAGCAAAGGAATGAAGGAGAGTCCAAGTTAACTAAACATAGCAGTGAAACCAATCTCAGAGGAGGCCATTCTAGAGGAAGAGGTGCACAAGGGGGTCCAAGTAGGGGTAGAGGTACTGGTAGGGGTAACTCCTAGTTTGCAACCATGAAATGCTACAACTGTGGTCAATTGGGACACCTAGCCTATAGATGCCCTGACAAACCTACCTCATCAAACAGTGGAAAGAGGGTTGCTTATGCTCATGAAGACACATCAAGCAGCGAAACACCTAAGGTGGACCATATTGAATTAGAGATTGGGGAGAATCTGATGTTCAATAGAGTCCTAATAAGACAACCGGTTAAGGATGAACCTAAGCATAGGAGAACATTGTTTAGGGTGAGATGCAAGATCCTTGGTAAAGTTTGCAAGGTGATAGTTGATTCAGGGTCAACTGATAACATCATATCAGATGAGGTAGCCAAGAATTTGAAACTCACAAGGATACCCCACACTAGCCCTTACAAGGTGACATGGTCGAATCAAGAGCACAGTGTGCTTGTCAATGAACAGACTTGGGTAGAGTTATCTATTGGAGGATACAAGGATAAGATCCTTTGCGATGTGTTACCCATGGATTCCTATCATCTACTGCTAGGTAGACCCTGGCAATTTGCTAGGAAGGTGATCTATGATGGAGAGGAGAACTCTATTTCCTTCAAGAAGGATAGTATAACCTTTAAGATTCAATCTCTGATAGAGAATGATGAGAGAACCTCAAGAACACCTAGTGTCTTACTGACTACTAGTAAAGAGTTCTTACACTTGCTACATGAGGAGGAGATAGTGAGGTGTGCCATCTTTGTGAAGCCAAAGGAAAAGGAAGACAAGTTGCAGAGAGAGGTACCCAAGGAGGTGAAGCAAATGTTGCAAGAGTATAAGGACATAGTGAGTGATGGAGCACCTACAACACTTCCACCGAGAAGGTCTATAAGCCATCAAATAGACTTTGTTCCCGGTGCATCCCTACCCAATAAAGCTACATATAAGCTCATACCTGATCAAAACAAGGAGGTGGCAAGGTAGGTGTAGGAGTTGCTGGATCAAGGACTGATCAACAAGAGCATCAGCCCATGTGTAGTCTCGATAGTCCTAGCATCAAAGAAGGGAGGCAAGTGGAGACATTGTACTAATTCAAGGGAAATCAATAGGATCACCATAAGGTACAGATTTCCTATTCCTAGGATAGAGGATCTAATGGACTATTTAGGAGGTGCCATGTATTTTACCAAGTTGGACCTTAAAAGTGGTTATCATCAGATTAGAATTAAGGAGGGTGATGAGTGGAAGACTGCTTTTAAGACCATAGAAGGGTTGTATGAATGGCTTGTGATGCCATTTGGACTTACTAATGCCCCAAGCACCTTCATGAGGTTGATGAATGAGGTGTTAAAGGAATTCACAAGCAATTTTTGGTGGTGTACTTAGATTACATACTCATCTATAGCAGAACCAAAGAGGAGCACCTAGAACATATGAGGTTAGTCTTAGAGAGGTTGCATGAAGAGAAGTTGGAAATCAACTTAGGGAAGTGTGACTTTTTGAAGAAAGATTTGGTCTACTTGGGATTTGTGGTGTCTAAGGGAAACTTGAAGATGGATCCAAGCAAAGTGGAGGCTATCTTGAATTGGCCTGCCCCTAAAACAGGGACTGGAGTTAGGAGTTTCCATGGCTTAGCCCAATTCTATAGACAGTTTGTGAGGAACTTCAGTGGCATATGTGCACTAGTACTTGACACCATAAAAGGAGGCCTAAAAACCAAATTCAAGTGGACTAAATAGGTTGATAAAGCATTCCAATTATTGAAGCAAGAAGTAGCCACAAAACCCATCCTACTCTTACCTACTTTTGACAAGCTATTTACATTGGAATGTGATGCAAGTGGCATTGCAGTAGGGGATATTTTGAGTCAAGAGGGAAGGTCTATGGCAATTTCAGTGAGAAGGTTAATGAGGCAAAGAAGAAGTACTCAGCCTATGACCTAGAGTTGTATGCACTAGTTCAATCTCTCAAATAGTGGAAGCATTACTTACTCCCAAAGGAATTTGTGGTGTTCATAGATAACTAGGCTTTGAGTTACATTAACACTCAAGAGAAGCTTAGAAATAGACATTTGAAATGGATGGAATACCTCCAATCCTTTACTTTTACCATCAAGCATAAAAAGGGGTAGCTCAATAAGGTCGCAGATGCTTTAAGCAGGAAGTTGTTGACTGTCCAAGAGTTACAATTGCAGAGCATAGGAATAGAAGGTTTCAAGGACCTCTATGAAGTAGATGAAGACTTCTCATCAGCCTACAAGGTTTGCAAGGAGTTTGAGAATCATTTTCATGGTGAGTATGTAGAATACACTCTTCAAAGTGGTCTCTTGTTCAAAGGTAATCAGTTATATGTGCCTAGAGGATCCATGAGAGAAAATATCATACAAGAAAAATACAATGGTAGTCTAAGTGGACACTTTGGAGTCAATAAAACTTTGGATCTAGTACAGAGGTACTACTATTGGCCTAAGTTGCCAACAGATGTGAGAAAGTATGTGGAGCAATGTGGTGTGTGTCAAAGGGCAAAAGGAGGATCAAGTAATGGAGGCCTATATCAACCATTACCGGTCCCAAATAGGCCTTGGGAGTGTGTGAGCATGGAATGTGTAGTAGGACTCCCCACGAAAAAGACAGGTATGGATAGCATCTATGTGGTAGTAGACAGGTTTTATAAGATGAATCATTTCATTCCATGTAAAAGTACTCATGATGCTAGCTATGTTACACATCTTTTCTTTAAGGAGATTGTAAGGATTCATGGACTCCCACTAAGTATTGTTTCAGATAGGGACAACAAGTTCATGGGCCATTTTTGGCAAACCTTATGGAAAAGACTAGGGACTGATGGTCAAACTAAAGCCATTAATAGGGTGTTAGGCAACTTGTTGAGGTGTCTAACCAAGGAGTATGGGCAGACATGGGATCTATTCATTCCACAAGTGGAGTATGCCTACAATGATAGTGTAAATAAGACCACCGGAAGGAGTCCTTTTCAGGTTGTCTATGGTAGACATCCAAGGGGAGTGTGTGAACTAAGGGAACTTGGTTCCATGGATATGAAGAGTGGCCAAGTAGAGGACTTCACTCAAACCATCAAGGAGGTCCAAGAATAGGTCAAGAGAGCCATCCTAGAGTCTACTCAAAAATTGAAAGCTAAAGTGGATGAGAAAAGGAGAGAGGTTCAATTCAAAGTGGGTGACTATGTGATGCTCCATCTGAGCAAAGCTAGAATGCAAAGCAGAAAGCCTACTAAACTACAAATGAAGAGGTTAGGACCTTGTAGGATTCTGTCAAAATATGGTGAGAATGCCTACAAGGTTAATCTTCCTTCAGATTTGGCTATATCATCAGTCTTTAATGTTGTTGATCTGATATTATACAAGGGTGAAATAGCAGGGCAAACTGAGAATCAGGACAAGGTACTGTAGGACTTGGATTTGAATGCCCTACCTCAAATGAAGTAGCCCATAGCAGAGGAGATCTTGGATTCAAGGATGAAAAAGTCTACTAGACACCAGGTCTATATGGAACACTTGGTGAAGTGGGCAAGTCAACCTAAGTCTAAAGCCACTTGGGTTGAAGAGGGCAGGTTCAAGAAACCTTGTATTGACCCAGCTCTCATTTCTCCCCTAGTTCCTTAAATTTTGTGCAGAAGGGGAGTATGGTGTAGGAGAACCCTTCTAAGGTCTTCCTCCTTTTGCATATTGTTGGTGTTTTGCTTCTTTAAGAAGCCATTGTAAATGTAATAAGAGCCATGAGCTCATTAGTCTTAATTAGGTTCTAGGTTCTCATTTCTTGTGGAGGAGAGGTTATGTGTGCCATTGATGAGTTTGGGGTCCTTTTAGCATGGTGGTGTCCATAGGATAGCCCAATGAAGGCCTAGGAGTCGAGAAAAGAAACTTTGCAAAAGTTGCTCAAAAGTTGCAAAAAATTGCATGACAACTTTTCAAAGTTGTCAAGCAACTTTTCCACCTAATAGGTCAAAAACCTTAATTTTAGCATGGAGAACCCTAATTTTGGCACATAGACCGAGGAAAGGATTCTATATATAGTTACAAACCCTAAAATGATGGATTGGATGTTAGTTTTTGTACGGCCCAAGAAAAGAGTGTTGGGAAAAATGGTGTCTCAACCTTGCATTTATGTGAGGTTACTATTTATAGTAAGTTTTCATTTGAGCACAAAATGGTGCGAAACTCTCCCTGAAGCTTTTGGTTGGCTAGATAAGCATTCCGGTAAAGTTTCATCGCAAGGTCACAGCTAGTTTTGAAGATATTAAAGTTTTCATCTTGGAGGGGTGCAATAAAATGTTTAAACTTAATTTTGGGGACTTTAGAGGCTCCGAAACGCCCTGAAAAGTGGTTTTAATCGGTGAAGCAGGTTGTGAGATGATAGAGCACTTCGCGAGCTTTCCGGCGCTTCAAACGGTTCGTCAATCGGACACCCGGTTCTCAAGTTATGGCCTCTGGAAGTTTGTACTCCTGAAATAGGAAAAATAATTTGTATCAGATACATAAATGAGCTGTAAAAGGGAGCGACACATGTTGATGTGTGCTTCAACATGTCATAGGGCATCTAGAAGGGAGATAAGGTCGGCTACACCTTATTGGATGGTTTTAGCCCATGGTTTTGTAATACCGTTTGACGGTTTCTTGTATTGTATCTCCTATTTATGAGGTGTGTGAGATAGAGGTTGTGTGTAAGAGTCCTAAGGCTATTGAGTTGCCTCTGAATCTCTGATTAACAGTACTCCTGTGAAGAGCTTGCTCTGCAAGTATGTTGTAATCTGTCTTTGATTGCTGAATAAAATATTGAGCTGCTTTTGGAGGGTGGGGTTTTTCTCCCGAAAGGGTTTTCCCCACGTAAATCATTGTGTTGTGGTATGAATGCTATTATATCTATTTCTATTTTTTGCAACTGTTGTAATGATCTGAAAAAGTTTTGCATTACCCTCCTCTCAAGGTTAGCGTAGGAAGTTGTTTCCGCTACTTAACTTCCTTACAAGTGGTATCAGAGCCTGATCACCTTTGGTTTCAATTGTGGGCAGTTGGGTTTTTTGAACTAATCTAGATTTGAGTGGGAGCTTGTGCAGAAGACACTTTGTGATCTTGTTGCAGGAATATTCAGATGGTGAGTTCGTCAGGGAGAATAGAGGTGGAGAAATTTAATGGAAGTAATTTTGAGATGTGGAAGCTGAAGATGGAAGATCTGCTAATAGATCGAGATCTTTGGGATGCTGTTGATGCGAATGTCCAAAGGCCCTCAGATCCTACTACGGCAGCTCAGTATGATGTTATGGACCGAAAAGCCAAGGGTCTAATCAGACTGTGCCTGGCAGACTCTGTTCTAATCAATGTCCATGAAGAAAACTCTGCAAAGAAGCTATGGACTAAGCTTGGTGAGATGTATCAAGTGAAATCTTTATTAAATCAAATTTTCTTAAGAAAGAAATTGTATTCCTTGAAGATGGAAGAGGGTGGACGAATTGCAGACCACCTAGAAACATTCAATATGATTGTGGCTCAATTAGTATCCGTCGGTGTTAAGATGGATGAGGAGGAAAAATGTCAGATCTTGCTTTGCTCTTTGCTTGATTCGTGGGATTCTCTTGTTATGGCTATCGGTAGTACTTCTGTTGTTTTGAAATCTAAAGATGTGGTGGGTGCCCTACTCGGTGAAGAGATGCGAAGGAAGGTATCCATCAGTTCAAAGGAAGCCCTAACTGTTCGTGGAAGACCTAAGGAGAAAGGCAAGAAGAATGAGAAGCGTGGCAAGTCCAAATCCAAAGGGAGATCGAAATCTCCTGGAAAGTCCAAAGTCATTTGCTGGAATTGCGGTAAATCGGGTCACATCCGTAAGGACTACAAAGAAGAAAAGAAGAAGAAAAAGAAAAAGTTCGATTCTGATTCTGAGTCCGACAAGGAAGATGGCGATGCATTTATTGTGGCTTTGGTGACTCATACAGGTAATGATGCCTGGCTAATTGACTCAGGTGCATCTTTTCATATGACCTCCAATAGAGATTGGTTTTCTAAATATGAAGGATTTAATGGAGGTAAGGTGTACTTGGGTGATGATTCACATCTAGACATTGTTGGTCGAGGTAAAGTTAGAATCAGGTTTTCTGATGGTAGAATAAAAAGGATTAATGGTGTGTTGCATATCCCTGGATTAAAATGAAACTTGTTATCTGTGAGCAAACTGATAGATGCGGGTGTGCAGGTAGTCTTTTCTGAAGTAGGATGTAAGATGATTAAGGGTGCTATGGTAGTTGCTAGAGGTGTCAGGTTTGGCACTTTGTATAAGCTTGAAGCATACACTGTTGAGTGTAATAGCACTTCTGTAAAAAGTAAATCTGTGGATACTTCACTGGAAGATTTGAAGGTTTCACCTTCAGCAGATGGAAATGGTTTTTGGGTACCTAAGGGTGCTCTTTCGTCTGAAGCAAAGTTACCTGCAGAGAAGACTATGTTATGGCACCAGAGACTTGGCCACATTGGAGAAAAGGGTCTAAGGACCTTGAAAAATAAAAATCTTGTTGAAGGTTTGAATGATTGTAATCTTGACTTTGATTTCTGTGAGCATTGCATTTATGGAAAACAAAACCGCGTTCAGTTTTACTCGAGTTCTCATAAAACTTGTGGTGTTTTGGATCTTATCCATTCTGATGTGTTTGGTTCAGTAGATGTCTCTTCGATTGGAAAATCCACATATTATGTTTCATTTATTGATGATTTTAGTAGAAGGACATGGGTATATTTTCTAAAGAGTAAATCTGAAGTTTTTAGTCATTTTAAAGAATTTAAAGCAATGGTTGAGTTGCAGACTGGAAAGAAAATAAAATGTTTGAGAACTGATAATGGCGGTGAGTTTTTCTCTAATGATTTTGATAGATTATGTAAAGACTGTGGAATTAACAGGCAGAAGACAACTCCGTATTCTCCACAGCAGAATGGAGTTGCAGAAAGAATGAACAGGACACTGATGGAGAAGGCTAGGAGTATGTTGAGTGGTGCAGGTCTCGAACAAAAGTTTTGGGCTGAAGCTGTTGCCACTGCTTGCTACCTGATTAACAGGTCTCCTACATCAGCTCTTGTTGATAAAATGCCTATGGAAGCATGGTCAGGTCACAAGCCTTCATTGAGACATCTTAGAGTTTTTGGTTGCGAAGCATATACACATGTGCCAAAGGAGAAACGAACAAAGTTGGAGAACAAGGCTGTGAAATGTATCTTCATCGGGTATAGTTATGGTGTGAAAGGATACAAGCTTTGGGAGCCTGTTGCACAAAAGGTAATTCATAGTAGAAGTGTTATTTTTAGAGAAATTAAGTCTCCTTCTGTTACATTGCAGCCAGAACAGACTAAAAAAGAAGATGTGATTCAACTTCCTTCTACACCTGAAAGAGTTGAATCAAGACCCCTAGATAGGCAAGAATTTGAGGAGAGCTCATCTAGCTCTGAATCTTCAGAAGAGGAGGAAGAACCTCCAACTCAGCTTGTTCGAAGGTCTACAAGACATAGACAACCACCTGAAAGGTATTCACCTGATGATTGGAGATGTATTTTTGCTCTGAATACTAGTGTGGATGAACCGAAATCTGTAGAAGAGGCATTAGGTATGAATGATGCAGAATCCTGGAAGATTGCTATGGAGGAAGAAATGATAGCTTTGAAAAAGAATGATACATGGGATCTTGTACCATTGCCTGAAGGACGAAAACCTGTTGGTTGTAAATGGGTGTTCAAGAAAAAGATTGGTTCAGATGGAAGCATTGAGAAGTATAAAGCAAGGTTGGTTGCAAAAGGCTACTCTCAGGTTGAGGGTGTTGATTACGGTGAGATATTTTCTCCTGTTGCAAAAATGACATCCATTAGATTTTTGCTTTCTATTGCTACTACTTATGATTTAGAGGTTGAGCAAATGGATGTGAAAACTGCTTTCCTTCATGGTGATTTGGAGGAAGATATTTATATGACATAGCCAGAGCACTATGTGGTGAAAGGCAAAAGTAATTTGGTCTGTAAATTGAAGAAATCTTTGTATGGCCTCAAACAAAGTCCTAGAATGTGGTACCAGAAATTTGATACATATGTGTTGAGTTTGGGATTTGAACGTTCTAAATCAGATCACTGTGTTTATTATAAATCTTATGGTGATCATTTCTTATTCATTGCATTGTATGTTGATGATATGTTATTCATTGGTAAAGGGAAAGGTATGATTTTAGAACTGAAGTCTCAGCTCGCTGCTAAATTTGAAATGAAAGATCTTGGTGCAGCAAAGCACATTCTTGGGATGGAAATTAGAAGAGATAGGATAAACAGAAAGCTATGGCTAGGCTAGAGTAAGTATGTGAATTTAGTGTTACAGAGGTTCAACATGCAGAATTATAGACCATTGAGTGTTCCTTTTACAGTTGGAATGAAACTATCTATTTCAGATTGTCCTACATCGCCATTGGAGATGGAAGACATGAGTAGAGTGCCTTACCAGAGTGCGGTTGGAAGCTTGATGTATGCTATGGTCTGTACTAGACCAGATATTGCCCAAGTAGTGGGAGTACTTTCTAGATATATGTCTAATCCTGGTAGAGTTCATTGGGATGCAGTCAAAAGAGTCTTCAGATATTTGAAGGGTACTTCAGAGTATTCTTTGTGTTATCATGGTAATTCAGTTGGAGACATGACTTCCCTTGATATCCATGGTTATGTGGATTCAGATTGGGCAGGTGATATTGATAGAAGAAGATCCACCAGTGCTTATGTGTTTACTTTGTTTGGTGGTGCAATTAGTTGGATGAGTAAGCAACAGGCTGTGGTTGCTCTATCCACTACTGAAGCAGAGTATATGGCAGCTACTCATGCTTGTAAAGAGGCCATTTGGCTTAAGAGACTGTGTTCGGATATTGGAATAAAACAAGGTACAGTGATAATTTACTGTGACAGTCGGAGTGCAATTAGCCTAGCTAAGAACCCGACATTTCATGCCCGGACCAAACATATTGATGTTCAGTATCATTTTGTTAGAGATATGGTCGAAGATGGTAGGGTGAAGCTGGTTAAGGTGGAAACTTTGATGAATGTTGCAGATGCTTTAACTAAGGCTGTGAGCATAGAGAAGTTCAGATGGTGTTCAGAGTCTATGGGCCTTATGGCCCCTAGCAATTGATTCATTGTGTTGACATTCCCTTCCGCTCATGCAAGGTGTTCGACAAGTGGGAGATTTGTTGGGAAAAATGGTGTCTCAACCTTGCATTTATGTGAGGTTACTATTTATAGTAAGTTTTCATTTGAGCATGAAATGGTGCGAAACTCTCCCTGAAGCTTCTGGTTGGCTAGATAAGCATTCCGGTAAAGTTTCATCGCAAGGTCACAGCTAGTTTTGAAGATATTAAAGTTTTCGTCTTGGAGGGGTGCAATAAAATGTTTAAACTTAATTTTGGGGACTTTAGAGGCTCTGAAACGCCCTGAAAAGTGGCTGTAACTGGAAAAGCGGGTTACGAGGTGATAGAGCACTTCGCGAGCTTTCCGACGCTTCAAACGGTTCGTCAATCAGACACCCGGTTCTCAAGTTATGGCCTCCGGAAGTTTGTACTCCTGAAATAGGAAAAATAATTTGTATAGGATACATAAATGAGCTATAAAAGGGAGCGACACGTGTTGATGTGTGCTTTAACATGTCATAGGGCATCTAGAAGGGAGATAAGGTCGGCTACACCTTATTGGGTGGTTTTAGCCCATGGTTTTGTAATACCGTTTGACGGTTTCTTGTATTGTATCTCCTATTTATGAGGTGTGTGAGATAGAGGTTGTGTGTAAGAGTCCTATGGCTATTGAGTTGCCTCTGGATCTCTGATTAATGATACTCCTGTGAAGAGCTTGCTCTGCAAGTATGTTGTAATCTGTCTTTGATTGCTGAATAAAATATTGAGCTGCTTTTGGAGGGTGGGGTTTTTCTCCCGAAAGGGTTTTCCCCACGTAAATCATTGTGTTGTGGTATGAATGCTATTGTATCTATTTCTATTTTCTACAACTGTTGTAATGATCTGAAAAAGTTTTGCATTACCCTCCTCTCAAGGTTAGCGTAGGAAGTTGTTTCCGCTACTTAACTTCCTTACAAAGAGACCTTGACTGTGACTGTGATTTTGTTGCCAGTCAGCACAAATGGAGCATCAAAGAGTAATAATGGATTGTTTTGCAAAATAAACTATGTTGAGAGATTTTTGTTGTGTTTACTCTTCCATTTTGAGCACTTATTTTAGTGTGTTCTGCAGGTTTTGAGTCTTTTGTAAATATTTTGTAAAACACTCTCTCACTGTCCAGTTTTGGACTGTTTTGTGTCAATGGGTTAACAACTCCTATCCCCGTTATGGAATCACCATGAAACCATGGGGAATATGAGTACAGACACTTTATATTACCTTAGAGCAAGAAGGGCCCTTGAAGATGTCAAGCAACTTTTGAAAAGCAACTTTGCAAAAGTTGCTCAAAAGTTGCATGACAACTTTTGAAAGTTGTCAAGCAACTTTTCCACCTAATAGGTCAAAAACCTTAATTTTATCATGCAAAACCCTAATTTTGGCACATAGACTAAGGAAAGGATACTATATATATTTAAAAACCCTAAAATGATGGGTTGGATGTTAGTTTTTGTACGGCCCAAGAAAAGAGACCTTGACTGTGATAGTGATTTTGTTGCTAGTCGACACAAATGGAGCATCAGAGAGTGATAATGGATTGTTTTGTACACTAAACTATGTTGAGAGATTTGTGTTGTGTTTACTCTTCCATTTTGAGCAATTAATTTTAGTGTGTTGTGCAAGTTTTGAGTCCTTTGTAAATATTTTGTAAAACACTCTCTCACTATCCAGTTTTGGACTGTTTTGTGTCAATGGGTTAACAACTCCTATCCCCATTGTGGAATCACCATGAAACCATGGGGAATAGGAGTATAGACCCTGTACATTACCTCAAAGAAAGCAGGGCCCTTGAAGATGCAGGGAAGCCATCCAAAGACCCACTCCTAGGCGAGACTGGACAGTGCCCGACTAGGAAGGGTTAAGGTTGCAGAGGTCCATGAGAGCAAGGAAGGTTAGAGGAGGATGCACCCTTTGGAGGAGTTGTAGAGGGGTGTGCGGAGAACCATTGGTGAGAAGGAGGAGCTTCCACTAATCTAGACATGGTGGTAAAAACACTAAACCTTCACTGTGACCCTAGCAGGTCTAAAAACCCTCTTAAAAACCCTTAAAAACCCCAAAATTCACCTAGGGCAGTGTACGGGCACTTGGAGTCCCAAAACCTAGAAAATAGTTGAGCTTTTTCCAATTCAATAGCAGTCCTTTTGGGGAGTTTCACAAGTTGGGTCATCGTTTGCAAGAGAGAGCCCTAAAAGTCCGTAATGGAGGCCTAATTGGGCTCATTCCTTGTAGCCCTATTTTGTAGGGAAAGAGCAAAATTGTGAGATCGGTAACAAATAGGAAGGCCTAAACCTCTTGGGGGAACATGAATGGATGGTAAACCATGCCTAAAACCTATCCTATCCTTGCTAGTACCTAAGAAGGTGTAGGACAAGCAAAACCCTTATGAGCCTAAATAAGGGTTCTTTTGAATCTCATGAGTAGGTGAGACCTTAGGAGAAGTATTGCAAGTTCTTGGTGGGTGGATTGGGCAAGGTCAAGGGATTCCACAAGCAAGGGAAGTCCTAGAGACCCTAGAGTGTGGTTAGAACACCTGGTGATCCAAGGAGAGGATCAAAGAGCATAGACTAGGCTAGTCTACCCCATACCCAATCCCATCATCAAGCCTTGTTGTGAACTTGCTTCATCATGATCTTTATCATAATTCACTATGGAAAACATGATGCCCTATTTCACCTCACAAATAAGAAAGTTGAAACAGGGGGGGCATATAGCTACCTACGAATTTCATTACCGTCCTTAGTAAGCACTAGGTGATTTTGTGATCTAACATGTGGTTTTGTAGGGTGTAGTTCCTAACTGTGTACTACAGATACCGCTAAGGGCTTCATTCGACAACTTGTGGATATATCCTTTTTCAAATGATGTTTACTTTTTTGTACTTTAGCTTGCATATGCACATAGTGTCATATGACTGCTAAAGTGGGGGCTAAATGTAGTTTCGTAAATTGTACACTCTTGCTAGGGTGGTACAATTTCACACTTAGGTTAGCACACGCCTTAGTGTGTCTTGCATCTTACATTTCTAATTCCCCTTTAAGAATTTAATTAATTAATTTAATTAAATCTAAGTTCTTGTCTCATCACTTTACACAGTACAAATTTGGGCTCTTTACTCTAAGCGTGCCCCTTTTCATTTTCTTCCTTCAATGAATCATTTAATCATAAACCCTAATTATGTCTTATTTTGATCATTTAGGCCCAATTTTGCCTATCAAAACACCTCAAAATCAGCTATAACTTTGGGATGTGCTCTAATATCATCATATCTAACGGCTTGAAAAATTCAATGAAAATTTGGTAAGACCGTGGTGGGAATGCACATGGTCCAATTCCCAAAATTTCGGGAGCACAATCTTATTATATGATAATGCTTAACCCCAAAATATTAGCAGAAAATTTAAATCCTAGGTCGGCCTAAACATGAAATTAAGGTCTAGGGTTTCATACTTAAGAGCTCTCTTTCTTCATTTAAAGGGGTCTTCTTCTAAGAATCTAAGAGAAGGTTTTTAAATTTTTAGAGCCTTCTTTGTAGCGAAAGAGTAGATCTTTGAAGTCTTCAACAACATTTATCATTTGTCCATCAAAAATTCATCAAGCATCATTTTATCATTTGGGGGCTTTTGAAGATGTAGAAGAATAATAGGAGGTCACTGACTGACAATTGGCTTGTACCTCTCCCTTGGGGTTGGGTATGGTTTCATGTTGTTTTCAGATCTTTGCATAAGCTTCATTTCAATTCATATTCATGCTTTAGATCACTTTTCATTATGGATTTAGATCATTTACTTTTTCAATTATAAGCAATTCGGCTTTACTCTTTAGGGTTGCTCTAGTTTGTTTACTTTCATTCTTAGGATCTTGCATATACACAAGGTTCTTGTACATGCATTTTCAGTACATTATCGGCTATTCATGGAGGTGGAAATCAACAACATGGGGGTTTGAATATGAAAAAACCCTATATAGCCACTCCAAAACTTCCCTTTTCAGATTGTAGGTGTAGAAACAAGAATCTGGAAGCAGGTACAGATCTGGAATAGGCATCCACATCACCCAGAAAATTCAAAAGTGCATAAACCCTATCAAGGATAGGGGTGTGGAACCCTGGTCCTACCCTCTGTTAGTAGAACTTGGTAAAACAACAATTCACAGGTCTCATAATCACTCCTCTCAGTTGCAGCTTCAGAATTGCAAAATCAGGATAGTGGTGTGGCACCTTGGTCCCGAACATTTCTGCTCAAATTTTAGACATAGGTGCACCTCTGATTTTTCTTTTTGATCTATACTTTTCAATAGTGTATCAGTTGTTCTTTCATCTGCATTCTCAGACCAGGATTTATTTGCTTAGTTGCTTTCTAGGTTAGATTGCATTTTGCATCATTCATCTCTCTCATTTACACCAAAGGAATAGAAAACCTAAGAGGTAATCCACGACTCTCTCTTTCTCATAAGAAGTAGCCAACATGTCTTACCTCCCTAGGCTCTTTTGTATTCCATGAGTGTGCATGGGAGTGGGAGTGGGGTTTCCATACATAACCTCACTTTTTCCCCCACACATTCATAAGCTTATTTAAAGTAACCATTTAATTTATTTATTCTCATCTAGGTGTCTAATAAAGACATGGGTATACCTCGACTTGATGTACACAAGTGTCATTGCTATCTCATGTTCTGTCATGATTAATATTAGTTAGGTTTCACATCTATAAATTCTTACTCGAGTTGTGTAAATTAATCCACCAATTGGTTATTCAACTCTCGACTTCTTAACTAGACAATGTTGACTCAACTCTTGACTAAAATATTATGATTTATGTCATACTTATTTTTATTGCCATCTCCTTAATGCATATATCCAATGAGCTTATACATTAGCTTATTACTTTATTTATCTTATCTCATTAATATTAAATATATAAATTTATTATTCATTCTCTTACTTTCTAATTAGCTTATAATAATTTTGGTCCTAGCAAGAATTTTTTTTTTATGCCAAGTTTCAATAGTTTGGATTAAATTAAGGATACACATATGGATTCCACTTTTCTATTTTTTATATTTTAATAAACCATGAAATTTAGTAACCTTACCAATCATTTTGCGTTGCATTTTTTATAGTGTATTTTATTTTCTTATTGATACCAATGGTAATCTAGTACTAGCTAGTAATTTTTCTTATGGTTTTCATGTGTATAAGAAGAACCAATGAGTTCTTCAAGAGAAAATAACGAGGGAGAAATTTCTATTCGATCATTTTATTTGAAATTGTAGCTATGATACCATAAATTATCTTATTTCTCCACCCTTATCCTTGTTTTTCTTTAATTTCCACTTTTATTATTATAATTATAAAAAAAATGAAGATGCATATAGGTTGAGCATGATAGTGATGAGTTACTTCTACTTTTTATCTTGTAAGATGGCATACTTAAATTTGAACCAAATCAAAATACTCTCCAAATATTTAATTTAAAGGATCTAATCATTGCCTCTATACTAAAATAATCCAAATAAACTTATTAAATAAAATTTTGATAGCTGCTTTCATGGCTCTTTGATTCTATATTATGTCATTAGTTTTATAAAAAAATTTATTTTAAAAATTTATTTTGTTGGAGTTTCATGTAGTTTTTTTTTTGTTTCTAATTTGATCCTTGTGATGGTCTATCTTATTTTCCAATTTATGTTTTTTCATTAGAAAAATGTAGGAAACAAGGGTCCTAATCATTTATAAAACTACTAAAGACAAAAAAAAATAAAAAATGGAATAGCATGCAAAAAAAAAAAAGATCAACAACACAAAAGTAGTTGAATAGGGAAATACAAGCTAAAGTAAAACAAGTGATGAAGCCCTTTAATAAATTAGTTAGCTAATAACAACCAATAAACACAACTAAAATATTATATATCTATACCTAGATATAGGACGACACCCTTAATTTGAGCAAGGTATTGTGATACATTCTTTGAAAACCTTTCTTCCTACATTGAACAACAATCTTAGAAAATCCATCAACATCACCACCAAATATGGGAGTGGGGAGGAGAACCCATTTCATTGGAACTAGAAGGAGACAATTACAAAGAGAATTAAAAAAAAGATATGTACACCATTGAGATGAAATTAAGAAATATATAAGAAGCTCACCCATAACAACACCAAGAACCAATGAGAAACTAGTAATAACTTGTTGTAAGGGTATATCAAGAACCAATTTCTTAAAAAGGATAAGAGTAATAAGAGCTCTTTAATAATTTTAACCTCATAATTTATATTCATAAGTGTTGGAAACAATAGTGAAGGAAAACTGAGAGGGGGGGTGTGAATTAGTTTTCACCAGATTAAACAGTTTAAGCACAATCTTAGATCTCATCAATTGTAGCTAAAAGAAAGATAACAACAATAATAACAACACATAACAACCACAGTAGGAACCTACCCACAATGAGATGATACTCTTTAGTAGTGTGTAAATATTGCAATGGGGAATGCACATTCATTCAAGCACACTGCCTAGAGCTCACTACTCAAAATACAATAAACCAAAAGGTTATAACCCTTAGGGAAGGTTCACTACCTTACAAAGATATTTGGACAATAATCCGGTTAAAATTAATTTAAAAAATAGCATCTGCTAATGCCTGATAACTATTTTGGTTAAGCACAAATGTTTGTTCTACAACACTCTCTACCTAATACACCACACCGAAGGATAAATTCACTTGTTCATGCATACACCACTCCTTGACAATGAAAACTCAACACCAACACCCAAATTATATGAATATAACACCTACTTATACAAATCATTAACCTTGACTACAAGGTCCACCAAACCCTCAACACCTAATAACAAAATTACATCACACGATACATAAATTAACCACTAGACTAATACAATGTCATAAACAACATAACATGGACCCAAATAAACTCCTCGAACATGCACCACCATAGGAAATCTCACCAAGATCAACTACAACATGTTACACCATAAAAAATACTGCAAAACACAAAGAATATCACCAGACCCATAAGATATTCAAGAGCTCACACAATGATCAATGTGAATCACCAAAATAAATAGGACATGATTAGGAAAAACCAACAAGCATGTTAAAATTATCTACAATAGCTGCACCAACACCACTTAATCAAATATTCATTGATTAACATGCTAATACTCAAGAACACGAGATATGATCACCTAAAATGAAGATACACATGGAAATCCCAAATACTCACCCAAATCTGCAACATGAGATATGATCATACCGGAGCACAACTGATCAAATACCAAAACACTGCAACACTAAACACTAAAAACCAATCTCCATATCAGAATCCTCAGTTCAATCAAATCACCACATATCATCATAAAATCAATAAAGAATGAAGTATCTCTACTTGATTTAGAATAAAAAAATAGAAAAGCCAACCATATCAACTCATTGCAATCATCGGATCACCAAACAACTCACTACAATAACAAAACACAAAAATATGTTGACATCAATAACAACAACATATCCTACCAGCAGCAATATCCAATAATAAGATGTTCATGATTAAAATTATTTCATTGGGAGGAGAATATTAAACATTCTATAAGGGACAATCTAAAACCATGTGACCTATAGAAAATAATTACCTACAAAATAATTAGATGTCTACATAATCTAAAGAGTAGGAACACAAATAATTGCCAATATATAAATAAATTTCCTTTTAGATAGGAGAATACACCTTTAACTCCACTATAATACAAGAACATGTAGTATGAGAGAATATGGCAATATCAATATATACCATAACAAAATATCCCAAATAATTACCAATACCCGTGTAATAACAATTACAACAAAAAATCAAGTGAGATATTAGGGAGGTAAATCCAAACTATAGGTTGGTTGAAGTACTTGGTGTGAAGATAAAAGGGGCCACCCAAAGCTTGAGAATGAATATGTATATACCCCTAAAATATGAGAAATAGTTAAGAATGACATATTAAATAGAGTCAAAATTGAAACAAACCACAAACAAGCTCTTTGGACAAGCATAAATCTCTATATTCCCATCCATACTAGGGCTAGAGTGTATTGAACCTATATACCACCCCTTTCTTAGAAAAAAAACTTTATTATTTTGAACCTTCTCCCTAAAATGATATGTTTCTTGGTCACCCCATAGATCTTTTTTAGGATAATATTTTATGTGTTCTAAATTTTTCTTCTTTGTTTCTAGGTAATCCTTAAACTAAATAAAATTATAAATATTATAGGTTTTATTTAAATTTTACACAAATTTTACTAATATATATGATCATTCTATTAAATACAAACACTTAAGAACATGCATTTTTTATAATTTGGGATGATCCATTATAGATTTAGGTAGTTAGGATTCTTATTTTCCAATAGCTCCCCTCACATTACAATTATAATCCACGATTTAGATCCCAATATTTTTTACTTAAAGAGGAAGAAAAGAGTCAACAAAAAATCTTGATAAAGGATAAGAATTGAGACACGAAAAAAGAAAATATTAGTAATAAATCCTTTTTGGTTGACTCAAGCATCCCTAATGAGAATATGAATGTTTTCCTAACAATCAAGCTATGCCTTGATGAGGTTAGAGATATATTTATCAAGACTATAGATGCTTAGATGGCAATGGAGCAATACATGGCATGTGATTGCACCAATTGTACTCTTTTACCTAAATTAATTTTTCATGAATTTAGTCATCATTAAATTTGAGAAGATCACATGAATCACATGTACACATGATCTAATTTAAGAAAGTGTAATTCTTTATTTTTGCAAGTGAGGTGTCATTCAAATATAGTTAGTTTTTGTGGATGTAATTATTTTATTTTATTTTATTTCTCTCTTTTCATGAGATATTCTATATTCTTAGTGTTTTGTTATTATTTTCTCCAAGAGTTGCCATTTATTTATGTTGTTTTCATGATGCCCCTAATTTCATGTTATTTTTTATTATTGTAAAACAAGTTTTACAAAAACTTGAAACCCAAACAAACAAAACCCATCATCAAGAACAAACTAGATGGCAAGCCACAATAGGCCAATAGAAACCAAAAAAAGGGTCAAACAACCTAGAGATTATACAATATTGCTCAAAATTTGAATATTATTAACATTCTTATCAAAAAAAATCCTATTAATATCAGCAAGATCCTCTATATCACTGGTATTCACCTGCTTAGTTTTATCCCTACTGCATGTGCAAATCGATGCTGCCTAATTCGTCTACATATCACCTTCTAGAATAGAGACTTTCTCCTTTCCCTTTCCATAGAATGAGATGGAGGGGGAAGAATGAGTATCCGATGGGGAGGTTGAGGGATTGAGCTTTTTTATTAACTCTCTGAAAAGACCCTTTGTGTTGTTAGTCATAGTTGTTCTACTAACATCAATAATAGCTCAGAGCTTCTCATTAATCTTATTCATAACCATCTCTAGGTTCATAACAGTTTCTTCATGATCAATCTTTATAGCCTTAACAACCATCACTAGCTTTTCGTTGAGGTCTAGTAGGTTGTTTGTATTGTCTAAGGAAGGGGTGTTCGAAGTGCTATGTCTAGCAATAAGGTCATTGATCTTGGAATTCAACCCTCAAATCTTCACAACCACCTCAAGTGCTCTATCTAGCAAGAAAATGGTTTGTACATCCATGGTATCCTTCACCACTTTCTCCCCAACCCTTGGATCCACTATTAAGGAACCCATGTTTGTCCATCTTCTCATTGTTAGTTAATATTTATTTCCTTTGGTGTTTCGATCCCTTATTTGAATTTTTATAGGCTATATTAAAATGGGGAAGGTAGTGGGAATGGATTTCTAGGGTAAAAAATAAAATCTAAAGATCCAAATTTCTCTCATAGAATTAGAACATAAATAAGCCTAGGTACTGTAGCATTCAAAAATTGCACCCACTATAATTTTCACCGCATCTAGGGCCCTCATCTCAGAGGTCTCATCCTTATGCTTGATCAAGATCTATTTGTTCCTCCCCAATGCAACCAAGCTTCATTTTTCCATCTTGCACCTTGCATAGCCCCTTGTTCTTGACCCAGTTTTGGGTAGGACTAGGGTACCACACCCTGGTCCTCCCTGATTGGGACCCATTTTGGCCTCTAGTCCCTATCTCAAATTTGAGTAAGAAAACAATTCCTCATGTCGGCCCATGCCAGAAAATTAAAATATTTGACATGAGCAAGTATAGAAGGAGGTCTCCCTCTCTCATTTAGATATAGGAGGATAGCATGATGAGAAGCATAAGGAGCATATAGGCGAGCAAGGTGGAGAAGGTGAGGAAACTACATCAAGTATTCAAGAATTCTTCATCAAAGTTGCATATTCTTTATTGGAGCAACATTACATCATTGATTTGAAATAATCTATGTATTCAGGTTTTGTCATGTTCATGTCATTTCATATAACATATGTGATTACATTCAAGAAGAAAAGCGTTATTATCAATCATTGTAGATCTAAGGTATACCTTTCCTTTATTTACTTCAATATTTGCAATTTTTCATTCAAGGTTGATTCCTGAACTAGGGTTTGACTTAGGCAAACCCATATTCCCAACACATTTCCCTTTCATTCTATGTGCACAAAACAAGTGTATGGCTATACTTCTGGAAATAAGCTTTAGACATAGAGATGGAAAAACCCTTTTTAACCATCAAAAATTTTGGAGCACCAAGAAGGGGCATCCTGGTCCCTACTATTTTTGGCAATTTTCGCATGGTAGTTATGAATCAGCTCACATGTTACTTATCTCTAGTGCATGATGGAATCCCAAACCCGTAACTCACTATTTCCACCTATTTTATCTTCAATTTCAGCATTCTAATTATTTTTAAAAATTCAACTTACAAAAGAGGAAAACCCAAATAAATCCAATCCACTTAGTACTTAGTCCTTATCTCATTTAGTATTGGATCTAGTGGATTCCCCTCCCTCTTTTGAATGTAAAGGTTTTCCAAGAAAATTTGATTTGGTGATTTCTCCCTCCTATGTTTCAAATTGCCAAATCAAATTTTCCCCTTTACATTTTGGTGAACTCGATTCCTTATTCCATTAATTCTGATTTTTGTCTTCAGATTTGAGTGTATGCAATTTAAAATTAAAAATTTCTTTTACAAGTTTGATTTCCTTACAAATTTTTAAAAAATTAGAGGTTCATTTCACTAAAACCCTAATTTTTTATTTCAAAATTGAGCTTGTGAATTGTACAATTTGGATTAATTGACTCGGATCTAAGTATTTTTCAATTTTAAAAATTCATATTTTCACTTGCAAGTCAAATTTCACATTTAATTTTTAAAATTAAGTGGTTTATTTGAAAAACCCTAATTTTCAAAAAATTTAAAATTGACCTTGTGGGTTGTTTAAATTTTGAATTTCCCTCTTTAAATTTGTTGTTAATTTCAATTCAAAATTTAAAATTGCAATCTTGGATCAAACTCCAATTTAAAATTTAAATTTTCAAACTAAATGGTTAATTAAAATTACCCTAATTTTTTAATTTAAATTAATCTTGTGCATTTCCCCATTTTCCTTTAGTTATTCCAATTTTCAACATTGCCCCTAATTATAACATTTCAAAATTAGGAGGCTCTTTCTAGAAGACCTAAATTTAAAATTTAATTTATTGAGGATCATTTCAAATTTAAATTTTTAATTATGAGAGCCCTAATTTTAAATTTTCTTTTAGATAACTTTCAATTCAATTTTATTTTTAAAAATTAAGAGGTTATATTTAGCCCTAATTTTAATTTTAAACTTCAAATCTTCTAGTGGGTAAATTTAAATTTAAATTAAGAGGTTGTTTCAAATCCCTAATTATAAATTTAAATTTCTTAGGAGATTGCATACTTTTTCAAAAATTGAATAATCATTTTTCTAAAATTTTGCATTATTCGATTATTTTCCAAATTCCAATTTCCAAACCTCGACTTTCAAGATCTCATTTTCTAATTTTATTTTACATTTTTAAAATTTAAATCTCAAAAACCAAAAAATCAATCAAATTTTAATCTCATAAATTTACGTAAATTAAGGGGTTTTATTTGTAAAATCTTGATTTATTTGTTTGGACTTAAATTTCAATATTCATCGTGGAAATTAATGGATTTGATCTATATGTTATTTCACATATGATTACATTTCTTTTTATGTATATTTATTATAATCATGTGTTGGATAATGACTTCTTGCACTCCATGTTCCTTATTTTCATTCATAGTTCTTGGACATTGTATTCTTTGAATTTTTGAGTTGATTCCTTTTCATAGATTAGATCTCAAAGCTTGCATTTATCATGCATGTTGTGTTATGGTGATGTGTTTGGGAAAATGCATTTCATAAGTAGATCACCTAAAAGATTTTGTAAATCCTAATCCTAGAGATGGCAATGAGAAACCTAGTGTAACACCTTGCTCGGGAGCTCTAAAAAGAAACAACTAATAATGTAATTTTACAAAAAAAAATAAATTTAAATTTAAATTTTTAACTTCACAAATAATTATCTATTCTATTTTCATTTTAAAATACCAAAAGAAAGATTCCTATGATAATAGTATATTGATAACATGATCACATGCAAACACATAAATCCATAACATGCAAACCATCCATTAAAACACATGGATATTTTCCATCCTTTTCTTTTGAAATAACAACAATAACCCTGGAATAAAAATAAAATTATGAAATTTACATGTCTCTTACAATATTCTGGAAAATACATTAAATTTACATCATAAAGGTAGACCATCTCATAACAGAGATGTGAAGACTCTGAGCATAAGGTATAGGTCCACTTAGCTACTCACATGCAATTCCTCTAAAGTATTTCGAATTGGTGGAAAAAGAATCACCACCCAACCATGTGGAATTGGTAGGCCCACCCTTCATGCAAGGAGATAGACACAAGGCCCCAAACACAATTTATAGGACAGGGATAATTAAACTAACATACACAATTCCAAATGAAAAAAAAAATACCAAAACACAAGACCATCAAAGAAATCCAAAGAAACTCCTTGAGGGTTTCACTTAAAACTGACACAATAGTCAACTAGGGCACACAAGGGGAATAGTTTCATCACATAGTCTCAACAACTAATGTGGAACTGTACATTGCTTTTGTGAGGACAAGGCAATGCACTATCTAGCCAACTCAACATCTTAATAGACACTCGGGTTTACTAGCTCCATGTATCAACAGATGGCCATGCCTTCCCATTCTCACCCTCTACCTATATGAGCACACGAGGTCGGCATATAATTATCTTGCTAGTGTGTAAATAAACTAAAAATGTATTAATATTATCACTTATTACAAAACTCACCTATGGGTTACCTCGGTAGCCACATCCAGACCCTGACTTCCATAGTGATCCACTCCCACTATGTGTTCCTAGATAACCTATTACCTAGGGTTCAGGAAAAAATTCAATCCACAAATAAAAGGACCAACCTAGACTGGAAATCATACATAGTTTACAAAAAACTTAAATTATAACTTCATGCAAACCCAAATCTTGGAACAACAATTAGAACACAATCACATATGACAAAAATAATTCAATCAAACCCCAATCCACCTAATAATAATTTAGAATCAAATTACATAAATCAAGAGTAAAAAAAAGAATACCTACTTGAAAATCTATGAAAGATTAAAGAAACAGAAGAGAATGTCGATGACAAATTCTGAAAATACAAAATCTTCTCAACCAACTACCAAGTATTCAAATTAATTAAGCTCAAGAAATTCTAATTACACTTCAAATAAAATCTAAAACTGCAAATTCTTGTTCTCAATTTTTTCCAAAACTTGAAAGAAAAAATAATGATAATCACCTCTCAATCCATCCTAATAAATAAAACACAATTTCCTAAATAAAGCACACAAGAAAAAGAAAAAAACCTAAACCTAAAGATATTAAATAAATAAATAATTAATTAATATTAACAAATAACAAATAACAAAACACCAATCACAAATTTCTTTTATAAAAAGTTAATTCCTCACAAATCAATAAAAAAAGGAATAAATAATTAAAATACAACTATCCACAAAATAAGACAAAGAGAAAAAGGATAGGAAATAAGACAAACACTAACCTAAGGAATTTTAAGTCCACTAAAAATAAACATCCACAGAGTTACAGGCTACATAAAAATAAACATCCAAAGTCCACTAAAATAAAGAGAAAAAGGATAGGAATCCGAACCAAAAGATGACAAAAAGCGGAAACAAGATAGACACTAACCTAAGGAATTTTAAGTCTCTGCAATCTCAGCTTTCAGGATATTCATCTCTTGAGCCACCTTCTTCAAGTCATGGAACTCTTGAATGGAATAATCTACTTTTCTCTTGAGGTTGGCTCTTGTTCTTTTTGAGGGATAGGAATCCTCTTTCTGGCTTTTATCTTTGTCAGCATCCAAGTCCACTAACATGGTACCCTAGTGGATTTTATCCAACTTATCCACCAATGTGGTCATAACGACAGCAAAATTATTCACAATTTTGTGGCTTTGCTTCATAATGGTGTTCATCGTTTCCTTGATTTTACCAATTTCCCCTTCAAGCTGCATGATCTTTTTCTCATTTTCCTTTTTCATTTTATCCATTAGTTCCACAGTTCTTTGGAGGCATCCTGCCATCAAAAAATTCTCTTCTTCAATACACACTACCCCTACAATATTCTAAGGCTACCTATTTGCAATCATTTCATCCAATTTGCAAGACATCACCCTTTTCTTTATTTTAATATCTTTTATTTCATGAAAAACCATTTAAAAACTGTAAAGAAATCCACAACACCATTTCTTGCAATTGCCAAAATATCATTTGGAATTTCTTGGACCAGTTTAAAGTAATGGTCTTCAGGTTTGAGGTCTTTAGGGAATCTGAGCCTATTCTCTCTGTCAGTGGCAGGGTGAGAAGAGTAGGATCCATTAGAGGGATTATTGGTAGCAAAGGAATCTTTCAGTATGTCCTCAGAATAAGAAACTAACTTCTTCTTAGGAGGGGACTTCACCTTTTTTTTAGCTTTTGAAAGGGTTTTCACAGAGAAATCATTTTTTCTTGAAGGCTTATTCAAACGAATTTTCTTAGGCACCTTCTTAGATGATAGAGAATATTCCTCTTCTAATTGAATATCCCATTCATCATTACCCTCAGACAAACAAGTATCAGTATCGTACCCTTCTGAGGTCAGAGCCGAAATGGGATTAGATGGAGCCAACATGTTTACAGAGTGCTCATGAATTCACTGAATGAGACTAGCATGCAGACCAAGGTAGTTCATAGGGCTATTATGGTATTCTTGAAGACAATGTTTCTGAGAGTACAACAAGTAGTAGGGAAAGGAAATCCTAACCTTGTGCCAGAAGTGATTGAGAAGAACAAAATGGTAGCCGTAGACTGTGGTAAATATGTCGTCCACAGTGATGTATTCCATAATCACTCTAAACGCCTACCTCCAAAGCTTCTTGATGCTACCAACATCAAAATAGCTATTCAAAAATTTGACAAGAACCTCCCTTTCCTCATCGGTTTTCAAAAATTTGATAACCGCTTCATCTGAAAACTTTCTATCACAAAGGAACTCCACCCCCTTTGTAGAAAGCCCAATAATTTTCCCAATAAGATTCTCATCTATCTTCACCTTTCTCCCAGATACAACAATTCCTTCATCCTTCAAATTTTTGGTAAAATACTTTATAGTTTCGAGGTTAGCACCATGGAGTTTCTCAAGGAAAGGACTCAGCCCCCCTATCAGTTTGCCTCAAAAATTCTAATTTTTTTTATGCTTCTCACAATTTTTTGTCTCAACCCTCTTCCTATTTCCCTACATTTTTACATAGACTTGCTTCTCTCAATACCAGAGCTAATAAGCTTAGTAGTAAGCCAACACCGAAACCAAGGCACCCACAAAATGTGTCAAGCTTCTCAACTCATTAAGATAATTAAGGCACCACCACTATATTCAATGATGAAACACTACCATTCTCTGCTCAGCTTAATCATTATCAAAAATGACAACTTTTCCATGTGTGACATTATAGTTGAATAAGGATTTGACATCAACTCCTAATTCATTCTAGGTACGCCATGTTCATCATCCTATAAGCTTGACCCCATCATTGGCAAAATAATCATCCATTGCATTAGCTTCCCTAAAAGGATGGGAAATTCTAACTTTTTCAAAGTTGGACAAGAGGGATTTAGCCTCATCAATCAAACTTTTTATGGTCCATGATGGGGGAGAATTTCCTAAAGGCATTCGATAATGTTCTCTTAATCCCCCACAATCGATATGTTTTTTATATTCATTTTATTAGCAAGATAAATAACTTGGAAAGCTCCTATGGCTTCAGCTATGTGATTGGACTGTGAGCCCAAGGAGAGTGCCACAGTTGAAACAAAATTGCCATAATTGTCTCTTAACACTCCCCCACTCCCAGCAAGCCCCAGGTTACCCTTAGCCGCCCCATAAATTGAATAATTAGTTCACCTCAAAGAAAAATAAATAAATAATAAAATAGCCACTTGCACAATAAATAATAAATAATAAACAATAAACTATTACTAAATGATAAATAAATTAAATAGTTAAACAAAATAAATAATAGATAATTAATCATAAACAATAAATTGTAAATTGTAAACAATAAATCATAAATTATAAATAATAAATAATAAGTTATAAACAATAATAATAAACCATAGTAAGAAATAATGAATAAAAAATTAAATAATCAACAATAAATAAATTTAATAAATCAAAATTACATTTAAAGTCACAATAACCCTTAATTAATCTTTAATTTAATTTACAATACATAAGCATAAAATACATCACACTCAAGAAAATTATAAAATAGTGCCAACATCTAAACAAGACTCACTACTAACAATAGGGTAATCAAATATTGCCCACATGACAAATTTGATGAGATTCATAAAAATTAGATAATTGTCCCTAAATTAGGACAATGGCTAGGGTTAGGTATATTTTGGGCCTTGCACTATCTCCTTTTACCACCATTGGTAATCATAAGACACACTTAAACTTGTGGAACTAGGTGGAGTTGATGTCTAGTACCTGCAAACCTGCACTCAAAACATGTATACAAACATACATATAAATCTCTAATCCTCAACTAGTGACAGGAAATCGTGAAGCCCTATGGAGCTCATGAATGAGTAATATGAAATCATTCCTATCACCCTAAACCCCATGCAAACCATACATATAATCTCACATGAAATGATATCATAAAAAACATAGATTAACATCATATAATGCATCATAATATATCATCAAATTAGAATCCATGTCATAAGTATCTCGATCTAACATGAATATCCATCTCAATGAAAGATAGCAATAATCATGTCCTGAAATACATAAGTAACATATCATAGTATAACAAAATGGATCTCAAGAATGTAATCATTCACATAGATCACTAAAATGAACCACACCCAAATAACTCAAACATGGTAGAAGTAGCATGTATCTGAAGAAAAACATGAAGGGGCAGTACACGTAGTACTTGTACCTCTCCTAGGGTATCTAATGTGAATGAAGAAAGATCTAATATTCCTATCAATGATCTCTCTAATGGAGAGCAAGCATTGGAGAGCAACATGGCCCCATCTTCTTCTCATACACATACCCTTGCACAAGGGGGGCAAGGTCAAAATATTGGTGTTTCTATCTCTCTAGATCCTCCTTATTCTCCTAGAGCCTATCTTAAGCATCAAAACATTTGTAGAGAAGATGATGGCACACATTTCATTCATGATCTCTCTCCCCATATAAGATTAAGCAAATATGAGGCCTTAGATGATAAGTTCTTCCTTCCCAATCTACCAAAGAAGATATGCATGATGAAAGAAAGGAAAATCCTAGTCTACAAGATACTCCTTCTTCATCTGCTAATACTTTCATTCTTTCCAAACATCCTTACACTACAAACTTCAAAGAAACTTATTATAATGTTCACTCACCTTATCAATTAAAAGACCCTTATAGGAGTGGCTTTAACATAATATCAAAAAAAGGTTTTAGAGGACAAGGACTTGGAAAATTTGAACAAGAAAATATGTTGTGACGTATTCACACATCACCCCATTGCAAATGGGGATGCCCACTTTTTTTTGGCATAGTTGTAAATATGATGTCATAGTTTAGTTTAGTTTAATTTATAATTAGTGTCTCTTAAAATAAAAAATAAAATAAATAAATAAAAAATAAAGAAAAAAATAAAATATAAAATAAATAAAAAAATACAAAAAAGTAAAACATTTAAAAAATACAAAAAAAAATTAAAATTTTAAAAAATCCAAATAAAATTCAAAAATTAAAAAAAATCAAAAATTCAAAACTAAAAACAAAAAACTTAAAATTTCAAAAAGCCAAAAATGAAATTGAAATTAATAAAATTTTGACTAAGGCATGGAAAATAAGTACTACTTTTAAGCATTGCACTCTTATGCATTGCTCCTCACTACTCCTAACAATGCAAATCACCCCAAAATGATTTTTATTATCCAATCAGCGAGAAGCAAATGTAAGTTTGACTTGGTGAACCATCGATGGTGTTATCTCGAGACATGGAAGTTTTCCATGATGCAATTTCAGGAGTGCATTCAGTAACAAATTTTAAAACTCAATGAAGATTTCAAGTATTAATGTGATGCAAGGTCCTTAATTAAATGGTTTCAAGTTCAATGTTATGTGGCAAATGAGTGGTCACAATATATTTAAGAGGAAATACTTATCTTTGTGGGAAGATTGCAAGGCAATTATGATTGGACGCTTAAAAGCAAGATTTGAGGCCTCTTGACAAAAAAAATAATAACGGTGGCACATTGACTAAATTCGAATCATTATCCAAATACGGGTCGCCGCACAAGAGAAGTCGATAGCAAAATATGAACAAAGCTTATTCAACCAATGCAAAGATGACATCGCATTAAATGAAAATTGTTAAACCAAAAGAACGTCTTCAATATGTGAAGATGAATCGATTTGATGAATGCAATCTATTAAATTCTATTGGGCCCAGCGATCCCATTTAATGATTTGAATTGCCAAGATTGAAGTTCTTGAGGTATTGATTGCAACACGTTGATATATGGCAATCGCATATCATGAGATAATTCTAATATGTGGAGGGTGAATTGAAATTAATATATTGGACAGCGGTTCATATTGAAGAGGAGGCGATCTAGACATTAAGTATAATCTCCAAACATTAACGAATCTCTTCATTCTACGACTCTTTTTTGACATCATCGATTTCAGCTTGATACATCAGCAATTAAATGGGGCGATTTCAATTACATGTGGCGATTTCATCAAAACCCTTCCAAATTGATATCGGTGACTTCACAAGAGACATTCAGCGACTTCATTTCACCCATTGCGATTTTGAATGCAACGATTTATGCCTTTAATTTTGACAGGGGCAGCGATATTGAGTATCATGAGTGTTTCACAAAACGTATTGCTTTATCTTCAGGAAAGAGGCTTCATTGAGGCCGGTAACTATTAAGTCACCCAAGCGGTAATTTTTATCTGTGAAGACGACTTTGAACACCAGCAAATTTTGATCAGCAATTCACAAGTGAACAGCGACTTCATTAAGAGGCACCCAATTGACGTGTTGAAACAAGCCTACCTAGTTGTTTTGGACGCCTTTGATCAGCGAGTTTGCAATTATTTTCATCATTAAATTAGATCAAAATACATATATCTGATTATTTTGAAAGATTGCAGATCTGAGAAGGTTTATTTAGGCATTTTGACGTACAAGGATCAGATCATATTGCATTTTGGATATATTCTAACTTGACCAATCATAAAGGTTTCCTTTATTTTATTTTGATCATCTTAGAGGCTTTGAAAGGATTATTATTGACTTAAGATGATTATGCTCGATCAGTGGTTAAGCACGTCACTTGAGAATGTAAAGTCTCATTAAGGTTTTTATGTGTAATTGATTAATATAATCAACTATCATTACGTTATACTAACTTAGCCAAATCTTGAAGGTGCATAAGCAAGACAAGGTTTGTATCAAATGCAAGCAATCAATGTAAGGAGGAACCGTCAGTGTCACGCACTCAAGATGAGAAGAAGTTTTACAATCTTGAATTTCCTTCGGAAATCCAAGAATTAGTGTCAGTATAGACAAATGAAAGCTCGCAAATACAGGTGATCAAGACCTGCAATCGTTGTAGAAGAGTTAATCAAAGTTAGAAGATCGACATGAGCAGAGTCATCATCATGTCAAGCACTCATACATGTTGATTATCAAGAGATATTCCCTTAGTCATTTACACACTTGCGATGAGTTACCAAAGGTTGAAGCTATGGTGGCGCCTAGTCATCATTAGATCCAATCACATTATTCAAGGCAAGGCATCCAAATTCAATGAACCTAGCTCATCCAGATAGCAACTACAAGGGTGCAAAGATCGATGTACCTACCATTGTCATTCATTGGTTGAATTTTCCAAGAAGGACACATTTCCCATTAAATGTAATTGTACCATTGGTCAAGCATTAAATGTTTTGTAATGTGTTCAATAAACCCTAATTAGGGTTTCTATCTTGTAATCTTGGCCATTGATATTAAATCAATCTGAGCCACTAAATATAATGGGAGCACTATAAAAATCCTCACTTCTTCATTTGTCAGGATAATAGTCAACATTTCAAGAATAGTTAATAGTCAATAGGCATTCGATAGATAGCATTTTAGAGTAGAGTAGAAAGAGAAGGCTAAGATTGTTGCCAAGACATTGTTGGAAAAGACATGTAAACCTCATTGAAGGTATGGTGAATTCTATGTGTTGATTCAACAATTTGCATTGTCTCTATACTTCTCAATTTGATTTCAAGTTAATTAGATGAATGGAAGAACTTTGTATGATTAATGGTGAAATTTTTATATCCATACTACTAACACCTTTTCGATGCTAACGTGCCTTGTGTAGTCAATGGGAGTCATTTAGCTTAAGCTTAACTTTAATTATTGTTTCTTTGTCAATATGCATCAACTTTATGGTGTCCATGCTTGTAGTGATGTTTTGAAAATGATAAAGCTATCCTTAGAGGATCACACTAGTCTTGTGGAGATGTACATTGCATGTTGAAGAAAGACTTTGTTATAGTTTCATCAAAGATCATTCACTATTCCTACATTCTTAGAGCTAGAATAGTCTCTCTAACCCTTATCCTTTTTTCCCTATTTTTAAAATCAAGTCAGTGAAGTCCCACATTCTAGAGATATCCAAAGTAATTCAAGCATTTAGGTATTCAATGTAAGTTGACTAGTAGGTACAACAAATCACATGAATATAACTGATTCTATCTAACCAGTCAAGACCTGACATAAGAGAACCTTGGAGTCATCTCAAATGGTCCTTATGCAAATCTTCATCTTTTGAGAGTCTTTTTATCAAGAGAGGATAGAGAACCATTCATATTTTATTATGTGTTTGATAGTGCATCAAAACACCATCAACAAATTCGAGTCCCCATTAACCCTCCTACATAAGATACCACAAAAGGCCTAGGAAATAATAATAAATCTCCTATAGATGAACTCCTTAGGATTCAAGACTTCAAATATGATCTTGCACGACAACAAGCCATTCGTTCTCTTAAAAGTTCTTCTTCGAAAGCTCCTTTTTGTTCATTTCATCAAACTCATGATCAGCATGTCGACGATTGTCTCAATTTTCAAAATTCAATAAACGAACTTATTGATAGTGGTAAAATTAAAATCATGGATGACAATGTTTATTCTTATAATAATAACTCTTGTCATCAATCTCGAAAGAATAAGCCTACACTCATTAATCATCAAGAAAGATTAATAACTAGAATATTTTGGAAATTGAAGTGTGACAAGCATGTTGTTTTTCTTTTTTTGAAGTGTAGCAATATACATAAACAAGGAAATGAATATTGTATTTTTCATCATGGTGGTTCTCATTCTCTTGGAAGTGTAAAGAATTTAAGGAATTTGTTCAAGAACAATATGATCATTCTTGTATATATCTTTCAATAGATCTTTCTCACTTTATTGGTGAAAAGGTACTACCTTAGAACTCCTTTCACGGTCATGTTGCTCCTCACCCTATGATACATGTAGTTAACTTAATTATGGACTCTTTTTCATTAGAGGTGGCACTTTTTCAACTTCAAACATCTTGGGATAGCATCATACTCCTATTTTATCTCTATCCAATCTCTAATTTTTTCACCATTTCCTTTTATGGATTGCATTATTCATAAATTCATGTTCTTTATGGCATGGAATTATCCTTCATGTAAGAACATTCTTTTTCCTTGGTCAAGACCTATTCCTTGCTTGAAATGGTACATTTTTTATGAATAATCTCTCCTTAGAGAGGTTTTGTGATCCCTTTTCTATCTCCCTCTTTCTCTTTGAAAGTATTATCTCTTCTTTTTCTGTTGCATTATTCATAACATGATTTTATTTGTTGCATAGGGGTATCCTTCATACAAGAACATGATTGTTCCTTGGTTAGGATCTATTCCTTGTTTGAAATGACACATCTCTTATGAATAATCTCTCTTTCAAAGATATGTAGTTCTTTTCCTTGTCCTCTTCCTTGGGGAGCAAGGATGGCTTTTTCACTCTCTCTCTTTCTATCTAATGTATCACTATGCTCTTTAGGGGTTGTATTTTTTATGTGTTGATATGATTTCTTGCAATGGTATGTCTCTTATGATAAATACCTCCTTAGGGGAATATGTGATCTCTCTCTCTCTCTCTCTCTCTCTCTCTCTCTCTCTCTCTCTCTCTCTCTCTCTCTCTCTCTCTCTCTCTCTCTCTCTCTCTCTCTCTCTCTCTCTCTCTCTCTCTCTCTCTCTCTCTCTCTCTCTCTCTCTCTTTGAAGATTATCATTTCTTCTGAGTTGCATTTTATAAATGCTAATGTATTTTCTTGTATTGGATATTTATTCATTTAGGTATTGTGTGCATTTGTTAATGCATAATATCTCCTTAGAGGATTGTGTAATTCTTCTCTTTGTCCTCCTACTTGGGGGTAAATAATTTTTTTCTCTTTCTCTCCTTTCTAAGGATCCAGCTTTCCTTTGTTGACAGGTGTTT
Source organism: Cryptomeria japonica (assembly GCF_030272615.1). Classification (NCBI taxonomy): domain Eukaryota; kingdom Viridiplantae; phylum Streptophyta; class Pinopsida; order Cupressales; family Cupressaceae; genus Cryptomeria; species Cryptomeria japonica. Next base: position 114,433,306 of record NC_081415.1, on the reverse strand, counting down.
ATTTCATAATTTGGTGTCATTCCTTGTGTGAAATTATTGTTTTCTCAAGAATTCTCTTATACAAGAGGTGTAAGTCCTTGTCTACAACCTCTTCTTCACCTGGGAATGTATATCTATCATAAAACTTACCCTTCACATTAGGTCAAAAGGTGTGTCATCCTTCATCAAGAGTCTCTTTCACCTAGCAATAGTAGGAAGGTATAAATTCTCCTTCCTTTCTTTAGGTAAAAGATGTTATGTTTATTCAAGATAGCTCCTCTTGGAGGTAGATTTCTTTTGATAAAATATCTCTTCTCCTCCAAGGATCTCCTTTACACATGTTGCACGATATCTCTTTTTCAACTATCTTATCCTTGATTGAAGAGTGTTCCCTCTCTTTCTTGGATTTATGATATTGTTTCCTAAAGGATATCTTATTTGTGTTGAAGGATGGTGTCCTTGTCGCTAAAATTCCTTAGGACATCAACATTAAACTATGTTGACATCTTAAGGGAGGGCACCCATATCGCTCCCTTTGTGTCATAGTGTACTATATTTTTACATATCATACTTGCATTTATTAAATGGGATTTTCATTCTTGAAACTAGAGTAAAAATATTAGAGTGATATGCTTTACACTTGAAACCAGATGCAACATTTGATATATGTCTTAGACAGGGTTACACATCACTAAAACCAGAGCAAAGACTCTTAAATGAGATTGGCTTTAAAACTAGGCATGTATCTATCATTCACACTTGGCATTCATATTTATATTACATGTCTTAAACAGGTTGAAGCACACTAAAAAATAGAGAAAAGAGTCTTACACAAGGTGCTATAAACTTGAAACCAGACATCACTTGCACACACACATGAGGATGGGTGGAACTAGCTAAAAACAACTAGACTATTCTTACTCTCCTCCCTAAATGGGTCACCTAGATAAAAACATATATGGGCGAGTTGATGACATCCTTTCCCACCATTGATCACCTAGATAAAAACATATAGGGATGAGTAGTCCATGCCCTCTCTCATCATTCTTCTCATGGATCACTTTCATGAACACCTCTAGATTGTATTCATGTTCTATCTTCTTCCTCTCATTGATGCATAGTTTTTCTATTGATAGTTCATGGATGATGCTTTCTTTTCCCTTTTATGTGATCTTTTTTGTTCACGAGATGTTATTTTTTTAAGAATGATATTAGTTTTTGAGATATTTTGATATTGATGTCTCTTTGGCTAGTTGACTTGAGGTCTTGTTTTGATTTTTAGCCTTGGTCTTTTGCATTTGTTTCTCCTTTCATCTTTGTTTACCTTTTTGTTTGTCTTTTTTTTTGTGTGCCCTTGCATATGTTTGAGTGAGTTAAGATCCTAATACTAGGGGCTTAGTTCCTTGAGATTAGCAACATGATATGCTTATTTTGATTTTTCTCCATATTCTTCATCTTTTTCATCTCTATTTCTTCTAGTTTACCATGAGTATTTGCATAAGCTCATAGTCCCGCTAAAGTTGGGGATAAATATAGCATCGTAAAATTGTACCCCTTGCAATTTTGATCGCATTTGGGGCCCTAACCTTAGTGGTCTCATCCTCATGCTTGATCAGGACCTATTTGTGCCTCTCCCATGCAACCGAGCTTCATTTTTCTATCTTGAACCTTGGATAGCCTTATGTTCTTGACCTAATTTGGGGTAGGACCAAGGTACCATGCCCTACTCCTCCCTAATTCGGACCCTTTTTGGCCCCTAGGCCCTATCTCAAGTTTGAGTGGGTAAAAAATCCCTCATGTCGGCACATGTTAAAAAATTAGAAATTTTGATGACATGCATGTATATAAGGAGGTCTCCTTCTCTCATTTTGATATAGGAGGATAGCATGACAACAAGCATAAGGAGCATATAGGCGATCAAGGTGGAAAAGACAAGGAAAATACATCAAGAATTCAAGAATTATTCATCAAAGATGCATATTCTTCATTGGAGAAACATTACATCATTCATTTGCAAGCATGTGTGTGCTAGGGTTTTGTCATCTTCATGCCATTTCATACAACATATGTGATTACAATAAAGAAGCAAAGCAACATTATCAATAATTGCAAATATAAGGTATAACTTTCCATTATTTACTTCAGTATTTGCAATATTTCATTTAGACTTGATTCCTCAACCAATGTTTGACTTAGGCAAACCCCTATTCCCAAAAAATCCCCCTTTCCTTCTCTGTGTAGGAAACAAGTGCACAATTATACTTCTAGAATTAAGTTTTAGACACAGAGATGGAAAAACTCTTTTTAAATTTTGAAGGACCAAGAGGGAGCATCCTGGTCCTTGCACTCGGTCCCTGCTATTATTAGCAGTTTTCACAGGGTAGTTCTGAATCGCTCATATTACTCAGATCTAGGTGCATGATGGAATCCCAAACCTATAACTCACTATATCCACCTATTTTGTCTTCAATTTCAACATTCTACTTGTTTTAACAATTCAATTTACAAACAAGGAAAACCCAAATCAATCCAATCCACTTAGTATTCAATTCTTATCTTATTTAGGGTTGGATCTAGTGGATTCCCCTCCCTCTTTTGAATGTAAAGGTTTTCCAAGTGAAATTGATTTGGTTATTTCTACCTTCTATGTTACAAATTGCCAAATCAAATTTTCCCCTCTACAGGTACTATCCTCAAGAGAGAGATAGATGTTAGGATTCTATTTTGTTGTTGTGAAATATTGAGATATAAAAGTGTGTGTGAGTGAACTCAGTTAATAATGGTCAAATGACTAAATCTAATAGTTTGTAGTAGATGAAAAATGAAAAATAGAAATAGGATGGCATATCCTAGATGGAGATACAAAGAGGAACTTGGCATTGAAATTTGAAGTTGACTATGATGGATAGAAGCACTAAGTGCTCTAGTCTAGAGGTGATGAAGGTTGTGATACATAATTTTAGATGATGATGTTGTTGTTCTTTCCATCAAGATTCAAACCCCTTTTTTCCCTAAAAGAAAAGATCATAAGCTTTAACAATTTTTATTATAAAATTATAATCACAATATTTAGTGTTTAAAAACAACTTAAATATATTATATCAATATAATGTTCATAAATAAATGAATTCAAACCAGCCTCGAATCTATTATATACAAAATATATGTTTATGAAATCTTATAACTTTTTAAAAACAAGTGAAACTGAAGTGAAAAAATGGAAAGAATTAAAACAAGGATATTATAATACTAGAATTTATTTCTAATAAAAAATTAAAAATTATTTTGACAAAAAACTTAACAATATAAAAAGAACACCAATTTATTTTTTTAATAAATATTCTAAAAGACTTGAGCTATTAAAAGTTTGGAAAATGTTAAAACTGTAATGAAATAAAAATATAAATAATAAATAAAATAATTTCACAATTTAATAGTAAGAATATATGATATTGCATCCTCACAATTTTCACTCAAATTATATGATATTAAACAAAATTAAACTTTTCTTTTGATTTATTATTAAATTTAATAAACATAAACAATTGTATATAGCATCACTTAAAAGTCTCTTATCATTCCAAATAATATCAAAATGTAAATGAATAAAATATTAAAATACAGATAACATAAAAGATAATTGAGAGATAAAACAGTGGCTTTTACTTTTTTTATGGAATTGGTAGATGAAAGAGATTTTGGTATTTCTAAGGATTGGTCCTATGTTGAAGAGGGAATCATAAGGCTCCTAGTTTGTTCGAGGGTTAGCTGTTGTCGAGGAGGTGGGACTTTGTAATCCAGGTGTTGTCGACCGGTTGGACGCATACCTGATACTCGTGTCGAGGTAAAGACCAGATATATATAGAGCCGGGGCCAATGCTTTAAGTGGGACCGGGAAGAGCTACACAAAACATGCGTGAGGAACAGCTCCACATATGCTTGAAAACTCATTTTTTCCAATAACTCCAATACCTTACTATTACCCCTAATAACTTTATCCTCATCACGCCTTAGAGAAGGAATTTATGACTACTTTATAATAATTTTACCATCTAATGCAACAAATTCTTCATATTTTTCCTTACTCAGTTGAGAAGTACTGTATTTTTAGTTGTACTTTTGAATAACAGTAATATTTGCGCATATCTCTGCGCCTGGCAATGCAGACTTACGGTTGTGCTTCACCATCAACAGAGCCCAACAATGTTAAAGGTTCTTCAATGGAACCTGGGATAAATATTGATATCAATGCAGTGGAAGCTGTTTGGTTCCATTCATGAACAGTGTTAAAGGTATGTGTACCTTTAACACAAAAATTCACGTGGACAAATTCATGTGTTTAAATAGGCATTCATTCAAGTAGTTCATCACGTATGTGTGAATGGCATGAGAATTAGGCAGCATTACAAATGTAATAACCAATAACGAATATCATGTTAAAAAGCACTATCCAATTATATTATAATATATTTCTATCTTATGAGTAGTTGTCTTTTTGATAAATGCTTTTGTATCTCTGATTTTGTAATTAATTTTTATTAATTATATTTTTTCAATATTAAATAACAAATATTTATCTTATATAAAATGATAGAGGAAATTAAAAAAAAAATAAATATTAAAAACTCAATTAATTAGCATTTATTGGTATTTTATCTAGTTAAAACTTTTGTATATTAGTGGAATGTTGACATAACTCAAAACAATAGATTAATATATTGTACAATACTAATATTTCAATGTTGATATAAATGATTGCTAGTAACAAGTGATAGAACTGCTCATCACACCATCATACAAACACTGAAAGCCACAAATTATATAATTATATATTTTTTCATTAAACTTTTTGTTTAAGAGGATAAACCTTGATTTCTATTTCACTTAAGCATTATTGGTTTTTATTTGGTTTCAAATTTTTAATGACTAGTCAAGCTTTGTACTTGTACCATTGGTCTAGGTTGTTAATTTACACTATTTCAAGATAATTCAAGTTCATTTTTCATTGATTACTTGCTAAAAAAATCCCATTTCAAAAATTGTATTCCAAACAAATTATCCCAACATGATCTTCTTGACCTATTTACAAAATTTATATTCTAGGTCATGATCATTAAAAATTAAAATTTGTGAAATGATTTAAAATTTAAGTTAACATATCATCTTAAATAAAGACTAAGAATAATCTTCTTAAGAAATTTAATTAAACTGATCTTCTTGAGATACTAACATTTTATATATTCTAGAACACGATTAATCATGAAATGGATCATAAATTACAACTCAAATTTTGAAAAAAGATTCAAAAGGATTGTTAATAGGAGAATAAGAGTTATGTAGAATTTCAAATAGATTCATAAAATGTGAATTTAGTACATAAAAATATATTTTATGAACAGACGATCTTTATATGAATTGAAATTATCATTCCTAAACTCAACAATTGTCTCAAACTTAGAATTATAGTCCATACAAAATTTAAATCTTTTTCATAATCATGCTCGTCTATTTTCTATGTCACTATCATTAGAAAGTAGACATGATTATCCTCTTATGGATATATTATTAAATAAACTAAAATATGTCTTCCTTATAAATCTTATTTATATCATGAGAGACTACCAATCTAAAATGAGGGATCAGTGCTCTAGAAAGAGGCCACTGTCACCTCAAAGTGACAAATTCTAGTTCCAATCAGTTTAGGGTTTATTGGCCGTATGATAATAGTTATTAAGGAAATAAGAGTGTTGGTGTTGAGGTAGATATAGCATGGAATATTTTTTTAATCTTTATATCTACATATATATATAGTAGTGTATGAAAACTCTGATTCCAATCCCAATTATTATATAGTTGATCTAATTGGCCTTTTTTCTTAGAAACTATGTTTGGGTCCTATCATGAGCAGCTCTAGAAAACACACGTGCGACACCAGAATGGGGAACTCCCTTCAATAGAGCGTGTTTTATGCAATAATAGGCACCAGAAATATTCATCCAGGGAATAATCATTTATTTCGGGGGATGCTGAAAATTCATGTTTTCGTTTTAGAGAATCAATTTATCATTATTAGTTTATATATATTTAATAATATATATAAAATAAATTCAAAGATATTTTTCTTTAAGACGTATTTTTAAGCACTTCAAAAAGATATCTCTTCATTTATTTTTATAATGTATGTTTAAATCTTCTTTTAAACAACTCAAAATATTAATAAAAATTTCTAACTTTATTTATTGATGTAAAACCATAAATTTGTAAATATTCAATTCAATCAATTAAGTTAAAACATAAGATCTATAAATAAAAACATTAAATTTACTAACTATCCACTCAATCTATGAATAAAAATCATAAAACAAGAAAGTGTGTGAGAACCGCTAGAGAAAGGGAAAAACAAACATTATGCTGGGCGGGTGATAACAAACAGTAACAACAGAAAATAAAAGGTATGGTGCACGCTAGGGCCAAAGGTAGAGAAAAAATCACAAGTTAGGGTGTAAGCTGAATCCAACAGCTACTTAAGCAGAGTAAGACAATAGAAGTTTGTACCAGCTGAAGTAGATTGGGCACGAAGGTAGTGTCCATGCTGAGAATAAAAAAATTATAAAGTAAGTGGCCTAAATCGGTAAGCAGTGGTTGCACTGTTGTGTGCAGTGCGTAGAAGAGGAATATAATTTCAAGAACAGAACAAAATAGGGTAAAGATTTTGGGCACAAAATTGGCCTTTAAATCTCATTGGAACTTGATGAAGAATTGCAGAGATGCTGTAAATAGCTCTTGACAGTCATAAATAAATTTGTGTTTCGAATATTTTGGAATTGTATTTATTCGTTTGTATTGTACTGTTCTTGAAACTTGCCTGTAATTTACTAGTTTCTGTAACTTACTAGTTTATTTACCAGTTAGTTGAACTGCATTACCAACTACCAAGGATATTTGATATGCATTGCTGAAAGAAGCGACTCAAAACGAAAGATATAATATAAGATCATCTTGCATCTTGCTTTGACTAATAAAACAAAATTACCAAATATAAGATTATGCATTCATTTTTGTGCAGGTCTGCCATGGTCTTAAGGGATGACATGTACATTTAATCGATTTGTGTTTATATATATATATGGAAGGCTGGTAGATAAATAAAGAAATTAGAAATATTCTTGCATAATAATTAGAATTTATTTATTTGGTAATAAGTTTGAATAAAAAGATTGAGATAGTGAAGTGTCTGTGAGTGATCTTGGTTTGTTGTTGTGAAAGATTGAGATAGTGAAGTGTGTGCGAGTAAACTCATTGAATAATGGTAAAATGATTAAATCTGTAGTAGATACAAAATAAAAAATAGAAATAGGATGGCATATCTAAGATGGATATACAAAGAGGAATCTAGAACTGAAATTTGAAGTTCACTGTGATAGATAGAACCACTAAGTGATCTAGTCTAAATGTAATGGAGGCTGTTAGGGATGATTGGAAATGCTATTGGTGTTGTTCTTTCCAAAGATTCAAACCCCTTTATAAAAAATTAAAAAATGATCATAAGATTTGACAATTTTTTATTACAAAATTATAATCCAAATATTTAGTGTTTAAAAACAGCTTAACAATATTAAAATAATATGATGTTCAAACTCAAACAAAACCCTAATATATTACATACAAAAGATATGTTTATAGAACAAGTGGTATTGATGTGGAAAAAGAGAAAGAATTAAAAAAGCATCTTATAATATTACAATTTATTTCTAATAGACAACAAAGATTTTACTTTGAAAAAAACTTAATACTACAAAAGTACACCAATTTATTTGTTAAAATGAATATTCTAAAAAAAAACTAGAACTATTAAAAGTTAAGAAAATGTTAAAACTAGAATCAATTTTTTTTTTTAATAAGATAATTTTAAATTTTTCTAAGAAGAATGTATGAAATTGCATCCTTACAATTTTCATTCAAATTACATGATATTAAACAAAAAATAAATTGAACTTTTAATTAGAAGTAAATGATTTTGGTATTCGGAAGGATTGGTTCTATGTAGAAGACGGAATCATGGTGTCCAAAGGTAAGACTTTCTCATCGAGGTGTTCTCCACCGTTCGAACCCACACCGGATAATCCCTTTAGGTAAAGGCCTGAGATATATGTGGGACGGGAAAGAGCTTCACTAAACATACGTACTAAACAGCTCGATATGCTTCAAAACTTTTTTTTCCCAATACCTCCAATACCTCATTATTAACACTAATAACTTTATCCGTGTCACGCCTTATGCGAGGAATTCATCACTACTTTATAATAATTTTACCATATAAAACAACAAATTCTTCACATTTCCTCTTTAAGGGAATTGAGACGCACTGTATTTTTAGTTGTACTTTGGAAAAACAGTAGTATTTGCACATATCTCTGGGCCAGGGAGTGCAGACACGGGGTTGTGCTCCATGAACAAAGCCCAAGAATTAATAAAGCCTCCGGTCATGCCTAGTTCTCCAATTGAACCTGGGATAAATAGTTGATTGCAATGCACTACAAAACTGTTTGTTTCCATTCATGAAAAGTATTAAAGGCATGTTGAAGTACGAAAATTCCATGCAATATGACACGAATAAATTATGGTGATTGAAACGATGGCAAAAGACCAGTTTTGAGCATTCGGTGCAGAGAAACATCCCTTACCTTTGTACTGCTCGCATAGACAAATTCGTGTGTTGAAATAGGCGTTCATTAAAGTAGTTCATCACGTATGTGTGAATGGCATGAGAATTAGGCAGGATTATAAATGCAATATAACCAATGATGAATATCATGTTAAAAAGCATTATCCAATTATATATTATAATAAATATGTGCATTATAAATAAATATCATGTCTTTTAGATAAATACATGTATATTTGTAATTAATTATTATTATTTTTATTTTTGTTTTCATATTAAACAACAAAAATATTTATCTTTTATTAAATTAAAGAGAAAATTAAAAAAATAAAAATTTAAAACTCATGAATAGTACTTATTGATATTTTCTTTAGTCAAAATTTTCATATATTATTGGATTAATATTGCCACAATCCAAGACAATAAAATAACATTTTGTACAATATTAATATTTCTATTTTAATATGAATGATTGTTGCTAGCAAGTGATAATGCATCAATGGAATTAAAATCAACATTTAAATATATATTTATAACTACTCACCACATCATCGGGCAAACACACAAAAACCACAAATTACATATTTTTTTCATCTTAAGTTTTGTTCACAAGTTTTTATTTGTTTTCAAAGTTTTATTGTTTACAAAAGCTTTGTATGGTATTATTGATCTAGGTTGTTAATTTACACTCTTTCCTAGATAATTCAAGCTCATTTTTCATTTATTATTAACCAAAGAAATCTCATTTCAAAAATTGTATTCCAAACAACTTATCCCAAGATGATCTTCTTCGACTATTGACATAATTTATATTCTAGGCTATGATCATAAAGAAATAAAATTTGTGTAGTGGGCTAAATTTTTAATTAAGATATAATCTTAAATAAAGACCAAGAGTAATCTTCTTAATGTATTTGTATGATTTACCTTCTAGGAAATGGATACATTGATGGAAAAATATCTTATACAAGTATGATGGCTTAGAATAATGGTTAATGACGTAGAGTTTTATGATGTTTATTTTCTTAGTGTCATGTTAAGTGATGGCGTTGAGATACCCTAGGGAATGTTAATCTATGTGATGATGATATTTCCACTAGTGTACTTGTGTTATTATGATTATGTATAGAAAATATTATGTGCATGCTTAGATGGTGTATGCAATATTTGAGATCATGCCTAGATTATTTTTTATGTTTATTCAAGTTATATCTTCAAATAGGATACTTAAAATAATAAAAAATAAATAAAAAATATTATCTCTATTTGTTTGTTAGTTGGTTAGATTTCTCCACGATATTTTGGGAGGCTTTACAAAAATTAATATAGATGTGTTTCATATTGCAATAAATCTATGTGTCAATTGTTAGAGCAAGATTTTGTCTACTACTATTTGTGCGTGGAACTCTTCTTTTATTTATTTGAAGAAAAAATACAAGGATATTTTTCCTTACAATGTTTGAAAAGTATTTCTATTTTCTTTCTAGAGTTGTAGTTTATAATCGGTATTGTTCTTCACTTAAGGAGTTATCTTTTTCCATTGTTATCAAAGGGTGGAAAATATTGATAGGGGGAGAAACAAAGGAATGAGTTTGTTGCAAAAGTTTTGGTTTTCCATTAATGAAAAAGAAGGATATTGTTGCACATATGGATGCCATTTTTGTCATTGATGTGAAACCTTTGTTGTTGGTAATCCAGATATATGTATATATGTTCACCTACTATATGGTGTATCAGGTTATTGGAAAATATATCTATTTTTATGTTTCTGTGACACAAAACTATTTGTGGATTCATGTTATATTGATGAAATAAAGTATGGTTATGATTTAATAAGAGTTTTTTGTTCCTTATCTAGTCTCAAAGAAATTTAATTCTCTTTTGTATCTACTCTAGTGAAACTTATTGTGGTTTGGAAAAATATTTGTACCAAATTTATCTTTGATTATAATGTTGTCCATTTGGATTTCTTTGATTATAATTTGTAATGAATATGTTGTTGATCAAGATGTTATGGTTCCTTTGGGATGAACCATTTCTTTTTTGGGTATGAAATAAGATAATATGTGTATATTAGATCAACTGTTATGCCAGTTTTTGCATATTGGTTGGATCGATTGTGCATATAGAATTTTGGAATTATTATTTGAAACATGGGTTGACTTGGTATGAACCCTCACATATTTTTTATACCTTTTGGATAATGTATATTTGGGTAGATGCTATGTATATGTTTCATACTTTTTTGACCGACCTAGTGAAGGTTATATGTATCCAATTGATATATTGAATGAATTCATTGTGTTAGTTAAGGATGTAAGTACAGAAATATGGGTTGATATTACCTAAGACAAGTATGGGTGTGAGATGATGTGAAAGTAATCAAAAATCGTGTGAAGATTCTGAAATGTATTGAGCAAACAGATGAGTATACACTATGAACTATTATTTGCATATATTAAAAGATGATATTTTGTATACAGTTTGATCTACTCTTTATATTATATTGGGAGAGAAGTTTTGTATTGTTCTCTAAAGAAGTGGTCTTCAATTGAGAAAGTTCTCTTTTGTATCCTCTCCAAGGTTTTGCACCTCAATCTGGAAGTCTAGAGTAGTAAACTCTTTCTGGTCAGAAGACTTGTTTATTGTAAAATAGTTATTATATATTGTGAGATAAATCTCACCATGGTTTTTTATAGTTTGGGTTAACCACATAAATATATTGGTCTTACTGTGAGAGTATTAGGATGTTTTTTTGTTTACTTTAATGCACATGTATTAGGATAATTGTTGTTGGTCAAATAACTTAATATGTTCAAGTTTTTGTGAATGTTGATTCAACCCCCATCTTATCTTTTAGTAGTGTTCAACAACTGTTGCGTGACCTTATCTCTAAATGTCTTAGTAGACAATTTAGCTACAAGTATATAATCATTTGAAAAGTCACTACAAAATGTTTGGAATCTTTTCACATGAGTCATGGGATCACATTTTTCATTATATATCTCCAAGTGAGGGATTTCCATGTATTTAGAGACAATGGTACAAATGCTCTATTTGGAAAGTAGGCTAGCAATATCCCAAGTGGGAATGTTGAATTTGGATTGTGTCATGGAAGAAAGTTGTTGTTGCAATGATGAAGCACTTTGGTGTAGGTTACTAATTGTTGCTTTAGTTGATAGGTTGGTATTGAACATATTTGATAATTAAGGATATGGAATATTATGGGAAATAGATGAGTATTTGAATATGAAAGTGTAACATTTTAGTAAGTAGGTATAGGAGATGGTTGGAAAATAAATGGAACACTCACAAAAGGATGTATGGTAGGAATTCCTCCAATAATAACACGTGTAGAATACACATCTCAGACGGGTAGTAGAATTGGCTTAGACCATGGCTCTGCTCCCATTGGTCTCGGGTTCAACTCTAAGGCTTGGAATAACTTGATGCGCCCACCATATGGGTGGCTTGGTACATACCCAAGGATAAGTCTCACCTCAGGCTCTACCCCTCCTAAATTAAACTTGGTAGCAAGTAAACCAAAGGTAAGGTAGGTTGCGTATTGGGCATGCGTGGCAGGGATACCCTAAGTCACCAAAAAAAAATGCATGTAGGATTTGATAGTTTTTATAGATGTGGCCATGATAGGTGAAGTATAAGTAGGCACATTAAGAAATTATGTTGGGGTAGGAATGGAATTTTCAACATTATCATGAGGATAAGGAAATTGAAGGGTTTTGGCAAAAAAATTATTGACATGATATTATCAATCACAATATGAGATATTTCATGCAACAAATCCACACCATCTCCATCAGTTTGAACCATCTTTGTCAACCCTCAATTAAATGGATTTCCTCACTATTTGAGTGTTCTTGACCCATCCAATGTTCATTGTTTTCAAATCATTAACAAGATTTCCTACTTGGTTAGGAGACACTTATATTAAGGAGTCATCTTCATTATGAGAAGTATTTAAATAATGATTGTAAATAATGTTAGCTATTTTATGTGTATGGATTGAGGCCTTACCTAAATCCACATAGAAAATGTTAGTTAACTGACAAATTAATTCCAGAAGATGAACTGGTAGACTATACTGTAACTAACTTGCAAATTGAATTTCAAGTCAAAAAAGAGGGAGTAGGTTGCATAGCTCGCCTTTCTCCAAGGAATAAGGCACCCATCTCAGCTCACTCTCAATAATTTTAGCTTGAATAAATTGAAGTGTAAATCTCCACCTATTTATAGAAAGTGGTTTTGCTAAGTCAAATCCTGATTTAGAAATTAACCTTGAAATTGAATTGAATTAAAAGTGTTTTGTTAGGGAGAAAAGGATAGAACTAAAAATAGAATGATTATACCTTTATAAACCTTATTTATGTCAAAGTTTTCAAAACAATGTTTCATGTTGACTTGATTGTAAATGAATTTAGCATTAGATGATCATGCATGCCATAAAAAATACAATAATCTATAGATTACTCCTAACCTTCAATGCCTTGATGCCTTACATCATTCTTCATAGTACTTGAGATATCAAATTGGTATCATATTGTCATATCTCTTAAAATAAGGGATGACAACTTGGTTATATACATATCATTTTGGGGTGAAAAAATGATTGTAGGCCAAACTAGGTAAATAATTCCTTCTTAATCAAGTTGACTATTGTAAAGTGGAAAATTGTGATCAAACCCTAGTTGTTCTCCCCTCTTCCAACTCCGACGAGAGAGAAGGGAGGTTTGCTAGGATTTGATGGTTTTCACTTAGGGGAGAGACTTTAAATTCAAAAGAGGGGTTGAAACTCATAAGATCCAATCCCACACAATGTAAGATTGGATGCTAAATGAATTTCAAGGGTTAGGAAAGCAAGGCTACCCTCTTTTGTAAAGAATGTTGTTAAGGAAATTAAGCTAAGAATACATAGAAAGTCATAAAGATTCGCTTATAAATTGAGTTCGGGTTATAGGATGAAGCTGTGGACCTGGAATTAGCAGTAAAATGTTGATACGGGGCTGTCCTGCAAATTTGAGCAAAAGTTGTTGGGACGATGGCACCCGGCGCCACGATCCTCCGAAAAATCCGCGAAACGAAGGGGGATCTGTTCGTCTCTGCACAAGGATTCCAGATCTTCAATTTCAGCCGCGTACCTGCAACCTACACACAGAAAAGCGAAGACGATTGGGGGGTTAGGGATTGGGGGTTTGCCTTTAGGTCAAACCCCGGTTTTGGAATTAACCAAGAAATGAGCAAGAGCTGTAAATGTAAATGACTGTAAAACAAGTACTAATACCTTGTTCTAAGGATGTTTGTATCCTTATGTGCGAAGGTATAGATGTTGTATGTTGTATGTTGTAGCATGTAGTATGTGATCTCCTCTTCAATGGTTGAATCCTTGACTTGAATGCAACACTTAGCCTTGAATGGAGACTTGAAATGATCAATTGCTTGAATGCTTGAGTATAATTTCCATGCTTTGTGCACATATCCTTCTCATACCAAATGAGAGAGAAAAATGTAGTTTATATACTTGTCATTTAGGGCTGATAGACTGATTTTCCCGACCTTAGGCCGACCAGGAAATGTAATTTCCAAATTGCAAACAAAAAAGACCCGAGCCCCTTAGGAGACCGGGCCCAAAATAGGACCCAGGGACCAGGGCGCTGGGCGCCATGGTCCTGGGGACTAGGGCGCTAGGCGCCCTGGTCCTGAAGGACCAGGGCACTGGGCGCTCTGGTCCCACCTCCCGGGACAGCAAAGTGCAAGGAGGTTCAGGCCAGGGTGCTTGAAAAATGCAGTTTTCAGTGTCATGAGCAAGTTTTGGGGTCTCCATTCAGGTTGCGTGTTGCGTCGCCATCGTGAAGACCGAAATGCAGTTGAAATTGCAAGTGTCGCAATTTTAGGACGCTACATTTAGCCCCCACTTTAGCGGCAGTATGTATGCTCATACTTCCGGTAAAGTACAAGGAAACAACATTGAAAGACTTTCACCACGTCAAGGAGGCAAGATACACCAAGCCCCCAGTGGACTAAGGATCTTACAACTTCGATTGACAAAGTAAAAGGGAAGATCATGAGGGAGAACCATGACTGTCAGTAGTAAGATTCCCTCACTATGAGTCATGCAAGAAAGATATCAAAAATTTTCAAGGCAAGGTTAAATTTACCAAGAAATTTTCAAGTATCTTGAAAAGATATGAACGGGATGTATGCCCCCCTACGTTAAAGCGATCGCACACGCCTCACCGGGGGTGATTGTTTTAACGTAGTGATACACATAAGAAATGAGAAAGGAGCACGTTATCGCAAGGATTTAGCCCCCAAGTGTGAGATAAACCCAAGGATAATAGACACAAAACATAAAGCACGAGGTGACTTCACTTTCCTCGGGGTCAGTATGCTGTATGATAATTCATGTATATATATCATATGTATGTATGCATAATTGTTCTTCATTCCCCAATCAAGGAAGGTCACCTAGAAGAAGTGAACACATGTGTCTTTTGAGTCAACATGAGAGAGACTGAGAGATCTCAATGCTTTGCATCATCCTCAAGTAGACAACACCAAGGACAACAAATAGAAGAATGAGAATAACATATAGAAGAAGTAACAAAAGAGAGGGGGAGAGAATCTGCTATGCTAATGTAACTAGTCTAGCACATCATCTACCCCCCGATCTTGCTGATCAATGTTTCGGGAAGGCAGGGAACACGCTAGAGGAGGAACATCCAACAGAGCAGATGGAGCTATCACAAGATCCAAACAAGGGCTATGTTCATGTTCCGAGCCACATTGTTCTTGTCTAGGAGCTAGGATAAGTGCTTTAGAAAATTCATTAGATAAATGGTTATCAACATCAACAAGTTCATATTCACTATCAGAAGCAAGAGCAGTAACATTTTCATCTATATCGTCATCAAGATTTATAAAAATAGGATCTTTAACTCGCATAGGATCAAGACCATCATGCATCTTATGTTTAGGAGATTTAGGCTCAATGTCCGGCTGAGGAGAAAATGGAATAATGCTTGTTGAAGGTGTTTTTGGAGATTGCAAAGTTTGAGAAGCAGCTACCTGAGCTCTAAGACGACGCTTTCGTCGGCGTTCACGTGCAGAACGATTTCGTCTAGTCTTAGTAGGAAGTGGAGAAGATTGAGGAGGAGGAATGTTCTCATCCTTAGCACTTGGGTGTTTAGGTTGTGGTCTCTTAGGCTGGATAATAGGAGAAGAAGAAGGTCTCTTCTCTCTATAAAAAGAAGGAGGAGGGACTGCTCCATATAAGGGAAGAATATTTGGTTTAGGGAGAAGACCAAGTCCATCATGACGAGGAGGTATAGGTCTACTCTTAGGAAGTTTATTAGGCATAGACATAGTCACATCCATAGGGATGGGTTGGGAATCTTCTTGAGGAAAGACATTAGTTTTATCTTTCAAAGGAAGAACTTCCTTCTCAAGAATGATAGGAATGTCAAGTTTAGGTGTTCTAGGTTCACTTAGAGATAAGATCATATCTGTTTTCCACTTTTGATAAGATTTGAAAAGATGATCACTTCACGGAGGAAGAGATTGGAATTGTTTAGGCCAAAAGTAATCTATAGGAACACTAGAAGTTCTTTCAGCTGGTTTAAAGAGACTATGATTGACAGTAACAACTTCACCATTATGGGGAAATTTCAAACACTTGTGAATAGGAGAAGCAATAGCTTTCATGGAAGATAGCCAAGGATAGCCAAGCTTCACACGAAATTGTTCGGAAGATGGAATAATAGCAAAGTTCACATCAAGGGATTTGTTATGGACTTCAATAGGCAATGTAATAGAACCAATTGCGGGAGAAGAAAATGCATCAAATAATTTCACAATCACATCTGTTTTGTCATAGATCACTTGATTCAATTGCAAAGTAAAAAGAAATTCTTCAGTAATAACATTAACCATGCATGAAGGATCAATAAGAACTCCACGGCAAGGTGTATTCTTGACTTTTGCAACTATGTATAAAGGACCATCAGGTGCCCTAATGGTTTCACTGGAATCAAATGTGATGGAAGGTTCTTCAGGGATTTCTTGCTGCTCTACAAAGTTAATCACATTCAGGGTCATAGACACAAGACCATCAGATGAAAGAGAGGAATCATTAGCCTCAATTGCATTAGAGGTATGAGAAGGCAATGGATCAGTGAAAATCTGAAGATTTTGGTTAGGAGGAGCTACAGATGTGTTGCCTTTATCATTCACTCCAGAAACAAAAATAGTATTATTATCAATCAAATCCTGAATTTTACCCTTTAAAGAAAAACATTTTTCAGTATCATGACCAGGCTGACAATGAAATTGACAAAAGGCTTTGTTATCAAAATAAGGTGAAGTAATCTTTGTAGGATCAATTTGTCTTATAGGAGGAAGAGTAAGCACATTTTGTTCGAATAAATTATTCATAATACTATGCAATGATTCATTCAAAGGAGTATACTTTCTTTCTTTCTTGAAAAATTTAGAAATAGGAGGCACACCTGATGCTGCATTCACATTGTTGTTGATGATGTTTTCATTGAATTTGATGGAATCTCTGTTCGGTTTAAACTTCCCAAATGGTTGTTGACTACTATCACCCTTATCACTCGGAGCCATAGGATGTGATTGTTCCATTTGACTCACAGTCAGTTGATAAATGTGAAGAGTTGCACACAACTGTTGGAAAGAAGTAAACTCAGAAAATAGAAGTTTGTCTCAAATATCTTTTTGTAAATTAGAAATAAAGATTCTTTGAATATCATTGTCAAGCACTGGAAAAGAAATTTGAGCATACAAATGCTTATATCTACCAATGAAATCAGTCACTTTTTCTTTAACACCTTGTTTACAATGCATTAAATCAATGAAAGTAACTTTAGGACTTATATTGTTTTGAAATTGTTGAATGAAAGCATTTGCAAGTTGTTCGAAAGAAGTAATAGAATAAGAAGGCAACGAGCAATACCATTGTAGGGCTTTGTCTCTTAATGTTCTAGTAAACAGTTTTGCAAGCAACCTTTGGTCATAAGCAAAATCAGTACAAATTGTTTGAAAAGTCTTAACATGTGTTAGAGGATCTCCTTTACCATTATAAAGCTCCAAATGCAGGATTTCAACATGTTTAGGAGGGATAGCTCGAACAATGTCAAGAGAAAGTGGGCTTGCAACGTCAAATGTGGGCACACTGAACTTAGATTGATTCATAGAGGCAATTTGTTGCTGTAAAGAAGAGACAGTTTGTGCTAGATTGTTAATGGTCGCTTCAGTCGAAGAATTCATATTGGATGTGTTAGATTGAGATGGAGGTGTTACGTTATTGAAAGAAGGTAAAGAGTAAGGTGGTGGGACTCTATGATAATTAGTCATAGGAGATGATTGGACAAGAGGAACACTAGAAGGAGGAATGGAATGGTTAAATGAATTGCCCCCTTGCGTCATGTTCATTTGTGAAGATGTAATAGGAACACTCATTGGAGGAATGAATGAAGAAGTTGGATTGGATGAAGGAAGAGGGTTAATTGAAGAAGAAGGGTTGCCCCCATGACTGGTGATCATAGGAGGAATGTCTTGTGTTGAAGTAGCCATTATGTTTGATGTAAAAGTAGGTATACTAGCAATAGGAGTCGTCAAAGGAATAGAATGATTGTCTTGGGTAGGAGGTTGTGTATAACCTAAGGTTTCGGCACAACTCTTCATAGGCATCACATTTGAATCCACAATGTGTGCAATACCACGCAAAATATCAATTCCATTCTTATCACTTTGAAGCATACGTTTTAGACCCTCAATTAAAGGAAGAGCTTGACTATTAGGGTATTCTTGAGACATCCATTGTCGAAAATCGTCAAATTGGTTATCCAATTTCGAAAGTTGTTCTACAGAAACCTCATGGAGAGCTTCTTCATCATTAGGAGGATTAGAGGAATTACCCATGTCCTCATTAAAAAGGCTATTCAAATTAGGTTCCATCTCCTCAGTAGTTAAACCTCGGAAAGACTTAATTCTACGGCTTCGTCTAACGGGAATAGTGTAACTAGAAAGAGAGAGAAGATTTTGAATTTAGAGGTAGCAATTTTCAGTAAAATCAGCCAATCTTCTGGATTTAAGCTGTTAAATGCAATCACAACAGTCTCCCAAAATTTCAGAAAAAATGTCCGGGACCGTGGCGCCCGGAGTGCAACACGGTCCTTGCAACTTTTTTCGAAATTTGCAGGGATGAAAGGTATGATGATTTTAGAGCTAATCTGAAAAAATTGAGTGATTTTACGATCTGTAGATAGGCCAAATTAAAGTTGCAATCTCAAAATTGAACCCTATCAAGATTGTCAAAAAATGCAAAATTTTGAATTTTGAAAAAGAGAGAGAAACTGAAATTTTGAATTTTATGATTTTAGAGGGAATGTCAAGAGCAATGCAAATTTTGAAATTTAAAAATTGACTCAATTTCACGCAAAATTCAATTTTGAAAGTGGAAATTGAAGTTGTTGTAATTAAACACTTAATTTCAAAAGTCACAAAATGCAAGAATTTGAATAAAGCACTAAAATTTCGAATGAATGCAAACACAATTTTCAGATTTATGATAATAAAAACGCAATTTTGACACAAAATTTTAATTTCAATGATTTTTGAATGATTAGAAGCCTTAGACCAAGCAATCACAAGACCAACTTTGACTGTAATTTTGAAAGTGTTATAATTGACAAAATCAGCCAAAATTCTGGATTTTAGTAGGAAAATACAGCAAGATCTCGCTCCCGAAATTTTGGAAAAAATGTCGGGGACGATGGCGCTCGGAGTGCAACACGGTCCTCGCAACTTTTTTCCAAATTTTCAGGGATGAAGGATATTGTGATTTTATTGTAGAATCCAAAGTTACAGCTGATTTGGAGATGTTTTGATTGGTCAAATTGTCGGACAAAGGTTGAATTAAGAGGGTTTCAAAAATTAGGGTTTTGACATTTAACCACTTAATTTTCAGAATTAAAGCACAAATATGAATTGAAAATTTGTAGTAGAAGGGCAGATCTGAAACAGGCATTAACATTTAGACATTTCGCAAGTTCAATTACTAAAAAGAAAATTTAGGGTTTTTATGCAATCACCTCTAAAATTTTGCAAAATATCAAACATGGAAATGTAATCAATTTTTTCATATCTAAGCATGAAAAATCAGAAAGGATGTTCACGTCGGGTTCACCAAAATGTAAAGCGAAAAATCGCGATCGAACCCTAGTTGTTCTCCCCTCTTCCAACTCCGAGGAGAGAGAAGGGAGGTTTGCTAGGATTCAATGGTTTTCACTTAGGGGAGAGACTTTACATTCAAAAGAGGGGTTGAAACTCATAAGATCCAATCCCACACAATGTAAGATTGGATGCTAAATGAATTTCAAGGGTTAGGAAAGCAAGGCTACCCTCTTTTGTAAAGAATGTTGTTAAGGAAATTAAGCTAAGAATACATAGAAAGTCATAAAGATTCGCTTATAAACTGAGTTCAGGTTATAGGATGAAGCTGCGGACCTGGAATTAGCAGTAGAATGTCGATACGGCATTGTCCTGCAAATTTGAGCAAAAGTTGTTGGGATGATGGCGCCCGGCGCCACGGTCCTCCGAAAAATCTGCGAAACGAAGGGGGATTTGTTCGTCTCTGCACAAGGATTCCAGATCTTCAATTTCAGCCGCGTACCTGCAACCTACACACAGAAAAGCGAAGAAGATTGGGGGGTTAGGGATTGGGGGTTTGCCTTTAGGTCAAACCCCGGTTTTGGAATTAACCAAGAAATGAGAAAGAGCTGTAAATGTAAATGACTGTAAAACAAGTACTAATACCTTGTTCTAAGGATGTTTGTATCCTTATGTGCGAAGGTATAGATGTTGTATGTTGTATGTTGTAGCATGTAGTATGTGATCTCCTCTTCAATGGTTGAATCCTTGACTTGAATGCAACACTTAGCCTTGAATGGAGACTTGAAATGATCAATTGCTTGAATGCTTGAGTATAATTTCCAAGCTTTGTACACATATCCTTCTCATACCAAATGAGAGAGAAAAATGTAGTTTATATACTTGTCATTTAGGGCTGATAGACTGATTTTCCCGACCTTAGGCCGACCAAGAAATGTAATTTCCAAATTGCAAACAAAAAAGACCCGAGCCCCTTAGGAGACCGGGCCCAAAATAGGACCCAGGGACCAGGGCACTGGGCGCCCTAGTCCTGAAGGACTAGGGCGCTGGGTGCTCTGGTCCCACCTCCGGGGACAGCAGGGTGCAAGGAGGTTCAGGCCAGGGTGCTTGAAAAATGCAGTTTTCAGTGTCATGAGCAAGTTTTGGGGTCTCCATTCAGGTTGCGTGTTGCGTCGCCATCGTGAAGACCGAAATGCAGTCGAAATTGCAAGTGTCGCAATTTTAGGATGCTACAACTATTAAGTTGTTTAAATTTAGGCCCGAACATTGGGGATCAAGGTACTCTGATCGGCCCACTCCTGAGAGAAGGATACTATAGGAACCTTTCTCCCTCCAATGTGGCCTCTAATTGGGACTTGAGCTCCAAAATATTAAGGAGAAGCCAAAATTAAATGTGTAATATGGTTGGATCAAGCATGTCAGATGCGGATGGCTAGGAAAACAAAAATAGGGCCTAGATGTACAAAGACTATATAGGGATGCAATTTACAATGCTAGACTAGTAATGACATTTTAATTTTTATGAGAAGGTATGTATAATAGAGCATACTCCTCATTGAATGAAAATTTTCTTTTGTATGAATGATATGTCAAGAATGGTAACATTAAGGATCAAGAGGGAAAATTAATGTAATGGGACTCACCATGTTGGCATACTAAAAATTATTAGGTCTAGAAGTAGAAGAAGGATCATTTATGAAATTTGAGAAATGAGATGGAAAGGGATATATGTAAATATAGAACCAAAAAAAAAATCTTAGTGACAAAGTTATTCAAAACCTATTTCCTAAGATCAAGCAAGATGGTATTGTTATCTATGTATATATGTATCACATAATGGGATCTATGCAAATCTAGAACCAAAAAAATTAGGATTGGTTACAAAGCTATTCAAACCCTAATTTTTAACATTAAGCAATATGTAGCTATGTATCACATAATATAGATGCACATAATTCACGATATCATGAGCATGGAATCAATGATATTGCTAGAATTTTTTAGCATCTTACAACCTAGGGTGTGACTTGTGCACAAGGAAGTGATCTAATTTCTTGAGATGATCAAATCATCCCTAAGTCTTATTCAACATTGTCAAATAATAATTAGATAACATAGTAGGGATTCAATTAGACTAATACTCTAATGTGCTCTTCAAGGTTGCCTAAGTCCACCCCAAAAAGGATAAACTAAGGATGGTTGTAGATTATAATATAACAAAACATGGGATTGTGATGCCCCTACCCATAGTTGGACATTAATACTACAAATTTTTATACCATCTTGAGATTATTTACTTGATTTTGGCAATAGCCTATTTAGTTTATGATTTATTCTTGATTCAAATTACATTTCTTGTGTAGAATAGTTTAATAATAATACTAGAGGCTTTTATGGTTTAGGGTTAGATTGAGATTTCAAAATATCTTGTTTGATATGTGCGAATACCTTAGAGTGAACCAATGTTTCAAAAAGACAAAGTATGGTCATCTTACCAACATGGCGATAAAGGATTTTGCAAGCAAAGATTCTTAGTTTAATGATAAAATAGGTAAATTACTTCTTAGTTGTAATAAAGTAATATGGTAAAAATATACTTTAAATGAATGATATTTGACGAAGTTATGGTTGAGTTTAGTTGTATTGTTAATTAGTTTACATTATGACAACTATGAGGATGATTGTTGAAGATTAAATAAATTTTATGATATAAAATATGTAAATCTATATGAATAAAGGGTTTTGATGATTCAATTATTTTATGAAATATAGAGTATGTGTAAATTCATATTTATTTGGTTATTTATATCATATTTTACTAATTATTGTGATTAAGTGTGATATGACCATAGGCTAAAATAAATCAAGGGGGTGGAAAAAAATTTCATAAAGTTGGGAAATATATTTATATGAAGGTCAAAACAATGGATAGACACAGCAAAAAGGTATGGATTCGCTTAATTAGTTAACTTTAACCAATTCCTATGGCTAAGTTATTGATCCTACGATACACATGGCATGATGTGTATTTAATCTATCTTGATGTGAATAGAAATTATTTCAATTTGATTGATATGGTAGTGATATAGTAATAATAGAATTAGAAAGAGAGAGACACCAATAAGAACGAAGAATACGTTGGCATTTTCATCAGGATATTATTAATAAAGTTTAAGTATTGTCATTGATGTCAATTGTAACCAGTAATGCGGCTGTATTACAACCAATAGTGATCCAGTAATGCAATCGGTAGTTGAGCAAGTAAAGGAAACTAATATTACTATTAAAGCAGTGAGATCAACCGGTAACCCTACCTGTTGATATACCGAACCCTTATTGATGGAGCTTGGTGAATAGGTTGTGTTGATCTATGGTTGAATGGTGGTCATAGATGATTATGCCACGTATTCATGATGAATGTGATGAGTTTCAAAGTGGTTTTGGCAAGTAGAGATAATTCTTTTATCTTAGGAATGAGTGAGTGCATAGGATGAAGTGGAAACCGCATGATGGGTTATAGGACCCTATGTGTGGTGATCAAGGAATGGTCAAGATTGTCTCGTATAATATGTAGATGATTGCTATGTAATCCAATGGTCATATCTGAATAGATTTGTTTGTAATATCTATGAGATCTTAGGTTTTGAGATGTGTTACCAACCTATTGTTTTGCTTATAAGGTCGATGAGTTATTTTGTTGTAGTGTTGGCAATTTTGTTTAAGTGTCACTGTGATTGATTGTTGAACCAAAAGGAGTATCTACAAGATGTTTGAAGGTAGATAGGTGCATGAAAAGGATCTAATTAAATAGAGTAGTGCTATTACCAGATCAACAAAAACCCCATTGTTTTCTAACAATTACAACAGATAAATCCTTTAACTGGGTAAGATTTAATAGGCTTGGTGTTTTTTAAATCCTCTAACTAGGTGATCCATTATCTTGGATTTAAAATCCTCAATCAAGGTTACTCCTAAAATGGTATTGCCTTTAACAGGGTATTGTAGCCAATCCCTTAACAGGGTGGTCCTTAACTAGATCTGTTCCTAACAAGACATTTTTGTAAAGCTTTAACAAGCTTGGCTCCTAACAGGACAAACTTGAGAAGAGTTCAAAATACTTGTGGGTATTCATCCTCACTGTGGGTTTTTGCATTTGGGTTTCCATGTGGGTCAGTACAAGAAGTTGAGTCCACTTTTTGGCCAAAAAGTGGAAGTGTTTTCCCTGACTTTTATATTTTGTCTCATTTGAGATTAAATTTTGAAACACTTGGATATTGAATCTTGGAAAAATTCCAAAATATAAAAGATAGCCCTCTAAGTGTACTTTCTAGATATATAATTTATTTTAATACCCACATAATAAAAAATAACTTTTGGAATGGAGTTCTAAAAACTATTTTTTAAAAATGCCTGTTTCAGGATCATACCATGCATGTGTACGACCCACAATTTTTGACACAATTAAAATTACTATCTCAAACCATTTTGGGAAATGGTTTGTAACACACTGAAGATTGATGAGCATATTTTTCTATATTTTTTTAAAAATATTTTTTTTAATTAATTTTTTAATGACTGTAATTATCTTTTTAAAAATTTGATGTGTACAACCCACATAATTTGACATAAACTTAACATTTTTTTAAATTTTTTTTAAAATAAAAAATAATTTTGTGTAGATTGATGACATATAATTTTTTTTTTAAAATTCATTAAAATAAAAAAGTTATTAAATTAACAAAATTAGTTAATATTTCAAATTTATGGAGCCAATTTAGTATAAATTAAATGAAAAATAGTTAAAATAATCAATTTTTAAATAAATTTACATATTTAGAATCTAGACAGTATAATCTGAAATGGGTTTTGATTTCGTATTAAAATTCTCTAATTACAAGCACATAAACTATTTTAGAAGTTCATATTTGTGCTTTCATTCATGGAGATTTGAATTTGCAGGTCCATGTCTCAGGTGTGGCCATCCTAGGCCTAATCCTGAGCCAAGTGGTGGGTTGTGGAATCAACTTCCACAAAATAGGCCTTTGTTTCCAAAAAAGAGCGGCTTGTGGAAAAAAAGGGTAAAATATGATTTAGAAACGGGGGCCCATTTTTAAAAAATGGGCCCCCATTTTGTTTAAAAGCAGGCCCCCGTTTTAGAACAAAACAGGGGCCTATTTATTTTCACTTCGGGCCCCCATTACCTTTCGGCTCGGGAGCCCGAAGCATAAACGAGACCCCATTTTTTTAAAACAGGCCCCCGTTTTGAAGAGCATGTTTTCCAACGCATAAACTTCCATGAATTTTTTACTCATTACCTTGCACTTGCCTATGTCAAAAATCATTGTGTCAAGTGATGAATAGTTTTTATGGTTTTCTTTTGATATGGTTAATTTTTTTTACTATTAAAGCCACTTAGATGTGTGAAGATGACTTGAAGTGATCTGAAATGTTCTTTTACTAATGTTAGTAAAGTAGTTTGATGTTTTGGTTAAGTGATTTAAGAGTTTCAGATCTATTACACTATTATATTGGTATCTTAGTCAACCGACAAACTTGGCAGTGCAGTTGCAGTTTATAATTCAGTGTTGAATCAGTTAGTTCAGTGATTGATTTATGAGTTGGGTTTTGAGTTTGGTGAAAGTTTAGTTTGTTTTCTATCTACTGATTCATGCCCCCCCTATCAGTATTTGTTTGAATCGTTATTGATTTATTATATTTTAAATTGGTATCAGAGCATTTCAGGTCCTCTAGTGTATAAGCCTAACAAATTGAGATAAAGATCTAGAAGAACATGATGAAGAAAGAAGGTTCAAAGTTCAATAAGGAAAATTATAGAATCTGGAGTGGTAGAATGAAGATCTATATCAAAAGCTTAGGAAGTCAATATTGGGATCATGTTGGGACAAAATATACCTCATTTAGTGGGATTTTGTCTAATGATCAAAAGAAGGAGCAACAAGAGAATAATCAAGCATTGGAGAACATTATCACTTCATTGACCGATTCAGAGTATGTTGATGTCCATGGTTTGGAGGCTGCTTATGATGTGTGGAAGAAACTTGAGGATATCTATAGTGGTGATGAGCATGTGAAGATTGCCAAAGAGGAGAGTCTGAGAGGCAAATTTGAGGACATGTAGATGGATGAAGGTGTGAATATTCAATAGTATGGTCAAAGGATCAAGGAGATAGGCAGTGAGATGAAAAGTGCTGGTGGGAAAGTGGAAGTTACCATAGTGGTTAATAAGGTGTTGAGAACCCTTCTATTGGTATACGCTATCTGAGTTGTAGCCATTCACGAACTCAAGTCTATTGATAAAACAAAGGTAACTCTTGACTCCATCATTAGTAAACTAACTACATTTGAATTAAATAGTTTTGATGGAAGTGTTTCAAAATTGGAATCTGCATTTAGAGCATTAGTTTTTAACCCACCGATAAGGAAAAGTAGAGAAGCTAGTCACAGTCATGAGTCTAGATCTTGTAGAGAAGTTAATGATGAGGACAGTCTGATTTAGCTTGAAGCATTGTTGGCCAAGAGGTTACCCAAAGGCACCAATAAGTACAAAGCTAAATCACCTTTGAAGTGCTTTGTATGTAATTGGATTAGACATATTGTAGCTAATGTCCAAATGGAGACAATGAGCATAAATGTGAGAAGTATAAGAAGTACAAAGGAAAAGGTGAAAGAGATTGCCTCATTGCAGTTGATGGTGGAATCACATATGAGAAATCCTAGGGAGATGCAATTGAGGACATTGTCTTTGTTTCCATTAAAGAGGACACATCAGATCAGAAGGTATTAGTCTCTCGCATGGATAGTTCTGATGATTAGATTATTGACAGTGGTTGTTCATGCCATATGACCGATGACCGGACTAAATTTCTTACTTTGAAGGAATTTGATGGAGGCGTTGTGAGATTCGGAAATGACTCACCTTGCATGGTAAAAGGTAAGGGAACTATTTCTATTGATGGAAAGAGCAGTGTTGATGATGTCTTCTAGGTTGAAGGATTGAAAAACAATCTTTTGAGTGTTTCTCAACTCAATGACATAGGTTATCCACTGGAATTCAAGAATAGAATGTGTAAAATATATGGAAACAAAGGTGAACCAATTGCAACTAGAAAACAAACAAAAGGTAATCTATTTCACCTAAATCCTAAAGTCAACAATTGTTTAATTGCTAAAGTAGAAGATAGTTGGCTTTGGCATCAGATATTTTTTCATGTAAATTTTGATAACATTATCAAAGTTAGTAAGTCCAAGTCAGTAAGAGGATTGCCTCAGTTGGAAAAACCGGTGAATGGTTTGTGTAAGGAATGTCAATTAGGAAAGATGACATCCTCGACTTTTAAGAGAAAATCTTTTTCAGCAAAACATTTGCTAGATTTACTTCATACAGATCTCTGTGGACCAATAAGGACTAGAAGTAATCAAGGTGATCAGTATTTTATGATCTTCACTGATTATTGCTCAAGAATGATGTGGGTCACATTCTTGAAGGACAAAACATAAGACTTTAGCAAGTTTAAGGCATTCATGGCTTTAGCTGAAAAGGAAAGTGGAAAGAAGATAAAGTACTTAAGAATTGATCAAGATGGTGAATTTACTACAGAGGAATTCACTAGATATTGTAAAGATAATGGAATGAAGAGGCAACTTTCTATACCTAGGACACCACATTAGAATGGTATTGCAGAGAGGAACAACCAGTCAGTTGTTGAAGCTGCTAGAACAATGCTAATAGAAGGGGGTGTAGCCAAAACTTTCTAGAGAGAAGCTCTCAGCACAACAGTCTACACTATGAACTAGATATTGGTTAAAAGAGGTAAGGATAAAACTCCTTATGAATATTCGTATGATAGATCACCTAATGTCAATTACTTTAAGGTTTTTGGTAGTAAATGTTTCATTAGGAGAGGTGACTGTATTGGTAAGTTTGATGCTAAGAGTGATGAAGGCATATTTCTTAGTTACTCCACCAAGAGAAAAGCCTGCAAATGTTACAACAATCGAACAAAGAAAATCATTGAAAGTGTTGATGTCCGAGTGGATGAGTATCCTAAAGATTTAGGAGAAACCAGTTAGGAGAAGAAGGAATTTGAACCTTACATTCTGATTTTGGACCCAAAACCGGTGAAGCCAAAGTTGGTGAAATGAATGTTGTAGTGCTAGTTTCAATGAGAATAGGTAGATTCTATAGAATATGAAGATAGTGAGGAAGAAAAACCTAAAGATCATGATCACTCTATTCAGAGGTATGTAAGACTCAATCATAATCTTGATCAAATTATTAGAGATAAAGATACTGATATGTTAACCAAAAGAATAATTAGAGAGAATTACTGTATGATCTCCCCTATTGAGCCTACAACAACAAAGGAAGGCTTTGGAGATAATCAC
Source organism: Cryptomeria japonica (assembly GCF_030272615.1). Taxonomy (NCBI): domain Eukaryota; kingdom Viridiplantae; phylum Streptophyta; class Pinopsida; order Cupressales; family Cupressaceae; genus Cryptomeria; species Cryptomeria japonica. The sequence goes on along the minus strand of NC_081415.1, from coordinate 114,405,048 downwards.
CAGATCAAGGCTATGGAAGAGGAGCTTGACCAGATTGAGAAGAGTAATACATGGACCCTAGTACCTAGACCGGTGAATAAAAATGTAATAGGTACTAAATGAGTATTCAGAAATAAACTAAATGAAGATGGAGTAGTAGTCAGAAACAAAGCTAGATTCATTTGCAAAGGTTATGCACAAGAAGAAGGAGAAGAATATGGGGAGACATTTGCACAAGTTGCTAGATTAGAAGGTGTTAGGAATCTACTTGCATTTGCAGCATATAGAGGATTCAAAGTATATCAGATGAGTGTGAAGTCAACATTTCTAAATGGAATACTAGAAGAGGAAGTTTACATTGAACAACCAGTTGGTTATGCTTTGACTAATGCAAAGGATATGGTGCGTAAATTACATAAGGCACTATACGATTTGAAGAAAGCACCAAGAGAACGGTATGAAAGACTACATTCACACTTGGTGAAGATGGGTTTTTTAGAGAACCAGTGAAGACAACAATATATCTCAAGACCGAAGGAGATAAGATACCAGTTAGTGAGGTATTTGTGGATATCTTTTTTGGAGGCAATGATGACATGAGTGAGGACTTTGCAAATGAGATGAAAAATGAATTTGAGATATTTCTAGTAGAATGGTATCTTTATCACATAGTCCAAATATGTGAAAGAGGTATTGAAGACATTTGGAATGGGAGACTGTAAAGCAGTTGGGACACCAATGGTTACAGGTTGTAAACTGTCTAAGGAGGATGATGCTACATCCATGGATGAAAAGGAGTACAGGTCTATGATAGGGAAACTGCATTATGTTGTTCACAGTAGACCAAATATTTCTCATCGAGTTAGATTAGTTGCCAGATTTCAAAAAAACCTGAAGGGCACACACATCGTAGAACTTAAATGATATTCAAATACTTGGAAGGTACAATTGATTGTGGATTATGGTATTTTTTATGTAGGTAACTTTGATTTGAAAGTCTATACAGATGCAGACTAGGTAGGAAATGATGATGATAGAAAGAGGACAACCAGAGGTGTATTCTTTCTTGGAGGAAGGCTTGTATCTTGGAGCAGTAAGAAGAAAAGTTGTACATCACAGTCAACTGTTGAAGCTAAATATGTTGCAGCATATATGAATTGTACCCAGACAATCTGGATGAAACACATTCTGGAAGGATTCAAGTTGAAGATTACAAAATTGATAAGGTTTTTCGGTGATAAAACTAGTGCAATAAATATTTCAAATAACCCGGTGTTGCATGCTAGAACCAAGCATATTGAGCTGAAATATTATTTCTTGAGAGAGAAACTATAGAGTAAAGATTTATTATTGGAGCATGTATCTACTAAGGAACAGCTAGCAAATATCTTTACTAAACCTCTGCCTAATGCTAATTTTGAGTATCTAAGAGGTTAGCAAGTGGTTGTGCCCCTACATGAAGTTCATTGAACAGATGGTGAAGACATCAGTCTTGGAGCTTATTGAAGATCTTGAAGTAGGATTGGTGTAGAGTGGAGCTACTCCATAGGGGGAGAAGCAAGTTGCAAAATGGTGAAGTATGACACTGAATATTTTACTTTCCCTTAGGCATTGTTGTCAAAGGGGGAGAAGAACTATATGCTTGATAGGGAGAAGAACTGTAGCCAGTTACTAGCAGAAGGCATGGAGACTCAGTTGAAGGAGAGTACATGGAAAATGTAAACTAGGATTCCTATACCTTTTTATGTGCATTACTCTCAATCATCACAATCAAAGGGTATTGATATTTGTATTTCCATCAATGCCAAACGGGGAAATTGTTGGTATTTTCATGAGGATTGCATTAATGAAGTTTACGTGAAACTTTCATTGATGTCAATTATAACCAAAAATAGAGTTGTATTACAACTGATAGTGATGTAGTAATGCAACTGATAGTTGAGCAAGTAAGGGAAATTGATATTACTTTTAAAGCAGTGAGATCAATCGATAACCCTACCTTTTGATATGCCAAATCCTACTCGATGGAGCTGGGTGAATCAGTTGTATTGATCTATGGTCGAATGGTGATCGAAGATGATTATGCCATGTATGCATGATGCACACGATGAGTTTAAAAATGGTTTTGGAGTGTAGAGATAACTGTTTTATCTTGGGAATGAGTGAGTGCATAGCATGAAGTGGAGGCCGCATGATGAGTTATAGGATCCTATGTGTGATGATCAAGGAGTGGTCGAGATTGTCTTGTACAATGTGCAGATGATTGCTATGTAATCCAATGGTCATGTCTGAACTTCTTTATTTGTAATCTCTATGAGATCTTAGGTTTTGTGATGTGTTATCGACCTATTGTTTTTCTTATAAGGTTATGAGTTATTTTGTTGTAGTATAGGCAATTATGGTTAAGTGTCAGTGTGATTGAATGTAAAACTAGAAGGAGTATCTACAGGATGTTTCAAGGCAGATAGGAGAATGAAAAGGATCTGATCAACCAGAGTAGTGCAATTACCAGATCAGCAAAACCCCTGTTGTTGTCTAACAATTACAATAGTTAAATCCCTTAACCGGTTAAGCTTTAGTAGGCTTGGTGTTTTGTAAATCCTCTAACCAGGTGATCCATTAGCTTGGATTTCAAATCCACTATCGAGGTTACTCCTAATAGGGTATTGTAGTCAATCCCTTAACAGGGTGGTCCTTAACTGGATCTATTACTAATAGGATAATTTTGTAAAGCTTTAATAGGCTTGGCTCCTAACAGGGAAAAATTTGGAAGAGTTTAAAATACTTGTGGGTAGTCATCCCCACCATTGTTTTTCGCATTTAGGTTTCCACATCAAAAATCATTGTGTTAAGTGATGAATGGTTTTTGCGGTTATGTTTTGATATGGTTAATTTATTTAACTGTTAAAGCCACTTAGATGTGTGAAGATGACCAGAAGTGATATGAAATGTGCTTTTGCTAATGTTAGTAAAGTAGTTTGATGTTTTGGTTAAATGATTTAAGATTTTATGATATGTTACACTGTTATATTGGTATCTTAGTCAACCGGAAAACTTGGCAGTGCAATTGCAGTTTATAGTTCTGTGTTGAACTAGTTAGTACAGTGATTGATTTATGAGTTGGGTTTTGAGTTTGGTGAAAGTTTAGTTTTTTTTCTATCTACTGATTCATCCACCCTCCTCTCAGTAGTTGTTCATATCCTTATTAATTCATCATATCACAAGAAGACTCACATGTCCAACAAGACAAAGGTGAAAGATATAGAAGGTGATAGGAACATTTGATGTAGGAAGATCTAACATCCCTTCTCATTTAATAGGTATAAACATAAAAAATCAACTAAAGCATGTAACTCAATGATAACATTGTGATAGTTAAACTTCCAATATCGTTAGACTAGTTATGATGAATAATAAATTAGCATGGAGAGAGCTAAAATGATAATAAGTTGTTCTAAGTTATTATATATATAGAATATTATTATGTTAGTGAAACTAAACTATATATATTTAAATCGTTTGGTTAATTTGTACTTTTTTAACTACTTATATAGCAATCTATAAGTTATGGTTATCTTAATTCTTTTATTTAAAATATGATATATATATATATATATATATATATATATATATATATATATATATATATATATATATATATATATATATATATATATATATATATATATATATATATATATATATATATAAAGTTGTAAATCATTAAATAATGATTTGGGGATGGGAAAATAAAATACATTTTATGCTATCACATCCTCTAATAATCATTCTTTTATCTACACTTTATAATAATCTAAAATAATAGAGTTGAAAAAAAAAGTATTATGAGTACCATTGTTGTATAGTAAAAGAGTAATATCAAAGGAAATGTTGCATTTAAGTTCTCGCCTCCTTTAGAGGAGTAAAACATATATGTCAGTAAATCATAACTACATTATACATGCATAGATAGAAGGATATTGGTAAATTATAATTTGCCTCTTTAGTTACAAAACAAAACTAGTATTACTAATAAAATTAAATAAAGAACAAATTGAGAGGGAACTAGTAAGGGATGTACATTACTAGTAGAAATGAAAGAGCACAGGAAGTCAACGATCATTAATTGGAGACAAGATTTCAAGAACATAATGTAAATGAAAGTGGGTAGTTTTAGTTGATACAAATTTAAGTTGACAGGTGAATTGATGAAGTGTGCACCATTTGCAGCCATCCCATGTTGTTTATGCTATTGTTTTTCAACTGCGCATCTCATTGTAGCTATTGCCCAGGTATGAAAGTCGTTTAATTCAATGAAATACAAGTTTTTCAAAGCCAATACTCTATCCATAAACCACAAAAATATTAAATAATTGAGGGGGATAATTAATGAGGGATGCCATCTCTACCCTGAAATTGCACGGCTGGGGAAATGAACATACAGTGCTGTAGGCTGTTGTCACCAAATAGGGATGGTTGTTTGTCATTTTTTTGAGGCTTTACCAGTTGTATTTTTCTTTTAACAAGAGTAAAAAATCCTTCGGAACATAGATAATTTGGGGTGAACCCTGCAATATTGGTAAATGTATAGTTATATGGGGCACACCTATACAGTAAATTGACTCTTAACATTATAGGATACATCTAGGATACATGCTGAGAATAAGAAATTCGCATTAAAGACTAAAATATCATTGAGGATCATTTTATTTCTTTTCCTAAAATCAAGTATTTATAGGATCTTGAGAAACTCACAGTAATGATGTTCTACAACATTGATCTTGGATTTTCAATTTCTCTTACATCTCTTTCTTTCCTTCATGGCTTTTGGGAATAAAGGAGATCGAATTAACTAAAAGTTAATTTTATCCTTAACGTTATGGTTATCTCTTCATGACCATTTCAGTTAGATAATGTTCAATTTAATCTAAATGTTATATAACCTTTCGGCAATTTATCAATTTAGTCGGTAGGTAGCATGTTCAATAAACAATAGTATGGATAACATTGAATGGAGGATAGTGATACAAGGTCATTAAATATTATTAAGAATTCCTATTGAATAGTCCTTTTCATGTGAGTTTATGTTGTTGATTAATATACCAATTTGATTTTAGTTTATTTAATTATGGATATCATTATTATTAGTTTGTCTTGATATATTATTGTTGTTAATGGATTTGATGTTTCTCCTATACAATTACTGTTTTGAAAACTTTAGAAGTCATTAAATTGTAACACATGGTACTATGGTTTGAGTTTCTCAACATATGACGTGATATTCAACCACATGATGTTTATAGGTGGTCCACACTTTTCAAGTATGTATTTTCAATTGTTTCTATTTTTGTTATCATACATTTGTTTATAATGATAATCTATATTTAAAATAGTAGCAATATTATAATTGCATGGACTAGTACTCTATCATGAGTTTCTAAGTTTGGTGTCAATTCATCAGTTACATTTAGGAATTTGTCCTTGTTTCACCTAAGTCAGTGGAAACCGACGAAGATATTGTCTAGGGAAATGGACCCTAGAAAGGGTTGCCTACCCACTCTTATACTTTCTTGATAGATGGGTTTTAAATTGTTTCATGAACTATGAAGTCTCTGTGCTTTCACGTAGGAAAGGACATCTATGATGAGCCCCTGAGATATTAGGTTTGGCCCATAAGTATTGTTTTTGTGTATTTTGCTTGAACTAACCCTACGTTCCTATTAATATGCATTCCTTGTTCTCATTTACAAATTTCATAGTTGACTATTATATGATTGATCCAGTTAAAGTAATGATATGATTTTTCATGATGATCATGTGTCTAATAATCCTTTGACCTTGTGCTGGATATCTAGACAAGTAGATAGTTTGCAGGTGCAGGTATAGAAAGAAAGGTAAATACATAACAATGGACTGGAAGAGAATCTTGAGTACAAATAAGATACATTTAGTTGTAACTCAAAATAGAATTATGTTATTGTTTAACATTTAATCTTGTTTTATATGGATACTAGTTATATTTTACTATTGCTTGTAGTTTTACAAATGCATTATGTCGAGACTATTAAGAAAAAAATTATAAAATAGTAAAGTTTGGTTTATTTATTTAAGTTTTGATGTGACTATTAAGTATATTTACTTTAAAGAAATTGTATATTTATAGAAATTTATGTGTTATTGAGTTTAGTGTTGTGTTATATTCACTTGGGTAAAAAGTGGGCATGATATTAGGTATCAGATGGTAGGTTACTATGCTAGAGAATTATGGGCTTAGTCACTTTTCTTAATGAATTGAAATTATGGTAAAAATTTATTTGCTTCAAGTACCTACATAGATTTTGTGTGAGTCATCGAACAAGTAAATACAAAAAACATTGATATGAACATGATTTTATGAAAATGAACCTTGTTGATGTACAAAGTGCTTGTGTATGTGTGCCTTACTTTTATGTGGTATTATTTATAAAGTATGTGTAGTGACATGTGAAAAAAACCTATAAATGTAACATATCTCAAGTGGGAAATATTGTTTGCCTAAATTGGGTAAGGATGAGGTAGACATCATCGATGATCCACCTATGTGTGTTCTTTATGAAAATTATGTATGTGGGAAAAAAATATATGTGTTAATGAATCATGATGTGATTGTGAAGAACTTGTGCTTGGAAAAATATGTTAATAGTTATGTCTTGTTTAATGCTATGTTGATAGCAGCTCTGTAGAAAAGTTTTTGTTGTATGAGATGCACACCAAGTAATCAGGGGTTGAGTGATAGAGGAATTCCTATTGAAATCAAAGAAAACTAAGTGGGGGGTGAATCAGTGTTCTAAAAGTTTCAAACTCTTTGTATTGATTCTTTAACCACTGAATGCATTAGAAAGAAAGTGCAAAAACATAAAGAAAATAACCATGCAACCATAACAATAATATTTTTTACATGGAAAGCCAAAAGTGAAAAAAAATGATGGGATTTGAACCCACAATAATACTCCACTATTTTGAATAGCAAAATAATATTACATGAGGGGAATGCACTTGCATTTAGGCACGTTTCCTAGAGCTCACTGCTCAATTATAGATGAGGCAAAATAGGGCTGCAACCTTGGAGGAAGACTCACTGCCTTACAGACTATTATAGATGATTACAATAAGTAATAAAATGAAGAAAATAATTTAAACATGCCAAGTAATAGTTCTGAATAGGTAGAAACTAATCTGCTAAATTGCTCTTTTCTGCTATGCCCTTTTTACTGAATCAACAAAATTCAAAGTGCACACGTGAAATTATGCTCAATCACTCCCAAAATAGTCTAACAGACATTAAATCTTCACAAAGACATTATTCAAGTCATTCTTATGTATGCACAGTAGCAAAATTGATCTCCCACAAGATGGCTTCACAAAATATCAAAATATGAAATGTGTAGCTTCAAGTTGGCTTCAATCCTTATAAAACCTTATTCTTGATCAATACCATATGATCACATTCTTCATATAGGTCTCACTTATCATCCTGAACACATTACCAATCACCAAAATCTATCCAAGAAATCAGAATACTCTGTTTTACTACTCTACTAGACATCGGATCTGCAAACAAGCATATGAATTAACTCTGAAAGGTGGATTTGCATGATAATCTACTTTTGATACTTAACCAACTAACATTGATCACTAAAATGAGAAACCACTTCACCAGAAATGAGAAATGCCCACAAAACTATATACTGAGCATCACTAATAGACTTATGCCAAAAACACTTACTCAAGACATTTGGTTAACCCAAAACTCTATATTGGATAAGATCAATTGGTTGAGTTGTCATCAATGAAAAATCCTAAGAATCTATATGCATCATATATCACTAATCTTTAACAAAGCATCATTGGAATAGTGTCAAATTCCAACAATATCCCCCTTTGGCATTGATGGCGACACTGTGAAAAAAGAGGTGTCCCAAAACCAAAAATCTGAAATATATACAATCAATCAAACTCAACTAACTCAATTGACTCCCCTCAAGAATTAGAATCATTTTTCACTATTCCTCCTGTAGTACCCCTCCCTTGATTAGACTTTTTAGATACATGTTTTGACTTTGTTTGACCGTTTCAGTGGATTTTAGTAGATACTTTATATTGTGATATTTTACATAGATATTATGCTATGATGTATATACTTTGATTTGAGTTTCAATGTATGTTTTTGATAAGGATAATTGGATTTTTCAAGGACCCGAAACCTAAAGTTTTACAACAACCGGCCAATAGCAAAATAGGGGAACAACCCCAAACATAAACAAAAACAAAAGAAACATAGAAAAACAAACCAGAGCGAAAAATCTCTCAGTTAAGTGAGATCACTAGATCCTTGTTCTTTTGGATGGAAATCTTGTTGATTTCCTCAAACTCCTCGATGATGAATTTGGAGGTACCCTTGATGCTACTTCTGCTCTTGGTTCTAGAATTGAGTCCAATGGTTTTGCTGTCTCCAATAGCCATATCATCTCCTCCAAGATCTTTCACTAGGTCACTGTGATAGGATCTATAATTAGCAACCATGTCATTAATCTTTTCAAGCCCCTAATGCTGTTGTTCATGGCTTCTTTACTAATGTCAACCAAGTTCTTGAGATTTTTCTTAATCTCAGCCATGGATTGTTCCACCTTATCAATATTTTGCTCATGATTACATTTCATTACCTCAACATTCTGAGAGAGTTTTTGAGTCACGATCATGAGTTTCTCCATCTTGCTGGGTTCAGGGGAAGTAGTGAAAATGTCAATTATGTCTTTAACCCCCATTTTCAGGGTGTCAATTTTTGCACTTGACCCACTTCCAGCAGTACTTCTAGCTTCTGGTGGCTTCCATGACCAGATTCATTAGAATACCATCCTTCTGATTTCCACAACTCTCTTCATTGGCTATAGTCCCCTATTTTTCTTTCTGGACATTGATAGGGATGTCTAGTTTAATCTCTTGGTCCATATTCTTCATGTTGTGATCCTTCGTCGCCTTCATTTTCTCTTTGGTGAGGGGTTCAGCCGTGGAGATCAACTTGTTGTTGGTTTTGTATTTGCTAGCTGCCCATCTCAGAGGATTCTTGTTGCCAAGTGTCTTAGGAGTGTCCATCCTTTCTTTTTCATCTGCAAGTTCATATTCATGGTCATCAACAGGAACCCCACTATCGTCCAAGTCCATCTCTGAGTTAGAGACATCTTGGACCTCCATCTGCAGGACAATCTTAGCAAGTGGGGGCACAATTTCAAGGGATTTAGCATGTTCCATGATAAGGATAGTAAGTCCCTCATGAAGAACAGGATTGTTAGGGTTTTCCAGGTGCTTTTCCAGGCTACTCTTAAGGGAGGATGCTAGATAGTAGGGAACAAAGAGAATTTTACCATGTCAAAAATGATTTAGGATAGTGAAATGGTAGAAGAAGATACTTACATACCTCCCATCAAGGGTGATATACCTCATTATAAACTCTAGCATGTTAGCCGATGGGGCCATGAGGTCTTTTCTATTATAGTCGCCATCAACCATCTTGGTGACTCTGGAGTGCTCCTTGTCTTTGTCAAAGAAACTTGACAAGTCCTCCTCTGCAATTTTTCTATCCCTGTAAAACCTTCTTCTAGTCATAGCCAAACCAATGACCATCACCACCAAAGTTTCATCAATATGATAATTGGCACCATAAGCCCTAAGACTCTATTTTTTTCCATCCATTAATAAAGGCCTCCGTAATCAAAGGAGAGGGGCCATGAAGCCAGTCCAGGTAGGGGACAAGACCACCATCGATGACTTCCTTCTAGACATCTTTGTTCTTTTGTCACTTCTCATAAGTAGAGGCCTCTTGTTTGTTCTTATCCCCTCCCATTATGCTCCTGGTAGCCAAATAATATGAGAAGGGGCTCACTAACTCCAACCAGTCGCAAAAAATGGGCCACACCCAAAGGATATCAAAATAGTAGCAGAAAAACTACACAATGAGGTAGGAAATCCAGTCACCGAGGAGGTTTCTAGATTTTTGATTAGGGAAAACCAGAAAGAGTCATTTCCCTATCAACTCGGTCATGTCATGATAAGGGATCATTGATTAATGCAGTAATCATTATGTTCCAGATCACACAGATTTTCGGGGAAAGCATCCTTGCTACTCCACTAGTTGGTTGCCACTTATCCCACCACCAGATTGGCCAGTAGATCTGTTGCCTTATTCCCTTTCCGGTATATGTACGAGAATTTGAAATCTGTCAGTTCATTAATTATATTTCGACAGTCCTTGATCAGGCTGGTAATCGTCCAACTAGGAGAGTTTTAGTGTATGTTATTCATTCACTATTTCCTTAATGATGGTTAAATGTTATTTTATTTTATTACTGACATGGACTAACCAATTTACTTAATGCGTGAGATGGGTCATGTACATGTTTTTATGTTTGTAACTGTATGGGGTGTGAGGAAATAATTTTCCTTCATTCACTTCGGTGAGATAGGGAACGTCATGATTCTGCTTCATCAGTGTGTCTACTGTGATTGAATATATATATATATATATATATATATATATATATATAATTTACTTAATGCGTGAGATGGGTCATGTTCATGTTTTCATGTTTGTAAGTGTACGGGGTGTGAGGAAATAATTTTCCTTCATTCACTTCGGTGAGATAGGGAACGTCATGATTCTACTTCATCAGTGTGTCTACTGTGATTGAATATATATATATATATATATATATATATATATATATATATATATATATATATATATATATATATATATATATATGCGTGAATTGGTGATGTAGGATTTGTAGGTACAAGGTACTGACTTCACCTAGTCCCATAGGTCTGAGTGAACCTAATTATCCAATGGAAGTGGAGCACATAGTCTTAAGACCCTAAGTTTCACCCTTAGCCTTGCTCGTCACTAAGCAGTGTCAGTCATTGGTCAACCTTCCCTTTATTGATATGCGGGTCACGTTCTTATTTGGTTTATTTGAGTTGTGTTATGGATTTTATGATTGTTATATTATCCTTCTAGTGTTTTATATGTAAAATTAATTATCATAGCTTAAGGGAATTAATAGTTAAGGTGTATTATCCTGCATATTTCAATAAGTGATAAAAATAAAATAAGACTTTGTTTTCTCTTTTTGTATAAATTGATAAATCAATTCTATCAACCTAGCAAATTTGAGTATTTGTTTAATATCGTATAGTGGCTTTAACTAATGTGTTATGCATTTTAGAAAAAGATTTATAATTTTTTTGGAAAATAAAATATCTTCTTTCCTTGACTTTTTAAATAGGAGGAAATTAGATTTATTTAATATTGGAAAATATTCTTGTCGCAGAGAAAAGTATTTTTAAATTTTCTTTTGGGAAAAAATAGTACGATTGGAGGAAAAGAATTTTAACCTAATAGATATTTTGGGTAAAAGTTTTTCTACCTATGTTGTGTCTTTCACGGGAATGATAAAGGAGGTCTTGGGTTGTGCGTTGAATATTTTTTCCAGTTGGAGGATTGAGCTCTTCCCAAAATATCTTCTAGGATAGAATATTGAGGTTGGTTTTTGTAAAAAATTGTATTTTCAAATTTGATTGATTTAAAAATAATCTTTGTGTTTGTATTTTGAAATCATCTGTTTGTGAAACACATGAAAAATTTTGTTTGAAAAAGGAAGGGTTGCATTTAAATTTGAAATTTAAACCCTCTATTGTTTCATTTTATATTCCCCAATCAATTTCAAAATTGTTTGAGAAAATTGGTTTTCAAAATTAAAATTTTGTGTGGCTATTCTCTATTTGGCTTGACAAAATTTCATATTTTGTTGGTTTTAAATTGTATTGGAAGAGGAAAATTTAATGGTTATTTGTCAAATTGATTGTGAGGTTGCACAAATTTGGTTAATTTAATCTATCTCTGAAATTGGTTGTTAAACTTATAACAATTTTAAAAGCTGTTAATTTTTATAATGTCTTTAAAATTATATGTTTTGGGGGTTTGATTTGGTTAATTTTTAAAACTAAAAATTAAATTATAATTTTCTTTTATTGAGGAGAGATGTGAGGGAGTCGGGCTCAACCCCACATACGCCCCCTCCTCGCATGAGTTGTAGTACCACGCAATAGAGGGGCGGCACTCCCACCATGTGGGGTTGTAGTCACACCACATGGGGCTGCCAGCACCATGCAAGCTCTTTGAGGTTTGTTAGACCACCCACGTAGGGCTAGCAAAAAAAAAAAACATTTTTTTTTAATTTCTTTTTATTATATATTAAAAGAAATACACACACACACACATACATATACATATACATATCTATATATATGTATATATATGTATATATATCTATATATATGTATATATATACATATATATATATATACGTATATGTATGTATGTATATATGTATGTATATATATGTATATGTATATATATACATATATATTTTATATATGTATATATGTATATATATACATATATGTATATGTATATACATATACATATATGTATATATATATATATTTAAATAAATATAGATAAATATATTAATATATTCATATTTTTGGGAAAAGAATATAGTTGTGATATTGATAATCAGATTTAAAAATATGTTTTTTTTAAGATATATATACATATAATTGATTTAATTATCTATTGTGGTATTGAAATTTTAAATAGATGACTAGTGAATATTAATTTGAAGTTATTATTGAAATTGGGGAATATTATCATTATAGTTGATGATTTTTATCGAAATTTAGAGAACTTGGTCAATTGTAGCTTAGAAAAGAGAACTAAATTGTTATTCTAAATTAGCAAAGGTGTTTGTTTATTTGATTATCTTCGCATTTAAATTTAAACTGCAAGTCCTTAGTTACAAATGGAATTAGGCATTTTATGTGTTCTTTTATGTTGTTCGTTCATGTGAGTTGACTGAGTTTTGTCAGTTAGTTAACATTGTGCAAGGGCACCATATCAGATGACCACTCAGGAGTTGAGTGAGTTGAAGTTGTCGATGTAGGAATTGTTGGCCAAGGGGTTCATTCATCCTAGTGTTTCTCCTTGGGGTGCTCCAGTTATCTTCATGAAGAAGAAGAATGGTTCTCTTTGGTTATCTATTGATTACTGATAGTTGAATAAGGTAACCATTAGGAATTGGTCTCTATTGCCTTATATAGATGATCTCTTTGATTAGGTAAAGGGAGCCAATGTGTTCTCTAAGATTGATTTGAAATCTGGGTATCATCAGTTGCGTATTCATGATGCAAATATTCATAGGATGACTTTTCATACCCATTATGGTCATATGAGTTCACAATGATGCCATTTGGGTTGACGAACGCAGCTTCGGTTTTCATGAGCCTCATAAATTGGGTTTTTTGTACCTACCTTGATCTTTTATCCTTGTGTTCTTTGATGTTATTTTGATTTATTCTAGAACTATGGAAGAGCATAAGGGCCATTTGTGACAAGTATTGCAGTGCGTGAGGGAGAATAAGCTTTATGCCAATTTAGCAAACTGTGATTTCTTCCAATCCAAGTTGAACTATCTTGGTCACGTGGTTTCTGTAGAAGGTGTATTCATGGATCCTTCTAGATCCAAGCCATTGAAGGTTGGCCAACATCATCTAATGTTTTTGAGGTTTAGATTTTTATGGGTTTTGTCGGATATTACCATCACTTTGTTTAGAGTTTTTCCTGGATAGGTCACCCAATCACTTCTCTTCAGAAGAAAGGAAATAAGTTTGTTTGGTCAGAATAGTGTGAGGCATCTTTTCATACTTTGAAGGAGCTCCTTGTTAGTACTCCAATTTTGGTAGTTCTTGATCCATCTAATGAATTTATGGTTTGTACCGATGCCTCTTTAGAAGGCATAGGAGTAGTTCTTATGCAGGATGGTCGGTGAGGTACCTTATAAGTCTCACAAAATCAAGGACCATGAGCTGATCTATCCAGTTCATGACTTAGATTTGGTAGTTATAGTTCATGCTTTGACGATATTTTCTATTAGGAGGTTAGTTTCTAGTACATTTTCACATAGCCTAACTTGAATGCTCGATAGCTAATATGGATTGAATTCCTCTGCGAGTATGATTTTGAGGTTTGATATATTTAGGGGAGAGAGAATGTAGTCACAAATACTTTGAGTCATAGGCAGCATGAGGTTGTAGTGTATTCCCTTGGGGTGGATTTGAGCAAGAAAATCCTTTGGATTTTTCCTTAGCACACTTGTTATTAGGAGGTTAGAGTTGTGACTAAGACTAGAAGGCCATTAGAGGGTAGATATTATAGATATAACCTTGAGACAGATGGTCTTCTTTGACATATTGGGTGGATCTATGTACCTCCATTGGATGGACTTCATACTTTGATCATGACCAAGGCCCATTGTGCTCCTTATTCGGCACATCCAAGTGTCAAGAAAATACACACAAATCCTAGAAAGATATATCATTGGGCTGGAATGAAACATGGCATTGCTGATTTTGTTTCGAAGTGTTTAGAATGCCAGTGGGTAAAGGTAGAGTGTCAACACCTTGTTGGGATTTTATAGACTAATTTGGTACCGGATTGGAAATGGGATATCATTTCCATAGATTTCATAGTTGGGTTATCTATTTCTTCATGTTGTCATGATGCCATCATGGTCATTGTTGACAGATTGACCAAATTTTCTCACTTTGTTCCTATTCGATCTTGTTATACAACAACAATGGTGGGAGGAGTTTTCATGGAAGATGTGGTGAGGCTTCATGGGATTCCTAGGCGGATCATTTTAGATAGAGATCATGTCTTTAATTCATCATTGTGGACCTCACTTAAGTATGCTTTAAGGAACCAATTGAACTTTAGTTCATCATGTCGCCCAAAGACCGATGGTCAGACTAAGCATGTGAATTAGGTTTTGGAGCACATGCTTCGCATGTATGTTATGGACCAACGATCACGTTGCGAGGAATATCTATATCTTGTAGTGTTTTCTTATAACAATGGATATCATATATTCATAGATATGTCTCCCTCCCAGGCATTGCATAGTTATCATTTCCATACTCCTTTGAGTTGGGATTGGTTAGAGGACAGGGTGCGTATAAGACAAGATATACTTCGAGAGATGAAGTGGCAAGTTGAGCAGATTCATGAGCATTTGGTAGAAACATAGGATAGGAAGAAGAAGTATGCTGATACTCATAGAGTGGATCATTAGTTTTCTCTTGGTGATAGGATATAGAAAGGGTTCTAAGTTGGCACCTCACTTTGTTGTCCCTTTTAACATCCTTGAGAGGATAGGACCCGTTGTCTACCGTCTTACCTTGCCACCGAGCCTATCCCACATCCATGATATTTTTCATGTTTCTATTATTACACCTTATCATCCTGATATGACTCACATTCTTAATTGGAACGCATTGCAGGTCAAGGACGAGCAACTTTCTGTGGAGCCCGTGTGCATTCTACAGCATCAATGTTTGACCCTTAGAGGTCATACCATCAATCAGGTAAGGGTCGTATGCAACCTAAATGATGAGACCTCTACTACATGTGAGGATACAATGAAGATGAGAGAGATACACACTTATCTATTTTAGGATTCCAGGAGTAAGCCTATTTTTTTGGGGGAGCATGTAGTACCCCTCCCTTGATCAGAATTTTTAGATACATTTTTTTACTTTGGTTGACCGTTTCGGTGGATTTTAGTGGATACATTATATTTGTTGGTATTTTGGATATGTTGATATGGTTTTGTCATTGATGTCAACACTTGTCAACACTTGTCAACACTTATAAGCACTTAGATATTCTTGATTATATTCACTGGCAAGTCAATGACTAATGCATAGTCACCGGTATTTGGTTCAGTGGCAGGTTATATTGTTCAACAGCACTTGGAATGAATTGGAG
Organism: Cryptomeria japonica; assembly: GCF_030272615.1. Classification (NCBI taxonomy): domain Eukaryota; kingdom Viridiplantae; phylum Streptophyta; class Pinopsida; order Cupressales; family Cupressaceae; genus Cryptomeria; species Cryptomeria japonica. The sequence continues at coordinate 114,389,147 of NC_081415.1, read as the reverse complement.
ACTGCTTGGTTATGTTGAAGACATTGTTTGGACACTTTATTATGGTTATTTATTCATTTTTTTATTCGGGTTTGCATATTTGTTGTTACCGGCAAATAGGTCCAAGTTATGCACTGGCAAGCATATCTATTCCAGATTAGCACGGAACATCATGAAGAAGACTTGTTACTATTGTAAATGTATTGAGCCGACATGATGCATCAGATATTGATTCATTTGTAATTGATTTTATTGTAATATCCTTAGTGAGCTAGCCTACTCAATTGGTCTTAGGTTATGGTATAAATGTAAGATCTCATTTGAGAGATTGATATGGGATTGGAAAAGGAATTGTAATAAGGTATATGCAAATATATGTAGAGATTTACACATAGACATCATTCAAGATTGAAGGAAGGTTTGAAGAATGAAAATTAAAGCTAAACCGGTACTGAATCCAACATATGAAGATGCTATCTTGAGCAGTACATTATCATTGGATTTAACCATTCAATTGTAGTCAATGTGACTCCCACTTTGTGATTGAGTAGTGAGGTCTAGGAAGTTGGGCTCTTTGTATGTGCAAACTCCATATTGTACACACATACTATCTGCAATAGTATCATCTGATTGTGGGTAAGGCTTCCCACTGTAGTTTTTCCCCTTACAGGGTTTCCACATACAAATATCTATGTTATGTGTTGTGGATGTTATTGTCTTTCTGTTTCATACATTAATCTTTACTGATACTGCATCTAACTGATAAAACTGTCTACCGGCATAAAGTTTGGTTTACCGGTATGAAGCATTAAGTTTTGTTTAAGTTAATTTTGGTTTGAATTTATTGGACAACTGATTCACCCCCCCCCATCTTAGTTGTCCCTGGGACCTAACAATTGGTATCAGAGCATAGTCCTCTTTTTGCAGAAGTTTAACAGCTTGAGGAGATCCTATGGCTTCTAATTATTTCAGGAAGGATAGTCCTAAACTTGATGTAACTAACTATGGCACATGGAAGATCGGGATGGAGACACATTTGAATTGCATTGGAAAGGACATATGGGATGTTGCAAAGAATGGTTATACTGCTCCTACTCAAGGTCAACCTAATCCATCAACCTTGGCTAAAGATGAGGAAAATGATTACAAAGCAAGAGAAGCACTTTTGAGTGCATTGTCAGATCACCAAATCATGAGATTATCAAACAGATCTACTGCTAAAGCTATTTGGGACAAATTGGAGACATTGAATGAAAGAGATTCCACAGTCAAAATTGCAAAACTTGAATGCTTCCAGGTTAGGTATGTAAATTGGAAAATGAAAGAAGATGAAAGGATTTATGCTTTTATGGAAAGAGTAAATGAAATTGTTTTGGGTATAAAATGTTGTGGAGGAAACTTAAGTGAAGATGAAATTGTTGCTAATGTCTTAAGAGAATTTCCACCGGCATATAAAATGAAAGTTACTACTATAAATTAATTGAGAACAATTCTTAATACATCAATATCTAGAGACATTTTGGTTGGAAAACTTTCAGCGTTTGAACTTGAGGAATTTGATCCTGTTGCCACAATAAAGATAGATTTAGCTTTCAAAGCATCAACATCATCTACATCATCATCATCATTTGACAAATCTGATTGGAAAGCCTTTTATGCAAGAGAACTTGAAGAAATCAGGTGAGAAAATGAAGAATTGGAAGAACTTGAAGCATTATTTGTAAGGAAAATGCCTAAAGGTCCAGTTGGAAGTAAGTATGAAGGTAAACCACCCTTTAAATGTTTTAATTGCAATAAAGTTAGTCACATGGCATCTATGTGTCCTGATAGACATGAAAGATTGAAAGAAGAAGCTAAAAGAACATATAAGCAGAACCCTGAATATCAGAGATACAGATTTAAGAAAAATAGAGGCAAATCTTTTTATTATGCTGATGAAGGAGTTACTGATGATTGTGATGAGGAATCGACATATAATGGATGGGCTTTTGTTTTTATAAAAAAAGATCAACCGACACCTACTGTTCAACTAGTAGAGCAGGCCTTGGCAGCTAAAATTGAAGATAAGGATGAATGGATCATTGACTTAGGATGTTCACATCATATGACTAGTGATAGAAGTAAATTCTTAACCTTTGAGTAATACAATGGAGGTCTAGTGAGATTTGGAGATGACAAAGATTGTGTGATCAAAGGAAAAGGGACTATATCTTTTGATGGTAAGCACAATACTGATAATGTTTACTATGTTGAAGGTTTGAAACATAATCTTTTGAGTGTTGGTCAATTAGTTTAAAAAGGATTTCAGCTACAATTCAAGAATGTTAAATGCACAATCATGAATAGAACTGGCTTAGAAATTGCAACCGGTAATCAGACTAGAGGTAATATCTTTTATTTGAATAACTATGAGAAGGCATGTTTGATTGCTCATATTGATGAAAGTTGGTTATGGCATAAGAAACTTTGTCATGCAAATTTTGATTGCATTGTGAAAATCAGTACAACTAAGGCAGTAAGAGATTTATGTAAGATTGTTAAACCTCACAATCTGGTATGTAAGGAATGTCAATCTGAAAAGAAAGTTAGAACATCTTTTAAGAGTATACCAGATAAATCCAATAATGCTCTTGACTTAATTCCTACTGATTTATGTGGTCCAGCAAGAACTGGAAGTTTACAAGCAGATAGATATTTTATGCTAATCATTGATGACTATTCTAGAATGTGTTGGGTTACTTTTCTCAGGGAGAAATTAGAAGCTTTTGGGAAATTCAAACTATTCAAGGTAATGGTAGAGAATGAAACCGGTAAGAAAATAAATTGTTTGAGATCAGATCAAGGAGATGAGTTCACATCTAAGAAATTTAATATATTCTATGAAGTGAATGGAATTAGAAGACAATTACCAGCACCCCGCACACCCCAGCAAAATGGAGTTGTAGAAGGGAAGAACATAACTATTTTGGATGCAGCTAGAAGCATGATATCAAAAGAAAACCTACCTCATATATATTGGAGAGAAGCAGTGAATACAATAATTTACACATTCAATAGAGTGTTACTACTTATCAAATTGCCATTAGTTTTTATATTCAAAGTCATACTGTATACTCTAGTTGGTTAACACTACCAAATCATGCAGTTGGTATACACAGAGAAGTTGGTATGCACAGTCTAGTTAGTTACAGAGGAAAGCAGACACAGAATGTAGTATACACCGAGCTGTCTACCAAGTATCTTTTCATGACTACTGAGTAGCAAAGATGACACACCGAGTGAAACGTGTTACCAGATACATTGAACTTGGACATGCATATGAAAATGTGTTACAAGATCGAGGCACATCTAACCGTTATTACATTGGAAATTTCACCAGAAGATTGTGTATGATTTTGAGATCAATCTAACCAATGAAATATTTTGTACAGTTATTCATTCGATAAATCTTGTTTGTAAGATCAAAGCAATGAATTAGATCTCTGTCTTAAGAGATCTATTTATACAACATGAGTTAAGGGTGTATATATGTGTGTAAGAAGACTGTTACAAAGACACAGAGGTCATTGAGAAGGTTTTAAGAGAATAGTTTAAGAATAGAGTAAACAGAAGGGTTTATCGAGTTACTATATGGGTTACTGAGGTATGCTATAAGTAAGGTAATCTATTTTGAGCACATAGAATCTGCTATAACATTTCAGAAGTAAAGTTGCAGATATTTGTAATGATTTTATTGTAATATTGTGAAGTTGTAAGAGAAACCTTTAACAGGATAAAAGACTTTAATCAAGTCTATAAATTGTAAAGCCTCTAACCAGGTGCAACATTTAGATTAAATGTTGTAAAATCCTTTAGCAAGGTAGATATAATAGATCTTGTTACTCCTAACAGGGTAAGCTATCAGAAATAGCTAAAATGTAGCTCTAACTGAGCACTCTTTATTATTACAGTAGTGAAGTTGTGGGTGCCATCCCCACCACAGTTTTTCTCTCTAACCAAGAGTTTCTGCGTAACCAAAATATATGTGTTATGGAGTGAATCATGTATGATTGTTATCTATTTGTTTTAACTTTATTTTATGTTACTGCACTATTCTGTTTATGCATAATAGTAAAGTTATTAATCAGTAAAAGTTTTGGAGTACTGATTCACCCCTCCCCTCTCAGTACATTAGCTTTCCATATTGGGTCTAACATAGAGTTCACATCAAAGGTGAAACCGACAGGACCCCTCATGAAATATGGTTTGGTATTACTCCTACTCTTAAATATTTCAGAATATTCAGAAGTAAATGCTATATTAGAAGAGATAATTATATTGGAAAATTTGATCCTAGAAGTGATGAAGGAATATTTCTTGGTTATTCATCTAAGAGAAAGACATATAAATGTTTTAATAAGAGATTGTAGAAAATTGTTGAGTGCAAATGTGAAGATTGATGAACAATTTAGAGGAAATTCAAGGTACATGGACTCTCAACCAACAATAGAGATAATAAAAAATGAACCTATAATGAGTATAGCTAACAGAATGTTGATCCAGTCACACCAGCATCATCTGAGGATTCCACAATGACTTAGGAACAACAACAAGTAAAAACACCCCGGTATGTAAGATTGAACCACTTTGAAGATCAAATAATTGGAAATGAGTATCAAGGAGTTATGACTAGAGGAAGATTGGCAAATGAAGAGGTATGTCTTATTTATCAAATTGAACTAGCATCAGTTAATGATTCATGCAAATATAAGCATTGGATTAAAGCTATCGAAGATGAATTGGAACAAATTGAAAAGAATAACACATGGACATTAGTTCCATGGCCTAAAGACAACAATATAATTGGAACTAAATGGATATTCAGAAATAAACTCAATGAAGATGGTAAGGTAATCAAAAATAAACTTAAGGATATTCACAGAAAGAAGGAGTTGATTACAATGAAACCTTTGCACCGGTAGCTAGAATTGAGGTAGTCAAGTTGTTCTTGGCATTCATAGCACACAAGAACTAAAAATTATATCAAATGGATGTTAAATGTGCATTTTTGAATGGAGATCTTAAAGAAAAAGTTTACATTAAACAACCTGATGGATTTTCTTTGACAGATGACAAAGATATGGTTTGCAGGTCAAGGAAAGCTTTTTATGGACTAAAGCAAGCTCCTAGAGCTTGGTATGCTAGATTGGACAAGTATCTTTTGAAGATTGGTTACACTAAAGGTAATGTTGACAACAATCTATATTACAAAGTGAGTAATGATGACATCTTGGTTATAGAAGCTTTTGTTGATGATATAATCTTTGGAGGAGAAGATGGATTAATTAAAGACTTTTCTAATAAAATACAACAAGAATTTGAAATGTCTATGATTGGGGAGATAAAACTTTTTTTAGGATTGCAGATTTCACAGATTGATAAATGTATATTCTTATGTCAATCTAAGTAATTAAAGGAATTACTAAATAAATTTGGCATGGAGAACTGTAAACTGGTAAGCACACCTATGACTACAACTGATAAATTATCATTGATGGATGAATCAACACCTATTAAGCCAACTAGATACAAGTCTATAATAGGAGGTTTACTATATTTGACACAAACAAGACCTGATATTATGAATGTAGTATGTATTGTTTTAAGATTTCAGAGTAATCCTAAAGAAAATCATGAATCAGTAGTGAAAAGGATTTTTCGGTACCTACAAGGCACTACAAATCTTGGCTTATGGTATCCTAGAGATAAAAACTTTGATTTATGTGCTTACACAGATGCAAATTTGGTAGGAGATGTAGATGACAGAAAAAGTACCACCGATGGAGCATTTTTTCTTGGTAGAAGACTAATTTCTTGGTTGAGTAAGAAACAAAGTTGCACATATTTATCAACAGTAGAATCAGAGTATGTTGCAGCAAAAACTAATTGCACATAGGTATTATAGATTAAACAAATGTTCAAGGACATAAAGGTAAAATGCAAGGAAGCTATAAATATTTACTGTGATAATTTGGCAGAAATTGATATATCTAAGAATCTTGTATTTCACTCTAAGACTAAACATTTTTCTATCAAATTTAATTTTCTAAAGGAGAATGTTGAAGCAAAAGAAGTGAAATTGGTTTATGTGAATACTAAAGAGCAGATTGTAGACATTTTTACTAAGCCTTTTCTTAAGGAGACTTTTGAATATCATAGAAAGTACCTTGGGGTTCTACTCCCACCAGTAGAGACTTGGACAGTTGATGTTTATCATCAACCAGCATAATTAACAGATAAATATTTTATTCCAACTTTGATGAGGAGAGCTACTTCTTAGGGGGAGTAGTTGGTATTTTATAATGAGCTGGTATTTTCTATGAATTATTTGTAACTAGTTTTGTATTGCTTTTGCATTTGATGTCAAAGGGGGAGAGATTGTTATGGAAAAAAACATTATCTCTTGGGAGAGACTGTAACTTTGAAGAGAGATTATTTTGGAGAGTTATTACTTTCTACATTTTGGTTTCTAGTTGATGATCTCTTTGGGAGATTGTTGGTTTTTGGTTTTTGGCATTTCTATTTTGGCACTTTGATGGTTTTTCCATCTTTTGTTGCCATCAATGCCAAAGGGGGAGGTTATTGGTATTTTGGATATGTTGATATGATTTTTTCATTGGTGTCAAAACTTGTCAACACTTGTCAACACTTATCAGCACTTAGAGATTCATGATTATATTCACTGGCAAGTCAGTGACTTATGCACAGTCGCCGGTATTTGGTTCATCAGCAGGTTATATTGTTCACCATCACTTGGAATGACATGGAGACTACTTGGTTATGTTGAAGACATTGTTTTGACACTTTATTATGGTGATTTGTTCATTGGTTTATTCAGGTTTGCATATTTGTTGTTACCAGCAAATAGGTCCAGGTTATGCACCGACAAGCATATCTATTCTAGATCACCACGACACATCATGAAGATGATTTGTTATTATTGTAAATTCATTGAGCCGACATGATTCATCAGATATTGATTCATTTGTAATTTATTTTATTGTAATATCCTTAGTGACCCGACCTACTCAATTGGTCTTAGGTTATGGAATAAATATAAGATCTCATTTGTGAGATTGATATGGGATTGGAAAAAGGACTGTAATAAGGTATATGCGAATATATGCAGAACTTTACACACAGACATCATTCAAGATTGAAGGAAGGTTTGAAGAAGGCAAATCAGAGCTAAACTGGTACTGAATCCAACATATGAAGATGCTATCTTGAGCAGTACATTATTGTTGGATTTAACCATCTAATTGTAGTCAATGTGACTCCCACTTTGTGATTGAGAAGTGAGCTCTAGGCAGTTGGCCTTTCTGCATGGGCAGACTCCATATTGTACACACATATTATCTGCAATAGTATCATCTGATTGTGGGTAAGGCTTCCTAGTGTGGTTTTTCCCCTTATAAGGTTTCCACGTACAAATATTTGTGTTATGTGTTGTGGATGTTATTGTCTTTCTATTTCATGCATTAATCTTTATCGGTACTGCATCTAACTGATAGAACTGTCTACCGGAATAAAGTTTGGTTTACAGGTATTAAGCATTAAGTTTCGGTGAAGTTAATTTTGGTTTGAATTTATTGGACAACTGATTCACCCCCCCCCCCCCCCTCTTAGTTGTCCCTAGGACCTAGCAATATTGTGATGTTTTACTCAAATATTATACTATGATGTGTTATACTTTGATTTGAGTTTCAGTGTATGTTATTCATATAATGTTTCCTTAATGATGGTTAAATATTATTTTATTAGATTACTGACATGGAATAAAACATTTATATTATGCATAACATGTGTCATGTACATGTTCTCATGTTTGTAAGTGTATGGGGTGTGAGGAGATGATTTTCCTTCAATCACTTCAATGACACATGGAACGTCATGATTCTCCTTCACCGGTGTGTCTACTATGATTGAACATATAGATATATATGTATGTATCAATTGGTGATGTAGGATTTCCAGGTACAAGGTACAAACTTCATCGGGTCCCACAGGTTTGAGTGTACCTAAGTATTAGATGAAAGTGGAGGAGATAGTCTTAAGACCCTAAGTTTCACCTTTATCTTTGCTCGCCACTGAGCAGTGTTAGTCATCGATCAACCTTCCCTTTGTTGGTATGCAGGTCATGTTATTATTTGTTTTATTTGAGTTGTGTGGTATGTATTTTGTGACTTTTATATTATCCTTCTAATGTTTTATATGTGAAATTAATTATCATACATTAAGGGAATTAATAGTTAAGGTGTATTATCTTGCATATTTAAATAAGGGATAAAAAAAAAAATACTTTGTTTTCTCTTTTTGTATAAACTGATAAATCAATTTGATGCAGAGGAAGGGTATGATAAATGGACCTTTGATATTTATAAGGGAAATACAAGGTTCAAACCCCTACGCCTACAAGCACCCAAATGGCTAAAATAGGTCAAATGCACACCAACATTCCTCCAAATGATTCCAAAGGTATGTAATGTTTGTAATACCTCCAAATAATTTATTTAAACTAGTTTTGTGGTTCCAAGAACTTGTTTTAGTGCAAAGCCCTCTTTTTAGTCTTCTAGGCCCAGTTGCCCAATTAGTCCTCCCTCGAGGAAAATGAATTATTTTCTCCCAAATTTTACAAACAAATAAATAAATAAATTAGATATTCAGACACCCTTTGGGATTCCCTTGAACCTATAAAAATATTGCATATGGTTGTTTTGGAGATTATATGTTGTCCTACAACTATGCACTATTTTTAGACCCAAAAAGTGGCAAATTAACAAAGGAAGTATACTAATTTTTAACTCCCTGACTCCCAAACTCTCAAAAATCATCCAATGTGGTTAAAAACTAAGGAAAATGAAAATTATTTTAAGGGTTTAACCTTCTTAGATGCAAAATCCAAAATTTAGCCTTCTATAAACCCTTAAAACTAGGCTTTCTCACATACCCCACTTCCAAACACTATACCATCCAAATATTTATGGATTAAACTTTAATATGAAATTTCTAAACATTTTAAATCATAAAAATTACCCCTCCTTAAGGCGGATTTGCTACTGTTGTTCCTTAGCAAGCATTTTCAATGCATTTTTACTCATTTGCTCACGGTGATCACCCTCTTCTTCAACTTATCTGCACATACCCTATTATATGTCTATAATAAATATTAGAAACATTTCATCCCATGAATTTCAGTCCTAGATAAATCATAGTATGACTTCATTCATTGAAAACTATCAACTATTAGGAAAATGCAAACAAAATTGTGAGGACAGTCAGCCCAAACATGTAAAATTGAAACCAAGAATGAATTTTTAGTGCATAAAACAATGTATCCACGGTTCCTACAAGTCATCAAATAATTTGAGGTCAACACCACAAATAAAAACCAAAATTACAATGCACCAAACTGTAAAGCGGAAAAAATCGCAATCGAACCCTAGTTGCTCTCCCCTCTTCCAACTCCAAGGAGAGAGAAGGGAGGTTCGCTAGGATTCGATGGTTTTCACTTAGGGGGGAGACTTTAAATTCAAAAGAGGGGTTGAAACCCACAAGATCCAATCCCCTGAAATGCAAGATTGGATGCTAAATGAGTTTCAAGGGTTAAGACAGCAAGGCTACCCTCTTTTGTAAAGAATGTGCATAGAAGAATTAAGCTAGGAATGCATAGAAAGTGACAAAGATTCGCTTATAAACTAAGATAGGAATACAGTATGAAGCTGCGGACCTGGAATTAGCAGTAAAATGTCGATACGGTGCTGTCCTGCAAATTTGAGCAAAAGTTGTCGGGACGATGGCGCCCGGCGCCACGGTCCTCCGAAAAATCTGCGAAACGAAGGGGGATCTGTTCGTCTCTGCAAAAGGATTCCAGATCTTCAATCTCAGCCGCGTACCTGCAACCTACACACAGAAAAGCGAAGATGATTGGGGGGTTAGGGATTAGGGGTTTGCCTTTAGGTCAAACCCCGGTTTTGGAATTAACCAAGAAATGAGCAAGAGCTGTAAATGTAAATGACTGTAAAAAAAGTACTAATACCTTGTTCTAAGGATGTTTGTATCCTTATGTGCGAAGGTTTAGAAGTTGTATGTTGTATGTTGTAGTAGTGTGTGATCTCCTCTTCAATGGTTGAATCATTGTCTTGAATGCAACACTTAGCCTTGAATGGAGACTTGAAATGATCAATTGCTTGAAGGAATGCTTGAATGCTTGAATGCTTGAATATAATTTCCACGCTTTGTACACATATCCTCCTCTTCATGCCAAATGAGAGAGAAAAATGTAGTTTATATACTTGTCAATTAGGGTTGATAGACTGATTTTCCCGACCTTAGGCCGACCAAGAAAGTTAATTTCCAAATTGCAAACAAAAAGACCCGAGACCCCTTAGGAGACCGGGCCCAAAATAGGACCCAGGGACCAGGGCGCTGGGCGCCATGGTCCTGGGGACCAGGGCGCTAGGCGCCCTGGTCCTAAGGGACCAGGGCACTGGGAGCTCTGGTCCCACCTCTCGGGACATCAGGGTGCAAGGAGGCTCAGGCCAGGGTACTTGAAAAATGCAGTTTTTGGTGTCGTGAGCAAGTTTCGGGGTCTCCATTCAGGTTGCGTGTTGCGTTGCCATCGTGAAGACCGAAATGCAGTCGAAATTGCAAGTGTCACAATTTTAGGACGCTACATTTAGCCCCCACTTTAGTGGGAGTATGTATGCTCATACTTCCGGTAAAGTACAAGGAAACAACATTGAAAAACTTTCACCATGTCAAGGAGGCAAGACACACCAAGCCCCCAGTGGACTAAGGATCTTACGACTTCGATTGACAAAGTAAAAGGGAAGATCACGAGGGAGAACCATGACTGTCAGTAGTAAGGTTCCCTCACTATGAGTCATGCAAGAAAGATATCAAAAATTTTCAAGGCAAGGTTAAATTTGCCAAGAAATTTTCAAGTATCTTGAAAAGATATGAACGGGATGTATGCCCCCCTACATTAAAGCGATCGCACACGCCTCACTAGGGGTGATTGTTTTAACGTAGTGATACACATAAGAATGAGAAAGGAAAGGAGCACGTTATCACAAGGATTTAGCCCCCGAGTGTGCGATAAGCCCAAGGATAATAGACACAAAACACAAAGCACGAGGTGACTTCGCTTTCCTTGTGGTCAGTATGCTATATGATAAGTCATGTATATATATCATATGTATGTATGCATAATTGTTCTTCATTGCCCAATCAAGGAAGGTCTCCTAGAAGAAGGGAACACATGTGTCTTTTGAGTCAACATGAGAGAGATCGAGAGATCTCAATGCTTTGCATCGTCCTCAAGTAGACAACACTAAGGACAACAAATAGAAGAATGAGAGTAACATATAGAAGAAGTAACCAAAGAGAGGAGGAGAGAATCTGCTATGCTAATGTAACTAGTCTAGCACGTCATCTACCCCCCGATCTTGCTGATCAATGTTTCGGGAAGGCAAGGAACACGCTAGAGGAGGAACATTCAACACAACAGATGGAGCTATCACAAGATCCAAACAAGGGCTATGTTCATGTTCCGAGCCACATTGTTCTTGTCTAGGAGCTAGGATAAGTGCTTTAGAAAATTCATTAGGTAAATGGTTATCAATATCAACAAGTTCATATTCACTATCAAAAGCAAGAGAAGTAATATTTTCATCATGAATAACATTTTCATCTATATCATCATCAAGATTTATAAAAATAGGATCTTTAACTCACACAGGATCAAGACCATCATGCATCTTATGTTTAGGAGATTTAGGCTCAATGTCCGGCTGAGGAGAAAATGGAATAATGCTCGTTGAAGGTGTTTTTGGAGATTTGAAAGTTTGAGCTCTAAGACGACGCTTTCATCGGCGTTCACGTGCAGAACGATTTTGTGTAGTCTTAGTAGGAAGTGAAGAAGATTGAGGAGGAGGAATATTCTCATCCCTATCACTTGGGTGTTTAGGTTGTGGTCTCTTAGGCTAGATAATAGGAGAAGAAGAAGGTCTCTTCTCTCTATAAAAGGAAGGAGGAGGAACTGCTCCATATAAAGGAGGAATTTTTGGTTTAGGAAGGAGACCAAGTCCATCATGACGAGGAGGTATAGGTCTACTTGTAGGAAGTTTATTAGATATAGACATAGTCACATCCATAGGGATGGGTTGGGAATCTTCTTGAGGAAAGACATTAGTTTTATCTTTCAAAGGAAGCACTTCCTTCTCAAGAATGATAGGAATGTCAAGTTTAGGTGTTCTAGGTTCACTTAAAGATAGGATCATATCTATTTTCCACTTTTGATAAGATTTGAAAAGATGATCACTTCGCAGAGGAAGGGATTGGAATTGTTTAGGCCAAAAGTAATCAAGAGGAACACTAGAGGTTCTTTTAGCTGGTTTAAAAAGACTATGATTGACAGTAACAACTTCACCATTATGGGGAAATTTCAAACACTTATGAATAGGAGAAGCAATAGCTTTCATGGAAGATAGCCAAGGATAGCCAAGCTTCACACAAAATTGTTCGGAAGATGGAATAATAGCAAAGTTCACATCAAGGGATTTGTTATAGACCTCAATAGGCAGTGTAATAGAACCAATTGCAGGAGAAGAAAATGCATCAAATAGTTTCACAATCACATCTGTTTTGTCATAAATCACTTGATTCAATTGCAAAGTAAAAAGAAATTCTTTAGTAATAACATTAACCATGCACGAAGGATCAATAAGCACTCCACGGCAAGGTGTATTCTTGACTTTTGCGACTATGTATAAAGGACCATCAGGTGCCCTAATGGTTTCATTGGAATCAAATGTGATGGAAGGTTCTTTAGGGATTTGTTGCTGCTCTACAAAGTTAATCACATTTGGAGTCATAGACACAAGACCATCAGATGAAAGAGAGGAATCATTAGTCTCAATCGCATTAGAGGTATGAGAAGGTAATGGATCAGTGAAAATCTAAAGATTTTGATTAGGAGGAGCTACAGATGTATTGCCTTTATCATTCACTCCAGAAACAGAGATAGTATTATTATCAATCAAATCTTGAATTTTACCCTTTAAAGAAAAACATTTTTCAGTATCATGCCCAGGCTGACGATGAAATTGACAAAAGGCTTTGTTATCAAAATAAGGTGAAGTAATCTTTGCAGGATCAATTTGTCTTATAGGAGGAAGAGTAAGCACATTTTGTTCCAATAACTTATTCATAATACTATGCAATGATTCATTCAAAGGAGTATACTTTCTTTCTTTCTTGAAAAATTTAGAAATAGGAGGCGCACCTGATGCTGCATTCACATTGTTGTTGATGATGTTTTCATTGAATTTGATGGAGTCTCTGTTTGGTTTAAACTTCCCAAATGGTTGTTGATTGCTATCACCCTTATCACTCGGAGCCATAGGATGTGATTGTTCCATTTGACTCACAGTCAGTTGATAATTATGAAGAGTTGCACACAACTATTGGAAAGAAGTAAACTCAGAAAATAGAAGTTTGTCTCGAATATCTTTTTGTAAATTAGAAATAAAGATTCTTTGAATATCATTGTCAGGCACTGGAAAAGAAATTTGACCATACAAATGCTTATATCTACCAATGAAATCAGTCACTTTTTCGTTAACACCTTGTTTACAATGCATTAAATCAATCAAAGTAACTTTAGGACTTATATTGTTTTGAAATTGTTGAATGAAAGCATTTGCAAGTTGTTCGAAAGAAGTAATAGAATAAGAAGGCAATGAGCAATACCATTGTAGGGCTTTGTCTCTTAATGTTCTAGTAAACAATTTTGCAAGCAACCTTTGGTCATAAGCAAAATCGGTACAAATTGTTTGAAAAGTCTTAACATGTGTTAGAGGATCTCCTTTACCATTATAAAGCTCCAAATGTGGGATTTCAACATGTTTAGGAGGGATAGCTTGAACAATGTCAAGAGAAAGTGGGCTCGCAACATCAAATGTGGGCACACTAAACTTAGATTGATTCATAGAGGCAATTTGTTGCTGTAAAGAAGAGACAGTTTGTGCAAGATTGTTAATGGTCGCTTCAGTCGAAGAGTTCATATTAGATGTGTTAGATTGAGATGGAGGTGTTATGTTATTGAAATAAGGTAAAGAGTAAGGTGGTGGGACCCTATGATAATTAGTCATAGGAGATGATTGGACAGGAGGAACACTACAAGGAGGAATGGAATGGTTAAATGAATTGCCCCCTTGCGTCATGTTCATTTGTGAAGATGTAATAGGAACACTCATTGAAGGAGTGAATGAAGAAGTCGGATTGAATGAAGGAAGAGGGTTAATTGAAAAGGAAGGATTGCCCCCATGACTAGTGATCACAGGAGGAATGTCTTGTGTAGAAGTAGCCATTATGTTTGATGTAAAGGTAGGTATGCTAGCAATAGAAGTCATCAAAGGAATAGAATGATTGACTTGTGTAGGAGGTTGTGTATAACCTAAAGTTTCGGCACAACTCTTCATAGGCATCACGTTTGAATTCACAATGTGTGAAATACCACACAAAATATCAATTCCATTCTTATCACTTTAAAGCATACATTTTAGACCCTCAATTAAAGGAAGAGCTTGACTATCAGGGTATTCTTGAGACATCCATTGTCGAAAATCGTCAAATTGGTTATCCAATTTCGAAATTTGTTCTTCAGAAAACTCATGGAGAGCTTCTTCATCATTAGGAGGATTAGAGGAATTACCCATGTCCTCATTAAAAAGGCTATTCAAATTAGGTTCCATCTCCTCAGTAGTTAAACCTCGGAAAGACTTAATTCTACGGCTTCGTCTAACGGGAATAGTGTAAGTAGGGCTTATTGTTGTAAAACTCATGCACTAGAGAAGGAGAGAAAATTTTGAATTTAGAGGTAGCAATTTTTAGTAAAATCAACCAATCTTCTGGATTTAAGCTGTTAAATGCAATCACAACAGTCTCCCGAAATTTCAAAAAAAATGTCCGGGACTGTGGCGCTCGGAGTGCAACATGGTCCTTGCAACTTTTTTTTGAAATTTGCAGGGATGAAAGGTATGATGATTTTAAAGCCAATCTGAAAAAATTGAGTGATTTTACGATCTGTAGATAGGCCAAATTAAAGTTGCAATCTCAAAATTGAACCCTACCCAGATTGTCGAAAAATGCAAAATTTGAATTTTGAAAAAAAAAAAGAGAGGGAAACTGAAATTTTGAATTTTATGATTTTAGAGGGAATGTCAAAAGCAATGCAAGTTTTGAAATTCAAAAATTGACTCAATTTCACTCAAAATTCAATTTTGAAAGCGGAAATCAAAGTTGTTGTAATTAAGCACTTAATTTCAAAAGTCACAAAATGCAAGAATTTGAATAAAGCACTGAAATTTTTAATGAATGTTAACGTACTTTTCAGATTTAGGACAGTAAGAACACAATTTTGACACAAAATTTTAGTTTCAATGATTTTTGGATGTTTAAAAGCCTTAATCCAAGCAATCACAAGACCAACTTTGACTGTAATTTTGAAGGTGTTATAATTGATAAAATCAGCCAAAATTCTGGATTTTAGCAGGAAAATACAGTAAGATCTCGCTCCCGAAATTTCGGAAAAAATGTCGGGGACGATGGCGCTCGGCGCCACGGTCCTCGCAACTTTTTTCTAAATTTTCAGGGATGAAAGATATTGTGATTTTATTGCAGAATCCAAAGTTACAGCTGATTTGGAGATGTTTTGATCAGTGAAATTGTCGAACAAAGGTTGAATTAAGAGGGTTTCAAAAATTAGGGTTTTGACACTTAACCACTTAATTTTCAAAATTAAAGCATAGATATGAATTGATAATTTGTAATAGAAGGACAGATCTGAAACAAGCATAAACAATTAAATATTTCACAAGCTTAATTACTAAAAAGAAATTTTAGGGTTTTTATGCAATCACCTCTAAAATTTTGCAAAAGATCAAACATGGAAATGTAATCAATTTTTTTTCAGATCTAAGCATGAAAAATCAAAAAGGATGTTCACGTCGGGTTCACCAAAATGTAAAGCGGAAAAAATCGCGATCGAACCCTAGTTGCTCTCCCCTCTTCCAACTCCAAGGAGAGAGAAGGGAGGTTCGCTAGGATTCGATGGTTTTCAATTAGGGGGGAGACTTTACATTCAAAAGAGGGGTTGAAACCCACAAGATCCAATCCCTCGAAATGCAAGATTGGATGCTAAATGAGTTTCAAGGGTTAAGACAACAAGGCTACCCTCTTTTGTAAAGAATGTGCATAGAAGAATTAAGCTAGGAATGCATAGAAAGTGACAAAGATTCGCTTATAAACTAAGATAGGAATACAGTATGAAGCTGCGGACCTGGAATTAGCAATAAAATGTCGATACGGCGCTGTCCTGCAAATTTGAGCAAAAGTTGTCGGGACGATGGCGCCTGGCGCCACGGTCCTCCGAAAAATCCGCGAAACGAAGGGGGATCTGTTCGTCTCTGCACAAGGATTCCAGATCTTCAATCTCAGCCGCGTACCTGCAACCTACACACAGAAAAGCGAAGACGATTGGGGGGTTAGGGATTAGGGGTTTGCCTTTAGGTCAAACCCCGGTTTTGGAATTAACCAAGAAATGAGCAAGAGCTGTAAATGTAAATGACTGTAAAACAAGTACTAATACCTTGTTCTAAGGATGTTTGTATCCTTATGTGCGAAGGTTTAGATGTTGTATGTTGTATGTTGTAGTAGTATGTGATCTCCTCTTCAATGGTTGAATCCTTGTTTTGAATGCAACACTTAGCCTTGAATGGAGACTTGAAATGATCAATTGCTTGAAGGAATGCTTGAATGCTTGAATGCTTGAGTATAATTTCCACGCTTTATACACATATCCTCCTCTTCATGCCAAATGAGAGAGAAAAATGTAGTTTATATACTTGTCAATTAGGGCTGATAGACTGATTTTCCCGACCTTAGGCCGACCAGGAAAGTTAATTTCCAAATTGCAAACAAAAAGACCCGAGACCCCTTAGGAGACCGGGCCCAAAATAGGACCCAGGGACCAGGGCACTGGGCGCCATGGTCCTGGGGACTAGGGCGCTGGGCGCCCTGGTCCTGAGGGACCAGGGCGCTGGGCGCTCTGGTCCCACCTCCCGGGACATCAGGGTGCAAGGAGGTTCAGGCCAGGGTACTTGAAAAATGCAGTTTTTGGTGTCATGAGCAAGTTTTGGGGTCTCCATTCAGGTTGTGTGTTGCATCGCCATCGTGAAGACCAAAATGCAGTCGAAATTGCAAGTGTCGCAATTTTAGGACGCTACACAAACATAAAAAATGGCAAAAACTAAAGTGTTTCATTGAATTTTTTGGTTCCTAGTCCGTACACCAGCATGATCTGCCATACAAAGCATTACACCAATTATTTGTAACTTCTCCCTAGATATATCAACCACATTTTATTGGTTACATTTCATGTTTAAAGCATCTAACTCTTAAAAATCAATTCCCCCCCAAAACTACCTAACCATTGCATTTTAAATATTCAAATTTGTCAACTTTGGGAAAATGACATAATTTGATTAAAACTCCTTACTATTGACTCTCCAGGTCATGAAATGTTTTATTAAACTTGCATAAACCTTCCTAGACTCTCTAAGCCATAAATGCCTATTACATCTTTTTGTTGGTCCTAAGGTCCTTACCAGGCCCTTTAGGACAAATTACAAACTTATTACAATTTTCATCATTAAAGTCCATAATGAACCTCAAAAAATCATAATTGATTGGCTCTTGATTCCTAAGTCCTTCAAAAGTATTCAGTGGCTTCATTGAGTCCTTTGGTTTTCCAAATGCACCTGCACCATGCTCCCCCAAAAAGAAAAAACTCTTGTCCCAAAACTTTGGCTTGAGTTTGCCTCCATCAACTGGCCAATACCTCCTTATTGATTGGTCTCCCAATGTGATCTTTGTCCTCCCATCACCTGCACTCACTTTACCAAAAGTATTAGAGTGAAAACAAAATTTATTTGAACCTATTTTTGGATCAGACTACTGCCTTACTACCCCATTTGATTTTGTTGCTTCAGAGTGGCTTGTTGCTTGTTGCACCACCTATACCTATTCTCCCTTTATCTGGCCCTTAAATGGATACTTAATAGTGCCTATTTGAACACATTTTAAGTCCCAAGCGGCTGCTCTTTTAGGACTGATTTGTTGCTCTATCATAACCAAATTTTTGTTGCCTTTGGTTTGTTGCCCCCAACTAGTATCATACTCATCCCTAACCTGCTCATTCAATAGAATATTGTTTCCAAAAAAAATCACCATCTTGTCACTACTTCTCTAATCCAGAGGTTGTAACTTATACCTTACTCCACCCTTATGCACAATGTAGTCATTTGACTAACCATCATGAAGAGTTCTTCTTGCCCATTGTCATGGTCTACCCAAAATGATATGTCCACAACTCATAGGTATGATATCAAACATTACCTGATCATGATAGGGACCAATTGGAAAATTAACAAGAGCTCTCTTGCTAACCTCCATATTCAACCCTTGATCAACTCAAGTGGCCTTATAAGGGTTAGGATGATCTACTATTGTCAATCCCAACTTAGTCACCATATCAACTGAAACCAAATTGTTATGTGAACCAGAATCTTTGATCAATTGACATAATTTACCCTTGCTCAAACAATATGTTCTGAAAATGTTCACCTTTGGTTCTTGTATTTGCTCACCTTGTCTCACCATAAGGAATTCTCCCTCTGTCTCTAGATATGCTAGCACTGGTCCACCATCTTCCTTATTCTCTTCTTCTTGTGTCAAACCCACTCTTCTCTCTTTTCCTTTATTAGATTCAACCCATTTAGGACACCTAAATGATTGAGGACCTACCTCATTACAGTTGAAACACTTGATTTGAAAGGTTCCACTTCCTCTTCCTACTCCAAATCTTCCACCTCTATGGTTGTATCCTCCTCTTGGCTCTGAAGTATTCCCCTTGTCTTTATCCTTTTATTCCCAAGTCTGATTTGTTCTTCCTCCTCTTCCTCTCATGAATCCACTTCCTCTATTATTTCCTTGTCTTTCATTCTTCCTCTTCAACTTCTCTTCTATTCTCATTACTAACTAAAAGCATTCTCCAAGGGTTTTGAGCATATTCAACCCTATCTCATTATTAATATTGTACTTGAGGCCATTGATGTATCTATCCGCCTTCTCATCTTCATCTACTACTCCTCCCCTAATGCTTAGGGTGTTAAATTGTTCATTATAGGACATTACATCTAAGTCCTTTTGATTCAAGTTGTTTCTCCTCATCTTTATCTGGATTACCAAGTCTGATGCCAAAAATTGACTCCTTACCATAGTCTTCATCCTTTACCAATATGAAATTTTATTCAATCCCCTATCCTCTCTCTCATTTTTAATACTTTTCCACCATTTAAGGGTTGTTCCCCTTAGCCTTGCTTTAGCTATTTTCACTTTCTCATCTCCATCTATATCCTCTAGATCAAAATACTTTTCAAGTGCCTCTATCCAACCAAGCATTTCTTCAATCTCCATCTTGCCTTGGTAGATTGGCAAATAAAGTTGTGTCTTCATATCAGTATGTTGTACTTCCTTAATCAATCTTATGAATCTCCTCTCCTCAAGGTCTTCTTCATCCCTATGTCTCTCATGTTCTTTCTCTTCTCCTTCATTGTCATCTTCATGATTCTCTTCTTATATAGGGTCTCATCTTTCTTTCTCTAAGGCTTCTATCCTTCCTAAAAATTGAAGTCTCTCGCTTCTCATTTTTCTTTCTTCCCTCTCTTTGGTTGACTCTAACTCTCTATTTTCTCTTTCTTTCTGTTCTATGGCTGCTTTAAACTCCTCAATCTCTCTGGCCATTTGGTTTTTAGGTGCCATGTTCTAGTTTATTGGTTTTTATCCTTAAATATCTACTAACTGAATCTCTAATACCACCTGATGTAGAGGAAGGGTGTGATAAATGGACCTTTGATATTTATAAGGGAAATACAAGGTTCAAACCCCTAGGCGTACAAGCACCCAAATGGCTCAAATAGGTCAAATGCACACCAACACTACTCCAAATGATTCCAAAGGTATGGAATGATTTTACTACCTCCAAATAATTTTTTTTAACTATTTTTGTGGTTCCAAGAACTTGTTTGAGTGCAAAACCCTCTTTTTAGCCTTCTAGGCCTTGTTGCCTAATTAGCCCTCCGGCGAGGAAAATGAATTGTTTTCTCCAAAATTTTCCAAAAAAATAAAAAAATACATTAGATATTCCAACACCCTTTTGGTTTCCCTTTAACCTATCAAAAGATTGCATATGGTTGTTTTGGAGAATATATGTTGTCCTGCAACTATGCACTATTTTTAGACCCAAAAAGTGGCAAATTAACAAAGGAAGTATATTAAATTTTAACTCCCCAACTCCAAAACTCTCAAAATTAATCCGATATGGCTCCAAAATAAGTAAAATACAATTATTTTCTAGGTTGAACCTTCTTAGATGCAAAATCACAAATTTAGCCTTCTATAAACCCTTAAAAGTAGGTTTTCTCACATACCCCACTTCCAAACACTATACCATCCAAATGATGATGGATTCACATTTAATATTACATGTCTAAACACTTTCAATCATAAAACTTACCCCTTCTTAAGGTGGATTTTTTACTGTTACTCCTTAGCAAGCATTTTCAATGCATTTTTACTCATTTGCTCATGGTGATCACCCTCTTCTTCAACTTATCTGCACATACCCTGTTAGATGTCTATAATAAATTTTAGAAAAATGTTATCCCATGAATTTAGGGCATGGATAATTCATGGAATGACTTCATTCATTAAAAACTATCAACTTTTAAGAAAATGCAAACAAAACTGTGAGGATAGTCAGCCCAAACGTGTAAAACTGAAACCAAGAATGAATTTTCAGTACATAAAACAATGTATCCATGATTCCTACAAGTCTACAAAGCATTGGAGAAGAACACCACTAATAAAAACCAAAATTACAATGCACCAAACATCAAAAATGGCAAAAAATAAAGTGTTTTACTAAATTTCTTGGTTCTCAATCCTTACACCAGCATGATCTGTCATACAAAGCATTACACAAATTATTAATAACTTCTCCCTAACTATATGAACTACCTTTTATTGGTTACATTTCTTTATTAAAGCATTTAACTCTTAAAAACTAATTTGACCCCAAAACTACCTAAGCATTGCATTTTAAATATTCAAATTTGTCAACTTTGGGAACATGACATAATTTAATTAAAACTCCTAACTATTGACTCTTTGATAACTCAATGATGAACAAATAGTACCAAACTGGTATTGAGAGGGGGGGATGAATCAGTACAAACAAAAATACAGTCCAAAATTGGTTTGACAGCAAATACTCCAAATGACTGGCAAGCAGTGATACTAGTTGAAACAAGGTGCAATAGGTAAGACCCAGAATAACTAAATAAATCATAAATCGGTCACTCACTAAGCTTTCCTCTTAGCTCAATACTATAGTACCATTACACCCTCATGTATGAACAGGTAAACTATCATCAGATCTTCACAATAGTTAGTTCAATATGTTTTATAGACAGGCATAAAACAAAAAACCATCATATGCTCAACAGGTAATAACAAAGCATCACAAGATAAAAGCATCACACATGACACACATATTTTTCACATGGAAACCCAACTGGGAAAAACCACAGTGGGGATGAATACCCACAAGCTACTTTTGAACTCTTTAGAAGTCCGCTCTATTAGGAGCCTTGTCCGGTTAAAGATATTACAATAGGTTCTACTAGGAACCGACCCTGTTAGTGATCACCCAGTTAAGGGATAGCTACAATACCTGGTTAAGGGTTAAACCCGGTTAGGGTTACCTTGTTAGAGGATTTCAAGAACTCAATAGCTAAAGGATCTCTAGAGCTCTATAGCTTCCTAGAACTCAATAACTTTGAGTTACCCTGTTAAGGGATTTGAATCAAGCCGGTTAAAGCTACCCTGTTAAGCGATTTGTATCAAGCCGGTTAAGGCTACCCTGATAAAGGATTTCACAACTATTGAAGTGGTTAAAGATCAACAGGAATTACAATGATCTGGTAACAACACTCAATGCTAATGCAGATCTATTTTGGCTCCTCTTCACCTTCTGCACATTCACTTTGCAGGTATCTCTTCTCTCCTTTGGTTTGGCAAGAATCACGTATCACTTCCCTTGGATACACACACAAATTTTGCCAACAACTTTAGAAAGAAACACAACATTGACCTTATAGGAAACAGATAGGTCGATAGCAAAAACCCTAAACCCTAAACCTGTTAGGTTAAGCAATTCAAGTGGTTCAATCGTGACTGTTGAATCATACTGCATTAAATGCAATAGTCTTGAATTGATCTCAAGACATTCTCCATCATCCATTATCAACCAATTTCATGGTGGCTGATACCCCATCACACATTGTCACCATTTGAAAAACTTTGCACATTCCCGAGGTTGATAGGAATAGTCTACTTAATGCAAGATCCTTCACGTGCACAGAGCTTACATGGCAACATGACCTGTTCTTCATTATACTGCTAACTCATCACACAAAGATCACCGATTGAGTCACAGAGGCTTGAGGTACTCCAACCAGAAATCCTGAAGTGGAAACTACCTACCAATCAGTAGCCATACAATGCTTCCATGTGCCGGTTCCCATAACTACATGCCGGTTCACCTTGAGCAAATACATCGCTTCACTTTGGCATATATACTGATTCACACATATGCTGGTTCTCTCTTCTCACATATCACATATTGACATCAATGACAACATACAATATCATTATGTCCTTATACCAGTTCACATAATGCCAACAATCTCCCCCTTTGGCATTGATGGCAATATACAAAGATATTTCTACGCTTCACTCCTTCTCCCCCTTTGACAACAATGCCAAAGTGGAGGCACAAGCATCCCTATTCCATTATGCTGCTCCCCTCGAAGAGTAGCATCCTTCAACACATCAATCAACAAAAAAAAATTGACTATGCAATACCTGACTGATGTGAAACAAATACTTTTAGTTCACCTCCTAAAGGGGCAGTACCCCCAATTCACCTCTTAAATGCACAAATGTAGTCTTTGGGAGAGGCTTGGTGAATATGTCTACTAACTGTTCCTTACTAGAAACATGTTCCAGTGCAATCTCTTTATTCTGAACCTTTTCCCTCAAGAAATGATCTTAAGCTCAAAATGATTGGTTTTAGAATGTAAACCTAGATTCTTTGAGATATTGATAACACTTGTGTTATCATAGAATATACTTACCAATTCAGATACAGGGATTTTGAAGCCATTTAAAAAATGATTCATCCAGATTGTCTGAGTGTAGTTCATGAAAGCTTCAACATACTCCACTTCTACTGTAGACTAAGAGATACACCTCTACTTCTTACTCGTCCATGAGACCAGTCTACCACTGAGAAAGAATGCACCACCAGTTGTGCTTTTCTGATCATCCACATTACCTGCTCAATCAACGTTTGTGAATACTTTCAACATGAAATCATTGATGTATCAGTACCACAATCCATAGTCAATTGTTCCCTTCAAATACCTAAGAATCTGCTTGACTGCAACCAAGTGGGATTCTCTTGGACTTTTCTGGAACCTTACAGTAGTGCCAACTGCATGTGCAATATCTGGTCTGCTATGCACTACATAATGCAACTTACCAATCATTGATCAATATTCCTTCTCATCAACCAGTGCAGAATCATCTTCTTTTGTCAATTTGTAACTGGTCACCATCGGTGTACCAACTGGTTTGCTATCTTCCATGCCAAAGGTCTTCAACACCTCTTTGACATATTTGGACTGAGTGATAAAGATTCCATCTTTCATTTGCTGGATTTGTAGTCCAATGAAGAACTTAATCTCCCCTATGAGTGACATCTCAAACTCTTTCTTCATCTCATCAGCAAACTCATGACTCATCTTGTCATCTACACCAAAGATAATGTCATCAACAAAAACCTCACAAATCAGGATCTGATCTCCTTCAGACTTCAAGTAGATATTGCTATCTTCACTTGTTCTCTCAAATCCAATCTTCACAAGATGGGAATGTAGGTGCTCATACCATGCCCTAGGTGCTTGCTTTAGACCATATAAGGCTTTACGTATTCTGCACACCATATCACTATCTTTAGATAGGGAAAACCCATTTGGTTGCTCTATATATACCTCCTCTTCAAGTACACCATTTAGGAATGCAAATTTTACATCCATTTGATATACTTTGAACCCTTCAGAAGCTGCATATGCAAGAGGCATATGAACTCCTTCCAATCTAGCCACAAGAGAAAAGGTTTCTCCATAATCTTCTCCTTCTTATTGAGCATATCCTTTGCACACCAATCTGGCTTTATTCCTAATCACTGTGCCATCCTAATTCAGCTTATTTCTGAACACCCATTTGGTGCCAATGACATTTTTATGCTGTGGTCTGGGTACCATGGACCATGTACCATTTTTCTCTATCTGGTCAAGTTCCTCCTCCATTGCCTTGATCCAGTCTTCATCTTTATGAGCCTCTTTGAATGATTTAGGTTCAAATTCAGAGATCATACAAGAGTTTTCTCTGATCTTTCTCCTTATAAGGATTCCTGCATCCTTATCTCCTATGATTTTCTTAGGATCATGATTCAACTTGACATACTGAGGAATGGTCTTGACAGTTTCTTCTTTGTTTTCCTCTTCATCCTCATCTTCATTAGTATCGGCATTCGCTAGTTTGGGAACACTGTTACTAGTACTCAGTTGACTGACAGCCAATTCCCATAAGGTTGCAACTGGTTCATTTACAACCTGCTCACTGCCAGTTTCCTCAGTTTTCTCAAAGGATTCATCAACTCTTACATTGATACTTTCCATAATTCTCTAAGTCCTATTGTTGTAACACTTGAAAGCTTTACTCTTGGTGGAATACCCTAGGAATATTCCCTCATCACATTTAGCTTCAAATTTGCCCTGATGTTCACTTTTCTTGATGTAACATTTGCTACCAAATACCCTAAAGTAGCTAACCACAGGTGTCTTACTAGTCCAATACTCATAAGGAGTTTTGTCCTTACCTTTCTTGATGAGTACCCAGTTCATAGTGTAGACTGCAGTGCTCATCGCTTCTCTCCAAAAGGTGTGAGCTACCTTTGTCGAATCAACATGGTTCTAGCTGCTTCAACCATAGCCTGGTTATTCCTCTCTATTAGGCCATTCTGTTGTGAAGTCTGGGGGGTAGACAGTTGCCTTTTGATGCCAAATTTTTCACAATACTTGTTGAATTCACCGGAAGTGAATTCCCCTCCTTGATCAGTTTTGAGACACTTGATCCTTTTACCGCTTTCCTTCTCCACTAATGCTCTAAAAGCTTTGAATTTCACAAAAGCTTCAGACTTGTCTTTCAAGAATGTTACTCACATCATTCTTGAGTAGTCATCAGTGAGAATCATGAAGTACCTATCACCCTGCACACTTCTAGTTTTCATAGGACCACACAAATCAGTATGCACAAGATCAAGCAAGTTGTTAGCAGTGAAATATTTACCTTTAAAGGCTGAGGAAGACATTTTCCCCAATTGATAGTCTCTGCACAAGGTATTATCCGATTTTCTTAGCACCGACAACCCTCTAACTGCCTTGATCTTACTAGCCTTCACAATGTTATCAAAGTTTACATGGTAGAGTCTCCTATGCCATATCCAGCTACCATCAAGCTTAGCCATAAGACATGTACTTATACTTGCATTCAAATGAAATAGGTTACCTTTGGTCTGCATGCCAATGGTCACCAATTCACCATCTTTTCCTTTGATTCTGCAAACTCCATTCTTGAATTCCAGAGTGAGGCCACTGTCATTTAGCTAGGCAACACTCAGAAGGTTGTGTTTGAGACCATCAACCCAGTACACATTGTCAGCACTACTCTTTCCATTCAGAGAGATGGACCCTCTGCCTTTGACCATGCATTGTGCATCATTTCCAAAGTGAACCACACCACCATCATACTCCTCCAAGGATAGAAACTTGCTCCGGTCACCTATCATATGGTGAGAACAACCACTGTCAATGATCCACTCATTGGAATTATCAAACTAGGAGACAAGAGCCTTCTTGTCTGCCACATCTTCCTTTACAACAACTAACACAATGTCTTCATTCTCTTCATCTTCTAATTCCTCATCTATGACACCTTCATCAACTGCCACAAAACAGTTTCTCTGATTTCCTCCTTTGAATTTCTTGAACCTTTTTGGTTTGTCCTTGTTATCGCCATTAGGACAATTTCTAGCAATATGTCCTATCCGGTTACAAGAAAAATATTTCAAAGGTATCTTACCTTTGTATTTACCAGTTCCTTTAGGAAGCTTCCTAGCAAGAAGAGCTTCAAATGCCATCAGAATCTCCTCATCATTCATTTCTCTACTCTAACTAGGTTCACCACTAGTGCTAGCTTCTTTTCCTTTTCTGGATGGTAAAGCAGAGGCTTTAAATGTTGATTCAGTCTTTTGAACACTGCCATCAAAACTATTTAGCTCATAGGCTGTTAACTTGTCTATGATGGAGTCCAAGGATACCTTAGACTTGTCTACTGATCTCAGCTCTTGGATAGCAACAACCCTTATTGCATAGACCGGCAACAGGGATCTCAGGACTTTGCTTACCACAGTGGAATCTTCTATTTTACCACCTGCACTCTTGATTTCTCGAACAACTATTTTGATTCTTATTCCATACTGCTGAATGGTCTCACCTTCAACCATCTGCATATGTTTAAACTTCCCTCTCAAGCTTTCTTCCTTAGCCTATTTTACATGTTTATCACCACCATAGATATTTTCAAGAGCATCTCATACCTCTTTGGGATTTACCTTGTCCTGAACATCAATAAACTCAATGTTGGATAGAATACTAATGAGGGCTTACATGACTTGCCCATTTTCTTGTATCTCTCTCTTTTGGTCATTAGTGAGAGTACCGATAGGGACAAAATAGACATTCTGAACATAACTCCAGTGTTGAGCACCCATGCTTCTGATGAATATCTTCATCGTATCTTTCCATATACCAAATTTTTCCCTGTTAAACTTTGGACCTTCCCTCTTCATCATTTGCCTGGGATCTTTACCTCAAGCGGTTAAGCTTACAACACAGAGGACCTAGAGTGCTCTGATACCAATTGATAACTCAATGATGAACAAATAGTACCAAACCGGTACTGAGAGGGAGGGGGTGAATCAGTACAAACAAAAATACAGTCCAAAACCGATTTGACAGCAAATACTCCAAATGACTAGCAAGCAGTGATACTAGTTGAAACAAGGTGCAACCGGTAACACCCAAAATAACTAAAACAATCATAAACTAGTCACTCACTAAGCTTTCCTCTTAGCTCAATACTATAGTACCATTACACCCTCATGCATGAATAGGTAAACTATAATCAAATCTTCACAATAGTTAGTTCAATATGTTTTATAGACAAGCATAAAACATAGAACCATCATATGCTCAATAGGTAATAACAAAGCATCACAAGATAAAAGCATCACACATGACACACATATTTTTCACGTGGAAAACCAACTAGGAAAAAACATGGTGGGGATGAATACCCACAAGCTGCTTTTAAACTATTTAGAAGTTCGCTCTATTAGGAGCCTTGTCTAGTTAAAGACATTACAATAGGTTCTGCTAGGAACCGATCCTGTTAGGGATCACCCGGTTAAGGGATAGCTACAATACCCAGTTAAGGGTTAAACCCGGTTAGGGTTACCTTGTTAGAGGATTTCAAGAACTCAATAGCTAAAGGATCTCCAGAGCTCTATAGCTTCCCAGAACTCAATAACTTCGAGTTACCCTATTAAGGGATTTGAATCAAGCTAGTTAAAGCTACCCTGTTAAGGGATTTGTATCAAGCTGGTCAAGGCTACCCTGTTAAGGGATTTCACAACTGTTGAAGTGGTTAAAGATCAATAGGAATTACAATGATCTAGTAACAGCACTCAATGTTAATGCAGGTCCGTTTTGGCTCCTCTTCACCTTCTACACATTCACTTTGCAGGTATCTCTACTCTCCTTTGGTCTAGCAAGAATCACGTATCACTTCCCTTGGATATGCATACAACTTTTGCCAACAACTTTAGAAAGAAACACAACATTGACCTTATAGGAAACAGACAGGTCGGTAGCAAAAATCCTAAACCCTAAACCTATTAGGCTAAGCAATTCAAGTGGTTCAATCCTGATCATTGAATCATACTGCATTGAATGCAATAGTCTTGAATCGATCTCAAGACATTCTCCATTGTCCATTATCCACCGATTTCATGGCGGCTGATACCCCATCACGTGTTATCACTATTTGACAAACTTCACACATTCCCGAGGTAGATAGGAATAGTCTTTTTCATGCAAGATCCTTCACGCACACAGAGCTTATGTGGCAACAGGACCTATTCTCCATTATACTACTAACTCATCACACAAAGATCACCGATTGAGTCACACAGGCTTGAGGTACTCCAACCGGAAATCCTGAAGTGGAAACTACCTACCAACCAGTAGCCATCCAATACTTCCATGTATCGGTTCCCATAACTACATGTCAGTTCACCTTGAGCAAATACACCGCTTCACTTTGGCATATATATCAATTCACACATATGTCGGTTCTCTCTTCTCACATATCACATATACCGGTTCACTTCATATCACATATTGACATCAATGACAACATACAATATCATAATGTCCTTATACCGATTCACATAATGCCAACACTCTCCATGTCATGAAATATTTTATTAAATTTTCCTAAACCTTCCTAGACTCTCTAATCCATAAATCCCTATTACATCTTTTTGTTGGTCCTAAGGTCTTTGTCAGGCCCTTTAGGACAAATTAGAAACTTATTACAATTTTCATCATTAAAGGCCATAATAGACCTCAAAACAACATAATTGATTGGCTCTTCATTCCTAAGACCTTCAAAAGTATTTAATGGCTTCATTGAGTCCTTTGTTCTTCCAAATGAACCTGCACCATAATTCTATCAAGCTAGCAAATTTGAGTATTTGTTTAATATCATATAGTGGCTTTAAATCATGTGTTATGCATTTTAGAAAAAGATAAATAAGTTTTTTTGAAAATAAAATATCTTCTTTCATTGAATTTTTAAATGGGAGGATATTAGATTTATTTAGTATTAGAAAATATTCTTGTTGGAGAGAAAAGTATTTTTAAATTTGCTTTTGGGAAAATAGTATGACTGGAGAAAAATAATTTTAACCTAATAGATATTTTGGGTAAAAGTATTTCTACTTATGTTGTGTGTTTTATGGGAATGAGAAAGGAGGTCTTGGGCATTGAAAAATTTGGTTATCATCCTGAGTTAAAGAATTTTTCTAGTTGGAGGATTGAGCTCTTCCTAAAATATCTTCCAGGATAGCATATTAATGTTGGTTTTTGTAAAAATCTTTGTTTTCAAATTTGATTGATTTAAAAATGATCTTTGTGTTTGTGTTTTGAAATCATCTATTTGCGAAACA
The DNA here is from genome assembly GCF_030272615.1 of Cryptomeria japonica. Lineage (NCBI taxonomy): Eukaryota > Viridiplantae > Streptophyta > Pinopsida > Cupressales > Cupressaceae > Cryptomeria > Cryptomeria japonica. The sequence continues at coordinate 114,359,524 of NC_081415.1, read as the reverse complement.
CATTAAAAATTTTGTTTGCAAAAGGAAGGGTTGCATTTAAATTTGAAATTTAAACCCTCTATTGTTTCATTTTATATTCCCCAATCAATTTCAAAATTGTTTGAGAAAATTGGTTTTCAAAATTAAAATTTTGTGTGGCTATTCTCTATTTGGGTTGACAAAATTTAATTTTTTTTTGGTTTTAAATTGTATTGGAAGAGGAAAATTGAATGGTTATTTTTCAAATTGAGTGTAAAGCTGCACAAATTTGGTTAATTTAATCTATCCGTGAAATTACCTGTTAAAGTTTTATCAGTTTTAAAAGCTGACAATTTTTTTATAATGTCTATTAAATTATATGTTGGGGGGATTCCATTTGGTTAATTTTTAAAATAAAATTTAAATTATAATTTTTTTTCATTGAGGAGTGATGTGGGGGAGTCGGGCTCAACCCCACATATACCCTGTCCTCGCGTGAGCTGTGGCAACACGCAGTGGTGCTGCATGCCCATGCAATTGGTGTTACGACCCACTGTGTAGGGCGACAGTCCCACCATGTGGGGTTACCAGCACCACGTAAGCCCTTTTGGGGTTTGTGGGACCACCCACAAGAGGCTAGCAAATTTTTATTTTTTTTATTAATTTAGATATATATATATATATATATATATATATATATATATATATATATATATATATATATATATATATATATATATATATATATGGATATATTAATATATTCATAGTTTTGGGAAAAGAATATAGTTGTGATGTTGATAATCAGATTTACAAATATGCTTCTTTATATATATATAGATACATTTGATTTAATTATCTATTATGGAATTGAAATTTTAAATACATGATTAGTGAATATTAATTTGAAGTTCTTATTGAAATTAGGGAATATTATCATTATAGTCGATGATTTTTATGGAAATTTAGAGAACTTGGTCAATTCTGGCTTATAAAATAGAACTAATTTGTTATTCTAAATTAGTGAAGGTGTTTGTTTATTTGGTTGTCTTCACATTTAAATTTAAACTGCAAGTCCGTAGTTGCAAATGGAGTTAGGTGCATTTATGTAGCCTTTTCTGTTGGTTGGTCATGTGGGTTGACTAAGTTTTGTTAGTTAGTTAACATTGTGCAAGGGCTTGTTTGGCCAAGTGGTTTTCTATTGTTTTGAATTCCATGTGCAGTTCATATTTATACCTTAGTTTTGTAGTTTGTTGGTATATTTTTGGTTTAGTTTCATAAGGGAGAGTGGATTTCGAGTGGGGGCCGCACCCAAAGTGGATACTAGGATAACCCATCGAAAGTTTTTTTAAGTAAGTGAGTAATTAATAAAATATTAGGGGTTTGGTAGATGAAATATTAAGTAAGATAATTATACCTCACTCATGGTTGAGTGCTAGTACACACTCAAGATGTAGTGAGAAGGCCTAGAATGGAAAACCAACAACCTTGTCCTCACATAATGTCCACATGAGACTTGGATGGGACTGGGGGTTCGAAAGAGGTTACTAGGATAACCCAGGCTAGGGGCCAGGACCTATGGAGGCCTGTTAGGGTAACCATACTAGGCTATTTGATGACACTTTTCCATTATGGTCAGTAGTGTGTAGTCTTGTTGGTTTCACCTAAGTTTTGATGTGGAGTCATGTTCTGCAAGTATTTACCTCATGTGATTCTTTTCGATGTCGTGTTTTTTACCCTATGTGCATGCATACCTTAAGGTTGCTAGTGGGTCTTATTTCTATCTCCTAGCATGGTGGGGTGGTAGTGTCACTTTCCATCAAGTGTTTTTGTTCCTTCTTGCGGGAGTTGGCTTTACAAGTGTTCCAATTGCACTTGGATTCGAGCATCTTGTTATCTAGTTGGATCCCATTTGTTATTATGAATCATTATTTTTGTATCATGGACCTTATTTGGTTAGTTGTAATTAATTTGATATGTATGCCTTATACCAAGATGTCAATTGTAATGTAAACATTATCTGATTTTTGAAACTTAGTGATTTAGTGGAATGCAATGTAATTTTTATCTTATATTGCAAACAATGTATGAATGGAAATTAAATGTTAATGCATATGTTTCACTTGAATATTATATGTAATGTAAAGGAAATAACTATCTTGAATGGAACTCAGACATGTTAATAACATCTCATACTATTGAATGGATTAATCATTGTTTAGTGTAATTTATGTCTTTATGATTAAATTATCTTAATTAGATTAATTAACATTAAGAAATGTTTAGTTTTAATCATTTAAACCATGTTGGGAAACCATTTATGTGTTTAGTTAAGTCTTCATCTAAACGTAACGTTAATATCTTTAAACTTAGTAAATTTTTTTAAAAAATTTATTTGCACTCATTTCTAGTGTTTTAGTTTAATCCCTTCGGGGTTTCCTGGCAAGGTGTTATAATCCTCCTCCCCCTTTAACATCAATGGAAAAGGTAAGAATCTACCAAAATTTATGTACAAAAGAATGCAATTATTCACTTGAAGTTGAAAATTTCTAAATAAGTGACCTTTATGGATTTCAGGTACTCATTCCATCATCTTAGGAAACAATATAAGACATTTATTACAGAACTAAATATGAATATATGGACCTCAACACCTTTGAGATCAAATGGCACCGGTTTATCTAAGGCAATGATTGCATCCTATTAGTCTCCAAGTAATGTGTCCATCTGGGGAGTGATTAGGCTTCTTAGGTCTCCCACTCTACTTAGAGCTTGCTCCTTTTCTTTATTTAAACCCTTTACTTTGCTAGTATAATCCATGATTTGGGCTTCAAGGGAACTTGAAAAAACTGAATGAGGGGTGAAATAATGACCAATACTTGCTAATTTACCCTCAAGATCTCTTATTTTTTGATCAATTTCTGTAGTAAACTTAGGCAAAAACAAACATGATTTGAATATTTTTCCATCTTCACCGAATGCATCTTTAACACTCTTCATTACATATTTTAAACTTAGTCTATCTCTCTCATCTGCCTTCAAATTTTGCTGCAACTGCATCTCATTAGATCTTTTTTGTACCAACTCATTTCTGGCCTTTTCCAATGATTCAAAATAAGTGTTAACAAAACTTAACATATTCTTTAATTTACCAAAGGGAGAAGCACCAGAGTCTTGACTGCAAATACGCAAAATATTCACCAAAACTTCAATTGCAAAAGAGATAACTTCTTTTTCTTCAGAATGAGATTTTAATAAATCTTCACTTGCCTTGATTTCAGCTTGAGTGGCAAGTTTAAGTTCTTGTAGAAAGGATAGGGTCCTTAAATCCACTAGAACATGTGATAAATCATCTACATCAATCTGCTTGCCTTTTCAATAATATTAGCTTCAGTCATGGTCACTGGAGCTTTCTTTGTCTACACATCACCTTTCTCCTTTTCAAATTCCTTTTCCTTAAACACTTTATCTCCCTTTCCACCTACATCACCCATCTCTTCTAGTATCTTTGCGATGATTTTAATTTCTAGAGGATCTTGAATAGTATCACCAAAGATATTGAACTCCTAATTACTAGTGGGATCATCTACAACATCTTACACAACTGGATCAACAAATGGCTGATCCTTCAGCACACTGTATATTGCTATTGGTACTTTCAGAATGTAAGTGTCATCGGGTATCTTTTCTTCCGGATTGGTGCAAAAGTCTTGATTCACTTCATATCTCATCTTTGATAGAAAATATTTCACTATTTGCTTAGTTTCCTTTGCCACTTCATCCGTTCTGCCAAGAATTGTTCTATTAATCCTTCTTTTGCTCCTGAATTTTTCTTTTGCTAAATTCAATAACTTATCTTCATCTTTATATATAACTAAGAAAGTATTAACTAATACATATTCTTGCATCTCTTCATATTTTCTTCAAGCAATATTCCTCCTAGCATCCAAAATGTCATATAATTCCTTAGGAATCATGGATGATAGCTCAATTAGAGCTCTACTGAAATTGTTCATATATTGCACAACTGCTTCTTTAATCTCTTTCAGCTCTCTATCATTTATGTTCTTATCATATATAGCTAGGTTATTCAAATTTTTGTCCTTAACAATCTCATCATTGATTTCTTCTAAATATTTGGTTGGAATAATCTTAATCTTACTAGGCTCTATAGCTTCATCTATCTCAGATTTTTGCTTACTGCTTCCTTTTGTCTTTCTGGATGGCTCACCTTGAGTCTTGGATTTCTTAGAGGGTGGAGCATCACCAAATAGTTTTCTGACTACTATTGCATAAGTAGTAGTATTCTTAACTTCCCTGACTTCATCCAATTTTGTTTCCTCCTTATCTATTGCATACTACCTTGAATACTTCTCCTTTTCCCTCTTCTCAACTCCATTAGTTGATACTGTTGGCTTAGGCTTGGGTGGAGGGATTGCCTTCTTCAAACCAAAGATTGGTGCAAATTTTCTTGTCTTGGCCTTGTGCGACTATTGAGAGGAGGATACTAGTCTAGGTTGTGGCTTCACCATATCCTCTTCCTTCAACATATTTTGTGCCCTTTCCATATAAACAACTTCTCTTATGATACCCAATTTTTTTGCAACTTGGTCAACCTCTTTCCTTACTTTCCTTTTTTGAGCTATCTCTATGAATTTAGTATTCAAGTCAAGGCTTTTTTCCTAATAGGTTCTAAACCTCGGCTCCTTCTTGTCCATCGGCTGGCTCAACATGTGTTGACCATAACCATTAAAACTAGCTGCATCAACTTCATACCCCATGGACATGATCCACATAGTCCTTGGTTCAACTACTTCCATAAAACATTGATCTTTATCTACCATAAAACAAATGTTGTAATCATATTTCTCCACTATGGCTTTCGGGATTCTCTCTTCTCTTCAAAGTGGCTTATAAATTCTTGAAATAACCCCATAGGGTATCTACTCTCATAACATTATCGCCAAGTCTAATCATCCCTTCCTTGATTTGCACGGCCACCGGTTTGTCATAAGCCCATTGGACTTTGTCAACACCAGCAATCTCATTCATAAAATGTAATGGCAAAAAAATAATAAGGGAACCAAATTTGAAGGTATTCTTTTTATCTTTCTTCATCTTCTTCAAGTTTCTTAACAATTCACTCAAAATAACTACACATAGATCATACCTTTTATCTTCTTTAAACATCTGATATCCTGAGAATATTGTAGTACTGGAGACAAAATTATGCCTTCTTTATTGATAAACCTTGTAACCCACCACCATCAACACAAATCTGACATCATGTTCCAAGATATCACTAATGGTCATTTCCCTGTTATCAAACTTTAAACCAATAGCATGACTATCATAGTATTATTCTGCACTTTCCTCAGACCAGCCACTTCACCGGTTGCATACAGGTATATCACTGCTTGAATTGCCTACTTGGTGATTTAATAAGGTGTATCCAGTAACATAAACTTTTCTCAGGACATACCAGATCAATTCCGCTTCATCAGATTGTTACTACTTACTAAGGTTGTCATTAGTCTTATGTTCAAAGTTATTCTATATACTCTAGTCAGTTACCTCTACTGAAATATTCAGTCGGTATGCATAGTCCAATACGTTATAGAAGAAAGTAGTCAAAGAGCCCAGTATGCATCGAGCTGTCTACCGAGTATCATTCCATGTTTACGGAGAAAAAAAGATGACACACTGAGTTGATATACACCGAGTGAAACGTGTTACCAGATTCATTGAACCTGGACATACATATGGAAACGTGTTACAAGATCGAGGAACATAAAACCATTATCACATTGGAAATTGCACTTAAAGATTGTTTATGATTTTGAGGTCATCTAACCAATGAAATATTTTTCATGGTTATTCATTCGATAAAAAATGTTTGTAACATCGAAGCAATGAATGGATCACTGACATAAGAGATCTATTTATACAACATGGATTGAGATCAGAAACACAAATGTAGTATGACTGAAAGGAAAATATAGAAATATATGAAGCAAGACATGTGAAAGCACTAAGTGTTATGACTATTACAGAGACACAGAGGTCACCGAGAAGGTTTTCAAAGAAAAGTCAAAGAACTAAGTAAACAAAAGGGTCTACCGAGTTACTCTATGGGTTATTGAGGTATGCTATAAGCAAGGTAATCTTATTTGAGTACATAGAATCTGCTATAACAGTTCAGATGTAAAGTTGCAAATATTTGTAATGATTTTATTGTAATATTTTGAAATTGTAAGAGAAACCTTTAACAGGGTAAAAGACTCTAACTAAGTCTATAAATTGTAAAGCCTCTAACCAGGTGCAACATTTAGATTAAGTGTTGTTAAATCCTTTAGCAAGGTAGATCTAACAGATCTTGATACTCATAATAGGGTAAGCTATCAGAAATAGCTAAACATGTAGCTCTAACTGTTCACCCTTTATTAGTGTAGTAGTGAAGTTGTGGGTGCCATCCCCACCATAGTTTTTCTCTCTAACCAAGAGTTTCTGCGTAGCCAAAATATATGTGTTATGGAGTGAATCATGTTTGATTGTTATTTATTTGGTTTAGCATTATGTTATGTTACTACACTATTCAGTTTATGCTTATTAGTAAAGTTATTGTTGAAGAAAAGTTTTGAAGTACTGACTCACCCCTCCCCTCTCAGTACATTAGCTTTCCATATTGGGCCTAACAATTGGTATCAGAGCTTCAATCTTGGAAAAGGGTTTAACTACCTAAAGAGAAAGATCTTATCAATGGAAGGCTATAAACAATCTCAGAGGATTGTGTATCTGCAAGAAGAGTTGGATCATGCTAATCAAGTGATTGTAGACATGCAAAGGCAAATGCAAAAATCTATGAAAGTGAGAAGAAGATTATCTCATGATTTGTAGGACTCGCAAGAGTAGTAGAACAAATTGAGACATCATCTGAGAATAGTATGTCTGAAGATAGTGAAGAAATGATTGAAGTATTGAGAGAAAAGAACAAATCACTGGCTGATCAACTAAAAGCAATGAAAAGAGAACATGAGCATTTCAGCACACAAATGACTGAAAATCTTGATGCATTGAGGACAGCCAAGGATAAAGTAAGAGATCTAGACAGAGAGAAACAACAACTTGAAGCCTTAGTATCTTAAAAGAATGATGAAATCATAAGATTAACTGGGATTCAACAAAATCTGCTAGATCAACAAGGTTATGCAAATCATGAAGCAAATCTGAAAGATGATGAGAATCAAGCATTGAAACTTGAAGTATCAAGGTTGATCAATAAACTTGAAATACAAAAGAAATTCAAAGAAACATTGAAGAAGAGTTATGAAGCATCAAAGATGTTGGATGAGCAACTGAATACAAGATGACCCAACAAAGATGCAGGACTCAGTTACAAAGGAAAAGACTCTACTGAGAAGGGAATTCATACTACTGAGAGAGGAGAATCATCAAAGCAAGCTAGAATAAAGAAGAACATCAAAAGAAAGAAGCCTATTTGCAACTACTATGGAAATCAAGGTCACACTGCCAACATGTGCCAAATCAGAAAAGGTAAGCAACCGAATGTCACTAAGTCCAATGGTTATTGTTACAATTTCTATAAATATTGTCACACATCTAATCAATGTAAGACAAAGTCTACTAGCAATTATAAGAAGGTAAAATACAAATGGTTTTGTAAAAACTGCAATAGATATGGACATAGTACCGAGAAGTGTCGGTATAAGCAAAAGAACTATATGTGGTGTGCACACCGAGCAAATACTAGAGGTTACCAAACTCACATAGATCCTTACCGACAATATGCTACAGTACCATGGGATTACAATACAAGGATATGGTGTGAATGTTGTGGAAGATATGGACACATAAGTGCCAATTGCTTTATAAGGTTTGGATTGAACAACCGAAGATCATGGAGAAATCCTAGTATGAGATCAATGTAGAAAAGACACTGAATAAATAAAAGGCAAATTACAGATGATTTAGAAAAAGAAGGAAATTGTGTAAAATAAAGAAAGCACCTTACCTACCAAGTTAGGTGCACCTATTCCAAATTAATCGAAAAAGGTATGAAGGGACAATATTCTCTCAAGGCTAGATATTAATAGTTCCTACTTTATTATGTACTTAATTCAAAATCTACATAGTTAAGATGTAGTAGCAAGTTTGAAATTCTATCAAAGTCTTTTGGAGCACTATACAAGAAACCTGTCAAGTCGGTGAATACAGGAAGCCTGTCAAGTCGATAAATGAAGGAAGTTTGGTTACTCAGTTAAAGCGCAAAAAAAAGGAAAGAAAGTTTAGTGGAATCGAGTGCATTTAAATCTTTTGACCTAACCTACATGGAGCCCGATAAGGTATATTGTGTACTTAAAGTATTTACGTGGTCAGTTTTCACTCACCAAGTTTTCAAGAGAGAAGAGAAAGTGATTCAAAGGTGATCAAACCTCCTACAAAGAAAAATTCAAGGTATTTACATCAATATCAATGCATTGTTAAGCTGGTTTACCGATCTTATCAAGTTGTCATTATTTGCTAAGTGTGAAGCGTCTACCATTTGAAAATCTTCAAACCCTAAGGATCTTTTGTTAGTTTTTATCTGAAATCTACAAATGGCACCTAAGATCCAAGATCCCATTGTTGTTGAGAACATCGAAAATCCCTCACTAAAATACTCTTTAACTCCCAAAATTGCATCTGAACCGAATGACAAAACCACATTTTCACTCATCCCAGATAGAGTTTTATTAGTCGACGATGTGAGATTCTTCACCAATTGTCGTATTGAAGAACTCGGTCACATTGAAATCAAGGATACCTATGATGAATTGTGCACCGATGGTAAAATGGATAGCAAGTATGAGTACATTTAGATCCAGGGATTAACTGAAGCCCTAACCTATCCCTGTGTGTTCAAACCTTAGTCGGTCAAGTTTGTTTTGAGCAGAGTTCACAATTATTTCATGTGGTTAGAAGAGAAACCATTTAAGATTACCAAGGAAATCATTCATCTGATCACTGGTTACCCTATTTATGATCATGCCCGAGCTGAGAAGATGATATCACAGAAAGAATTGATCAGTTTAACCAGAGTAGAATCAGATTGCAGAGGACTAAAATTGAACAATGTCACTGATGCAGAACTAAAGTTTACCATTAGAGTAATTGGTTATTGTTTCTTCCAATCGGCAAGGGAAAACAGTGTACCTTGTGCAGTAGTAGACTTAGCATACAAAATTGTAAATAAGGGAATGAAAATTGATCTATGTGAGGTGTTGCTGAAAAACCTATTTGAGAATTTGAACACCATCAGTAAGCCGAAGAAGAATAACTCAGCTAATACACTAAAGTTTGGATCACTACTTGTATGCATGTTTTTCTATTTTGAAAAATTCTTTCCACTAGTCGGTAAAGCTATTTGGGAGCTACACCAACCAATCACCCATCAGATCAATGACTTCATCAAGAAGCTAGGTGATAAATTTAATGATATTATGGATGATTACTTTAGTAAGTTTCAGGAGAAAATGCATAATAGATACCAGATTCCACCCAAGCTAGTGGAGAAATACAAAGATGACATATGTTTTGAAGTAGACACTGATTATTGTTATATAAATGTTGTGGAACCAAGAACTCAATCTTTGCCACTATGGGTTACGAGATTGATTTCAACATCACACAATAGAAAATAGATGCATTTCTTACATTGCCATGACATGCTACCGAGCTGAGGTATGGAACCTATGAAGAAGTGAAAGAAAAAGTAAAAATGAGCATTGTAGTACCCAAAGCTACAAGAAAGGCAACAAAGATGATAAAGGCATTATCGAAAAAATTTGGAGTAGATTCTTCTTCCACACCTATCAAAGGCACTATAGCCATTCCCAAAGAGGAATCTAAAGCACAAGATGCAGCTATAACATTGAGCACCGAATTTCCTAAGGGAAAAGTGTTGAAAAGAAAGAAACAGGACACATCAAAGGCCTCACCAACTCCTCCTACTAAGCGACCTAATACAAGAGCATCTGTAGATTCATTGAGTAAGAAAACAAAGAGTGTTACTGCTCCTAAGGTAAAAAAAACTTACAAGAAATCTACTCGGAGACTCATTTTGGCAAAAGAGTCTAGTGATACCGAATCTGAGGATCCAAGCAAATTTTAGATTGTCAAGAGAAAGAAGGTAAATGTACATAGTGTTGAAATTTTTTGAGCTAATCTGAAGGAATATGGTGGATTTGGATCCTTTAGATATGTTAAGTATGAAACCAGAAATGATGATGAAAAGAGACAAATTGAAGAAGCTGACATCTGTACACTTCTAAAATTCCGATTGGTCCCATTAGAAGTCCCTAGTTCTCTTCCAGAAGAATTATATGCACATATTGATAATAGATGGCAATATGCCCTGGACTCAGAGAAACAAATCAGAGAAAGAAGTCTGGTACATCTCTTTCCTAACATGTCGGTAGTTGAAATAAAAGAACATCTGACAACCTACCACACAAAGTTCCTCGTCAAACAAAAAGCCTAGAAACTGATGAATGGTCTGTATATTGAAGTGGAAAATGAGACAAAAGAAAACTAGCAGGAAATATTTATAATCAAGGATGTCGATGAACAAGCTGAAGTTGAAATAGTTGATGTCACCGAGCAAGATCTTGATGTCACCAAGCAAGACCCTGCAGACACCATTCAAATAGATGAAGATATCATGGATACAGAGCTACCAGAATAGGAAATGATAGAAGGCAATGCATATGCAAAACTTGTATCTAGTGAATCAGTTTTGGAACAAGTTCAGCCTTAATGCACCAGTCAATCAACCTATCTCAACAGAAGCCCCTCAAGATACTAAACAAGGTGCAGAGTCTCACAAGACTATAGAAGGAGAAGCTACTCCTCAGACCACCGGGGAACAGACTTCTCAGGATCCTTCTAGCACTACAAATGTTGCAACTAAGACACCATGTACTGAAACACCAAAGGACACTATAGAGGCTAAAGAAACTGACCAAAGTGTTGCCTCTACTAATCAAACTACCGATGGTCATCAAGCCTCACAAGCCATTGTATTGGTTCAACTGGCCAAATCTAAAGAAAAGAAGATGAAAAAGCATAGCTTCAAAGTAGATATGTCAAAACCAATAGTGTTGCCCAATGTTGACATATCAAAATTAAAAGGGCAAGCACTCATTGAATTCGGTGAACTATGCAAAGCAAAGGCCGAACAAGAAAAACAAATGGCCATACAAAAGAAAAATAAAGTACTTCAGAAGGTAAAGACACTATTATTGGATATGCTACCTGAATCTACAATGTCAACCGATGCAGCGATCCATATTCAATTGCATGAACTTCTCAATCAGATAGAGATATCTAGAGTAGATGCATCTGAATATTTGAGCAAGCTAAAAGACAAGGAGCTCACTGCAAAAATGATAGAAGAGGTATGGAAAGCTATAGCTCTTGGAAAAGTTAAACTTGTCAAATTTATTGCTGAGTTGTCTCCTTAACTCAAGCACATTCTTTATTTATTTTAGAAACTTTGTACATTTTCTTTATTCATTAAAGACATCAAAAATAAAACTAAAGCAATTGAGAAAGAGATCACCGATCTCTCAAATAAGTTGACCCCAAAGCCCAATTCAGTTCAGAATTTCTATACAAAGTTACAACCACTCATGGCTCAACAATTGGACCTAAGAAATGAAGAACACAAGATCAGGATGGACATAATGACACTTTAGACATTATTCCTTCCTCATCTTTGATCCGTTCAAGAATAGATTAACCGAGCCACTCACCTATCTACTACACAAGAGGGAAGCACATTAGATGGCTTAATTTCTTTATTGCCTGATATTCAAGCACAAAATTCTTTAATGGACAGTGTAAAGAATGACCTCTTTGTCACTCTCACCGAAGCACAGACAAAGTACAAATCCATTTTTGACCAGTTGCCACCACCAAATGGTAACTAAATTTTGATGTTTTTTGAAAAGGGGGACTGATATAGTATTCAAAGCATCAAAGTATAGTACAAAAGGAGTGTAGTATATAGTGGGAGTATACCGAGTAGTGAACAAAACAGTAAGCAAAGAACAAGAGCAGCACACAGAACATTGATCACCGAGCATGCAAAATCAGAGTTTTGTATAGTATACTGATAAGGGGAGTATATATGAATATACTATTTCATTGACAAATGTATATATTATCGGTTTAGTCAAATATTGCAAGTATATAGATTTTTGACTTATAACTTTGAAAGTAGTTTTTGTCAAACATCTCAACTAATATCAAAAGGGGAGATTGTTACTACTTACTAAGGTTGCCATTAGTCTTATGTTCAAAGTTATTTTATATACTCTAGTCGGTTACCTCTACTGAAATATTCAGTTAGTACGCACAGTCTAGTTAGTTATAGAAGAAAGTAGTCACAGAGCCCAGTATGCACCGAGTTGTCTATCGAGTATCATTCCATGTTTACCGAGAAGCAAAGATGACACACCGAGTTGATTTAGGCCGAGTGAAACATGTTACCAGATTCATTGAACCTGGACATACATATGGAAATGTGTTACAAGATCGAGGAACATAGAACCGTTATCACATTGGAAATTGCACTTAAAGATTGTGTATGATTTTGAGGTCATCTAACCAATGAAATTTTTTGCATGGTTATTCATTCGATAAAACATGTTTGTAAAATCAAAGCAATGAATGGATCACCGACATAAGAGATCTATTTATACAACATGGATTAAGGTCAGAAACACACATCTAGTATGACAGAAAGGAAGATATAGAAATATATGAAGCAAGACATGTGAAATCACTAAGTGTTATGACTGTTACAGAGACATAGAGGTCACCGAGAAGGTTTTTAGAGAACAGTCAAAGAACAGAGTAATTATAAGGGTTTACCGAGTTGCTATATGGGTTACTGAGGTATGCTATAAGCAAGGTAATCTTATTTGAGCACATATAATCTGCTATAACATTTCAGATGTAAAGTTGCAGATATTTTTAATGATTTTATTGTAATATTTTGAAATTGTAATAGAAACCTTTAATAGGGTAAAAGACTCTAACTAAGTCTATAAATTGTAAAGCCTCTAACTAGGTACAACATTTAGATTAAGTGTTGTTAAATCTTTTAGCAAGGTAGATCTAATAGATCTTGATACTCCTAATAGGGTAAGCTATCAGAAATAGCTAAACATGTAGCTCTAACCTAGCACCCTTTATTATTGCAGTAGTGAAGTTGTGGGTCCTATCCCCACTGCAGTTTTGCTCTCTAACCAAGAGTTTCTACGTAACCAAAATATATGTGTTATGGAGTGAATCATGTATGATTGTTATTTATTTGGTTTAGCATTATATTATGTTACTGCACTATTTAGTTTATGCTTAACAGTAAAGTTAATGTTGAAGAAAAGTTTTGAAGTACTGATTCACCCCTCCCCTCTCAGTACATTAGCTTTCCATATTGGGCCTAACACAAATGTCAGGAAATCAATGAACTGCACAAAAAATCCTATCTTGAAGAATCTTATATTCTAGTTTCAAATTTCCCAAACCATCCACCAAATACCTGTTATAAAGGAATAGCATATCTACACTACTAAGCTCCTCAATATCATGGTGGATATATGTCCAAATGTCTTTATTGTGAAGAACACCATAGGGAATAAAAAAATTGCTCCTTTTGGATCATCTTCAATGGATTTGAAAGGATGTTTCTTGAAGACAGGCCTAGCTCTATCAGAATTCTCAATAACCAAAGTAGTATAAATACCAAAAGCATATGCCATTTTGATTTTATGATTTGAAACAAATAGCTCATGAAATAGATAAATACCTTTGATTCTCAACCGTGTGAAATAAATCGCTTACTAATTGCAACAAGCATGAATTAAGCTGCTAAATCACAATTACTCTGATGCTCTACTCTTTTTCACTCATTTGCATTATAAGGAATAACCCTTTCAAATGACATTCTAACCTCTAAATCCCTAATTTTTTGTTGTAATAAATGCTTCAATCTAAAATCTTTCAAATAGATTATTTTGCATCAATTGACTTACCAGAATCTCAAATTTCCATGAAATATTTCACATATTATCTGCGTACTTTGATCTAAACCTTTTACAACCTTCTAGAACTAGTTATAAATCTTTGAAGAGGGGGTTCTATTGATTTGCATGAAAAAATCCCCCTAAGGATAAAAATCTCTAGTTACTGGATGAGGTTCCATCATCAGATTCAGGTGTGGAGCCATTTACTGTATTAGGATCTTCTTTCTTAACCCACATATTCTTATGCTAATCTCTAATTTCATCTACCTCTACTTTTCCTTTCTCATTGTTACTAACAACAAAGAAGGATGACTGAGAGGGGGTGAATCAGTCTTCACTGGATCATGAAACTTTATCACAAAAATAGATCTAATAAAATTTAGTAACAACAAAGGAAAGAAAATTGAAAGTACAAAACACAACACAGAGATTTTGATATGGAAAACCTGGTTAAGGGAAAAACCATAGTGGAGACCTACCAAGAGTAAGATGATACTCTGCAATAGTATATTCAAATATTACAATGGGGAATGAACATGCATTTAGGCACACTGCCTAGAGCTCACTGCTCAAAAGATAATGGCCTGCAATGCTACAACCCTCAGGGAAGTCTCACTGACTTATACTAAGATTTGGAGTATAATCCACAAGAAAAGAACTGGAAAAATAGCATCTCCAAATGCTTCATTACAGTTCTAGTTAAAGATAGTTGTCTGCCATGCAAAACCAATCTCTCAACAATCACAACATCGAAGGATAAATCACGTGTTCAAACATAAAACTCTCTCCAATAATTCATACACTACCTTGACACCTATATTACATGACTATATCACCTATATATACAAATGATCAACCTTAACAATAAGGTCGACTAAACCTTTATCTCAAAATTATAAAATTCTATAACATGATACAAAGATCAACCACTAGACCAATATAATGATTTACATGACATAAAATTAACCTAAATCAAATTCTCAAATGCTCAAATCCACTAGAAATCACACCAAGATCAACCGCAATATGCTACATCACCAAAAATACCGCATACCATGAAAGTCATCACCGATTCATAGAAACCACCAAAAACTCACACAAGGATCAATACAGATGACCAAAACAAATATGACATGAGTATAAAACACTAGAAAGCATGTTATTATCATCAAAAATAGCTACACAAACACCACTTATCAAATCTTCATCTGTCAACATTTGAAAGCTCAAGAACACATCCAATTAGCAACTATCACAAAGAAAGATAACTTGTGGAGCACCAAATCACAATCCATATGAAATGAAGATACACAAGACCATACTAGGAAATATCCCAAAATCATCGCACAATATATGATCATATTGGAATATACCAGAGGAAATACCGAACTTTGCAAAATAGTGATCAACAAA
Source organism: Cryptomeria japonica (assembly GCF_030272615.1). Lineage (NCBI taxonomy): Eukaryota > Viridiplantae > Streptophyta > Pinopsida > Cupressales > Cupressaceae > Cryptomeria > Cryptomeria japonica. The sequence goes on along the minus strand of NC_081415.1, from coordinate 114,344,063 downwards.
ACAAAACTACAAAACCGGATCATAAGATCTTCCCAAACATACCGACCCAAATAATAGGAATATGTTGATGTCAATGAAAACAACATATTCTAGTAGAAAAAATGAGGAACAATCTCCAACACTCATCTCATTTGATGTTGTCTAGTGAAGCATTATTTATGCTTTTGCACTATTTTGCAATATGACCGAGTTTGTTGCATGCATGGCACACAATATTTCTTTGCATAGGCCTAAAATTCATTTGATTTGGTCTCATCCTGCATTGGTTAGAGATATGTCCGAGGATTCTACAAGCATAGCATCTCTTAAATTCTAAAAATTGTTCATCATTATGCACATATTTGACTTATCACCAAAGTTGTTGCTTATGAAGCATTGACCAATAGAGGTAGATCTATTATTCATTACATTATTCATCATCACATTATTCATCGTTGGTCTACATTGATTTTCCATATGACTGAATCTATTACAAGTAAAACATCTACCATTGAATTTATAAGCATTAGCCTATCTTACTAGTTTCTCTTCTAATGATTAAGATTTGTATTTCTCTGTCAAGAACCGAAGGATTCTCCTTTTTCATATCTAGGTCCTCTTGTGTCCTTTCCATGTCTCTATATTTCTAGCATCTCATGAAGCCTTGTTGAGCTAACATTAAATTTGTCTTTGTATTCATTTGTAGTAGCAAGTTTGTCTCTTAAGACAACAATCTATCTTTTAAGTTCTTGTCCATCATTCTTTGATTGCATCAGCTCAAGTTTCAAGTAATCATTCTCATAGTTCAATGTACAACATTTATCAGATCTATGTTTCAATGATTGAGTTGTGATTTCTTCATTCTTCTTCTAGTGTTTAATCTCTTTAGTCAGCTTCATCACAATGGATTGCATCTTATTCTTCAATACTAAATTCTCTCTAAGAATATTTTCACATTCATCTATCTTGCTTTGATTTTCAATGCTTTTCTCTTCTTTCTTCTTAAGTTTGTCCATCAGCTCTTTCCTCTTATCTCTTGAAGTGCTCAGTTGATCTTTCAATGATTAAATGAAGTCTTCAGCTACACTCAATTTTCTCTTCAAGGAACTCACTTCATTTCTTGCTACATCGAGGTCTTAAAGTGCCACATTAAGCTGTCTCTACAAACTTGAGTCCATTGATTCGATCTTCTAGATCTTCCTCATGCTGTTAGACTTCCTTGGAGGAACTAGGCTCTAATACCAATTTTTGGAATCAATGAACACTGTGAGGGGGGGGGTGAATAAGTGTTCTAAAAGTTTGAAACTTTTTATACAGATTCTTTAACCACTAGACGCATAAGAAAGAAAGGAAAGTGCAGAAACATAAAGCAAATAACCATGCAACCATAACACCAAGGTTTTTACAGGGAAACCCAAAAGGGAAAAAATGTGGTGGGATTTGATCCCAAAATATTATTCCACTATGGAAAATAGAAAATAAATATTACATGAGGGGAATGTACTTGCATTCAGGCACACTGCCTAGAGCTCACTGCTCAATTACAAAAATAGAGTTGCAACCCCGAAGAAAGGCTCATTGACTTACAAGCTATTACAAATTATTAAAATGAGTAATGAACTAAAGAAAAGCATCTGAATATGCCAATTAATAGTTTCAATTAGGCACAAAGTGGTCCTCTAAGACTGATTTGATAAACTGCTTTGTTTTGCTCTGCTCTGCTTATGGATCAACAAAATTTAAAGTGTGTGTCCACGTGAAAGTGCACTCAATCACTCTCAAAATAGTCTAACCATATTACATCTTCACAAAGATATTATCCAGGTCGGTTTTATGTATCCACACTAGCAAAATTGATTTCCCACAAGTTGGCTTCATAAAATATAAAAATATGAAACATGTAGCTTCAAGTTGGCTTCAATCCTTGCAAAACCTTATTTTGGATAAATACCATATGATCACATGCTTCCTATAGGTCTCACTTATCATGCCAAACATATTACCAAACACCAAAATATATCCAAGAAATCCAGACCACATGATACACCACTGAATATGAGAAATACTTTGTTTTACTACTCCACTGATTACTGGATCTTCAAACAAGCATAGGAATTAACACCGAAAGGGGGATTTGTATGATAATCTATTTTTGATACTCAAACAAATAACCCTCATCACCGAAATGAGAAACCACTTCACCAAAAATGAGAAATGCCCACAAAATTGTACACTAAGCATCAATGAAAGACATGCTAAAAACACTTACTCAAGAAATCTGGTTAACCCAAAACTCAATACTAGATTAGATCAATAGGTCTAGTTTCCATCAATGACAACTTCTAAGAATCTACATGCATCATATATCACCAATCTTCACCGGAGCATCACCGAAATAGTGTCAAATGCCAACACCTTTGTTGGGGTCTTGTAGTCAAATGCCATATTGGTAGTAGCTCCATGGTGAGTTTACTTCTTATACATGGGATGCACACCATGTTGAGAGATAGAGGATCTCCATTGAGTGTAACAATTTGAAGGATGTGAGTCCCTATAGACTCCCCGACATATAGAGCCACACTTGGTTCATAGTGAAAACCCATCCGTTGATGTGTATACGCCATGGATTGAGGATGGACTTAAGTGCACCTACATTTTGGAGAAAATATATTATTGATAGTTTAGCTATGACATGATTGTCCTAAGTTGTGTGGGGCACGCTTACCATGTTATTATAATTTATTCATGAGCTCTATGTGGTTGAGACCACCTTGTTTTCTCCTCCCCCTTAGGTGACTTGATTACTAGTCACAAAGTGATTGTGTTGTGGAAAACTTCATGTGATTTTTGACTCATACTTTGATTATTTAAATGATTATATTATTGATTGATAAAGATATCATTTTTTGGATTCCTTGAGTATTTAACTAATTGCATTCTCGAGTTTTTCCTTTTATCCTCGAGGACGATTTACTGTGACCCTTCTTTTCAAATTTTTGAATTATTGTTGGGTGGCCACTATTAAATTTTTATTTTTATTTGTGCATTTTCACTAATTGATGATATTCAAGTTTAAAATTTACTATTTTGAGGCTTTATCAAATGTTTGTTGTTGCTAGCATGTTCATAGTAATGGGAAATTTGTAGAGTGTCATGCTCATGAGGGGTACTAGGAAAGTTGTATGGGGGGAGTAGATGTCCTGGGGAACTACTGTGAAGGGGCTAATGAGACTGGTATGGGATAGTTGCAATCCATTTCCCCTAGATCTATCTGATATTTCTATAAAAAGGTTCCTTAGGGAGGAGGTGATGATAATTCATTATGTGACATGGATTCTCAAGGGAGAATATTTTGCACTAGTCATCCTCATTCCTTTATGTGAGTCTCATGATGTGATTCAAGTGAGTTCTTTCGAGGTTAATTGTGTAAAAGTTATTTCAATATGTTATATCAATGAGAAACTAAGTGCTTGAGAATGTTAATTGAAGGGTGAGTTAAATGGATGTTTAATCATGATATGGGTATTATGTATTGATGGCAAGATGAGATGTATGGATTCTTGTTAAGGATAAAGTTTATATGAAGCACTTTTGACAACTAATATTTATTGATTAATTAGTGTGTGTTTTAATGAATCCTAAAAAATTACCATGCAATTTAAACTCATCTTGGGAGTGACATGTTCCTTCTTGATGTTGTAAAATTTAATAAGCCACAATAGGATATTGATAACTTCTTACTATGTGTGTTGTAAATAATTATTTAGAAGAATACGGTGACACTCCATATTATGGGAAGTTTCCTTGTGGATACTTACTTAGTGATACATCAGTATGATTGGTTATGTTGTGGGACTTGTACAACTTGTTAATGAATAATTTTGACTGCCTTACCTTGTAGATTGGCTCTAAGGTCGGTGACCTACCTCCTTTCCAGCTTCTAGGAGGAAGTTTAGTCATAGGGGGTGATGATTTGATGCCCCTACCTATAGTGGGACATTGATAGAACATTTTTTGATACCACTTTGAGATACTTTACTTGATTCTAGCAATAGGTCCATTTAGTTTCCAATTTGTTCTTCATTAAAATTACATTGCATGTGTAGACTAGTTTAATAATAATACTAGATCCTTCAATAGTTTAGGGTTAGATTAAAATTTTAATATATCTTATTTGATATATGCTGATACCATAGAGTGAACCAGTGCTTAGAAAAAAGGAAGTATGGTGATCTTACCAACATGGCAGTAAAGGATTTTGCAAGCAAAGATTCATAGTTTCATGATAAAATAGGTAAATTACATCTTAGTTATAATAAAGTAAAGTTATAAATATATATTTAAAATGAATTATATTTTATGAAGTTGTGGTCGAGTTTAGTTGTATTGTTAATCTTTTGACATTATAACAACTATGACGATAATTTTTGAGGATTAAATAAATTTAATGATACAAAATGTGTTTCTATATGAATCAACGGTTTTGATGATTCAATTATTTTATGAAATGTAGAGCATGTGTAAATTCATATTTATTTGATTATGTATATTATATTTTACTAATTATTGTGATTATTGTGATTAAGTGTGATATGAGCATAGGCTAAAAGAAATCAAGGGGTATAAACATTTTTCATAAAGTAGGGAAATATATTTATATGAAGGTGAGACCAATGGATAGATGGAACAAAAAGGTATGGATTCACTTAATTAGTTAACTTTAACAAATTTCTATAGCTAAGTTATTGATGATACACATGGCATGATGGGTACTTAATCCATCTTGATGTGAATGGAAAGTATTTCAAATTTATTGATATGATAGTGATATAGTAATAATATAATTAGAAATAACGAGACACCAATAAGAAAGAAGAAGACTCATATCTACAACAAGACAAAGATGAAAGATATAGAAGATGATAAGAACATTTGATATAGGAAGATCTAACATCCCTTGTCATTTAATAGGGATGAACGTCAAAATCAACGAAAGCATGTAAGTCAATGAAAACATTGCGATAGGTAAACTTCCAATATTGCTAGACGAGTTACGATGAATAATAAATCAGCATGGAGAGAGGTAAACTGAGAATAAGTTGTTCTAAGTTCTTATATATATAAAATACTATTATGTTAGTGCAATTAAACTATATATATGTAACTCATTTGTTTAATCTGTACTTTATTAATTACATATATGACTATATATATGTTATGATTATCTTAATGCAATTATTTAAAATATGATATATATAATAATCAAATTATAAATCATCAAATAATGATTTGTGAATGGAAAAATAAAATTTATTTTATTCTATCACATTCTCTAATAATCATTCTTTTATCCATACTTTCTATTCATCTAAACTAACAGAATTGAAAACAAAAGTATTATGAGTACCTTTGTTGTACAGTAAGAAAGTTAATATCAAAGGTAATGTTGCATTTAAGTTCTTGCCTCCTTCAGAGGAGTAAAACATATATGTCAATATAATGTAACTACATTATACATGTATAGATAGAAGGATATTGGTAAATTATAATTTACCCCTTTAGTTGCAAAACAAAACAATTATTAGTAATAAAATTAAATAAAGAACAGACTGAGAGGGCACTAATAAGGAGGTAGATTAGTAGTAGAAATGAAAGAGCATAGGTAGTCAATGACCATTAATTGGAGACAAGATTACAGAAACATAATGTAAATGCAAGGGGGTAGTTTAAGTTGATGCAAATTTAAGTTGACAAGTGAATTAATGATGTGTGCCAAATTTGTCAACACAAACCAAATTTCTCACACTAGCTGTATGGCCTAGCACCATTTTCAGTCGTCCCATGCTGTTTACACTATTGTTTTTCAACTGCCCAACTGATTGCAGCTATTGCCAAGGCACAAAAGCCATTTAATTCAATAAAGTATAGGTTTTGCAATGCCCATACTCTATCCACAAACCACAAAAATATTAAGTAGTTGAGGGGGTGAATTAATGAGGGATGGCGTCTCTACCCTGAAATTGCACGGCTAGGGAAATGACCAGACTGGACTGTAGGTTGTTGTCACCAAATGGGGATTGTTGTTTGTCATTTTTTTGGAGGCTTTACCAGTTGCATTTTACATTTAACAAGTCTAAAAAAGCCTTTGGAACATAGATAATTTGGGGTGTACCCTACAATCATGAATGCCTAATGGTGCTATTACATTTGCTAGAATTTAATAAAGTATTCTCAAAAAAAAAATAGTGCGCCGTCTTGCACAGGCAGTGAGGATATTGATCGGATGGACACTGGGAGAAGATTGGGGGCCTCTGCATTTGCAATTTTACAGAACCCTTTCCATAAAATCTATTTTCTATAAACTTTTGCACTCAATGCCTTCCATGAGACAACATCTCTTTGAGGAATCCCATACACCAGTTCATGTGCGTTATTTATGTTTCCATATTCTGCAAACGTATTTACAAGTGCACTTTTGATGGGAGGATGCTGGCATGGTTGTTGAATTGTGTCAGCTGCATTTCTTGGGAGTTTCTGAAGACTTTCCAACAAACCCACTGTGTGTATCCTTCAAATCATTACAGAACGTAATGCTGCATTTCAGTGAGGGGTTGCTTGGGGTGTGTAGGAGGATATGGATAACGCTGGAGGAGACAATATACCCCTGTCATGAGCAAGTACTGGTAAGTTCCAATTCTCATCTTGCAATCATATTCATTTTAAAATAATAGAATAAAATAATAGTTTCCACGTTGTATGCAAGGAATCAAAACCAAAAAAATATAATAAAATAATTATCACCTCGCAGCTGTAGCTGTTAATGAATTTATCACCATCAAAATAAAATATAATGAGACTATTCTACAGCTAGAAAATTTAATAAAAACATTATATAAATATTTGTAACAAATCCTCAGAAAATAATAATGAAGCACAAGATAATTGTACCTAGACATATGTAAAAACTATGATCCTCAAAGATTTTGTTAAGAGCATTTCCATCTATTTCCTAGCTTCCCTTGCCTTGTAAACTTGAACAGAGGTTTAAAAAAGGTAAAATTGTTGTTGAAAGATTTAATATTTATCCATTTATTATTTATTTATTTTCTTGTGTTTGTTTGCTTGTGTAAAGATGTTTGTGTAAAGATGTTTGGAATGAGAAAGGTGAAAGTTTATATTTAATTATTAAAAGTAATAATATTATTATGGTAGTTTTAAAATATTAGAATACATGTGCATTATAAATTATATAAAAAAAATATAAACTTGTGCTCTTAAATGAATGTTTAAAATGATTTTTGTCATGATAGAAATTTGGAGGTCATGCTAAGTTTGCTTCAACTCATCTTCAAGGAAGGTTGATAAAGCAAGAGAGCTTTGATAGAAATCTAGTTGTTGTTAAAATATCTTGTGGAATTACCTTTAAAGAATAATGTTATATTTCAATAGTAAATAATATTATTAATTAAGTTTCTATTATAAGATTAGTTTTAAATTGTGGATGCATTTTTTATTGAGAGGAAGTACATTGTTAATTTAACTGAAAATATAATTTCCTCTATTAAATATTTTGTTTATTTATAACCATTTTAATTCCTTTCATCATAATATTAATTTATAAATTGTTCATTTATTATATATTATATTTAGATTAAATATTCAATGATGTTAAGCATGAAGATGATTCATGAGAAGTATTAGATATGTTGAAATACCGTTATAGATAATGAACAATTTATTCTGGAGTAGTTTATCTCTCATTTCTTTTTCCATGCATTATTATGGAAACTACTTAAGCTAAATTAATTTTGATTAATGTATAGTTATATATGGAGCACATAGATAGAGTAAATTGTCTCTTAACATTATAGGATACATGCCGAGAATAAGAAAGTGGCATTAAAGGATAAAATATCATTGAAGACCATTTTATTGCTTTGCCTAAAATCAAGTATTTCTAGGATCTTGAGAAACTCACAGTACTCATGTTCTACAACATTGATCTTGGATTTTTAATTGCTCTTACATCTCTTTCTTTCCTTGAAGGTTTTTGGTAATAAAGGAAATTGAATTAATAAGAGTTAATTTGATCCTTAACCTTATGATTATCTCTTCATGATAATTTTAGTTAGATAATGCTCAACTTAATCTAAAAGTTATATAACCATTGAGTAATTTATCAATTTAGTTGGTAGGTAGAATGTTCAATAAACACCAATATGGATAATATTGAAGGGAGGATAGTTATACAAGTTCATTAAATATTATTAAGGATTCCTATTTAATAGTCCTTGTCATGTGAGTTTATGTTGTTGCTATGCTATATTGGAACCAATTTGATTTTAATTTATTTAATTATGGCTATCATTGTTTTTAGTTTGTCTTGCTACACTATTTTTATTAATGGTGTTGATCTTTTTGTTGGCATTGTGTTTTCATTGATGTCAAACGGTATGGGATGACCACCGGTAGAAGAGATGTATGTGCAACATTGTTATGAAGGAGTATAGGATGTGAGATCTTGGATATCACCTTGTGTTTCTGAATACTGGTAAAGGTAAGGAAGATGAACTCAGAGGTCATCAGTACACAAGTTAGCGCCTGACTTGTGTGATGCGATGGAGAAGTGTTTCACGCAGTTGCTTGTGATGAAGAGGCAAAATGTTATTTGAATCACTTCAACACTTCAAGAGAAGAATGAAGCGGTATGTTGTGAGGTTGTAGAACAACAGGACTCCCACTAGTTGAAGATGCAGTCATCATGAGAAGAGTCAGAGGAAGTTTGAAGTGTTTGTCACATTGACAAACTGGTAGAGCAAGAAACAACATCAATCAGGAAGAAAGGCTGAGTAGGTGTAAAAATAGGAATCTGACATCAGTGAAAGAAGATAGAAGTCTTCTGAAGGTTGATGACATGGTGCAATCAAGAGTTGTAACCGGTATACGAGTCCAATGGTTATATAAGCAAGGTGAAGTTGTAGAAGATTTCCTATTTGTGGGAATGAGCATACTTTGGATTTACCAGTCCAGAGACTGCTTAGTGTGTTCCACCGACATGTCAAGATGAGAGAAAATATGATAGGTTAATCGATAGAATGGTTGAGATCGGAAGGGTTAGAAAATCAAAAGAAGTAAGAAACCGGTAGGGTGGTTGTTTCGTGATCCTACTTGGACTAACTTGAAGTGCCGAGCTGGAAGATAGTCGATATGGACTCAACATGGCAAACCCACGTTTGGATAAAGATATAATGTACATTGACAAGGTTGCCGAGGGGTTGGTCAACTTTAATGAAAAGTCACCCAAATCACAGGACATGTCACAGAGTTATTGCAGAGGTTTGAGGATTGAGGTCTGGAAGACAACTATGAGTCAGCTAAGACAAATTGAGAAGATCAAGGCGATGAAGGAAACAACATGATAAATCTTTCGTGATTGACCGAGGGATTAGCTATGAGGGTAAAAAGAAAGTCGCCAGAAAGAGAAGGTGAGATCCAGGAGATGAGACCATGATGGAGTTGTACATTCAAATGACAGAAAGATCAGATCGTGCAAGATCTTATTGGATTTGGTTTGCCTCGAAGATGGTGAGGAAACCCTAACTACCTAGTTTTTTAATTGGTTTTTTGGAGGGAAAACCAGTCCATAAGTAGACAACAGAAGAGGAAGAATAGGGCTGCTGAACTAGAGAATGTTGTGTTGTTGTGAAGTGGAAGACTTTTGCAAATAAGAACAAGATCAACCAAGTGCTCAATGAGCATCTAAGAAGAGAGTGGGAGTGAGAGTGAACCTGGTTGAATCTTTCAACCGGTTGGAGGGAAGAACTAGTAGTTCTTATACCGACAGAGTAGGAGTGAAGGAGACTGCAGAGAAGGAAGGGAGAACCAGTAGAGTGTGACATTGGTGATGTGCAGAGAGTAAGGTGTAGATCCAATAGAGAAGTAGGAGGTGCAGAGCAGGAAGAAGAGTGAGTCGGTAAAGGAGAGAAAGTATTTCACCGATAGAGTAAGGTATTTGATAAGATTGTGAGATTCACTTGTAACATGATAACAACTTATGCATTTGAAGTTTGCATTATGAACACTAAGTTTTAGCTCGGTGTTGGGGTTGGTGCTCCTTTGGGTTGTAGCCCATAAATCTAATAGGGGTTGTAGCTCCTTGGGTTGGTGCCCTAAAGTCAAGGGTTGGTGCTCCTTAGGTTGGTGCCCTAAACTTTGTAACTATGTTTTATTGTGAGGTTGGTTTGGAGTAGTAGACTCCAACAACATTGCTCACTAAGGTTTTTCCCATATTGGGTTTTCCTCATAAATACTGGTGTTATTTGATATTCCCTTGTGAGTGTGTTTTGTATTTAAGCTAGTCTCCTCGCTAACTGGTAAGTCTGCATTGTGTTTGATCCATAAAACTGGTATGCTCACATAGATTTGGTAAAAGGAAAAGTTTTGAGAACCACTGATTCACCCCCTCCCCCTCTCAGTGGTGCATTGTGTCTAACACTTTCTCCTATACAATTGCTATTTTTAAAGGCAAAATTTAGAAATCGCTAGACCATAACACATGGCATTATGGTTTGAGCTTCTTAAGATATGACATGATAGTCAGCAATGTGATGTTTATAGGTGGTCCACACTTTTCAAGTATGTATCTTGGGTTGCTTCTATTTTTTTTTATCATACATGTGTTAGTAATGATAACCTATATTTGAAATAGTATCAATCTTATAATTGCATGGACTGGTACTCTATCCTGAGTTCCTCAATTGAGTGTCAATTCATCAGTTGAATTTATGACTTCATCTCTATTTCACCTAAGTGGGTGACAGTGAATGAAGATACAGTCTAGGGAATTGGACCTTCGAAAGTGTTGCATACGTACTCTCATGCTTTTTAGATAGATGGGTTTTAAATTATTTTATGAACTACAAAGTCTCTACACTTTCACGTAGGCAAGGCCCTTTGTGATGAGTCCCCAAGACATTAGCTCTGGCCCTTGTAAGGAAGTTAAGTAGTGGAACAACTTCCTGCACTATCTTTGAGAGGAGGGTAATGCAAATACTTTTACAGATCTTTACAAGACTTACAAAAAATAGAAATAGATTAAACAACATTCAAAACATAATATAATGATTTACGTGGGGAAAATCCTTTCGGGAGAAAAACCCCACACTCTAAACATCACCCAATATATTATTCAGCAATCAAAATAGATTACAATATACTTGCAGAGCAAGCTCTTCATAGGACTACCACTAATCAGAGATTCAGAGGTAACTCAATAGCCATAAGACTCTTACACACAACCTCTATCTCAGGCAACTCATATATAGGAGATACAATACAAGAAACCATCAAATGGTTTTACAAAACCATGGGCTAAAACCACCCAATAAGGTGTACCAGACCCTATCTCCCTTTTAGATGCCCCATGACATGTTACAACACACATAAACATGCGTCCCTCCCTTTTACAACTCATTTATGTGTCTGATACAAATTATATTTCCTATTTCAGGAGAACAAATTTTCAGAACCGCGTGTCCGATTGATGAACCATTTGAAATGTTGGAAAGCTTGCAAAGTTATCTATTGCCTAATAAGAAGATATGCTTCTTATGCCCACTTTTAGGGGCATTTTGGGGCCTCTAAAGTCCTCAAAATCAAACTTAAAACTTTCATTAGAGTCCTCCAAAATGGAAAATTTAATATCTTGAAAACTAGTCGTGATCTTGAAATGTAACTTTACCAGAATGCTTATCTAGTCAACCAAAAGCTTTGGGCAGAATTTTACACCATTTCATGCTCAACTAAAAACCTATTAAAAATAGTAAACTTATGTAAATTCAAGGTCGAGACACCATTTTCCCAACAAATATCCCACTTGTCGAACACCTTGCAAGAGCAAAGGGAGTATCAACACAATGGATCAATTGCTAGGGGCCATGAGGCCCATAGACTCTGAACACCATCTAAACTTATCTATTCTCACAACCTTCATTAAATAATCCATAATATTCATCAAAGTTTTTACCTTAACCAACTTCACCCTACCATCTTCGACCATATCTCTGACAAAATGATACTAAACATCAATGTGCTTGGTCTGGGCATGAAATGTTGGGTTCTTAGCTAGGCATATTGCACTCTAACTATCACAATAAATTGTCACGACTCCTTGTTTTATTCCAATATCTTAACACAGTCTCTTAAGCCAAATGGTTTCTTTACAAGCATGAGTAGCTGTCATATACTCTTCTTCAGTAGTAGACAAGGCAACTACAACCTATTGCTTGCTCATCCAGCTAATTGCACTACCAAAGAAAGTAAACACATAAGCATTTGTGGATCTTCTACTATCAATATACCCTATCGATTCTAAATCCACATAGCCATGAATATCTAGGGAAATCATGTCTCCAACTGAATTACCATGATAACACAAAGAATACTCTGAGGTACCCTTCAAATATCTGAAGACTCTTTTGACTCCATCCCAATGAACTCGACTAGGATTAGACATATATTTAGACATAACTCCCATTGCTTGGGCAATGTTTGGTCTAGTACAGACCATAACATACATCAAAATTCCAACTACACTTTTGTAAGGCACTTTTCTCATGCCTTCCATCTTCGATGGGGATGTAGGACAATATGCAGTAGATAATTTTATTCCAACTATAAAAGGAACCCACAATGGCCTAAAATCGTGCATGTTGAACCTCTGTAGCACTGAATTTACATACTTACTCTAGCCTAGCCATAGATTTTTGTTCACTCTATCTCTTTTCATTTTCATCTCAAGAATGTGTTTCGCTGCACCAAAATCTTTCATTTCACATTTAGCGGCTAGTTGAGACTTTAGTTCCGAAATCATACCTTTCCCTTTACCAATGAATAACATATCATCAACATACAATGTAATGTACAAGAAATGATCACCATCAGTTTTATAATAAGCAAAATGATCTGATTTAGAACACTCAAATCCCAAACAAAATATATGTATCAAATTTTTGGTACCACATCCTAGGACTCTGTTTGAGGCCATAAAGGGTTTTTTTTAATTTACTGACCAAATTGCTTTTACCTTTCACCACATAGTGCTCTGGTTGTGTCATTTAAATATCCTCCTCCAAATCACCATGAAGGAAAGCATTTTTCACATCCATTTGCTCAACTTCTAATTCATAAGTAGTAGCAATAGAAAGAAAAAATCTAATGGATGTCATTTTGGCAACAGGAAAAAATATCTCACCATAATCAACACCCTCAACCTGAGAGTAACCTTTTGCAACCAACCTTGCTTTATACTTCTCAATGTTTCCATCTGAACCAATATTTTTCTTGAACACCCATTTGCAACCAACAAGATTTCGTCCTTTAGGCAATGGTACAAGATCCCATGTATCATTCTTTTTCAAAGCTGTCATTTCTTTTTCCATAACAATCTTTTCTACATTATTCATACCTAATGCCCCTTCTACAGATTTTGGTTCATTCGTATTAGTATTCAAACAAAAAATACATCTCCAATCATCTGGTGAATACCTTTTTGGTGGTTGTCTTCATCTTGTAGACCTTCAAACAAGCTGACTAGAGACTCTTCCTCCTCTTCTGAAGATTCAGAGCTAGATGAGATCTCCTCAACTTCTTGGCTATCTAGGGGTCTTGTTTCAACTCTTTCAGGTGTAGAAGGAAATTGAATCACATCTTCCTTTTTAGTCTATTCTGGCAGCAATGTAATAGAAGAAGACTTAATTTCTCTACAAATAACATTTCTACTATGAATTACTTATTGTGAAATAGGGTCTGAAAGGTTGTATCCTTTCACACCATAACTTTACCCGCTGAAGATACATTTCACAGCCTTGTTATCCAACTTTGTCCGCTTCTCCTTTGGCACATTTGCATATGCCTCACACCCAAAAAATCTAAGATTTCTTAATGAATGCTTGTGACCCGACCATGTTTCCATAGGCATTTTATCAACAAGAGTTGATGTAGGAGACCTGTTAATAAAGTAGCAAGAAATGGCAATGCTTTAGCTCAAAACTTTTGTTGTAGACTAGCACCACTTAGCATACTCCTAGCCTTCTCCATCAGTTTCCTATTCATTCTTCCTGCAACTCCAGTTTTCTAGAGATAATACGATGTTTTCTTCTATATGTTAATCCCACAATCTTTACATAATCTATAAAAATCATTAGAGAAAAGTTCACTGCCATTATCAGTCCTCAAAAATTTAATTTTCTTTCCAGTTTGCACCTTAACCATTTCTTTAAATTCTTTAAATAAACTGAAAAATTTAGATTTGCTCTTTAGAAAATATACCCATGTCCTTCTACTAAAATCATCAATAAATGAAGCATAATATGTGGATTTTCCAATTGAAGGAACGTCTATAGGACCAAACACATCAGAATGGATAAGATGTAAAACACCACAAGTTTTATGAGAACTCGAATAAAACTGAATGTAGTTTTGTTTTCTATAAATGCAACTCTCATATAAATCAAATTCAAGATTACAATCATTCAAACCTTTAACAAGGCTTTTATTTTTCAAGGTCCTTAGACCCTTTTATCCAATGTCGCTAAGCCTTTGGTACCATAATATAGTCTTCTCTCTAGGTAAATTTTCTTCATAAGAAAGAGCACCCTTAGGTACCCAAAAGCCATTTCCATCTACTGAAGGTGAAACCGTTAAATATTCCACATATTTACTTTTTACAGAAGTTCTTTTTACACTCAATAGTTTATGTGCCTAGCTTACACAAAGTGTCGAACCTGACACCTCTAGAAATTACCATAGCACTGTTAATCATCTTACATCCTACTTCAGAAAAGACTACCTGCACACTTGCATCTATCAATTTTCTCATAGATAACAGATTTTGTTTTAAACCAAGGATGTGTAAGACACCATTAATCCTTTTTATTCTACCATCAAAAAACTTGATTCTAACTTTACCTCAACCAAAAATGTCTAAAAGTGAATCATCACCCAAGTAAACCTTACCTCCATTAAATTATTCATATTCAAAAAAAAAAATCCCTATTAGTAGTCATATGAAAAGATGCACTTGAGTCAATTAACCAGGCATCATTACCTGCATGAGTCGTCACAGCCGCAATGAATGCATCACCATCTTCCTTCTCGAACTCAAAATCATAATCAATCTTCTTCGTTTTCTTCTTATTTTCTTCTTTTTCTTCTTATTTTCTTCTTTTCAGTCCTTATAGATGTGACCTTGTTTACCATAATTCCAGCAACTGACTATGGACTTTACAGGAGATTTTGATCTCCCTTTTGATTTGAACTTATCATGCTTCTCATTCTTCGTGCCTTTCTCCGTAGGTCTTCCATGAACAGTCAAGTCTTCCTTTGAACTGTTGGATAGCTTCCTTTGCATTTCTTCGCAAAGTAGGGCACCCACCACATCTTCAAACTTCAAAACAACAAAAGTACTACTGATAGCCATAATAAGAGAATACCATGAATCAAGCAAAGGACAAAGCAAGATCTGACATTTCTCCTCTTTGTTCATCTTAATACTAACATATACTAATTGAGCCACCAACATATTGAATGCTTCCAAGTGGTCTGCAACTCGTCCACCCTCTTCCATCTTTAGGGAATATAACTTCTTCCTCAAGAAAATTTGATTTAATAAATATTTTGCTTGATACATTTCACCAAGCTTATCCCATAGTTTCTTTGCAGTGTTTTCTTCATGGACATTGATCAGAACAAAGTTTGCCAGGCATAGTCTGATTAGACCCTTGGATTTTGGGTCCATAACATCATACTAAGCCACCACAGTAGGATCCGAGGGCCTTTGGGAATTTGCATCAACAACATCGCATAGATCTCAATCTATTATTAGTAGATCTTCCATATTTACACATCTCAAAATTTGTTCAATTAATTTTCTCCACCTCTATTTTCCCTTACAAACTTGCCATCTAAAAATTCCTGCAACAAGATCAAAAAGTGTCTTTTTCACAAGCTCCCACTCAAATATGGATTAGTTAAGAAAACTCAAGAACACACAACTAAAACTAAAGGTGATCAAGCTTTGATACCAGTTGTAAGGAAGTTAAGTATCAGAACAACTTCCTACACTAACCTTGAGAGGAGGGTAATGCAATTTTTTTTATATATATTTACAATAGTTACAAAATATAATAACATTCAAACCATGTGACAGTGATTTACGTGGGGAAAACCCTTTCGAGAGAAAAACCCCACACTCCGAAAGCCACCCAATATACTATTTAGCAATCAAAACATATTACAATATACTTGCAACTCGCAAGCTCTTTGTAGGAGTAACACTAATTAGAGATTCTAATGTAACTCAATATCCATAAGAATCTTACACATAACTTCTATCTCACACACCTCATATATAGGAGATACATACAAGAAATCACCAAATGGTATTACAAAACCATGGGCTAAA
The DNA here is from genome assembly GCF_030272615.1 of Cryptomeria japonica. Taxonomy (NCBI): domain Eukaryota; kingdom Viridiplantae; phylum Streptophyta; class Pinopsida; order Cupressales; family Cupressaceae; genus Cryptomeria; species Cryptomeria japonica. The sequence continues at coordinate 114,327,622 of NC_081415.1, read as the reverse complement.
CCCCCCAATAAGGTGCAGTCAACCTTATCTCCCTTTTGATTCCCTATGACATTTTATAATGCACATCAACATGTGCCCCTCCCTTTTACAAATCATTTATGTGTCCGATACAAATTATATTTCTTATTTTAGGAGTACAAACTTCAGGAGCCATAACTTGTGAACCGTGTGTCTAATTAACAAATCGTTTGAAGTGTTGGAAAGCTCACGAAGTGCTCTATTATGTTGCAAGAAAATAAACTACTTACACCCACTTTGTAGGGAATTTAAATGCCTCTAAAGTACTCAAAATTAAATTCAAACCTTTCATTAGAGCCCTCCAAAACAAAAAAATTAATATCTTCAAAACTATCTATGATCTTGTGACATAACTTTATCGGAATGCTTATCTAGCTAATCAGAAGCTTCAAGAAGAATTTCGCATGATTTCATGCTCAAATAAAAATGTACTATAAATGGTAACCTTATGTAAATGCAAGGTTGAGACACCATTTTCCTAACAACCCTTAGGTCTTATCCTTGTGAATTTTGCTTCAACTAAACATACCTTCCTATTAATATGGATTCCTTGTTCTCATCTACAAATTTCATTGTTGACTATTGTATGATTGATCCAATCAAAAGTAACAATATGATTTGTCATGATGATAATGTGTCTAATAATCCTTTGACCTTGTGTTGGATATTTAGAAAAGTAGATAGTTTGTGGGTGGAGGTGTGGAAAGAAAAGAAAATACATAACAATGGACTACAAGAGCATCTTAAGTATGAAGAAGGTGAATTTATTTGCAACTCAAAGATGCATTATGTTAATGTTTAATATTTAATCTTGGTTTGTATGGATACTAGTTATATTTTACTACTACTTGTAGTTGTACAAATGCATTATGTTGGTACTTTAAATAATAAATTGCAAAATAGTAAGGTTTCATTTATTTATTTAATTTTTGATGTGACTGTTAAGTATATTCACTTTAAAGACATTGCATATTTATAGAAATTTATGTGTTATTGAGTTTGAAGTTAAAAAACCAATTGTTAGTTTTGTGTTATATTCACTTGGGTAAAAAGTGGGCATGACAAGGATCTAGTAACCTTATTAGCATATAATCATAGTTTAGATGAAATCAAGCTAAAATAGGCTCAAAAGACTGAAAATAAGACACTAAAGAAATGACCCAAATAGGAGTATGAAATTGTAAGAGGTTACAATTTATGTCACTATAGGTTCAATGTGCATGAAAATTCTTTAGCTTGCTATCTGTCTGAATTTAACATCTAGTGAAAGGGGAAACATAGTTTAAGATATCACATTTGGTTTCTCTCTTAGGGATTAATTTTTTCTTATTATTTTAATATCTTTATCTTATTTTGTTGTTTTCTATCATTATACATGGGTACACAAAACTACTTAGCTACAAGTCCACCCATTTCTTATTTATGTCTTCTTCTAAGTTGAACTTATTGGGGTGTTATTGTAATATTTTATTTAACTTGGATATAGTCTATCCTAAGCGCAATATTAAGCATCTATTTCATAAGATTATTTAAAGCAACTGGGATAATTATTTATTATCATCTAAGTAGACAATAATGACATTGGTATACCTTGACTTGATGTACATAAGTGTCATCACTAGATTATATTCAATCATGATTAATACTAGTTATCCTACACATGTATCAATTCTTGTTCAATTTTGGTTATTTAATTCTTCACTTCTTAATTAGACTATATTTACTCAACTCATGACTAAAATATTAAGAGTTAAGACAAACTTCATTTTTTTATATATCTCCTTAATGCATGTATCCAATAAGCTTGTACATTAGTATGCGACTATTTTTGATCTTATCTCATTAATATTAAATATATAAATTTATAGTTCATTCTATTATTTTTCTATTGTCATATAATAATTTTGATCCTAGCAATAACTCTTGTTTATGCTAATTTTAATAGAACAGACCAAAAAAAGAGCATGCATATTGATTTCACTTTTCTATTTTTCATATTTTAATAAATCCTATAAACCTTACAAATCTTTTTGTGTTTCATTTTTAAAGTGGATTTTAGTTTCTAATTGATACCTATGGAAATCTAATGATATCTATTGATTTTTATTGTAGCTTTCTTATGTATAAGGAGAAGAAAAGAGTTCTAGGAAAAACATTCTATTAGATCATTGCATTTGAACTTGTAGCTAGGATATCATAACTCATTTTATTTCTCCACCCTTATCCTTGTTTTACTTTAATTTATATTTTTATTATTATATTATAATTATGAGTTGCTTCTAATTTTTATCTGGTTAGATGACATTCCAAAATGTGAACCAATTCCAAATATTGTCCAAATATTCAATTTCAAGGATCCAGTTATTGCCTCTATACTAAAATAATCCAAATAACCTTGTCAAGCACCTTAAAAAAGAAGAAAAATAAAAATGTTGAAATATTTTTTCATCGGTATTCAAGTGTATATTATGTGATTGGTTTTATAAAAAATATTATTTTACATATTTGTTTTTTTGAGTTTCATATAGTACTGTTTGGTTTTAGGTTTTGTCCTTGTGATGATATATCTTATTTTTCAATTTATGCATTTTTATTCAAAAATTATAATTTAAACAATGGCCCTAGCCAGTTACAAAACTACTTAAAGGCAAACCCCAAAAAATTAATAGCATCTAAATAAATTAGATCAACAACACAATTAAAAAAGTGATGAATCCCTTTCATAAATTAGTTGGTTAATAATAACCAACATGAACACAAGTAATGAATTGTATGACTACACCTAGATAAGAGACAATCATTAAATTTGGCAAGTAATTGTGATACATTCTCAAAAATCTCTTTCTTCCCACATCTAATGCAACAATCCAAGAAAATATATAAACATCATCACCAAATAAAGGAGTAAAGACGAGAACCCATTTCATTGGAACTAAAAGGAGACAATTAGTTAGAGGATTAAAAAATTAGATATTTTCACTATTGACAAGAAATTAGGAAATATATATGAGGGTCACTCGGAGTAGCTGAATGGCTGGATGGGTAGATTGAGAACAAACTTTTGATGAAAAATAAGAGAAATAGGAGCCTATAATAATTTCAACCTCACCAATTTCACTAGGAGGAGGATGATAAACATTCAAGAAGGGGTAATCCAAAACCATGTGACCTATAGAAAATAATTACCAAAAAAAAAATTATATGTAGAACATAATCCAAAGTGGAGGAGGACAAATTATAACCAACCTATAAAATACCATCCTTTTAGATAAGAGAAGACAACTCTGGTTCCACTAGAATATGAGCATGTGTACTATGATAATATGGCAATATCAATATATACCATAATAAAATATCCTAATAATTACCATTCAGCATGTAATAAGAATTAAATGAAAAATGAAATGGGAGACTATAGGTTGGTTGAAATACTTGGTCTGAAGATAAAATGGTCTACCCAAAGCTTAATAAGGAAGATGTATTCACCCCTAACATATGACAAATTGTTAATAATGTCATATTAAATAGAAGCAATATTGAAATAAACAACAAACAAGCCCTTTGTAAAAGGTTAAATCTTCACATTCTAATCAATACTAGGGCTAGAATCTATTGAACCTATATATCAACCCTTTCTTAAAAAATAAAATTTTTATTATGAAGTTTTTCCCTCAAACAATGTGTTTCTCGACCACTCTATAGAACATGTTTAGGATTAAATTTCACATTTTTAATTTTAGTTTATATAGATAAAATTTAAATTAAACAAGTGTCACGTAGTGGCGAGTACTTAATGTAGCATCCGCAATGACAAAAAAAAGAAATTTAAATAGTTAAACTTATATTTATAAGTTTTTTTTTTGTATTAAAAATCGAGAGACCAAAAATATGGAAAGTCTATACAAAAAGGAGCATGGGAGGCAGGGCCTCAACCATCAAGTAGTAAAGTCTACCTGACTGAACATATACAGTCGTCTATCTATCAAAAGGAGTCACAAGGGAAAATATATACATTCATCCATAACAAATACTAAATATTAAGTAAACACCTATTGCAGAATCTCATCTTGATTTTCCAACAAAGTGGTCCAACCTTGTGGGCCTTCCATCCACACCACCTTCTTCTGATTCAGGATCTGGGTGAACATCTTGAGCTTGTAAAAGTAGGGCCCTCTCTTATCCACAAGTTCCTTGATCAGCTTCTTCAGTACATCATCGAAGGCAGTCTAATTTTCCGCAAGCCTTGCCCATTCAAAATCATCCTTCATCTCATAAATGAACATGGTTGCATGGCCATCCCTGAGGAAATACAACAATTTCTTTCTCTAGACATTCATAAAAAAACATATGTGCACAACAATTTTATAACGTGTGAGTTTTTTAAAAAACCCAGTAAGAGACCTATCAGTACCTTGGAACTTTTCCTCATTTTGAAATTTCCAAATAAACCAAAGTATGAAAGAGGAGATAATTTGCCAAAATAGGTTAGCATCCTTCTTAAGGCCATGAATGAAACTAGTAATAATATCAAGAGTACATACATGTTCAGTAATGGAGATTCCAAACATCAACCAGACCTTTCTAGCAAAAGTGCAGTCCAAAAAGATGTGTCGAGCAGTTTCATGCTTCCTATAGATAGCACAAAGTTCAAAAGTAGCAGAGTTAATATTAATAGGTAGTTTATTCAACATTAGTTGCCACCTAAAACATTTGATCTTAGGGGGGATGGGAGACTTCCATATTTTCTCAAACAAATTTTGCCAGGTAGAGGTATTAAGGTCAACATAACAAAGGGAGTTGATATGGTTGATCACCATGGTGTCATGATTGAGCAGTTTGTAGATAGACTTGGCTTTGATCTTGGAAAGGAGGGAGCCATATTTCCATAGTAATGAGAGGTATTTATGGGCATCTACATTAGTGTTCCTAGGAAGATTTAAAGAAACAGGCATTTTTAATCATATTATAGGTTCTCTTATGCGAGGCAGGGAGGTCATACCCATTGCTAAGATGCTCCCAACTGATGAGATTATCATGTTCCAAGATGTCCGTAATATACTTAATACCCTTATTATACAAGGACTTGGCACAACATCATTGGGTTAAGGCAAGGGGTTTAGAGTTATGGTAGAGATTCCACCATATTGACCTCTCCCCATGGAGAGTGTTATTAGAGTCAATATTAGAGTTGACAATAAGTTTACGCACATTCTCCCAAGCTTTCCAGATGGACTTAAACACCCAGGTTCCTTGGACAGACACAGAGAAACTACCTGGAACAAGATCGCTAAAGGGGAGGGTTTTCCAGAATTTGGCAGATTTGGGGACCCCATTTTGTATGTTATGTCTGATAAGAATCTTGCAGGGTTCTTGTCCTTCTAAAGCTTGAAATATCCATTTGGTAGTAAGTGAGATTCCTTCCGTTCTGAGGTCCTTAAGACCCAACCCACCAAGTTTCTTGTCTAAGTGGCACCAGGACCATTTGATCGCATGGGCCTTCCATTTACCCCTGCCATCAAACCATAGGAATCATCTGATAGATTTTTGGATTTAAAAGATTTGGTAGTTACTGAACATCTAGACAAAAGAGTACTATATACTATAGGAAGAAAGGATTTCCTGGCAAACTTGGATCCTACCAGCTAGGGATAAAACCCTATTGTTCCATTTGTTAATTTTTTTATCAATCTTTTCTTTGACCCAAAGCCACATGTCTTTGAGAGAGGGAGAAACAGAAAAAGGGATACCAAGGTATCTGACTATTTTATTGGGTCCTCCCCATGAGTATCCATATTGCTAAAGCCAGTCTGGGGGTTCCTCTTTCCATCCAAGAAGAATAGATTTGGACTTGGAGATACAAGCACTAGAGGATTTACCAAAGGTTGCAAGTTTTTGATTAATGGAGTTAATGTTATGCCTAAGGAGCTCAGGAAGAGTGAGGTATCATCAACAAATTGAATGTTGAGAAATTTAGAGTCATCCGGTAGCTTAATACCATGAACCCTAGGGGACAGGGTGTTATCTCTTAGGAGGTAGAATAGGGCATCCGAGGAAATGACAAACAGAGTAGGGGAAAGAGGGCAGCCTTGCCTAATGGATCTATAAAGATGTATAGGCTGAGAGAGAGTTCCATTAATTTCAATCAGGGCAGAAGCATCTTTGAGGAAGATTTGAACATATTTATAGAACTCATTAGGGAAGCCAAAGGCTTTTAGCATCATGAGGATGAAGTCCCATTCCACCCTATCATATGCTTTCTCAATATCCACAAGGAACATGGCAGTATCTTGATTTGAGGTCTTGGCCCATTCCATAGATTCCCAACTAGTGATAAGGTTTTCCAAGATATACCTACCTTTAATGAATCGAGTTTGGGTAGAGAAGATGAACTTGGAAAGAATTTTCTCAGGGTGAGAAGCTAGGGCTTTGGCCAATATTTTGTAGGAGATGTTCAGGAGGGTAATTGGCCTCCAGTTTTTCATAAGAGATTTATCCCCATCTTTTGGGATAAGTTTAATAATGCCCCTATTGATGGACTCCTCGAGGGTGCCATTATCAAGTGCTTCAGTGTATATGTCATAGAGGTCTTTGGTGACCCATTCAATATTGGTTTTGTAGAACTCAAGAGGGAGTCCATCTGGGCCTGGGGCCTTATTATCCTTGAGAGCCTTAATGTTATTAGCAATTTCTATCATAAAGATTTTTGTGTTGAGCAGGAGAGCTTCATTCTCAGATATCCTTTTTGGTATAATGTTACTACATCTATTTCTAGCATCTTTCGATGCTTCATTATCCTCCAAGGTAAAGAGAATCTTATAAAACATTTCAAAAGCATCTTTGAAGTCATTGATATTCAGGAGTTCCTTATCCTCAACTATGATTCTGTCAATTTTTTCTCTATTTTGTTTTTGTTTAAGAAGGTTAAAAAAGACTTTGGAGCCAGTGGTTATGGGCTCTAATGAAGGCACCTCTGATTTTGATCTGTTGATGTTTCCTAAGAATGTTGCTAGCTTGAGAGACCCATTCCACCAAGGTAGAGAAGGAAGGTTGTAGTTGTATTTCACATTCCAAAGAGTGGAGTCGATTAGTGAGAATTTTTTCAAGAGATCTGAAGTCCTTGGCTTTCTTCTAGCCAATAGTTTGGAGTATTTTCTACCAAGAAGAGATGTTTGTATTCCATCTGAGGGTGTGGGTTTGTTGATGTTGAGTGTGTATGTTGAAGAGTCTAAACATCTTGATGGCAATTAGCACATCGTTATCATTCAACAGGGACGTATTGAGGATAAATTTCTTATTGCAGGGATTGTTGTTGGAGATAGAGTTCCTTGTATTGATGATAGCTAAGATAGGAAAGTGGTCGGATAAAGTCACCGACAAGACAACCACTATATTTATAAGTTTAATAATTTATTTTTAAATAACTATTTAAATAAAATTTAAAAAATAAATTGTTTTATAATTAAGATATTTTAAATTTAATTAAATTATCTTAAAATATATAAAAAATTAAAGCTAAATCAAAATTAAAATTGAAATGTAGCCATTATTAAATTTTAATCCTAATTTTACCAATACTTTACTATTAATATAATAGTAACTATTGTTAAATTATAACCCTAAATTTAATATGATTAATGTAAGGGTTCAAGGTTAGTGCTCACTTTGATTTAGTATGAAGGTTAGGGTACAATTTTATTTAGTGCTACAGTTCAATCTAATTTAGTGTTCATATAGGATAAGGGTTCACTCTAGTTTAGTATTTATTTAAGATTAAGGTTCAATCTAGTTTAGTGTTTAGTTAGGATAAGGGCTAATATTTAATTTGGTTAATAGTTAGATTTGATTTAGGGTTTAGGGTCAATTTTATATAGGTTGAAGCTTGAGTTTGGTTTAGGGTAGAATTTGTTTACAATTGAATTGAGTTTATTGTTCTATCATGGTTAAGGTTATTTTTAGTGTTTAGTTAGGATAAGGGCTAATATTTAATTTGGTTAATAGTTAGATTTGATTTAGGGTTTAGGGTCAATTTTATATAGGTTGAAGCTTGAGTTTGGTTTAGGGTAGAATTTGTTTACAATTGAATTGAGTTTATTGTTCTATCATGGTTAAGGTTATTTTTAGGGTTAAAGTCAAATTTAGTTTATGGTTAGAATTTAACTGGTATAGTGTTAATACTATGGTACAATTTAGCTTAGAGTCAAATTGTCAAAATTTAAGATAAATTATCACAGTCAAATTGTTTAAATTAAAGATAAATTATATGGTTAACGGTTGGGGTTTAATTTGGTGCAACGTTAGAGTTTTAAATTTTGTTATGAGTTTGTTTATGGCTCAATTTGGTTTTTTTTAGTGTTAAGTTTGGTTTAGTCTTAAATTAGGTTAAGGTTTAGCATTCAATTTGATTTAGAATAAAATATTAAATTAAGTTTACTATTTATATAATATAATAGTATTAAAATATTATAATTTATGTAATTTAAGTTAATTAATTTAGTTTAGTTTAATTTAATTTAATTTAATTTATTTAATTTAGTTCACTTTAATTTATTTGATTAAATTATTGAGTTGTTAAATTAATTTATTTTAATAATTTGATTTGTTTAAATTTAAGTTATTATAAAAAGTATATTAATAATTTGATTCACTTTAATTTCAGGTATAAAAACTTATACTTATTATGATATTTTATAATTTAATTTGGTAGAATATTCAATTAGGTTTAGGATTAGGGTTTAATCTTTTTTGGGGTTAGAATTCAATATTTGGAATAGGATTTAATCTATTTTAGTGTTAGTTTTAGGATTTTTAATTTGTTTAAGGGTTAGGATTACATTTGGTTTAGAGTTAGGGTAAGGATTCATTTTAGTTTAAGGTTAGGGTTATGGTTTCATATGGTTTAGGGTTGTGATTAGGGTTAAGGTTCAATTTTTTTAGCATTGGTGTTTAATCTAGTTTAATGTTCAAATAGGATTATGGCTCAAATTTAGTTTTTTTTTTAAATATTAAGGTTATGATTTGATATAGAGTTATGAATAGGGTTTAAATTAAAATATTAATACTAACTTAATAAATATTGGGGTTGAATCTAGACATAAGAAAAATATTTATTATATTACTATTACAAAATAAAATAACTATTCAATTAAAAGTATTAATAAAATATTTAAAATAAAAAATAAAATAATTAATTACTCACTTGCAATTTAAAGATAACATAACATAGATAATAACAAAAAATAAAAAAAATATTTCTTGTCATGAATCTAACATGGTACATGTAATAACTCATACAATAATTTAAATTAAAAAAAATTTAAAAATATTTGAGAAAGATTTTTTTTAAAAATATTTGGTTATTATATAAATAAAATAAAAATAACATTTATCTACATTTAAAATAATATTACAGAATTTAATCTATTCAATGTTGAGATTCTTTCTTGATAAGAAAATTGATAATGCTAAATTTAACTCTAACAAGTGAAAGTCAATAAGTGTATGTGTGCATTAAGTAATATAGTATATAAAAAATTAATAAAAATAAAATAGAAAGAACAAATTCATAGATATAATTGGTGAAAAGCAATTGAATAATAACATGTTAATGGAAATTTGGCCCAACCGATTACAATAGTACTAGCCTAAAGGAAAGTGCTAATAAAATCATAAATATGCTAAATTTATTTTCAATTTAACAATTTTATAAATATATATAATTATTCTATTAAATAGAAACACTCAACAACATGTATATTTTATAATTTTGGGATGAGTCATTATGGATCTAGGTAATTAGGGTTCTTATTTGCTAAAAAATTTCCCTCCATTACAATTATAATCTACAATTTAGATCCCAATAGTTTTTACTTAAAGAGGAAGAAGAAAAATCAACAAAAAAAATATTGATAAAGACTAAGAATTGAAACACACAAAAAAAACAAAAACTAATAAACCCTTTTCTTGAGTCAAGCATCTCTAATGAGGATATGAATGTCTTCCTAGCAATCAAGCTATGCTTTGATGAGACTAGCAATATCTCTAATAAGACTATAGATGTTGAAGCGGCAATAGAGCAATACATGCAATGTGCATGCACTACTTGTGTTTTTTAACCTAAATTACTTTGTCATGAATTCAATCATTATTAAATTTGAAAGGATTAAATGAATCAAATGTGCACATGATCTAGTTTGTTGACTGTTCCAAGTGAGATTGCCATTCAAATATAGTTGTTTTTACAGATGTAATCACTTTAGTTTAATTGATTTCTCTCTTTTTTTCGTGAGATATTATATATTCTTAGTGGTTTGTAATTGAATTCTCTAAGAGTTATCATTTGTTTATTTTGTTTTCATGATGCCCCTAATTTTATTGACTTTCGATTGGTATTTAAACTTTGTTTCTTTTGGTGCCTTGATCCCTTATTTGAACTTTTATTGGCCATACTAAAATGGGGAGGGGAGGGGGAATGGATCTCTAGGCTATAAATTTATCCAATAGCATTGGAACATAAATAGGCCTAGGCAATATCATCAAGGGAGAGTTAGATGGTATAGGATTATATTTTATTGTTGTGAAAGATTAAGATAGTGAAGTGTGTGTGAATAATGGTAATGACTAAATCTAATAGTATGTAGTAGATAGAATATGAAAATTTGAAATAGGATGGCATATCCAAGATGGAGATACAAAGAGGAACCCAACAATGAAATCTGAAATTGATTGTGATGGATAGAACCACAAATTGCTTCCGTCTCTAGATGTAATAGAGGCTATTAGAGATTATTGGAAATTCTAGTGGTTGTTCTTTCGATCAAGATTCAAATGCCCTTTTTAAAAATAATATAATCATGTGTTTTAACCTTTTTTTATTACACAATTATAATCCAAATATTAAGTGTTTAAAAACAACTTAACAATATTAAAACAATATGATGTTTATAAAACATTAAACTCAAGCCAAACCTTAATCTATTACATAAAAAAGATATGTTTATAGAATCTTGTTACTTTTTTAAAACAATTGATATTGAAGTGAAAAAGAGAAAGAATAAAAAAAAGCATCTATAATATTAGAATTTATTTCTAATAAATAACAAAGATTTTATTTTTAAGAAAACTTAATAATATAAAAAGTACACCAATTTATTTTTTAAAATAGATATTCTAAAATACTAGAACTATAAAAAGTTAGGAAAATGTTAAAATTGAAATCAAATATTTTTTTTTTGTGTAAATAAGATAATTTTATAACATGAAAATATGAAATTGCATCCTCACAATTTTCATTCAAATTACATAATATTAAACAAAAATAAACTGAACGTTTAGTTTTTTATTAAATTTAATAAGGGTAAACAATTGTATATAGCACCACCTAAAAACCTTTCTCATTACAAATAATAGCACAATCAACATGAATAAAACATTTAAATAGAGATAAAAGAAACTAAATGAGAGATTGAACAGTGGCTTCACTTTGTTCTGGAATTGATCTAAGAAACGGATTTTAATATTTCTCTGTTAAGAGAGAACCACAGTTCTGGCGTTAGAAGTTCATCTCGGACTTTCTCGTCCGTGTGTTCTGCACCTGTTGGACCCATACGGATAATCATGTGGAAGTTAAGACTGAGATAAAGAGCCAACGCTTTACGTGGGACCTAAACAGCTAGAAACGGTTTTTGATATTTTGATATGCTTGAGAACTCATTTTTTATAATAACTCCAATACCTTACTATTACCTCTACTAACTTTATCCTCATCACGCCTTAGAGACAGAATTTATCACTACTTTATAATAAGTTTACCACCAAATGCAACAAATTCTTCACATTTTTCCTTTTCTGAGTTGAGAAGTACTGTATTTTTAGTTGTACTTTTGAAAACAGTAATATTTGCACATATCTCTGCGCCTGGAAATGCAGAATAACGGTTGTGCTTCACCATCAACAAATCCCAACAATAAAGCCTCCGCTCACGGCTAGTTCTCCAATGGAACCTGTGGATAAATAGTTGGTTTCATTCATGAACAGTGCTAAATGCATGTGTACTTACAAAAATTCCATGCAAATGACACGATTAAACTATGGTGACTGAAACGATGACAACGACCAGTTTCGAGCATTTGGTTGCAGAGAAACATCCCTGTGCCTTTGTACCACTCCATGAACAAATTCTTGTGTTCAAATTGGCCTTCGTTCCAGTAATTCATCACGTATGTGTGAATGGCATGTAAATTAGGCAGCCTTTAAAATGTACATAACCAATCACGAATTTCATGTTAAAAATCAATATCCAATTATATATTATAATATTTTTGTGCATTATAAAAAAATATCGTATCTTACTAGTATTTGTCTATTACATAAATTCTTTTGTATGTCTGATTTGGAATTAATTATTATGAATTTTATTTTTTCAATAATAGACAGTAATTTAAAAAAAAAACATTATTAAAAAGTCAATTAATAGTATTTATTGGTATTCTTTTGAGTCAAAACATTCATAAACTATTGGAATGTCAACATAACCCAAGACAATGAAATAGTACATTGTACAATACAAATATTTCAATGTTGATATGAATGATTTGACTAGCAAGTGATGATGCATCAAAGGAACTAGAATTTTCCTTTAAATATTTATTTATAACTGTTCATCACATCATCATACAAATACCAAAAGACCACAAATTATATATCTTTTTCATCTAAATTTTTGTTCACCAGGTTAAACCTTGGTTGCTACTTCAATTAAGCATTATAGTTTTTTTACATCTTATATGGTTTCAAATTTTTAATGCCTAACCAAGCTTTGTATAGTACCATTGGTCTAGGTTATCAATTTACATTATTTTTTTGGATGATTCAAACTCATTTTTCATTGAAAATCACAGTTCAAATTCCAAACAACTTATTCCAAGATGATAACAAAATGTATATTCTTGGCTGTGATTATTAAAAAGTTAAAATTTGTGGACTGAGCTAAATTTTTAATTACAATATGATCTTAAATAAATGTCTAAGAATAATCTTCTTAAGAAATCAAATTAAAATGGTCTACTTGACATACACACATTTTCTATATTCCAGAACATGAAATGGATCATAAACTCCAACTAAAGTTCTAAAAAATGTTTCAAGAGAATTGTTAATACGGGAGTAACAATTATGCTGAATTTGAAATGTTTTTATATAATATGAGTTTAGTACATATAAAATATATTTTATGAAGACACGATCTTAATGCAAATTAAAATTATGAATACTAAAGTCAACAAATGTCTCAAGCTTGGAAGAATAATCAAAACAAAATTTAGGCCTATTCCATGATCATCCATACTCTATTTTCTATGTCATTATCATTGAAAAGTAGGAATGATTATCCTCTTATGGGTGTTCTTTTGAACAAACAAAAATATATTTTCCTTATAAAAATATCTCATATCATGAGAGACTACCAATCTAAAATGAGGGATGATTGCCGTAGAAATAGATGATGGTCACCTCAAACTGACAAATCCTAATTCTAATGAACTTAGGGTTGATTTGGGGGATAATAATAGTTATTAATATAATGAGAGTGTTGGTGTTGAGATAGGTATAGCATCTTATATTCTGTCAATATTTATATCTACATAAATATGGTAATGTTTGACAGCTATGGTTCCAATTCCCTTATTATATAGTTGGTCTATTTGTTTAGTTTTTCTTAAAAACCATTTTTGTTTTTTGAGGTGTTTAATATTTCAAGGTTGGAACATCTTGGTGTCAACAAGTGTATTTCCTATCCAATTTCCTCCTCTGTAGTGTGAGAAAATGTGTATTATCTTAGTTCCTAGTTTGGATCTTTTCATAAATGTGCACATTTTAACTAAACTTGGAGAGTTAGGCATCTTTCTAGAATTATCTTGTATGCATGAAATCTTTGGAGGGAGCTCAATATCCTAAGAGGAGGGGGATGAATTAATATATGTCAATTTCAACTTGATTAAAAATTAATTACCATTAATTAATTACACAAACATCAGATTTGGATTCACCATTTAAAATATCTTCTAGTAGCATATAGAATATATAATATAAATAAACATGCATACATATGAGCACCATAATTGCATGGAACTATAGAAGGAAAAAACCATGGTTAGAATAGTTTCTTAGATATACTACCTTAATCAATCCTCACAATAAATAGGATACCAAATCCCCTATTACATTTATAAGTACCATACTACAACATACACAAATCCCATCTTCCAAGACCTAAGCACCAAGTCAACTAACGAGACACCAATCCCACTAAAATATAGAGATATGAATTATAGAACTTCAAACTAGAATTTTAGCTTGCAATTGATCAAATCGACCTTCAGAACACTCCACCTCACAACATATGATCTTTTGATAAAACTACACAATTATTGGAATGTGATGCACTGCAAAATAGGATAGATGTTAGGAGAGACAACACAAGAAGCAATTCAAATGTTAGTGTTAGTGTAAAAAATGAAAGACTATCCTAAGAAAGCATATCAAGAGAGATATTAAACATGTAATGAAAAACATGCAAAGACCAAAGATAAACACTACACTCTTACAAATGCTAGCCAATATGTTCATAGCTCCTCCCCCCTTGTTCCCCTCCTCTCAAAGTTCCACATGAGTGTATCTCTCAGTATCTCTTTGTACTACTATGGAAGTCTTATGGAGGTTCAAGATTATGAAAATGAAGATTGTGATTATGCAAATACAAGCTTAATATGAGAGAAATGAGTTAATTTGAGCTATGTTAATTTTAACCAAAAGAGGAAAAAAGAAACTATGTTCCTAAATGTTCTCTCTTAAATTCACTATAACTTAGATGCATACAAGATTTATTGATCTGGATTATGAAGGAATACACTCTATTTATAGGAAAAATAGAGAAATAGATGGTTGAGATTGAGTAATCTCAACAAGCGTCAGGATTGGTGGGTTTACGATCGATGTGAGGGTTTTCAACCCAATCCCAGGATGACAAATGTCATTATGAGATGGCTTGAGAGGAGAGCGAAGAAGCATTAAATGCTTGACATGAATTGAAGGTTAGTGTTGAGTTGAATGAAATAAGCCATTATCTAATGAATAATGGCTTTATCCAATGGATAAACTCTTGTGCAAGAGTTAGTGAGGATAACAATGGTCAAAGAAATTAATGCTTGAAGAGACCCATGAGTTAAATGGAGGCTAAGTTAGAAGGAAAGTCTCTAACCATGTAGGTGAGTTGAGTTTAACCATTAATGGTTATATAAGAACCATAAATGGTCATGTAAGAGCCATTAATGGTTTGGAAGACTTTAGGCATTAACTTGTTGGAGACATAAAACATTGAATGCTTTCCAAAGAATTTGGAGGCTTTGAGAAGTGACTTCAAGTTGCTTAGGAATGTGACAATATTTAGGAAATGAGATTAGGCTAATTAGGAATGATTAGAAGAACTTGGAAAGTGGTTAGAAAAGTCTATAAGGAGATTTAGGATAGCAACTCGTTTTGGTGGGTGATTTAAAATAGGATTTAATTTAAAATTAAATTAATTTATTTCAATTGTGGATGCAACTTGCATTTGTAGGAAAGGGTGTATGAGTAGCTGAGTTGGTGTGAAGACGAGTTGTGAGACGTACTATTAGGCTAGTGATCCTGGTGTTATGCAACAACTCTGGTTTGATTCTCACTAGTGTTACCATAAACTTTTTTAGCAGTGGGGGAGGGAAGTGCAAGGAATTAGGGGAGAGTAGTGGGCAGGGTTTAGCCATGGGTGTGAGGGAAGTAGCGGTGGTTGTCGGGTGGGGCTCAGGTTGCGCGGGGGTGGGGTTCCAGATTACTGCAGCCTGTGGATCTCCTGTGGGTCTAGGGGATTCAGCTGGCCTCTTCCTTCGGTGGAGTTTGGGAGGGGAGGAAACTTGGGTGCTGAGACTTCTTAAGGGGCCCCTTGGGTTGGGGGTCCTTGGCATTCTTTTGTAACCTTTTAATTTTTTTTGAGCTCTTATGTCGAGTATTGGTGGTGAGGCCTCACAAGTTGCTCCTGCCATGGACTTCCATGCTGCAGTGGGCTCAAAACCCCCACTTCATAGTATGAAGACTTTTAACAATAACCTTTTCTCATCAGAATCGGGGTCTGGGAGTGCTTGTACTTCTCACATTATAAAGATTAATGGTTGTTTGGAGAGATGCAGTGAAAGGCCAAAGCTAGTTATTCCTCCTAAGATGATAGTTGAAGACATCAAGTACTTTTCAAAATACTCGCTATATTGCAAATTTTTGGGAATGAGGGTTTCCTTGCAGTTTTTGGAAAATTGGGCGCAGAGGACTTGGGCACCGGAAGGGGAAATGGAGATTATGCTGCTGGCAAACAATTATTTCATGGTTACTTTCAACTGCATGGAGGATTGCAATAGGGTCTATGAAGGAGGCCCATATTTTAACAATCAAGTGGGGTTGTTCATCAAACCTTGGCATGCGGGGTTTACCCCTTCAGAAGAGCTCCCAAATAGGGTTCCAGTGTGGGTTTGTTTACCATGTTTTCTAGTGGAGTGCTATTAGTAGGATGTGCTATAGATATTGGCCGCATTGCTTTGGAAGACAGTGGGATCTTCAACACAAACCCTAGGGAGAAAGGTAATGACCTTTGCACGTATTTGTGTTGAAATTGATCTTAGTAAACCTTTGCCAGATGCTATAGATATGTGTGTGGGCTCTTACTCATGGGTTCAATAGTTAGATTGTGATACTTTACCTTTTTGGTGTCAGATGTGTCATGAGTATGGTCATTTACAGTGTATGTGCCCTAGATATAAACTGGTGGTGAGCCAACCTCAACAACCGGCCCCGAGTCAAGATAAGGTTGATAAAGGAAAAGTTTCTATGTCAGCCGAGGTAGGGAGTGCTGATGGTTTTGTCTTAGTTAAGACAAGGAATAGGAATCGAGAACAGGAGAGGTCCATACAGGAGAGATAAGAGGAGGATACCTTTAACAAATTTGAGGCCTTCGATGACCTTAGTCAATAGGAAGTGAATCTAGGGTTAACCCCTTTGGACCAAGGTGCTTCAGGGGGTGTCTAGAAAGAGTTATGGAGGATTTCACCTAGGCCTTGCAAGTGATTGGATGCTAGTAAATGGAGATGGATCAGATAGTAGGGGTCTAGTTGGGACTCACTCCTTGTTTAGAGGTGAATTTGGTTGGGGGGGAGGGTTCTCTGATAGCTCTGAAATTGGAACCTATTGGAGGTAAAAGTAATAAGTCTTCTATTCACCTGGGTCTACATCAGAAAGATATTAGTGCTATGGAGAAGAACTCAAAGGTTGGCAGAAAGAAGGATTTGGATAAAATCAAATTGATGGGAGAGAGTTTGGTAGAGTCAGGGTCAGGAAATACTTTGGATTCTCATTTTTCTAATCCTCCTAAATGATTGTTCTTTCATGGAATGTGAGGGGCTTGAACAATGGCCCTAGACAAAAAGTTGTTCGGGAATTGATTAGGAATCATTCACCTGATGTCTTGTTCTTGCAAGAAACTAAACTCTCGTTGGAGAGTATGATGGGTCTGGTTCTGAAGCTCTGGGGGCAAGGTGAGTGTCAGTGTATTGGAGCAGTTGGCTCCTCTAGAGAGGTGGGATGTCTTTGGAATCCTTCAAGGATTCGTCTTGTCTGGTGGGTGGCTTCCAGATCTTCGTTATCCGGTGTTTCCTCTAGTCTTGAGACCAGAGATCTTATCTAGTTTACTAATATCTATGCCCCCACTAATTTTCAGGGCAAGTAGAACTTATCGTCTCATACTTCTTGTATGTGAAGGTTGGTCCCTTTTCATCCTTGGATTATGGTAGGAGATTTCAATGCTATCATTGAGTTGAGTGAGAAGAAGGGGGGTGTCATGCAGTTGGATCCTTCTTCTTTTCTCTTTCGGGATAGTATATCTTCATTGCATTTGGTTGACATTAAGCCTCATAATGGTTTGTTCACTTGGAACAATAGAAGAGTGGCGGAGTATTGGATTGCAGAGAGGCTGGATCGATGTCTAGTTTCCAGTTCTTGGGTTGGTGGTGGGTGGTCCACAACATCTGAGATTCTTGACTGGAGAGGGTCAGACCACTAGACTATCAAGCTGGTTTCTTCTTCTGCTTGGGTTGCTCACTCTCCTTCCTTGCAATTCTAACATATGTAGCTTCCGGATCCTTCTTTATAGGCTCTTGTTGAGCAGTGGTGGTTGAAGGGGAGGCCAGCCTTTGGAATTGCTATGTATACTTTTGCCAAGCAGCTGTAGTTTATTAAGTTTCAGCTAAAACAGTGGAATTGGTAGGGTTTTAGGAGCATTTTTATGATAAGAAAGCTGCCCAAACAGTGTTAAATGGCATCACCAGTGAAATCAGAGAACATGGTTTTTCTGAAGCCTTGCTTAGGGAGGAGGAAAGGGCTGTCAAGGTTTTCGAGGCATGGGAGCTCATGGAAGAAATTTATTGAAAATAGAGAGCATGTATTGATTGGCTTCAAGTGGGCGATAAGAACACTACTTTCTTTTTCAACTTTGTGAAAGCAAGACATCATGGAAACTCCATTCCTCCTCTGGTCAATGATAGAGGTGAGGTGTTATTATCCTTGTAGGAGATATCTAGGGAGGCTTTATAGTATTTGTGATCCCTCTTCATTGAGGTTTCTCAAGGGGAATTGGTGGAGGAGAACTAGGTTCTCACTTGCATTCCTCCTCTTGTTACTAGGGAGATGAATGAGTAGCTTATGGGCCCTATTTTGCTTGAAGAACTTGAGAGGATTTTTTTTCACATGAGGAAAGGAAAAGCTACAGGATCAAATGGGTTCCCGATTGAATTCTTTCAAGAGTTCAAGGATATCATCAAAATGGACTTACTGAAAGTAGTCCAAGAGTCCTAGAGGAACAAACATATGCTTTAGGTCTTGAACGCAACTTTCATTGCACTAATCCCTAAGTGTCATGGGGCCAACAAGTTAGGCCAGTTCCACCCTATATCTCTTTGCAATTTGATTTACAAGATCATCTCTAAGTTGATAGTAGAGAGGCTGAAGAAGTGTCTGGGGGATGTTATGTTAGAGGAACAAAGTGGGTTTGTGGAAGGGCATTAAATTCTGGATGGTGTGGTCATTGCTACGGAGACCATTCATTCTATGACAACCTCCAAGGAAAAAGATATGTTTATCAAGTTGGATATGGTGAAGGCTTATGATAGAGTTTGTTGGTCCTTCCTTGAAAAGATCCTTAGGGCTTTTGGCTTTGCTGAGGAATGGATCCAATGGGTTATGAGTTGTGTTACGTCCACCTCTTTCTCAGTGCTAATCAATGGTGATCATATTGAGCTGTTTGGTGTGTCTAGGGACCTCTTCCAGAGGGACCCCCTCTCCCCTTACTTATTCATTCTCCTGGCTGAGGGCCTGGGGAGGCTGATCAAGCATAATGTGTGTTTGGGTAGTATTCAGGGGTGGAGCTGGGGTAATGACTTACAGCCGCAGTCTCATTTACAGATTGTTGATGACATGGTCTTGATGGGACTTGCTTAGATCAGAGAAGCTACTAATCTGTGTAAGGTTTTGGATGTTTATTTGGCGGCCTCGAGTCAGTTGATCAATGAAGATAAATATTCTATCCTTTTCTTCAACACTTCTCAAACTATTCAAAGGAGGATTGCTCTTATCTTGAGATTCCAAGTGGGCACTTTTCCCTTGACTTATTTGGGTATTCCTATTTCTCCTGGTAACCCTCCTTAGGAGTCTTGGCAGGGTATCTTAGATAAATTTCACTCAAAGGTTGAACATTGGACTCACATATGGTTATCACTCGCTGGGAGGGTTCAATTGATTCAGTCGGTGGTTCAGGATCTTTCAATTTATCATTGTATGCTTCAAGTGGCTCCTAAATGGTTCTTGAAGGGTTTGGACTCTTTGGCAAGGCAATTCTTATGGGCAGGCAAGCTATCCTCTTCCAAATGGAGTCTTGTCAATTGGGACTTTGTTTAAGGAAAGCTATTTTAGTTGTCTTCTAAGGAGTCTTGTGTAGCCTAAAGCATTTGGGGGGGGCTTCATTTAAGGCAGGCTATTTTATTCGGGGAGTCTTTGGTAGCTAAATTGTACTGGAGGTGGCGTGTCAAGTAGGATTGTGGCTAGGCTAAGATTTTGGCCTACAAATATATGCAAAGGATTCTAGTGCAAAAGGCTCCAACATATACGCTTGAGGGAAAAGGTTCAACGATTTGGTATACTCTCAAGAAGGGGTCATCTGTCATTAAAGAGGGACTCTTTTGGATCTGCAGGAGAGGGGAAGAGGTCCTTTTCTGGAATGACTCTTGGGATGGGTACCCCCCATCCTTGATCACTTTCCAAATCCTGGGAACCTCAGCAAGAGATTTTTGGAGGTAGGGTGGTAAAGCGTGAGTGACTTCAAGGCTATTTATAGGTGTAGGCAGTTGGAGTTGGAGCGATGAAAGGCTCCTAGTGAGTGGCCAGTTGTTGGCATGGAAGAAGAGTGCATTGAGTTGCATGCCACTCTAGTGAGTAGACACTATAGTGCCCTCTAGGGTATGGATGGACTTTCCCAGTCTCTGAATCCTAAGGGCGTCTTTACTGTAGCTAGTGGATACCATGAGTTTTTCAACTGAAGATTGGAGGGAAGAGAGGTGCACTAGTGGAAACAAGTTTGGGACAATTTTTCTTGGCCGAAGTGCAACTACTTCACTTGGACTCTAGCCTTAAATAGATGCCTAACTTGGGATAATATTCGCAAGCGAGGATTCTTGGGCCCTTCTATTTGTGCTTTGTGTGGTAATGGGGAGGAAGATTCCTCACATCTGTTCTTCAAATGCCCCTTCTCTATGGTTATTTCACATTACTGGTGGGGGGTGTGGAAGTGTCCTTGTGTTCACGTTGATTCTCTCATGGAGTTTTGGAGCATTTTGGGAAGACCTCCTATCTTGTCCTCCTTCCTCTAGACGGTCTAGTATATTGGGTCCATTTTCATACTCTGGCAGATCTAGCTTGAGATGAACCAAAGGATATTTTGTGAGGCCAGACTGTTAGTGCAACAAGTGTGGAATAGAACCATGGTTATAATTCAGAAGATGGTGGAAGCTAAATCTGACATGAATTTTCCTTTGGATAGAGATGAGGTGGATATTGTCAGTAGGTTTGGCTAGCAGGAGTTGTCTCCTACCTCTGCTTGTGTCAGAAGAGGTAGACATGCTATGAAGAAGGTCCAAAGGGTGGGAAAGTGGAGACCCCCTAAGGATGAGATTATCAAGATTAACACCGTTGGCTCCTCCAAGGGTAATCCAGGCTCTATAGGGGTTGGTGGTGTAGGTAGGAATTTTATGGGAGAGGTGGTTTTCTTCTTTTCGGTGCACAAAGGGAGACGATCTAATAATTATATGGAGGGACTTGCTATTCTCTATGCCCTAGAGTGGGCTTGGGAGTTGGGTCGTAGGAAGGTTATTTGTGAATCAGATTCACAAATTATTGTTAATTTGTTGACTGAGCAGAAGGTGAGTGGGATTCATTGGCAGCTGGCAGGGATTGTTCATTAGATTCTTCAAATTAGTTTTTTAATGGAGCAGGTGTCTTTCATCCACATTCCTCGTGAATGGAATAGAGCACCTAATTTTTTGGCTAAGTGGGCTTTGGAACATGACAGTGATTGGAAAATTGGAGGTTGGAAGCATATCTCCCTAGATTACTGTCAAGTCTTACAGAATATTCTTGCTGAGGACATGGATAGTTATGATGTTGGCTGATCTTGGACTAGGCCTAGGGCTCCTTTTTGGGGCCTCGGGGCTCTGGTCCTCCTTGTAATTTTTGTCTCTGATTTTCAATAAATTTTTTACCACTTTTATTCAAAAAAAAAAAAAAACTTGCATTTGTAGGAGAATGAAAGTTGTGGGGGGGGTAATTTTCAGATTTAATTATTTATTTAAAAGAGGAAAGGGGGTTAAATTAAATAAATATGTTGTATTCATTGAATTTATTGTGGAGTGTGGCTTAGTGAATTAATTTCAATAAATAGAATAATTTATTTAATTAATAGGAGAAGGGTTGAGGATGAATTAATTAAATATTAATTCAATTAACTAATTATTGAGGGTTAGATAATTAAATAAATAGTAAATATTTATTTAATTAAGTGGATGGATTTATGTGACTACATTTTCCCCTCTTTGAGACGGTGCAATTTATCGCATCATTTCAAAGAAGTAAAAATAGGTGCGAAGAAATATGCCCCATAAATGTTAATTTAATGGGTGGTATGCCCGCTTGAGAGATGGGCGGAAATTTTTTGAAAAAATCGGGTGATCTCTCAAAAAAGAATGAGAAGTGCAGGGGAGGTAGAATATAAGAAATTAGAAATAACGATGAAAGATTGGAAGAAAACAAAGTGAATGCGAATAAAGGGCAAGTTAGTGAGTACCCTTAGGTCATGTAAGAAATACAGTGCAAAGGTAGTCTGTGCTTCTGATTTGTGCTATACAATTGATCAAAATTGGTTGGACAATCTGATGCAATCGGTTAAATTGCCCTAGTTCAGTCAAAGCGTGACAATTGATGTCAGCTGTTCACTTGGAATGGATAAAGTCTGAGTAAGTGAATCAAAGTGACCTATTGTGACTTAGACAATTGATGTAATTGTCCATTTTGATTGTGTTTTATTGGTTGATCAATTGATAGTGTTTGCGTTGTAGGTTGGTTGTGGTGAATCATAGAAGCCCTGTTGAGACTAGGTCATTGTGATAAATGCTTGTTGTAGTCTAGGATTACCATAACTGATTACCTTTTGAGACCCAAAGATACTTTATCAAAAAGTATTTGTTGATAGTCTAGGTGTGTGTGAGTCGATGTGTTTGTGTAGACAAAGTAACTAGCTTGATTGGGTTGATGGGAAACAATGTAGGGTATGTGATTATGATGATGACCTAGATAGGGAGGGTGAGGGGGGGGATTCAATATTAGATAGAAGATATGGAGGACCTAGGACTCATTCCTATGGAAGAAGATCAAAAAGAAAAACCATTGTCATTACTATGTATGAATGATATGAAACAATATGGATGTATGGATGGATAGAATGCAATGAAATGCAATATATACAGATGAGATGAAATGACAATCTATAGATTATTCATAGTGCTTAATTTTCATCATTGAGCATTGTAGTATCATTCTTGGTTGAGGTAGCAGGAACCAAGTTTGGAGCATTTTACCTATAAGCAAGCATTTAAGACAAGGAAAATAAAGTGACCCTCCATTCTGGTTCATGCAAAAATGGTCAAGGTATACACTGTAGTCAGTAAGCCATAGTGATATATGACTAGGTTGTTCATAAGATTGCATAGCTTAGTGAACTTCCCATGTAGACACCATTAGTACATGTCCCAGAACTTCATTGGAATAATTCGTAGATAGTAAACAAAGAAAAAGATATCAGGAGTCATCCTAGCTATTTTAATCATTTGTGGATATCCTGGAGTAGCATAGGAACCTGATATGAGTAAATAAAAATATCATAACAAATTAGTCAAGTACTTAGCAACTTAAACATAATTTTCTTGTCAAAGAAAATGACACCATGTCTTTGTTCTTTTTGTAAGGAAAGATGCATCCTTGTCGAAATAGTTATGTGTACATGTTTTGATTAATTGGTTGATTTGATAAGTGATCATCATTTGGGTAGCTCAAAATTTATTTTGGTGTTTTTGTGATGTGTATGTACAAAGAATTTTATGCATTGCCATGTTTTTTATTTTTGATGTTTTTGACATGTTTTTTGGATTTTGTGAGTGTTTTTGAAATGTTTTGGTATTATCTATTTTTACGAATGTTTTTAGTATATGCTAGTTTGAATATATGCACACTGCAATTGGTCATAGCATTGGGATATGTGATCGAATTAGTGGATCCCAGTAAAAAGATAACCATTAAGGCCTATAATGATGCAGAGCGTTCTTTCAAATGAGTTGTTGTATTGCCTATCAGAGTGGGCCCAGTGGTAAATCATATCATTTGTCAAGTTATAGACCTTCCTCTACCATATAATCTCTTGTTAGCAAGACCTTGGATACACTCCATGTAAGCCATTCCATCCACATATCATCAGTGTATCAATTTTCCCCATAATAGTGCAGAAATCATAAGCCTTGGCGATGCAAATCCATTTGCATATTGTACCAATATTAACCATCAACCAGAGATCACCATTCCTAACAACAAAGAAGCTATCCCTTCCACATCCTATGTTAGTCCAGCCTCTCTTTCTAGTTCAATTACCCCTATACCAACGAAAGAGAAGTTGAAAATGAAAATGCTTGAGGAAGGTCTTGGGGAATATAATCAAAGCCAACTCTTTTGTGTTGGGAAATTACCTAGTTCCCCCAGAAATTATGGCAAGCATCAAAAGTTGCTTCAACCACCACTGACCAAGCCGACATGCACTTTTGCATAGTTCATCCCTACTAAAAGTCAGGAAGAGGAAACTAGATATGAGGACCTAGCATAATGGATCTACAAAGGCCCTATCACCACAGAAATCCCATAGGTTAAGCTTCCTACTGATAAATATGGCAACAACATCACTATCATGCAAAGAATGGGTTATGATAGCCAAAGTGCTTTGGGACATTGCAAGCAAGGACAACATGAGCCTTTGCAGCCTAAGTTGAAACCCAAAAATAATACTGGATTAGGTTTTCAAAAAGAATAATTTCCTAAACTCAGATTGAAAGGTAAACCCAGCAAACCCATGTATCAAACAATTATTCCAAGGAGACCATCCTTGATTATATCTACAACACCAACAAAACCTTCTACACCAACAAAATAGATCATCAAATTAGTAGCATCCATCACACCAGCAACACCAACAAGACTGATAATCACATCAGTACCACCGATAGCACAAACAAGACTGATAATCCCATCAGTAGCAACAGTAGCACCAACAAGACTGATAAAACCATCAGTAGTAGTAGAAGTACCACCCACAACATCAACAAACCTCATAACTCCAGCAATAGCATCAGTACCATTGGTAGCATCAACAACACTAATAATTCCATTAGAAACAATAGTAGTACCAACTGTACCAACAACACAGATACTCCCAGTAGCAGATCCAACAACACTGATACTCCCAGTAGCAGATTCAACAACAATGATAATCCTCCCAGCAACACCAGTAATCACACCTATAAAAGTGCATACACCTATGACCAATACACTCTTCAATACAAATGACATCCTAGACTGGTACAATAATCGAATGTTAGAAAGTGATTTATAGATAGACTCACATGAGTGGGAATTTGATACAGTGAATCTAAATACTTTAGATGAGGAAGACACATCACCTCCCCTACCTCATAAGGATATCCTAGTTTATGAGGAGGCATAGATTAAACCTTTTGGGCTCGTGAGCAAGAAGCACCTTCTACAGGCCCTACATCACATCCTATGCCAGAACCTGACAAGGAGAGTACCATTGATGAACTTCACTCATCTATATTAACCCTCACTAACACATCCTCTAAACTCAACTTAATTGATGAGGTCATGCTTATCATCCACCCCAAACTCATTGACTGGAACCAAATAAAGCCCCCATGTCTTGATCACTTCCAAAATGATGAGGTGCTCATCAAATTTTTAGAAATATGGGATCACATACCAAGCGGGGATCACAAAGCTAGATTTACCATTGAACATAACATCACAACGTACTTTGGGGCAAATGCCAAACTTTTCAGCTGTAAAAACATCACAATAAAACATAGATCTTCTAGTGAAAACCACACTATAGCGTTGTTTGATCCCCAAAAAGTAAAAATAAAGAGTATATCCAAAGGTGAAAACCTCTCTGAGGTGTCTACAGATGAAAGGTTTGATATCCTCCACTCTAGTGCAAATCAGGAGAGATCGACGATCCTAATCAAAGAAACGAAAGAATTCAATGTGGGGACCCCTTAAAATCCTCACCAAATATATTTGGCATCTTTACTAACTCTAGAGGAAGAGCCAAAATTTGTGCAATTCTTCCAAAAGTGTCAAATCAACTTCACATGGTCTTATGTGGACATACCTGGCTTAGATCCCGATTTGGTCATGCATCACCTCACCATAGTAGAAGGAGCTAAACCGGTAAAACAAAAGTTTAGAAAGATGCACCCACAGATTGTTGTTCTTGTCAAGGCAGAACTCAGAAAGCTCTTAGATGTTGGTTTCATCCGACCAATCGATCATGGAGATTGGATCTCCAATTTTTTCCCATCGGCAAGCCTAATGGGCACATCTGTATCTATATAGACTTTAGAGATTTGAACAAGTCATGCCTTAAGGATGACTTCCCCTTACCAAACATTGACATGATTGTCTATCTCATAGTGGGTCATGCAATGCTTTCTCTTATGGATAGCTTTTTCAGGGTACAACCAGATCAAGATTACTCCAGATGATCAACATAAAACCGTCTTCACATGACCATGGGGACCCTACTATTATAACATGATGCTATTTGGTCTAAAAAATGTAGGTGCAACCTATTAGAGAGCTATGAGTACCATCTTTCATGACCTAATGCACACTATAATGGAAGATTTTGTCCATGATTTACTAGCTAAATCATTAACAGGTAAAGGTCATTTGGAAATACTAGGTCAAATCTTTGATAGATTAGAGAAATATCATGTACATCTTAATCTAAAGAAATGTGTGTTTGGAGTAACCTCTGGGAAGATCTTCAGATACATTGTCTCAAGCAAAGGCATTGAAGTAGATCTGGTGAAATTCAAAGAAATCATTGACATGCCACCTCCCAAGAACATCAATTGGTTAAGGACACTACAAGGGTGGCTACAATCAATTTAGAGATTCATTGTGAAACTGGCTGATAAGTGTCATCCCTTCACGCATCTATTACACAAGAACATCCACTTTCAATGGGATACAAAGTGCCAACAAGCATTCCAAATGCTTAAAGACTACTTGATGAATACACTATTGCTAATCCCACCAAATCCAAGTAGACCTCTATTGCTCTATATTTCAGCTACAAATTAGGTATTAGAAGTACTCCTGGCACAACACAATGCAGAAGGAAAAGAGTGTGTTGTATACTATATTTCTCGCACATTGGTAGGCTATAAACTCAATTAGACACCTATTGAGTGAACTTGCCTAGCAGCTATCTTGACAGCCACCAAATTGAGATACTACATGTTGACACACAAGGTACAACTCATTTCTAAAATCGATCCACTCAAATACCTACTCAACAAGGCGGCATTAATAGGCCACTTGGCCAAATGGGTTTTGATTTTGAGTGAATTTGACATTAAGTACATGGACCATGAGGCTATCAAGGGGAAGGTTATTGCAGATCAGTTGGTCGATGCACCCCTCACATGTGACCATCCTCTTGTTTCTAATTTTCTAGATGAAGAGATCTTCATGATCACAGCAACACAACCATGGAAGCTCTACTTTGATGGCTCATATAATAGACATGGCTCGGGGGCATGTATTCTTTTCATTACACCTCAAGGTGACAGCATATCGAAGTCATACAGGCTCACTTTCCCATGCACTAATAATATAGAAAAATATGAGGCCTTCATCATAGGACTCAGATTGGCTATACAATGGCATCTCAAATAGCTATAGGTATATGGAGATTCTCAGATCATCATTTGACAATTCACCGATGAGTATCAAACTAAGGATGATAAGATGATGCCATATAAAAGGATGGTGGATAGTTACAAAGAATCATTTAAAACTATCACCTTTGAGCAAGTGCCTAGAGATCAAAATTGAGCTATCGATGCAATTTCTACAATTGCATCTCTCCTAGATCTTTCGCAAAATTCCACGTGCTACGAGTTCCTAGTAGAACAACTTTGGATCCCCACGTATGATATCTCCAAAACTGAGATGATATGTTGCCTTGCCAATTTTGAATCCCTGTGGTACAGTGAATTCTTCACTTACCTCCATGATCACACACTTTCTCCCAACCAATCTAATGACCAATACAAAACCTTCATCCGCCAAACCGCTCGATACACCATCATTGCTGAAACCCTATACTAGCAAAGTCTTGATGGTACTCTCCTTCAATGTCCGAAACAAGATGATACAATGAAGGCCTTGGAAGAGGTACATGAAGGAATTTGTGGGGCTCACTCAAGTGGTCCTTTTCTAGCAAAGAAAATCATGTGCACTGGATACTATTGGCCATCCATAGAAAATGATTCCTACTATTTTGTCAAAAATTACAAGAAATACTAAATTCATGTAGACCTGATACATGCACCAGCATAGGAATTGCAACCAATCACAACACCATGGCTCTTTTGTCAATGGGGACTTGACCTTGTGGGTAAAATACATCCATCTTCATCCAACCACCATAAATTTATCATTACCGCCAATGAATACTTCACAAAGTGGATCAAAGCCCACTTACCCAAGTCACCAGCAAGCAGATCACCTCATTCATCTTTAATTACATCATTTGCCAATATGGTGTACCCATGTCCATCATCATAGATAACGGGCTTCTTTTCAAAAATCAGGATGTTCATGTGCTTTGTGAAAATTTTCACATACAACAAAACTTTTCCACTCCCTATTACCCACAAGGCAATGGTTAGGCCAAAACATCAAACAAGAACATATTGAGAATCCTCAAGAAGACACTCAATGATGCTGGCCATGATTGGCATGTTTAATTAAATCCAGCACCATGGGTGTATTGAACTAGCATTCGAACCCCTACAAGTGCAACTCCCTACTCACTGGTCTATGAAGCAGAAGCCATCCTTCCTATTGAGGTTGAGATACCATAACTATGGGTTTCCTTTCCCAACCTGATAGATGATGAAGCATACCAAGTCTCACGTCTTCAAGACTTGGAACTACTTGATTAAAGTCAACAAGATGCATACAACCACCTCAAGGCTTGTAAGCACCGCATGAGAAGAAGCTATAATCATCAAGTTAAACCTTATACATTTGAGGTAGGTGATCCTTTTCTTAGGGAGAATCATCATAACCAACCACACAGAGAACATGAGGGAAATTTTGAATCAAACTAGCTAGGTCCATATGTTATCACTATTGTATTTGGGTCTGGGGCATATCAGTTGGCAACTTCAGAAGGAGAACCACTACTAGATCCTATCAACACCATGCACCTCGAATGGTTTCATTCATAAGTTTAATAGAGCATCAATCTCCATAACATACTAGAAAAATACCCAAAACATTTAGAAAAATGTCCTGAAGAAAATACAAAAAAATCAAAATAGTAAAGAAAAATCATGCATCCAAACGGTGAAAACAACTATGGTTGCACCTTGGGTAAGTACGGTCATGAAAACTTAGCAAATAGGCACCACTCATAAAATCTATGGCTCCATTATCTTTCAGACTTGTTGTGATCACATCCATTGCATCCATGCATCCATCATTCAAACCATGGCTTGTTATTGATCTACAATCTAGGTTGGTATTTCATGTGTCCTGCATCCTTCTTTTCATAGTGATGTCTAACCTATGGTAAATACTCTTAACCTATTGATGGACGTGGATTCTACATTACTGGTGATTCATTGATTTCTTCATTCAATAGTGGCTGGAAATAATACCAAAAACATAAAAAAACACTCACAAAATCCAAAAAACATGTAAAAAACATCAAAAATAAAAAACATGGCAACGCATAAAATCCTTTGTACATACACATCACAATAAACACCAAGCAAATATTTTGAGCTACTCGAACAATGATCACTTATCAAATCAGCCAATCAATCAAAACATGTACACACAACTGTCTTGACAAGGATGCATTCTTCCTTACAAAAAACAAAGACATGGTAACATTTTCTTTGACAGGAAAATTTTGTTTAAGCTATCAAGTACTTGGTCTATTTGTTAGTTATTTATTTATTTATATCAGGTTCCTACGCTACTTCAGGATATCCACAAGTGATTAGAGTAGTCGGGATGGTTCCTAAATATCATTTTATTTATTGTCTGCGGATTGTTCCAATGAAGTTCCGGGGCATGTACTAATGGTGTCTATGTGGGAAGTTCACTAAGCTACAATATCATATGCAAAAATACAACCATGGATCACTATGGCTTACTGACTACAGCGTATACCTCAACCATTTGCGCATGAACTAGAATGGAGGGTAAGTTTTCCTTGTCTATGATGCTTTCTTATAGGCAAAATTCTCAAACTTGGTTCCTGCTACCTCGGCCAAGAATGATACTATCATGATCAATGATTAAAATAAAGCACTATGAATAATCTATGGATTGTCATTTCATCTCAATTGTATATATTGTATTCCATTGCATTCCATCCATCGATACATCCATATAGCTGCATATCATTCATACATAGTCATGACAATGCATACTCTCTATTTTTCTCCTCTTACATAGGAATGAATCCTAGGTCCTCCATACCTTCTATCTAACATTGAATCATCCCCTCAACCTCCCTCTCTAGGTCGTCATCATAAATGCATACCATGCATCATTTCCCATCCTAGGTCCTCCATACCTTCTATCTAACATTGAATCATCCCCTTCAACCTCCCTCTCTAGGTCATCATCATAAATGCATACCATGGATCATTTCCCATCCTAGGTCCTCCATACCTTCTATCTAACATTGAATGCCCCGCTCACCCTCCCCATCTAGGTCATCATCATAATCCCTTCATCATTTCCCATTAATCCAATCAAGCTAGTTACTCTGTCTACACAGGCGCATCGACTCACACGCACCTAGACTATCAATAGATACTTTTTGATCAAGTATCTTTAGATCTCAACAGGTAATCAATTATGATAATCCTAGACTATGACATACATTTATCACAATGACCTATTCTCAATGGGGCTTCTATGATTCAATACAAACAACCTACAACGCAAATACTATCAATTGATCAACCAATCAAACACAATCAAAATGGAGAATTACTTCAATTGTCTAAGTCACAATAGGTCACTTTTATTCATTTACTCAAACTTTATCATGTCTACGCAAACAACTAACATCAACTATCATGCATTGACTAAATCGAGGCAATTCAACCGATTATACTAGATTGTCCAACCAATTTTTAATCAATTGTACAACATCAATCAAAAGAATACACTACATTTGCACTGTATCTCTTGCATGACCTAAGGGTACTTACTGGTTTCCCCTTTCTTCGTATTCACCCCATTTTATCCCATTCTTTTGCCATTATTTTCAATTTCTTCTATTCTACCTCCCCCCAACTTCTTTCTCTTTGTCAAGAGATTGCCCAATTTTTCAAAAAAATTTGGCCCATCTCTCGAGGGGGCATACCACCCACCTAAATTAACATTTATGGGGCAGATTTCTTCACACCTATTTTTCTTTCTTTGAAACGACGTGATAAACCGCACCATCTCAAAGAGGGGCAAATGTAGTCACATAAATCTGTCCACTTAATTAAATGAATATTTAGTATTTACTTGATTATTTAACCATCAGTCATCAGTTAATTAAATTAATATTTAATTAATTCATCCTCAACCCCTTCTCCTATTAATTAATTAAATTATTTAATTTCTTTAAATTAATTCATTAAGCCACACTCTAAATAAATTAAATGAATAACGTACATTTATTTAATTTAACCCCCTTTCCTCTTTTAAATAAATAATAAAATATTTATTTAAATCCCTAAACTACCCCCCCACTTGCATTCTCCTACAAATGCAAGTTGCACCTATTTTGTTGAAATAATGAATTTTATTTTAAATTAAATCCTATTTTCCCTCACCCACCAAACCCACTTGCAATCCTAAATCCCCTTCTAGACTCTTCTAACCACTTTCTAAATTTTTCTAACCATTCCTAATTAGCCTAATCATCCTCCCTAATTATTGTCACATTCCTAAGAAACTTGAAGTCACTTCTCATAGCCTCCAAAGTCTTTGAAAAGCATTAAATGCTTTATGTCTCTAACAAGTTAACCGCTAAAGTCTTCCAAACCATTAATGGCTCTTACATGACTATTTATGGTTCTTACATAACCATTAATGGTTAAACTCAACTCACCCACATGGTTAGAGACTTTCCTTCTAACTCAACCTCCATTTAACTCATGGGTCTCTTCAAGCATTTATTGCTTTGACCATGGTTATCCTCACTAACTCTTGCACAAGAGTTTATCCATTGGATAAAGACATTATTCATTGGATAATGGCTTATTTCATTCAACTCTACACTAACCTTACATCCCAAGATAACCTTCAAGTTATGTCAAGAATTTATTGCTTCTTTCCTCTCCTCTCAAGCCATCTCATGATGACATTTGTCATCCTGGGATTGGATTGAAACCCCTCACATAGATCATAAACCCATCAATCCTGACCCTTGTTGAGACTACTCAATCTCAACCTTCCATTTCTCTATTTTTCCTATAAATAGAGCCCATTCCTTCATAATCCAGATCCAAATATCTTGTATACATTTAAGTTATAGTGAATTTAAGAGAGAACATATAGGAACATAGTTACTTTGTTCTTCTTTTAGTTAAAATTAACATAGCTCAAGTTAACTTATTTCTCTCATATTAAGCTTGTATTTTCATAATCTCATAATCATTTTCAATCTTGAATCTCCATAAGAATTCCATAGTAGTGCAAAGTAGAGAGTTACACTCATGTGGAATTTGGAGAGCAGAGGAACAAGGGAGGAGCAACTATAAACATCTTGGTTAGCACTTGGAGGAGTGTAGTGTATCTCTTTTGTATTTGCATATTTCCATTTCAGGTTTGATATCTCTCTTGATATGCTTGCTTAGGATAGTCTTTCATTTTTGACACTAACACTAATGTTTGAATTGCTTCTTGTGTTGTGTTTCCTAACATCTATCCTATTTTGCAGTGCATCAAAATGCATCTAACATAGCATCACCCTCACATTCATACATCAAACAAATATTAGATAATTAAATTGAAAAAAATATTTAATAACTTTCCAACATTACCAATGAATGTTTAAGCATTCAAAAATGGCAAGCATTTGATTTGGGGGTGAAAACGAAGGACAATTTGGTGATAGGAGTGAAGTGGAAGTTAGAGATCATGAACAATATTAGTAGGGTCGTAATTAGCAGGGAAAGCTCTGACCTAGCCAAGATAGAAGGAGTGGATGGAATGGGGTGAAAAAATGGAGTGAGGAAATGGATCAAGCAAATCCAATGGATACATTCAAAGAAAAAATCAATAATGGATGGCAAACATATAGGAATGCGGGACTTGGATCAAAATTTAGAGTCAAGAAATTTTAAGCTCATAAATTGTCTAGGAAGCCCCAAAATTGAGGACCCCCATGGACCTGGCCAAGGATTAATCAAGGATACCAATCATAGTGGTACCCCCAAAATGAGTAGATAACCCCCTCACAGGAATCGAAAGCCAAGGGTTTTCAAAAGGGAAAGAAAGGTTGGTTGAGGAAAATAGTGACTCTAGAAATAGTTGCTTCACTCAACTGGAGATCAAGACAACAAAAGGAGGTGATGCCTAAGTGAATTAAAGAGAAAGGATGAGACAACAAAGGCAAAGGTGTGTTAGAAGAAGAAGAGGAACCTTCTCTAGGATCGGAGCCAATGGCTAGTAAGATTCCATCAAAATCCCCTTTCACATTTCTCACTGAAGATGAAGTAGTTAAAAAAAATAAAGATTTTTTTGAAAGGGGATTTTGATGGTGGGGAAAGTTTTTTCATGCTACTTTTTTTTTTTTTTTTCTACTTTTTGAGAGTTTGTTTGTAAATGGGTTCTTGATAAAACCTATTTGTGGGGACCCATCTTTCCTTTTAGCTTGAGTGTGTAACCTCTATACTTAGCATTTGAGGGGGAGGGGGCATAATATTTTGCACTTATTAAATTAAGTTAATTAGGCACTCTTTTTGTTGCCATTCTTATCTCTATATTTTTCCTATTTCCACGGATAATGTTGTTTACGTGTGCTAGTGTCTACATGGAGTTTCATGCTACCTTCCCATGTCATGTATATCACACTAGTGCACTATGAATTACACATAGTTATGCATTTTTAATCATCAAATGACATATAATTTAAATTAAGTTATTTTTCATTAATTTTGTGTGTTCTTCTCTCCAACATCTATATTTTATTTCGAAGATTTTGGTGAATTCAACAGTTTTTAGTTAAAATTTATTGTCTTTGGTTCCTTCATCCCTTGTTAGCCCTTTTTGTTGATGATAAATTGGAATACTTTGTGGTGTAAGGATTTGGTTCCAAACAGGTTTCCCCATCCATATTGGTGTTATAGTTGCATTTCTTCATATTCTTGGTATATTTTTCAACATTTTTTGTATTTTTTTTAATCATTTAAAAAAAATATGCTTCTTCCCTCTCAAGGTTAGGTGTAGGAAGCTGATTCTATTACATTTTCATCCTAATCTAAACTATATGACAAAAAAAGGATGGATTAAAAACTATTTATGTTGCACTAAAATTTATATCCATCTAATGAAAACCTTCACATAATTTATGATTAAAGGTTGACCATATAATATGTTATAGTGTAAGCGACAAACCACCATTAAATATATATGATTGAAACATAGAAAACTAGTTATATTGATACTCCTATTGATATATCTTATGAAAAACCTTAGGCTAGTATCACTATTTTCCAAGAATAAAAATATTATTTAAATTTTCATAGTAAAATAATATATTTGCTTTTACTTTATAAATAATTTAACTAGTTGATTTAAAATTTTTTTTTTTTTTTAGAACAAATTATTATTATTTTCATAGTAAAAATAATATATGTTCTTTCACTTTATAAATAATTGAACTACTTGATTTTAATAAGATAAAATCAAGTATTTTTTAGCACAAATTATTATTATTTTTCTCTATCAATGCACATTAGTGTTTGTTGTTTTCTATGTAATAAAATGATTCTCCTAGATTTATTACAAAATTTATTCAAAACTTGGACCAACTTCAATGAATATTCTAAAGAAGCTTTTCAAAGATAACACAAACTCATGAGATCATATCAATCAAATTAAAAATATATATATAAAATTGTGTTGCTAAAAATAATTAAACTATCAACAAATTGAGATGTGTACTCTCCTAAAAAGTAATAGATAATAATAAAAGACATTTAAAATTTATTATGTTTACATTATTTTTACTTCCATAATACAATTTTTTTATACTAATTTTAAAAATTTGATTATTTAAATCTAATTTTTTATATTTTAATTTTAAACTTATCATTATTTTAAAAAAATAAAAAAATATACTTGCTATTCATTGTAATTATGAAATGGATTGTAATTATGAAATTGCAAATTTTAAACCCTGTTATGTTATGGGCTGCGCCTTGGGGTTCTCTTGAAACATTTTATTATTTTGTAACTGAGCAAGGAAGAAAGGTTTTCTTTCTCGTTTTTTCCTTTTGGAAATTTCTAACCAATTATATGACAATGACCAGTTTCAGCTTTTGGTTGCAGAGAAACCTCCTGTACCTTTGTACCGCTCGCATGGGCAAATTTGTGTGTTAAATAGGCCTTCATTCAAGTCATTCATCACGTATGGGTGAATGGAATGCGAATTAGGCAGAATTATAAATATAAAAAACCAATGAGGATTTACATGTTAAAAACAATTATCCAATTATATATTATAATATTTTTGTGCATTATAAATAAATAAATAAATCATATCTTATTAGTAGTACTTCTCTTTTAGATAAATACTTTTGTATAGGTCATTTGTAATAATTAGTAATTGAATTTTATCAATATAAAACAAATATCTATCTTTTACCAAATTACAGAGCAAACCTCTTAAAACAAATATATTCAAAACAAATATATTCAAAATGTTTAATTATTAATATTTTTTTATTTTTGTTTTTTTTCAAAACTTTCATATATTATTGAAATGTTCACATAACCCAAGACAATAAAATAATATTTTGTTCAATACTAATTTTTCAATGTCCATATGTATCATTGTCCATAACAAGCGATAATGTAACAAAGGAACTAAAATGTATATTTAAATATTTATTTACAACTACTAATCACATTAGCATACAAACACAAAATAAACCCACAACTTATAGTTTTTTTCTAAATCTACCCTTTTGTTAATGACAATAAATCTTGGCTCCTCTTCAATTAAGCATTTTAGTTTTCTCTATATGCTATTTTTAAGCCGAGAGACTTCCACAATGGCAGCAAATTTATGCGTCAACATTTGGGGGTTTTCAATAATATAGATTTGGTTTTCAAAATGGTTACTAGACAGTTTCACTGCATTAGATAATTAAAAATTGCAAAAATGATAATGCACCATAATTCGAATTGCAGTCTTGTCATTGAGAAAAGTAATTTTCAGATAGAGAAGGATCAATTGTGTAATTTCAACGTGAGATAGAAGTATGTGATATTGTTTTACAGATTTCATAGTTTTTTCATATTGTAGGTTTGTTAAATATGAATTAATGAGTCTATTTTATTTGCAGAATAAATGCAGAATCATCACCATATTAATATTCAACTTTTTGAAAGCTACTTGGATTAGTTCTTCATTGGATTTACATATTCATTGAAACTTTGTTTTGTTTTCATTGCCCATATCTCCTATGATTTTCATAAAAACAAATATAAGATAACAAGAAATACCAAATAAAATACTGCATAGAAAACTTTATGGCGAGCCACCCAAAAATTAAGGGTATTCATCTACGCATGTATCCCTTTGCTATTCCCTATAAAATCCCTAGAAATTAAATTTCATGTTAATCAAAACAAATCTTGTGACCTAAGTTCCCCACATGTTATAGTTGTGTGATGTCGGGTTTCTTTGAATTCTTATGATGTCAAATTTGTTTGAATTATCACTGCAACCCCCCTATACTTGCATGCGTTGAGATCGGATTGGTTTCTCTTTTTCATCTTCCCTGGAAGTCAAAGCTGTATAAATAGAGCGACACAATCAAATATGCAATGGCACATTGTTGCAAGCCTGATGATCCCGCCAATTATCTATAAATGGAGGATATCTTTCATTTGCCATTTGACTCCACAATTAAATCTTATCTTCCAGGAGAGCTTATTTGATTTTGTTCTGAACTTGAAGTGGCTGGAAATTGTATTTTAGAAATGACGGTACCTCTTTCGCTACGTTATCGCTTGGATCTGAAGGAGGTATAAAGTCAATTTTTTGTGGGAACTCGCATCCAACTGGGAAAGGCCCTATGATGTGATATTTTGCGGAATCACCATCCTTCCACCAGCCGATTTGGAAAATATTTAGGGTCTATAATGTAATGTGATCTTACCCTATTTCACCCGCTTTGTATTGCAAGTTACAGTCCTTTGAGGGGATTTGTTATCTAGAGGAAGGACATAAATAAACAATACAAAAATTAACAACAAAAATACACACTTCTAAATTAGTAAGACTTCAAATAATGGAAGCTTATAAAAAGTGTTTCATTGGTTCAGCGTTAAAATATTATGATAAATTAAACTACACGAATATTAGAATTCAAGTTTATATATTATTGTTAGAACCTTAAAGTTATTCCAATTCTTCCATCAACCTGTGGAAACTCATACATAGATATATATTTAGTCTCTCTTTAGAGAAATTAACAACATACTCAAACAGTTTAAAAATAGTTTGGTTGTTTCATCTATTATGTAGATTTTTTTCAACTCCTCCATAAATCTCTTAGGTCTAATTATAGAAATATTTAGATTTCTTAAAATATGAAGTATAAAAGTTATTCCAGTTGTTCCATCAACCTGTGGAAACTCATACATAGGCATATATTTATTCCCTTATTAAAATATTATGATAAATTAAACGACACTAACATTAAAATTCAAGTTTATATATTATTGTTACAACCTTAAAATTGAGTTGTATGCAAAGTTCATTATATAGGAAAAAGATTGGATGAAAATAATGAGTAGTTTTACTGAAGTTTAATCTATTAACAATGATAAAAAGAAAAAAGTAAGAAATTAAAAAAATGAAAAAATAGATATCCTATTTTCAATGCATCATTTTATTTTAATCTCTCTTTCCATGCATGAAGGTGAGTCCCAACTAAAACTATACTTCTAACTTCTAACTAATAATGTTTTGCAATGCAATGCATGGTGAATCCAAATTTACTAAAAAGATTGAATGAAAATAATGAGTAGTTTTAAATAAGTTTAATCTACTTAAGAATGATAAAAACAAAAATTAAGAAATTAAAAAAATAAAAACCCTAACTATAATCAAAACCTTACCATAATAAAACCCTCACCTTGGAAATATCTCTAATCTAGACCTGATTGAACTCTAAACCATAACTTGACCCTAAACTTAAATGTAACCCTAGCTTCACCCTTACAACAATCCTAACCCTAACCCTTAACACTAACACTTAGCCTATGATACAAAACCTAACCCTTGAGATAATCCTAAACATAACCCTAATCCTAAGCCTAATCATAATCTTAACCCTATCCCTAACCTTAAACCTAACCATGATATAAATCCAAACCCTAACCATTAGCCTAACCCTAACAATCATGTAAACCCTAACTACAATCCTAACCCTAACCCTTAAAACTATAACTCTAACCCTCTAATATAAACCTTAAACCCTTAACCCCAATCCTAATGTTGTGATATAAACCCTAACCCTAACACTAACCATAAACCCTAAATCCAAAACCTAACCATTAACTTAACCCTAACAATGATGTAACTTTTCTTTTAAAATATATAAATAATACATATTACATAAATAAGTATAATAAAAAAATAGAAATATCAAGTTATTATTGATACAACCTTTGTTAATTAATAAAAATAGGGGTCTCGAGAAGGATATCTCTTGGCTTATTCTATATATATATATATATATATATATGCTAGGATTAGTTCATGTCAAAGTCATGATACTATTGCATTCATGCAATTCATTTTTTTTATTACTTTACCCAATCATATTAAAGAATTAGAATATTTAGACAAAAATACTATAATACAATTTTAATTTTTATTAAATAATAGTAAAAATGATATTTATCTAGATTCTTATTAGTTTGTGTGGATAGAAAATAAAATTTTCCCACACAAAAAATATACATAAATATGCATGCAGTAATAATTTATTATAATTGACAGATTTTCTTGGATTCAAAAAAAACTACAATGTACATATAGGAAGCAGAGTACTAATATTTCCCTGTGTTGAAAATTGACCGAGAATAATCTTATCATATTTTAAAATTTTAGAATTAAATTAGTTTCATATTATTTTACTTTTTTTTATATTTAAAAAAATGATTTACAATTAATATAAGTTGAGTTTTATATTTTGTAATGTTGGATTTATGTAATTTATAAGATTTGATTTGTGATGAATATATGAACAAATTAATAATAATAGTTTGAAAATAATTAAAATTTTTAATAATATTAATTTATTTTAATATATTTTATATATGAAAATATTATAATTGTAAGTTAATGATTTTATTATATTTGTAGTTATAGAAACAATTATAAAATTTTGAGGGAAAAAATATTTTTAATAAATTTGTAGGAATTTTTTTAATGTTTATATTTAATAAATAGAAGTATTGGTAAGGTTTCTAATATTTAATTGGCTTATATTTTTTTTTTGTAAAAGGGGTTAACATTTATTCAGAAATCACATCACAAAAATACAAAGTTCAGGCCTTAGGCCCACCAAGACATCAACAAAAACTAAAAGGATCCTAAAACAAACAACCAGCACCACCACTACAAAGTCCAACGATCATAGCATTAGATCCGACCATCGGATTTCCAATGATAATACCTTCTTGAAAATCACTCTACTTTGCCCAAAGGCTAGCAGAATCACACCAAAAGTTAGGCTCATTTGTAGCCTCGAAGGGCCTCAAAAATGACAATGAAAAGGAAACAA
Source organism: Cryptomeria japonica (assembly GCF_030272615.1). Taxonomy (NCBI): domain Eukaryota; kingdom Viridiplantae; phylum Streptophyta; class Pinopsida; order Cupressales; family Cupressaceae; genus Cryptomeria; species Cryptomeria japonica. The sequence continues at coordinate 114,287,531 of NC_081415.1, read as the reverse complement.
ACATAAAAAGGGAAATTGATCCTACACCACTGGGTGCTCTTGCATCATCCTGTCCTCTAGCATTAACTTGCTTAAAGTTTCAAGATAATTAGGAGGTAGACCATCCCTTCCACTAAAATCCTAGCCATCAATATGCTCTGAAACCCACTTGGCCAAACAATCAACCACTCTATTCCACTCCCTAGTATGACAAAAGGAGACAAATTCTAATATATTACACAGTTATAAAATCTGTTTGACCATGGAAGCTAATTGTCAACTCACATCATTCAAATTTTGTTTATTCAACATGTCCACAACAATCTAAAAATTTGACTCACAAATAATCTTCCTCCATCCTAAAGAACAACCTCGCTCAACAACAATCTTAATAGCTACGGCCTCCATAAGATTGTTAGAGTGCTACCCAATATAAATAGAGAAGAAAAAAACTGCACAACCATCATCACCTCTACCTATACCTCCAATACTTGCATGTCCAGGATTCCCATGGAAAGAGCCATCTGTATTAATTTTTAAGATTCCCATAGGAGGTGGAATCCACCATCAATCTCTACTTATCCGTTGCTTCGCATGTCGAGTTCTATTTCCAGTAGCATAGTCAATTTTAATGTTTTCCAATTGCAGATTCATTACAATAGCATGGTCACCTGGATCAACATTTTCAGACAAATTGCACTTAGTCGAGATTGTCTCCTGAAGCCTATTAACTATCTTCTGCCACAGCTGAGGACTCTCGACATGTGAATCACAAAAGACCCTTCGATTCCTTTCTAGCCACATATTCTAGATAATAAGGGTTGGCCCAATAGCCTAGAGCACTTGAATAAAAGAGGTCTACCCAAGCTATCCCAAAAGTCAATTAAGGAGGTAGCATGAAAACAAGCATGTTTCCAAGCCTCCCACCACTTGTGTCAAATCTCACTAGAGAAAGAGCATAGAAAAAATGAGTGGGAGAAGTCTTCCTCCTTATGCATACAAAGATAACATATAGATGGTCTCTAGAAGCCTCTCTAACCTAAGGCATTTCCTCTGAGCAACCAGCCATAAGAAAAAATTATATTTTAGCCATGAGAAGCTATTGCAAACCTTCTTCCACCAAGGAGCATCTGTCAGGCCATGCAATTTCCTATCAAAGTAAGCATAACCTTCAGCAACAGAAAACTTGCCTTTTCGATTAGGACCCCAAGCCAAAATATCTCTCTCCTTAAGGGAACTACATAACCTACCCTCCAAGATATTAACCAACACCACACGATCTTCATCCGAGCCACCCAAAGGCCATTCAAGAGGATCCTTCCAGGAAGTCACCTCAACCTATCCAATGTGCCTAACCATTTTAAAATTTTCCACTTGAACCCATCTAGCATCAATGAAAATGTTGCAAAGAGGTTGAAGCTATGGATAGTTAGACAAAATAGTAGGGCAACCATTCCAAGAGTCCTACCAAAAAAGAGCTTCAAAGCCTCTATTACAAATCTAGAAAAGGCCATCTTTAATAAGTTGGGCACCTTTTTAAGAGTATCCCAGATACAAGAGCCCCTGCCAACTAAACTAAGACAAGGCACCTCATGATCATTATCACAAGGGAGATACTTGTGGATTAAAATCTTGGCCGAGTCTTGATCTTGACTTTTACACCACCTCCAATATAGCTTAGCCGCCAAGGCCTTGCTAACCAAAGCAATAGATCTAAGGCCAAGACCCCCAACATGTCTCGGTCTACAAACAGAGTCCCATTTAACTAAACTCCACTTAGAAGAAAGAAAACTACTAGACCAAAGAAATTGATAGGAAAGAGCATCGAACTCTCTCACAAAGATGGAGCGGGGAGCCTACACAAAACACCTATAAATGGGAAGCGCTTGCACCACAATCTTCAAAAGAATCACTCTTCCAAAAGAGGATAATGACCTATAAGTCCAATGATTAACCTTGCAACAAACTTTACCCAAAATTCCTATCCAAAAATCTTCGAGTTGAACCCCCAAATCTAAGGGAATCCCGAGGTACAACAAAGGAAGGGACCCCGAGTGAAATTTGAGGATCCTGGCAGTCCTATTCTGAATATGCTGAGAAGTATAAAAGAAATATATCAATGATTTATCTTCATTAATTTTCTCACTTGAGGCTTTGCAATAGATATTCAAAGCTCTCCTGAAATTCATTGCGTCATTGATTCTAGCCCTACCGATCAAACCTATGTCATCCGCAAACTGAAGATGAGACTAGGGAGGTAGAGCATTGCTCCAACTCCAGCCCTAATTAAGACCATGTCTCACCAGGGAAGTGAGAAATCTGTGAAGACCTTCAACCATGAGAATAAATAAATAGGGAGATAAAGGATCCCCTTGCCGAAGCCCCCATGAAGCGCTAAATAATTCCAAGGGTTCTCCATTAATATGAATTGAGAATGAGGTACAAGTAACACAACTAAGAACCCAATTCACCCACTCTTCTTCAAATCCAAAAGCCAAAAGGATATTCTATAAGAAATCTCAACTTCCCCTATCATAAGCTTTGTCCATGTCACGTTTAATAAACATAGCCTTCTCCTTAAAGGATGCCATCAAATGAATAGCCTCCACAACTCTATCAAGGATCTGTCTTCCATCAATGAAACCGCCTTGCTCCTTATAAAGAAAAGTTTAGAGGATAGGTTTGAGTCATTCATCAATAAGTTTAGTGATTATCTTGTAGACAACATTACATAAAGCAATAGGCCTGTATTGATCCAAACTATTAGCCCCCTCCTTCTTAGGAATGAGAACCAAGGAGGTAGAATTCATAGATTTGAGCATTTGTTTATTCCTATGACATTCCTAAACCACATATAGAAGGTTATACTTTATAATCTCCTAAAATTGCTAAAAAGACTCAATAGAAACCTATCAAGGCCAAGAGCCTTACCTTTTTTCATTTGAAACACAACCCCCTCAAGTTTAAACAACAAAATGTGTGCAAGAGAGCATCATTCATTTCAACAAAGATAGGAGGCGAAATACAGTTCAAAATGGCCCTCTCTTCCACCATAGCTTCTGGATCCTCTTTGGTAAACAAATTAGAAAAATAACTGACAGCTTCCCTAGCAATTTCTTCTTTAGATGAAAGATGAACCCCTTCTGACGATATGAGAGAGGTAATAGAGTTACCATACATTTGAGCCTTAACAGAATAATGAAAAAAACTATGTTTCTATCACCTTCTTGGAGCCAATCCTCACGAGACTTTTGTTTCTAAAAAATCTCCTCATTCAACTCCCACTTTTCTAAGTCCTTAAGAGAAAGGGAATCATCCATACTAAGCTCCTCAGTCATCCCTTGATTCCTAATTTGATGCATAACCTCATCCATTTGGGATTGAGCTGCCATCTTGTGTCTACGCAGATTCCCAAAACATTGTTTATTCATCTTCAACCTGGATTTTACATATTGTAATCTCTTCGCAAAGGTGTCCATAGCCTGCCTGTGGGTAGGCACCCCTTCAAACACCAATCAACCATAAGATCCTTCAACGACTGATCATGAAGCCACATCAATTGGAATTTGAAAGAGGGATTTTTGGAGATTCTAAAATATACATAATAGAAAGCTTAATAGGCCAATGATCGAAACCCCTCCAATCAAGAGCTTTTGAACTGGCGGACCACCTATCATTCACCCAATTGCAGGAAGCCAAAAATCTATTAATCCTTTTAGAGATAGCCTCAATACCACTCCTCCTATTATTCCATGTAAAGACACCATTAGTTGGCTTCACATCAATGAGATTCAAGAGACCAATATTATGCCTAAGTAAATTTGAGCAAGGATCAAGACTGAATAACACACCTCGCTTTTCCTCCAAACTAGTAACAACATTAAAATGTCTAGCCAAAATCTAGGGGAGAAAAGGACCCTGAGCCCAAACAAGATTGATGTGAGCCCAAAGATGTGACTTACCCATAAGATTAGTAGGAGCATAAATATTAGAGAAGAGGCATCTTTCTCCAGTCTCAAAGCTAGAAGCGACCATAGAAATGGAAGACCTGCTAGAAAACCACCACAAAGGGGAAAATTTCCTCAGGTGCTAGAAACAAGCAACCTCCCCTGAACTGCCATGAGAGGTCACTCCTTACGAAAGGCCCTGGGGCCAGACACGCAAAGAACAATTGGCCAAACCGTCCATTGAAAGCTTGGTTTCCTGAATAAAAACAACATCAAGAGACTCAAAGTCAATCCTTTTGTCTAGGGATGTTGTTCAACACCCTTAAATTCCATGAGAGCACAATCATTTATGTAGTTGAGAGAAGTGGGAATCACTGGGCTTCATAGACCCCGACTCAACCAAAGTATCACCAATAAGCTTAACCTTTTCCTTATCAGTTTTTTGTCCACTCCTTAAACGTTTGTCTAAAGAACCCTTTTTGAGGGTCTTCTATTACAAGTGTAAAATAGGTGGGGCGAGGCCACTATAGTGGAAGGAGGAGTAGATGCCATGACCACTGCATCTCCAAGGACTTGTGACCCACTAAGATCTCTATTGTCTTGAACATGGGAAGGCAAATCCATAACCATTTGAACATCTTGTTGATTCCCCAAAGATAGGGCTCGAACCTCTTTCTTGGAATCTCCATCCAACATCTCATGCTAAAATTGGGCACCCAATGAAATTTCAATTAGAACTCCTTCCTCTTGGACCAAATCAACTAGAACATTAAACTTATTTAGGGTGACATCATTTTGCCTATCCAGCTAGGTTCTCTTCTTTGCTTTGCCTTTATTCCAAGGTTTGACAGGAATGAAGCCTTCTTTATCAATAGGAACATTATGCATAGGAAATTTCCCCTTATCTTCCCCAAGAATAGAGTGAGGAGGATCGGAAACGACCAATTTAGAAGATTTATGTCTGGGACATCTCCACTTTAAATGACCATATTCATGACAAATTATACTTCTAAATGGCAGGGTCTCATAGTCCAATTGTTGGATCCAAGAAGATGTCCCCAAACAAATTTCCATAGACTTTGGCGAAGGATTATTTAAATCAACTTCTACACATATGCGAGTGTAAGAAATTAGCTTTCGATTTTGAATTTGTGAAGTTGAACCCATAGGTTTACAAGGAAGCAGTGGGATTGAGTGAAGAATATCTTCTCTCCAAAATGCCAATGGAAGCCTCAACAATCAGATCCACACGGGCACACAAAAGGGAAGCTCCTCAGTAGAATGAAAGCCAATATGCCAAGGTTTGATAAAGAGTCCCACCTAGTTGAAAAAAAAAGGGCCACCCTCAAAAGCCTTGTCCCTATTTGCTAGGTTGGAAAAAATAACCAAAAAATAGTTATTGGCTGCCATAAGTAGCTCCATATCTCCTTTAGGTTTCCAGATACGACATACCCAAGACTCTAAAATAGGTATAGAGAGGTGAAGACTGATGAATTTGCATATGAGAGCATGATTACACCAATATTCAACATCCTCTGAATTTTTTGAAGGTTGAATAGTCAGAACTGGATGATCTTGGGACCTCTCCAAACAACCATTCACCTTTTTCATGTGAAAAGGATCTCTTTCAAAGAAGAGACACCTACACCTAATTGGGAATTACTAATTTTTTCCTTTCCACATGCATGCATCAAATGAGATGGATCTGCCATATCCAAATCTCTAGAGATCATTTGAGAAGAGGATAATCCTCTATTCTCCATGGACCCAGAGAAAATACCCAAAAAAAGAAAAAGAAGAGGGGCGGAAAACCCAACCCCAAAACCCCGCACACCCCCAATGACCACCTAGAGTAGAAGAAACATAAAAGGGTTTCAAAAAAAACCTACAGCAGCCCAAAAAACCTGACCACATGCAAGCAAAAACCGACCCCCTTGCAAGCAAGAAAAAGCCCCCCACCCTCACCCCCCTAGAATGAAGTAAATAGAGTGCAGGACACAGGATAGGGAACGTCAGACCTAGTACACCACCCACACAAACGCAAAGCCATCAGTCACTTTGTATTACTTCTCATTTCTTATTGCCTTATATTGAATGAAATTATGTTTTCAAATTATTTTTTATTAAATTTTTAATGACTTTTCAAAAGGATTTTGTAAATATAAAGTTATCTTTTAATTTATTTTTTTACAATAAATTGTGTATCTTTAAATATTGATTATTTTAATAATATATAGTGATATGACAATATCCTCATGGGATGGGGATTTTAATAAATGCATTACGTACAAATTCATCAAGAAGTCAATATAAGAAAGCTATTTCTTGTTCATTGTTTTTATAATTTTAATGTTTTGAAAAAAAATTATTATGGATGATGATCTATATTTTTTCAATTTTTTTTTTAATTGTAATGGTGAAAGAAAAAGGCAACTTGAAAGTTGATAGAAACTTGGCACCATTTGCTTGCATCTACATTGTCGCATAGTTTTGTTTGATAAAATTTTGGAAAAGAGTAAGGTCTAACTCAATATATTTATCCTAGTCTTTCTTCTCTATCTATATTTATTTGAAATTTCCTTTATTTGTTTAAGTGATTAGAAATCATTTATTAATATCTTAGCTAGTCATTCTTGTGTAAGTTTCAAATATAGATTAACAAAAATCTTGGATAGAGATTGATTTGTTAATGACTAAAATCTATAAATTGTAAAATTTCTTTCATCCTAGTAACATGGTAGTGAAAAATCTTGACTTATTTTTCCTAAAAGGGTGACAAATTAGTTACTTTTATATGTTATAGATTGAAGTTAACATCCATATTTTTGGTTTCTATATATTTATCCATCTCTCTCTACCATTATCTCTCCCTCTACCCGTTCTTCTCTATCCATCTATCTCCTTATCTTCATCTCTCTAATTTTTTTCTCTCCCTCTACCTCTATCTATTACTATCCCTCTTCCTTTCCCCATCTATCTTGATCTCTACATTTATATACTCTAAACTAACAACACTATTTGGAAGGAACTTGATGCATTGCGTCTCTTGTTTCAAATTGTCAACGGATAGCCAAGCTTTTTATGGTTTGGTGATCTAGTTTGTTAATTTATACTTTTTTTGGACAATTCAAGGTCAATTTTTCTTAATTACTAAATTACAAAATATCATTTCAAAAATTGTATTCCCAAAAACCTTGGCCAAGATTGATCTACTTAGGCTATTGAAAATTTTTATATTCTAGAGCATTATTGATTAAGTATTAAAATATATGTAGATACCTTAATTCAATGTTAATATTTGAAATGATCTTAAGTAAAAGATCTTCTTGAGAAGAAAAATAAAGATTATCTTCTTGAGATGCTAGCATTTTATTTATTCTAGAATATGATTAATCAAGAATGGATCATATACCTCAACTTAATTTCCAAAAACATTTTGAAATGATTTTTAATAGGATATTAAGGGTTAGGTGTAGTGCCTCTCTCTTTTGGCTTGTCAAACATAATGTTTTTGAGTCTTCTATGTGTGGTTTCGACCCCTTTGGTGTTGGTCGATTTTGGATTTCGATTTAATGCTTGACTTTCTTTCCTAGATTCCTATGTGACTTTGATACTTTTTTTTTATGGATTGTTAGAATAATCATGTTTCTCATATTGTTGATCATGTGATGTATTTGATGTATCTATGCTCTAAGTGTTAGATGAATATAGATGGATTATTTATTTATTGTTAGAATTTTATCTTGATTCTCTTAGATGATTATTTGTTTTGATCTTTCACTATATATTATATCTGATGTGTTTTGGGTGAAAGAGAAAAGCGTCACACTTCTCTTTATGGGAAACATATGTCACTTCTATTCCCTTTTCATGATGTGATGCTATATGGTTTATATGCAAATGTTCGACAATTCGCTTACGTAGATGTAGGTACCAAGCATCAAGTCCACTTGAATCTCCAGGTCTTCGCATGCTCTTCAACCCAGTGATAAAGTGGAAACCAAAGATTTCAGTCAAACCCCAGACACTACCCTTCATTAGGTAACCTTGAGGTTGTGGTTAGCCTTGTGTTGTCAATTTTACCCTTGTGTCATGTTGTAGACAATAGTTGTTCTCTATGAGTCAGTTAATGTAAATTAATCATTCTTACTCAAAAATAAATTAATCTTGCATTTTAATAGTATTTTAATACTTGTGATTATTTACTCAAGTTAATAACACAAAAATATTACAAGAGTAAATTAAATTAATTAGTTTTGAAAAATAATTATTTCTATAATAAATAGTACTTTATATCTTTGATTATTTATTTTAATATTTATAGTGCATCTTTAAAACTAAATTAATTAATTAAACTAGTCATTGTACTCAAGAAATTAAGGTTTTTAAATAGATATTTCAATTGTTTATGTTGGATCTCATTTAATAATTCTCGTATTATGAAAAAAATAATTAAATAATTTTACCCCCGTACTCTTATAAAATGTAATTATAATAATTAAAAAGGAATAAATTTCTTCATGGGAAATCATTTGTCAATGTGCATGTTGGGAGTTATAAAAATGAAATTAGTGATTTATTTATGAGGATTCTTGCATGTTGGGGAGGAGGATATTTTTTGGTTTGTCCTAGAACTTCTTCCTGTGAGAAATTTTTTGGAGGTTTTTTGGGGAAGAAATGTGTATTAAAATTTTGTCTGGTATTAGTTTGGAATTGGGAATGGATGTTAATTGTCAAGAAAATTATTGAAGTTTTGGGATTTATTCTGCAATTATTTTGGTGGACAAATTGTGGAAGCTGATTTGTAATTGTCAAGCTCACCCGAATTAAGTTGAGGATCTTATGTTGTATCACTGTCTTTTCTTTTTCACATTTTCCTCTGGATAGTGTTTGAAGGTAGCGCCCCTAATCATGCCTTGCATGGTAATATTTCCTTCATTGTGGTAGAAATTAATTGGTGTTTTTTCCTGGTTTCTAGAATGTTGTAAAAATTTAGGAATTCATTTACATTGTTTTGGATAATAGCTGGAGTGAATGGGCTTTTAAATTTTAAATGGGGGAACTGTATTTCTTTTAAATTTGATAAAATTATTTTATGGGTTATTGGAAAAACTAATGAAAGGATCTATGTATTTACTTTATGCTCCTATGAAATCTAAAAAGAAAAAAAAATTATTCGTATTTTTATTGGTTAATATTGCTTTGTCCTTTAGGCCTCATAGCAGGGGCATTACGCCTGGTATGAGAGCCCACGTTCAAACACTAGGATTCTCTCAACATACTTGGGTTCTCTTTTGTTATTGTTTATTAGTATTTTGCATGCAATTCTATTCTCATCCTAAGCTTGTCCCTTGCATGTTGTTGTGCTATACAGAAGGATGTTGAGAGCACAAGGAAGAGGCTATGGTAGAGGCCGAGGTAGGGCACATGGCAGAGGGGTAGCAGATTATAATACCCCCACATAGAGTTCCCATGAGGATTCTAGTAATTAGGAATGTGAGCAAGTTGCGTTAGAAGGAAATCAATTACAAGTATTGCTTGAGCAGCACCTTGAACGTTTCGATCCCCACCAAGAGAATTGGGCTCATGAAAGGTTGTTAGTGAGGCTAGTTCATGATATATTAGATTGAGAGGCTGCATTCATGAGAGATTTTATAAGAACTCAACCTCCTAAATTTCATGGTACTAGAACTAGCCTAGAGGGATAGAACTGGTCGATTTAATTGGATCGATGTTTCGCTATGGATGCCTTTAGTACTAATACTAAGGGTAGATGTCCAATCATACATCTGAGGGGATTCACATCCATGTGGTGATGGTTAGAAGAGTAGAATATTTACCTATACATTAATACAATCTCTTGGGAGTTGCTTTTGGAATTATTTTGGACACGGTTCCTTTCAGATCATTCGAGGTAACGTACAGCAGATGAGTTCCATGATTTGCGTCAGCTATCCATATCACTAGAGATATATGAGCATCATTTTTATGAGCTCAAGAGGTATTCTAGATTAGGAGATGATGAGACCATGTTAGTACAAAATTTTGTTAGGGGTCTTAATGATTGGATCAGTGGAGATGTGTAGGTTTTTGATCCTAGGACTATGGAGGTTGTAGTTGAAAAAAGCTTGTCTGGTAGAGGAAAAAAATTCTAGGGCTCAAGGGACTCACACCAGAGAGTGGAATGGTAGTACACCCACTAGTGGTCAGTTTTCTAGAAGCGGATCATCACCGGATCAACAATAGCATTAGTCTAAGTGCAAGGATTCATTTTGTCAATGAGGTGATGGTTCTTAGTCGAAAGAGAACATAAATTGGGAAAGGAACATGTACGAATGCATTGGCCAGCCTTCACATAACACTGAGTTAGTAGTTACTTGAGGTGGTCTCAGCAGTTGAGCATACCCTCTGGTGGTAGTGGTTTCAGCTTTAGTACAAAATGTTTCTCATGTGGTCATCTCGGACATATTTCTAGGTATTGCCCTTAAAAGGTTACTTAGGAATCCAATCATATGCCAGTTGTTTCATAGCCTATAGTTGGAGATGTAGGTAGGAGCTACAGGAACCATGCAATGGTTGATAACTACCAAGAGGAGCATCAAGATATGATGGTAGAGTCATCAGGTCACGGATGGCTAGGTGGTCCTTGAGGAAATGGATGTTTGGGAGTTAAGGATTTAGGTTCTCAGAAGTATAGGGTTTGAGGAAGTCAGGGTTCAGTAGGAACCATTAATTGAGTTTACCACATCTGGGGAGAACATTTTTTGTATGCATGAGTTCTATTATTTCCTCTTTGCACGCTTCCAAGAGTAACCCTGATTCTACGAGGGAGGATTTAGTGTCCCTCTCTTTTGGCTTGTCAGACTTTATGTTTTTGAGTCTTTTGTGTGTGGTTTGGAACTCTTCGATGTTAGTCAATTTTGGCTTTGGATGTGATGGTTGACTACATTTCCTAGATTCCTATGTGACTAATACTTTATGTTTATGGATTGTTAGAATAATGATATCTCAACTTGACCGTGTAATGTATTTGATGTATCTATGCTCGAAGTGTTAAATGATTATAGATGGATTATTTATATAATGTTATAATTTGGTCTACATGCTCTTAGATGATTATCTATTCTTCTCTTTCACTCTATATTATCTCTAATGTGTTTGGGGTGAAAGGGAAACGTGCCACACTACTCTTTATAGGAAAGCTAAGTCACTTGCATTCTCTTTTCACAATATGATGCTATATGGTTTATATACACATGTTCAACTATTTTCTTATGTAGTTGCAAGTACTGAGCATCGACTCCCCCCTGAATCTTTAGGTCTAAGCATGCTCTTCAATCCAATGGTAAAGTGGAAACCAAAGATGTCAGTCAGACACTAGAAATTACCCTTTGTCAGGTAACATTGAGGTTGTAGTTAGCTTTGTGTTGTGTTGTAGATCGTGGTTGTTCTCTTTGAGTCAATTAATGTAAATTAATAATTCTTGCTTGAAAAGCAATTAATCTTACAATTTGATAACATTTTAATAATTGTGATTATTCACTCAAGTTAATAAAATGAAAATAGTACAAGAGTAAATTAAATTAATTAGTTTCGCAAAAGAATCAATTCTATAATAAATAGTACTTTATATCTTTGATTATTTATTTTAATGTTTATAGTGCATGTTTTAAACTAAATTAATTAATTAAATTGGTGATTGTACTCAAGAGATTAAGGTTTTTAAATATATATTTCAAGTTTTTTATGTTAGCTCTCATTTCATAATTCTTGTATTATTAAAAAAAATATATAATTTTACCCCCATCGTCTTATAAAATGTAATTATAATAATTAAAAAGGAATAAATTTCTTTATGGGCAATGATTTGTCAATGTAAATGCTGGGAGTTATGAAACTAAAATTAATGATTTATTTATGAGGATTCTCGCATATTGGGGAGGAGGATATTTTTTGGGTTTGTGTAGAAAGATCTTCTCGTGAGAAATTTTCTGGAGTTTTTTTGGGGAAGAAATATTTATTTTAAATTTGTGTGGTATTAGTTTGGAATTTGTAATGGAGGTTAATTGTGGGTGAACTTGTGGAATTTTTGGGATTTATTTTGCAATTGTTTTGGTGGAGAAATTGTGGAAGTTGATTTGGATTTGTTGGGCTCACTAGATTGAATCAAGGATCTTCTGTTGAATACCTGCCTCTGCTTCTTCAAATTTTCCTCTTAATAGTGTTTGTAGGTAGGATCTCTAATCATGCCTTGCACGCTAAATTTTTCTTTGTTGTGGTATAAATTAATTGGTGTTTTTTTCTTGTTTCTAGAATGTTGTAAAAATTTAGGAATTCATTTACTTTATTCTGGATCATAGTTGGGGTGTATAGGATCTTAAATTTTAAATGGGGTAATTATATTTCTTCTAAATTTGATATAATTGTTTTGTGGGTTATTGTGAAAATTAATCAAAGGATCTATCTATTTACTTGATGCTCCTATGAAATTTTAAGAAAATAATTTTTTTTCATATTTTTATAGGTTAATATTGTTTTGTCCTCTAGGCCTCATAGTGGAGGCATTACACTTGCTGTTAGAGCCCATGTTCAAACAATATGATTCTTTGGGTGTACTTGGCTTCTATTTTGTCATGGTTTATTATTGTTTTCCATGCAATTCTATTCTCATATTAAACTTGTCCCTTACGTGTTGTTGTACTATTCAGAAGCATGCCAAGAGGATGAGGAATAGGCTGTGGTAGAAGTTGAGGTAAGGGACATGGCAGAGGGGTAGTAGCTGATAATACCCCCATGCAAGGGCACTCTAGTAATCAAGAATGTGAGGATTTCATGTTATGTTGAAATCAATTACAACTATTGCTTGAGCAGCTCCTTGACCGTTAGGGTCCTTGATAAGAGAATGGGGTAGGTGAAAGGTCACCAATGAGGTCGGTTAATGATATGTTAGAGTGAGAGGATGAATTCATGAGAGATTTGATTAGAACTCAACCTCCTAAATTTGATGGTACCAGAACTGGTCTAGAAGTAAAGAACTGGTTGATTGAATTGGATCGATTTCTGGCTATGCATCTCTTTAGTACCAATACTAAGGCTAGATGTGCAATGATGCATTTGAGGGGATTCACATCCACCTGGTGGCAATTACAAGGTTAGAAGCTTCACCTAGACATCAATACCATCTCTTGGGAGTTGTTTGTTGAACAATTTCAGACATAGTTCCTTTCAGATCATTGGAGGCAGTGCAGGGTAGATGAGTTCCATGATTTGTGTTAGTTATCCATGTTGGTAGAGCAGTATGAGTGTCATTTTTACGAGCTCAGGTGGTATGCTAGAATAGGATATGATGAGACCATTTTAGTATAACACTTTGTTAGAGGTCTTGATGATTGGATCAGTGGAGTGTGTGGGTTTTCAAACCTAGGACTATGAAGGTTGTAGTTGAGAAAGCTCATTTGGTAGAGGAAAAAATTACTAGGGCTTAAGGGAATCACACCGAAGAGAAAAACAATAGTACACCCATTGGTGGTTATGGTTCTAGAGGGGAATCATCTTGGGATCAAAAGTAGCATTAGTCTAAGTGCAAGGATTCATTTTGTTAGCAGGGTGTTGGTTCTCAGTCTAGAAAGAACAAAAATTGGGAAAAGAACAAGCGTGAATGCGTTGGCTAGCCTTCACATAACACTTAGTTAGTATTTAGTTGGAGTGGTCATCAGCACTTAAGTGCTCCTTTTAATGGTAGTGGTTTCTATCATAGTACAAAATATTTTTCATGTGGTCATCTGGGACAATTGCTAGGTATTTCCCTTAGAAGGGTACTCAGGAATCTAGCTACAGGTCAGCTGTTTCAATGCCTATAGTTGGAGATGTATGTAGGAGCTATAGGATCTATGTAGTGGTTGATAACTACTAAGAGGAGCATTAGGACACCATGGTAGAGTCATCAGGTCACGAATGGGCAGCTAGTCCTCGAAGACATGGATATTTGGGAATTCACGCTTCTGGTTCTCAAAGGTAGATGGTTTGAGCAAACCAAGGTTCAATAGGAAACATTATTTTAGTTTACTGCATCTAGGGAGAATTTTTTTCATAGGCATGAGTTCTATCCTTTCCTCTTTGTAAGCTTCGACGAGTAAGCCTGATTCTAAGGGGGCAGAATGTAATGCCCCTCTCTTTTGGCTTTTTAGACTATGTTTTTGAGTCGTTTGATTGTGGTTTCAGCCCCATTGGTGTTGGTCAACTTTGTCTTCGGATTTGATTCTTGACTATGTTTTTTGGACTTCTATGTGAGTTTGATACTTTATGTTTATGGATTGCTAGAATAATGATGTTTCTTGTATTGTTGATCATGTGATGTATTTGATGTATCTATGCTCTATGTGTAAGATGATTATAGATGGATTATTTATGTAATGTTAGATTTTGATGATGATGCTCTTAGATGATTATCTATTATGATCTTTCATTATATATTATCTTTGATTTGTTTTGGGTGAAAGGGAAAAGCACCATAGTGCTCTTTATGTGCAAGCTACGTCACTTCCATTCCCTTTTCATAATGTGATGCTATATGGTTTATATGCACATGTTCAACAATTTGCTTATGTAGCTACAGGTACCAAGCATCAAATCCACTTGAATATTTAGCTCTGAGTGTTCTCCTCAACCCAACAGTAAAGTGGAAACCAAAGATGTTAGTCAGACCCTAAATATTACCCCTCGTTAGGTAGCCTTGAGGTTGTTGTTAGCCTTGTGTTATTAGTTTTACCCTTGTATTGTGTTCTAGACTATGGTTGTTCTCTCTGAGTTAGTTAATGTAAATTAATCATTCTTACTTGCAAATAAATTAATCTTTCAATTTAATAGCATTTTAATACTTATGATTATTCAATCAATTTAATAAAATGAATATAGTACAAGAGTAAACTAAATTAATTAGTTTCACAAAAGAATTAATTCTATAATAAATAGTACTTTATATCTTTGATTATTTATTTTAATGTTTATAGTGCATTTTTAAATCTAAATTAATCAATTGTACTAAAAAAGTTAAGGTTTTTAAATATATATTTCAATTTCTTTTGTTGGCTCTCATTTAATAATATTTTATTATTAAAAAAAATAATTAAATAATTTACCCCAACCCTGTTATAAAATGTAATTGTAATAATTAATGAAAAAGGAATAAATTTTTTTTATGGGAAATTATTTTTCAATATGCATGTTGGGAGTTATGAAAATGAAATTAATAATTTGTTTATGAGGAGTATCACATGCTAGGGAGGAGGATATTTTTGGGTTTGTGTAGGAAGCTCTTCCCGTGAGAAATTTTATGGAGCTTTTTTGGGGAAGAAATATGTATTCAAAATTTGTCTGGTATTAGTTTGGAATTGGGAATGCATGTTAATTGTGGGTAAAATTGTTGAAGTTTTGGGATTTATTTAGCAATTATTTTGGCAGAGAAATTGTGCAAGCTAATTTGGATTCGTTGGGCTCACTAGATTGAATCGAGGATCTCTTGTTGAATCCCTACCTTTGCTTCTTCATATTTTCCTCTGGATAGCATTTTAAGGTAGGGCCCCTGATCACACCTTTCATGCTAAATTTTCCTTCATTGTGATAGAAATTAATTGGTATTTTTTCCCGGTTTCCCGAATGTTGTAATAAATTTAGGAATTCATTTACTTTGTTCTGGGTCATAGTTGGGGTGAATGGGTTCTTAAATTTTAAATGAGGGAATTGTATTTCTTCTAAATCAAATAAAAAATATTTATGGGTTATTGGGAAAATTAATCAAAGGATCTATGTATTTACTTTATGCTCCTATACAATCTTAAAAAAACACTAATTCCCATTTTTATTGGTTAATATTGTTTTGTCCTCTAGGCCTCATAGTAGCGGCGTTATATGAGGTCTATAATCCCTAATGGATTAGTATATTTTGAGTTCAATATATTAAAATATATGATACAAATATATTATCTATGTGCAAATCGGTATTATCAATACTAAACATAGGAAATATATTACGCTTCAAAAAATAATCCTTAAAAAAATTAGGAATGATTATTATCTTATGGGAATATTATTGAATAAATACAATATGTGTTCCTTATAAATATAATTTATATAATGAGAGAATACCAATCGAAAATGAGGAATGAGTGCTCTAGGAAGAGACCATGGTCCCCTCAAAGTGAGAAATTCTAGTTCTAGTCAGCCTAGGTTTGATTTGGGAATGATAGGTAGGGTGAGGGTGAGGGATGACAATAATTACCTATGAAATTTGAGTGTTAGATATGAGGTAGAAATATCATGAAATATTCTTTTAACCTTTAGATCTACATTAATACGATGGTGTTTGAAAAATTGTGGTTCCAATCCCACAAAAAATGATCTAATTTACCTCTAGTTTTAAGAAATTAAGTTTGGGAACAATGGGGTGTTTAATATTCTGAGGTTGGAACATGTTGGTGTGAACAATGGTATTTCATATCTAGTTTCTTTCTTTGTAGGACTGTCTCCTCTAGTTGTCACATGACATAGGATTAAGATATTTTCTATCATTCTAGTTAGTCTTACCTATCAGCCTTAACTATAAAAAAAGGTATTATATGTATATATTTTTCCATTTCATTTCACATCATCAATCACAATTTATGTGATATATTTATTTCCATTATTAAAAATTTATGCTATTAATTTATCTTTTATAGAAGGATATTATAGTTTTTGTAGGAGATCCTAGAGCTTGATTCCTTCGCCAACTCTAACATAGTATTAGTGATTTGGATATGCAAATTGGCTTTTTGTATATGAAAGTGAATTCATTCATGAGATATTTCAAGGTTGCAAATCTTAGTAGATCGTAAAAAATTCAACATATTGTTCTCTTTCACTTCTCCTTCACTAGATGATGACCTAGATAATTAGAGAAAATTGATAAAAATATTATATTTGAGATTTGATATTTGTAGATTTGCATTAAATGTTAATTTTGGAGGATTTTGGATCAATATTTATCCTACCATCAAGTATAGAAGACCTAAGAACTTTATTTTTTATTTATAATTCTTTGTATTTTGTAACAATTTTTTTTTCACATTTTTTGCATCACTATCTGAGTTTTGATATACAAACAACTATCAGTAGAGACAATAATATATTTGATTTCCAAATTATTTCTAGATATTACTTTATCAAATTTTTATCATCTAATTATTATCAATACATTTCTCCTTAAATCCACCCTCTCTCCATTAGTAGTTTCTAATATTTCTTGGACTAACACATCCATTAACCTAGGATCAATTCATTTTTCCCCACAAATAAATAGAGGAGAATAAATGTGATTGAATTTGAAATCTATCTTCACCCTCTAGCTATTTTTTGCATGTGATTGGAATTGAATATATGTGTGTGAATGAACTAGGTTTAATGATAGAAAAATGAATGATTTCATAAGTAATAGTAAATTATAGAAATATGGATAAACACAATAAACCAAATCTAGGAAGGAGATTTAGAAGAAATTGGAGATAAAAATGTTAGACTAGTGTGTTTAGAAATATAGTGTAAGGTGCATGTTATTAACAGATGGAGCTAAACTTTAGTAAAGTGGTTATGTATATTTGTCTCTAAAAAATATAGTTAAAAATGGTTAAAAACATGTGCTAAGTACTCTATTATATAGATGTTTTCATGTGTTCAAAATTGAAGAATCTGTGTTATTGTATGATCTGTAACTTTGATATAGTCAAATATAAACTTGCACACACATAAAATTAGAAAATATTATTGGGTTGCATGGTGTCTTACCTAAGTCAAACCTCATGTTTCTCTAACCACCTTCATAATACCTAGGATGATGAAAGAGAGTGTGTTCCCTAAGGATTGCAAATGAAAAATAGTAATGCTTCAATGAAATGATTGTACCTTAGGTATGAAACCCTCTCATGGAGTTTCACATAAAGATCATGGTGCAATTCTATTTATGAAAGACCTACAAGTTCTAATGCAATAACATGATAAACATAAATGACAAAAATTAAATTATGCTTCAATGTTAAATCTTGTAGTTTTTTCTTCTTGATTGTTCTTGATTTAATTGGAGTAGAATAATGGTTGCTTCTTGGATCTTCCCTTATGAATGATAGAGGATATTCTATATTAGATTTGTCACATATCTTAATTTTAATAGCTTCATATACCATTTGGGGAAAGACATTATTCATACACCATTGGTCTTTCTTCTTCCTAAGGAAATAAACATTACTTAAAAATCACGGATAATTGTCTACATCTATTTCAAGAATCTGCCACTAACATTAATCTTGCAATCAGGGACAATCTTTTGTATTTCTTATTTACTCTTATGGGGTGGATTTTTTTTTTCAAAATGTGTACTTTTCAATCTAATTATCTAAAAAACTAAAAAAAAATACATTTCTCTATTTTTGGGAGGAGTTTGTTCCACCACATTTTCTCTTTTTCTCTATTTTTGAGACTTCATTTGTGAATGGTTACCTAATATATAATAAAAAGTAAACATATTTTCATTATTCTACCTAACTTTCACTTAATAATTGTGTGGTTATGAAAGAGGGGTATTTCCTATTTAGTTTCCCCTTTATAGTGTGAACACAACACATTATCTAACTACTTCATATTTCATAGGTTTTCATAGATATTCACATGTTAGGTACATGTTGGGTTTACTTAGTGAGTAAAACATATTTCTATTACTGTCTCATAGGCATGTGATCCCATCCCCTAGTGGTAATATGAAATAGGATTAAATTAAGATAGTTGGCATCAACCTAGTTAGTCTTGTATCTAAAAAATATCTATATAAGAAGGGTTTCATATTTATATTTAGGCTATTTCATATGCACACCATTATTAATATTTGATCTAATATACTTTCATAAAAAATACAAAATCTATAATTTTGATTTTCTCCTTTCTAAGAAGATATTTTGGTTTTTATATGTGATTTTTGGAGCTTGAGTCCTTGAGTAACTTAACCAACACATGATTCTAAAATATCTATTTATGTCTTTTTACAACATGAATTCCATTATTTCTATAGTAAATGAAAAATTAGTAATTCCAAGCTATTCAAATTCACCACTATTTTTGGAAAATAACATGAAGGGAAATAGGCTAGTAATGTTGATCTACTTATGATAAAATAAATAAATATCCAAAACAACTTAATTGCTTTGATTGTAGACAATTAAATGGATCAAATATATAGAATTTAAAATTATACATGACAATTATAGCATACAACCATATTGATGAATTTAAAAATTATATTATTTACTACATATATAAAAAAAAATTAATTTAAGAAAGATAACTGATACAATAATTTGAATAGGAATTATTGTCATCATTCTACCCCATAATGACCATTTGAAAGAACTTGAATTATATCTATGAGCATTTGAAACCTTTCATAAGCTAGACGCTTTAGGAAGATCTTATCTATTATTTTATCCTTCGTATTGTAGCACATTCTCTTGACCAATCACTATTTAACTAATTGTTTGATGTAGTGATATTGAATGTCAACATGTTTGGTGTTTCTATACAATAGGTTGTATATTATACATACAACTCTCTTGTTCTCACATTACAACACAAAAGGTTCATTTTATATCTATTACGAGTCCTTCAATAGTCTTTCAACCACAATACTTGGCAAGCTATTAATTTTGTGCCAATTGATACTTTTAATTCTCTATAAAAACTGATATTGTCATTTTTAGATAACACTATAGAACTAAGAAAAAAATTATTACTAAACTAATATTTTGGTCATCTATGGAACCTAGCTAATCACAATTAATACTGTGAATGAAACTACTATTGTCTAAATAATCCTTTTTTGAGACCATAACTTAATTTTTTTGTAACATATTTGAGAAAATTGTTAGCTACACCCTAAGTCTCCTACTTAGGTTTTGACAAGAACCTAAATACCAAGCTCACTACATATGTTAAATTCATTTTATGCAGGGATTATTCTACCCTTATTTATTTATATTTATATATTAAAAAGATTATAATTATCCTAAAAATATCATTTTATGTTTACTAGTGGAAACACTATAAAGAAAACTTTATTACTTCTAATTAATTAATATTATCAACATATGAAATTAAGATATAAATATCCTTAGTTAATCATCTAATATAAATATTCAGATTTTTTCTATTTAAGATCGTATAAACAAAAAGATACAAATTTATTAGACAAATGTAACTATTATATCATCCAAGTATTAGTACAGGACTCCACAAGGTCTATTCAGTTACTTATACTAAGCTGTATATCTCTTTTAAAAAATTAGATTTGATTAAACCCCCCAAAAAAATTTGTTGTAGGTGTGAGCCTATCCTTCAATATCATTCCCTGACAGCTTGCGTAGGATTATACAAAGCTTTACCCTATCTACAAACATAACTTTCTTTATTGGGTATTTAAAATCTTCTAGGTTTTGAAAGATATGCTTCTTTATCAATATACCCAAGTACAGGAAGGAACTCTTTACATACACTTGAAAAACTATCAAACTTTATTGAGGTGCTAAAGTCAAAAACAATTTGGTAGCTTCTATTCATGCTACAAATCTATTTTCTTTTTAGAGTTATCATGGACGCACCCTATGTTTTAGGAAAGTATTTTCTGTGGATTTGACTTTAGCACTGCAATTGATTCCTTGTGCAGTTTCCTAGCACTTGCAAACAAGAAATAATGTGGCCGACCAGTTGCTCCACATCGTCGAACAATAGGCTACCGACTCACAATAGACGGTGGGATTTGATAGCTACGGACTCACAATAGGCTGTTCATGAATTCTGTCAATACAGGCGGTGGGATTTGATAGCTACCGACTCACAATAGGCTGTTCGTGAATTCTGTCAATACCCTCGGTACCCGGTGTCATCTAAGTCAAAGAAGTACTACAGCGCTACGCAGAGTTTATTGAATGTTTGAGAATTACTGTTAACCCAAAGAAAAGGGACGCATAAAGAAATGTTGGGAAGAATCTTCCCGATGAATCTCCATTATTTCAGATTCTTTCAAGTAAGACATTTATTTTGACTAAAAAGATGAACAAAGAAGTTATATTAGGGCCAAAAAGTTATTCCAAAACTTTTTCCGTCAGGGGAATTCATCGAATCCATTATTTTCAGCATCTAACAATTAAGAACCACTTTGAACTAAATAAATCCCCTTAGGATTAAAGCACAAGACAAGGTATTACGTAAGTATCACTCTTACGTAAGGAAAAACAATGTTGGTCAGCCAAAACAAAAGCAAGAGCAGCCCGAGATTCATTATCCCAACTTGGAGGCCAACTACTCATCTATTTTTCAATGAAAGATCCCGACCTAGAGGCCAACTACTCACCTATTTTTCAATGAAAGATCCCGACCTAGAGGCCAACTACTCATCTATTTTTCAATGAAAGAGAGAAATATACCACATTTAATGATATTCATTGAAATCAACAACTTTACATCACCCATACTACATAAAATAAAGCCTAAGAAAAAGGGAAAGTATTGAAGAATGAAGATTCTAAGAATCTTACCAAAAGAGAGCTTCATTACTCGAAATTAAAATCCAAACAAGATGTCACTTAACAAGGAAAGGGCCTCTTCTAGGAGTATTACATATCATAAAAATTATGTCAAATCTTTAAGCCTCCAAAGAACCAACGATGTTTAGACGCAGCCAAAACACAATGGGATAACAATTTTTCCAACAATCTAGTTTTGATAGTTAAGGATGGCAAGCGAGAGCAGAGGGATGAGAATGATAGGTGTTAGGGTTGCTACAAAAGTTTCGGAGGGAGAATGGGATGAAGGAGATGAGGAGGATGGAGTGGACATCGTTGTTCCTTTCTCTTTGCCACTACCTCTACTTCATTGTGTGGGTCCTGATCATCTTTTTGTGCGGGAGTGGTGGTTCATTTGAGGCTTTTATGTTGCCCAAGTTTCAAGGAGTTTGTAGGATGTCCTTGGCCCTCGGCTTGGGGATTTTTGTCCCTACTCCTACAAAAGCGGAACCGATAGTTGTTTCTCTGCACTTCTCATGGCAGAGGGTTGCTCTATCTCTTGTTGTTGGGCTTGGGTGTTTGCTAGATGCCTACCTCCTATGAGGAAACATATTTGGGTTTTTGGTGTTTTTCTTCTTGTTGACATTGACATTGTCTTTTGGGCTATTATCAAGGGGTTTCTTTTCTTCCTTTTTTGGGCTAGGGTTTTTTAGGGTTCTAGATCTCGATTTGTGTCATTTACTCCCTATTCGGCTTTGTGTGGGGAGGTTTCCTCATGATATTTTTCTTGTGGATTATGTTCTTGCAGGACAAGCTATTTGTGGTCTTGGCTACCTTTTCTCTCCTTAGCTTTGGGTTTCCCCTTCATCTTCTATTTCCTTTGTCTCCACTGGATGGGATGTTTTTGGGTGCCTCTCTTTGGTGGCGTTCATTACATTTTGGTGGAATGTGGGTTGCTTCACTTGCCTTTTGGGTTGTGACTCCTTTGTTCTTTTCCTCTCTTGTGAGGGTTGTTAAGGGCCTTTTTCGCTTTTACTTTTAGAGGTTTTATGTTGCTAGGGATCTGGTTATCCCTCTTTTCTTCAAATGGGTTGTTCTTGGTTGGGCCCCTTCTAGTAAGGCTTCTCTCGAGGTGAAGACTTCCCTTATCGAGGTGGGGTTTGCATTGGTTGTTGTGTTGGTATTTTGTCATATTTTTCTTGTGCTGCTCTATTTCCTATTTCTTAGTGAGGGGGGAACATCTCTTATTGAGGTGGGGATTTGTAGATGGAGGAAGGATGGTGGCTACTCTATATGGTCTTCTCTCAATCGACGTTTCTCAGATGCTGGATTGTGGCTCATTTGGTTTGTCATTTGGCCCATCTTCTTACATACTACTCCTACTGAGGTGGGATCCTTTCCTATGGAGGTGGAGAGGAGATTTGCAGGTGTAGAGTTGATTTGTTGCTGGTCTGTCAAGGCTAAATTTTGTTGGCTATCTCAATGTTCCATTCCTAAACCCTATTTGAAGGTTTGGGGAACCTTGGAAAAATCCCTCCCCTTCTATACCTAGTGTTCTAAGTGGCCTGTTAAATGGTTTGGTTGCCATTTTTTTTAGTCTTTCTAGATAGTTAGCTTCTGGAGAGTTGTAGTTTTTTGGTGTAAAGGTTTTGGGGTCCTCTTGAAAACCCTTGAAGGTTTATGGGTCCTTTCAAAACCATTTCTTGTTTTTTGTTTGTTGTTTTCCCTTGGAAGGTTGTTTCCTTCCTCTTTGTTCTAAAGGTTATGGAACCTCTCAAAACCCTAGGGTCAGTGCCCTCTCCCTACTTATCTAGTCAAAAACAATGTTTAGAAGATAAATCTTGACTATTCATTTCAACTTTACTAAGGCCAAGACCATCATACTACTTACATTGAAAAAAATGTTTACAACTAACAAGATTTCATTTCTTAAATCCAAATTATTTGCTCATTAAAATTTCTTCAAGAAACAATAAAGAGTATTTAGCAAAATCTGGGAGTGTGAAGAATAATAAACCTATAAATAGGATGGGATTGGAAAATAGATTTCAAAAGCATGATATGATGAACAAAAGATAACTAACAAAAATTCTAGTGGTTAACCTATTGGAAATTTTTTTAAATTTATTTTATTTGTGCCTTTCTTGTGTGTTGAATCTTAGTGCTTAGGGTTTTAATAGGAGGTTTTATGTCTCTCAAGGTTTTCCCTTTTGTTTCCTCAAGCAATGTTATGTTTTGTTGTTGAATTGTATCTGTCAGTGATATGGTTTTAAGTCATGGTTGTGAGGCCCTTTTGTAGTTTTTTCATCAGCCCCGAGGGCTAGGAAATCACTAGTCGAAGCCATCATTTTAATTATGCACAATATTCCTAAGTATTACAAATACTCCTAGATCCCAAGCCTTTTATTTCTCTAGGGGGGCCTTGTGCATGATCATGTTACCCTTGACAAGTTTCCACATGCTCATCTGATCCACTTAAGTGCCAGCTTTAGTATCATAGTCGCACTGGATAAGCATGAAAAAACAAACACCAAGATATGTTATCCCATGTGGTTTTCAGCAAGAAGTATCAACCAAGTGTGATAAGGAATTCACAAACCTCAAAGAACAAATATTATCCCACGATGCATTCAAAGCCATGATTGAGCCTCATGCGATAAGAAGGAGATAGATGTAACAAAGGGTGAAGACTTATCTCGAAATGACCTAGGAACACTGAAAAGGGTCGCAAAATTAAGAGATGACATAAAATGCAAAGAAAGTGTTATCCCGCAAGGTTTCCAAGTCACTGGAGTTGCATCATAGGATATCCAAGACAAGTCAACAAAGGAATGATAACAGATTTGTTCTTATCTCACACGTCCTCATGGGGATAAGAAAAGAGTTGCGGGATAAGAAAATATCTAAGCAAAAGGCAAAGGCAACAAAGATCCAAAATGATGGTGTATAAAGATGCAAAAGGTGAGAATCATAGGGGCACCAAGGGATAAAATATTGAAAGATCATTAAGGAAGCCTTATCTCGCGAAGGGTTCTTCTTACTCAGTGATGGTCGTGGGATAAAGATTACATGGTGAGATCAATAGGATATCTTATCCTGTGCATTCCCATGTAGATAAGAGATGGATCATGGGATAAGATAAGGCAAGCTCAAGAGGCTTATCTCACATGAAGCAAACATACAAGGAAAGGAGACTTCAAGTGGGAGAGAACAAGGAGTTATGAGCACTGCAGGATAAGAGGATGCTCAGAGGAGATACAAAGGCCTTATCCCATGAGAAGAGACAATATTGACAAATGTGATGCAGGGTAAGGATAAAAGGGTGTCCTTAAAGAAAAGGTGGTGAGGCATTCTCTCACAAGGGTAAGATGAATGCTTCTAGGTGCCATGGGATAAAGGGAAAAGGTATATACATGGAAACCTTATCTCACAAGGATTGTCAAGATAGAAAAATATGGTGCGGGATAAGGAAATAAAGAGAAATCCAATGAGGGCTTATCCCGTAGAGATGGCGAAGGACATAAAATGCTAAAAGAAAATTTGAATGACATAAAAATTGAGAATTCTAAGGTGGCTAGGAGAGTCTAATAAATGCCATGTCACCAATCGAAGGTTGTCAACATCCAATCCTAAACATCTATTGCCAAATCAACGGGTGAACTTGAAATTTGGCACCTACATCCGGTCCATGGGGAGCTTAAGACCAACTATTTTGTCATTGAGAACACCTACTCCAACACAAAGAGACTTTGCTTCACCAAGAAACCTCATCATAGGCTGCAGCAAAGGGCAATATTGCTTAACCTTCTCCCAATGAGAAACATATAATTCTTCCACAACCAGGGAGACATCTTGAGGAACTTCCAGAGGAGGGGAAAGTTGAGATAAGCATGTAATTTCATCATCCTTCACTCTTATCTCATTTTGAAGATCCTTATTTTTGTCCTGATCATGAGTGGCCTAGTGCTCCAAAGTGAGGATCCTGGTGCCTCTATCCTAAAAAATGTCTTGAAGCCACACTATGTGATCTTTCTCTTGCTACAATAATTCCTTTGCATGCTTGAGTTCCTTCTCAGTTTTCTCCAATCTACTCTGTATTTCATGTGTGCTTTCTTCAAAATTCCCTCTTTCCTTAGAAAGAGTGAGTTTCGCATCGCTCAAATCTTTGAGCGTATTCTTCTTTATGCGGAACCTCTTCACGTAGATGAGATTGAATATGGGTAGCATCTATGGAATTTTATTTCTTATTTTCTCTCTTACAATTCCTTTAGTTCTACATTCCTCGATGCCTCTTTCCCCTGCAATTGAGAACTGACATTGTTCAAAGTGGCTTGTAACTTCTCCCTTTTATAAATTTCTTGAGCTAACAATCTTTACAAATGGTTGATCTCAACATTTCCAACTTTGTCTTCCTTCCTCTAACTGCCCAAGGATTCTTTGAGGCAACTAAGTTCTTCTTGCATCTTTTCCAAATGATGACTCTTCTTGATTAAATCTGATGACACGGCCTTTGAAGTCTCTTACATCATTTCCACCTTATCCATTCTAGTGGCATTCATGAGAACAATCCTGATAGCATGCAGGGAGTAATCATCTGATCTCATTTGAGCCTCTGGCTTGTTGACCTTTTGAAACATGGTTGGAAAGAGGAGACTTTGATTCTCCTCATTGAAATATGTCTCCACATGCAGTCAAGTTGGCTTTTGTCCATCTTTCTACTTCTTCCCATTGGCCCAGTTAAGATGCATGGCCATGGACTATGTGATCTCCTGATGAAAAGAATCCATGGTGGAAATGGCTTGACCCACAAATGTTGAACTGGTAGGAATGAGATAGGGGAAGAAGAAATGGAACCACCAAGGTTTGTCTGAATGGGTTGTGTAAGCATGGTTGGGAAGAACAATGCTACAAAGGGAGACACTCCTGAAAAATCTAGATCAGTGAAGGCTGAACCAAACTTAGGGGGACAAGTGGACTCCTTGAAACCAAGCATATGTGCTATAGAGGTTGTAGTGGAAGTTTGCGGGAAGAATTTTGTAGGGAAAATGACATTAGGGACAGAGAACAAGGAAATCACCTACAAAAAACATAGCCTGTTGTGAAGGGGAGGTCACAGACGCAACTTGAGGCTCAACCAATGACCTGATGGGTGCTAATGTAAGAGGAGCAGGGACCTAGAGACTAAGAAGAGAGGAGGGGAGGAGGAAGGCATACCTGCACCATATAAATCACCGCCTGTTGAGATGCTAAAGTAACCACATGAACTCGAGAAGATGAACCCTTCTTTGTAGAACCCAGAGATTATTTATTTTTGGATAGGGGGTCAGAGATCTGCTTCTCGGCTAGTGTTTTTGAAGATTGAGAGCACGATTTCCATGTTGGATTGGTGAAAGGAAATGAAATGTCATCCTCTGTGTCTTTCTCTTCTACATTTATAATCTCCACCTCTTGTTGTTGAGCCTCCTTGGGGGATGAGTCCTCATTTGGGGAATCATGGCTCGCCTCTTCCTCATCATTACCATTCTTTTTCCATGTTACTTTGAAATACTTGTCCAAGTGAGCGTTACCCACATTAGCCCTGGGTTGTTGAGTTTCTTGATGGTAAATCTAGAAATGCTCTCTCTTCTTTCTAGGCCAAAAATATTCTTTCATGGTTCACACCTTATTCTGGGGAATAGGCTTAGTCAGGTTGTACTTTTGTAAGTGAGTGTAGAATCTCAACCATACGAATCACAGAACTTCAAGAAAATCACTAGGATTAATATAAAGGCTTGGGTCATTCACTAGATGATGTTGCCATATGTGCAGGATATGTTGACATGATGATATTGTGTTGACATTGATGTCAATATGCTCAAAGAGAACCAGTATGATGTTGTGAATGGGCATATGTGAAAAAGTGAAGCGGTATGCTTGTTCAAGTGAACCGATATGATGTTGTGAACCGAAACCAGTATGTCGAACTGAGAACCGGTATAAGGAATGTTTTGTATCTAGGGTTCATATGGCATAACTACCGATGGGTAGTCTCAGCTTCAGGGTTTTTGGTTGAAGTGTTTCGAGCCTGTGTGTCTCAACCAATGGCATTGTGTGATGAGTTAGCATTGTAATAGAGATAAGATCATGATTGCCACATCAGCCTCGTGCACGTGAAGGATATTTCATGAAAGAGATTGGTCATATCTACCTCAAGAATGTGCAAAGTCTCTGCAAATGGTGGAGAACATGTGGTGGGTTATCACCTCCAAGAAGCGGTGAAGAACAAACGATGGAGAATATCTTGAGATCTATTCAAGACCATTGTATTCAAATGCAAATTGTTCAATGGTCAGGATTGAACCGACTAAATTTCTCAACCTAAGTGTTTAGGGTTTAGGGTTTATGCTATTGACCTATCTATTTCCTATAAGGTCGATGTGGTGTCTCATGTTGAGGTTTTTTGACAAATGTTGTGTGTGTATCTATATGCAAAGGTACATGATTCTTGCTAGACCAGTTGAGAGGATTGATACCTGCATAGTGTGTGTGCAGAAGGAAGGAACTAAAGCTGATCTACATTGGCATTGAGTGCTATTACTAGATCATTGTAATACCTGTTGATCTCTAATCACTTCAATAGTGGAAAAATCCCTTAACAGGGTAGCTTTAACCAACTTGTTGTAAATCCTTTAATAGGGTGACTCAAAGCCATTGAGTTCATAAAATCTTCTAACAAGGTAACCTCTAACAAGGTTTAACCGTTAACTGGGTATTCTAGCCATCCCTTAACTGGGTGATCCCTAACAGGATCGGTTCCTAACATAACCTATTGTAACAATCTTTAATCGGATTAGGCTGCTAACAAAGCGGACTTCTAAAGACTTCAAAACAACTTGTGGGTACTCATCCCCACCGTGGTTTTTCCCAGTTGGGTTTCCACGTGAAAAATATGTGTGTCATATGTGATGTCTTTTTTATGTGAAGCTTTGTTATTTTCTGTCAAGCAGTGAATCATGTTGATCTAGCTAGTTATTGTATCTTTGATGATAGATTATCTATTTATACATAAAGACAAAGTGGAAATGAGGGAGTAGGTTATATGCAAATTTAAGAGCATTGACTAGTTCATGTCTTTCACAGTTTCACTATGTTTAACTGGTAGTAATCTAGTTTGGACCGATGTTAAGGATTCCCAGTAGTTTTTAGTCTGCAATCAAACCAGTTCAGGAAAAGTTTTTGTGCCTGTACTGATTCACCCCCCACCTCTTAGTATCGGTTTGGTACTCACTTTTTATCATTGAGTTATCAGAGGATTGGTGTGGCCTTCCCATGAGTTTTGTGGCACATGCTTGATGGCATTCCTTCTATGTTTGTTGGACAAGCACCCATCTAGGTCATAACTCCATACATCATCAATTACTAGCAAGCCGAGTTGCACTACCTTGGAGGTCAAGACCATCTTAGAGATACTCTTCTATTTGAGGATGATGGGGCCAATTGCCTTGCGGTCTTCAGTTATAGATGCATAATGTTTCCCTAACCCAATAGCCTTCTCAACTTCCATTAGCAACTTGAATATTTTAAGAGCCAAGGTCCTTTTAGTGACATATGTAGGCATGCAGAATGGTTCCTTAGAAAAACCATGTATGTGGATGAAAGGAAAATCT
Source organism: Cryptomeria japonica (assembly GCF_030272615.1). Lineage (NCBI taxonomy): Eukaryota > Viridiplantae > Streptophyta > Pinopsida > Cupressales > Cupressaceae > Cryptomeria > Cryptomeria japonica. Next base: position 114,258,383 of record NC_081415.1, on the reverse strand, counting down.
CTCTAGAAGAACCAATAACAGTGGGGGCATTTGTTACTCATCCAATTTACCTGAATTTGGGAAAATCAAGAAAGAGGCTCCTAAGGAATAACAAGAAAATCCTGAAAGACCTGGACTAGGAAACACGCTGAAAAACTGATATGCATCATAGGTGGCCAACAAGTCGAGTGTCTAGGAAGGCATAAACATCCTATTTCCTTGCTCATCATGGGTATCCAATCACATCTATGGAATAAAGAAAGGGAAAGTGTAGTGTACAAACAAATGAACTAGGAAAGAAGCAAACTTGAACCATCACAAATACTCAAACTCAGCAAACTACCTTGTCATCTCTTTGGTTATCAACATAGAGAAGTCAAAATGAAATGTCTCTCTTCATTTTTTAAATTTAAAAAGAAACCCCATCATGGGAGCTGAGATCTCCTAGTCATTGTCATGATCGCACAGGAATGCAATCGTTGAGACAATGTCATTAAGGTCATCTTGCTTTAGGTCACTATAGGGCACAAGGAGCTTGGGAGGTTCAATCACTGAGCTTTGATTTAACATGTCTTGATAGAAGAGGATGATATCTCACCTGGTGTACCATTATTCTTCCATGACATCCTTTTCAAAAATATCTATGATATCAATTCGTGGCCAACACAACATGTCCCTAATAGCATCCGGGATTATGATAACCCGTAAAGAAGAGATCTATATTGAAGGAGGATCAGACACGAATTTGCACATGCATAAAACAACAAACTTTTGGCAATGTGGAACCATGGACAACAAGAACTGGGGAACGTCGTTGTCAATAATTTAAACATCATAGACTACAACTCATTCCTATGGTTCAACATTCTCGCACAAGCGGCCACCCTAAGACCATTCTAGTCTTTGTGGAGGTAAGGATAAATGACATCTTCAAATGTATCAGTTACCATCATGGGGTAGCAAGTTTTCATCTTCAACTTGGGCTTGGTTTTGGGGTAGTCTGACTTTGGAAGCATAGCATGAGATGCATATGAGATCTCTCCCTACACATCCACCCACATCTTGGCTTGAGATAGATTAGAAGCTCCTGTTGTAATCTCCATTTCTCTACAAACAAAATTCTTGACACTTCATGAGGACTTTGGTGCTCGAAATGCAAAATGAATATCTTGCATGCACTTTTGAAGGTTCCCTTTTTTAAATGCATCGCATGCCTAGATTTGTATGCCAAAAAGGTGCTTTTATTATAAGTATTGGTTGGCACATATGCCATCTCATTTTCCATGTGGCATTAATGCTGAAACATGAACAGACACCTCCATTGCATTTTTGAAATGATATCTACCCACTACGTCATCATTTTAATCCACTTGAGATGATTCTCTTGTTAGGGCAGATCTCCTCATTAAGGAAAACATTCATAGCCAGTAAGGATAACACAAGCCAAAACGGTCCTCTAGCTTACTAGGTTAAGGCAAAACATACTTGGAGATACACGTGGCATTTGAGTACACTTCTTCTCTTCTCGAGGCTTTCACGAAGATATATGCAATCCTTAGGCTTAACTCCATTCACTCACATGAGACATGAGAAAGGACAGCCGCATCGAAGATCGAGGGCACTAGCTCCCAATTTTCATTTATTATTCAAGGATGGAAATCAGCTATAAATATGTCTCTTTTAGACATCCTTTTGTGTAGTAGCTGGCTTAATGATAGATTTTCTGGAATCATCAATACTCCTATTGGGCTCACTAGTAGCAAGGTGTAGGTCGCTTTTCTAGGAAACATTTGAGACTTGTGGTTACAGAGCATGATACGAGGAAGAAGCCATTTGATTATTGCTTCCATCAAATGGGTGCTTGGCAAGGATTTTATCGATGATATGGATCGGTACCACATCAACATGGAAATTTCCTCACACTTTGTTACCTCATTATTGGATGCTGGGATGAATGACTTTATGGTAGTGGAGTTGTCTCAGACACTCTTCCCATCAGAGTATTTGTGTGGTTTTGAAGAAATTGTGCAATATTTTGTTCCCTTCTGGGGTCTTCCTTTGGCTTCAAACCTACAACACTTCATAGCCTCCATAGAATATGTGGAACAACATCTGATAATCGATAGTTTGAGGATAATGACATTGTCTACTCACCACTTTTGAGCAGAACATGTTGCTGAATTCCTCCTCTGAGCCCATATGATAGTGCCTACTCTGGCTAGAACAACTTGGTATACTAATTTTTGGGAATACATCTTCCCAAAGATCCTGACGCCGCACATCCCTCCAAGCTTGGTGCACATTAAAATATTCCAAGAGTCGAACAATGACTCTAGCTATGAATGGATGGAGGAAGGGAATGAGGACGATGATGACTTTCATTACTAATGGAAGAGGAGGAGGATGAAGAAGAGGATTGATAAAATAACTACCCACTTTACTTTGACCACCTACCACCTTTTCTTTGACAACCTTCCACTTTGCTTCCTCATAGGCTATGAGCATTTCTTATCCATTGTACAAAATAGATACTACAGTATAATATAATGCCTCTTTTTACTTGCTTATAATGTATCTTATGGTTCACCTTTTTCTCTTTATAATGCATGAAAGAATATAATTAAATAAATATAGCAACACAAAATTTACACTCCTAAAAATACACTATTTACATGGAGATGCAAATGCTTTAATGGAAATGTTTGAGGTAAAATCCATTAATTGATATTTTGAGGCATTCTCTCTACATGTCTTCAAGATCAAATTCATTGAACTTCTTGCAATTGGTTATTTGAAAAGGCCCCTCCCATAAGCCATCAAATTTTGTGTGCTAACCTGGCGTAGAAGCCCTCTCATTATACTTCAAGACAAGATCCCCCTCCTTGAATCATTGGTTGGAACTTTTCTTACCGTCAAATCAACTCTTTATGATTTGTTGGTAGTTTTGAAGCTACTTAAAAGTTGCTTCTCTTTCCTCTTGTAGTTTCATGAGTTCCTCTAACCTTACTTCCATTGGATTGTTTTCTTCCATCTCAATGGATTTGAGGAGCTATAAGGCAGGGATTTCTATTGATATGGGGAATAGGGCATCTTTACCATAAACCATCTTCTACAAAGAATTCTTAAGGATTTGTTTGGGTGTGATCTAGTCTGCCCATAATATGCTTTTTAGGTGATGGTGCCACTCTGAGACACAATCTTTTTTATGAGTCTTATCAGGTTCTTGTTAGTTGACTCAACTAGGCCATTCCCTTGTGGGAAATAGTTTAAAGATTTTTTAGATAAATACCTTGGCTGAGAGAGAATTGAGTCACTTGGGAACCTACAAATGCTCACACGTTATTTGATATTATGGTTTTTAGCGGACCATACCGGTATACTAGCTCTTCCAAAAATTCTAGGATGTTTGTTTATGTAGCATTTCTTAGAGGTACAACTTTATCCCATCTAGTGAAGTAATCAACGGTAGTGAGGATCCATTTGTGTCTCACCGAGCTCGGTAGATTAACCATCCCTATGAAGTCTAGACCCCACTAGGCGAATGACTCTTCGACCACTATTGGTCTAAGTGGCATTACTGCATTCCTATATCCCCCATTGTAAAAATGCCATTATTATTTTCTTACTAGGGAATGTGCATCTTTAAACATTGAGGGCCAAAACTATTAAGCACGACTGATTTTATTGATAGTGGTTGGTGCTAAATAGTGACCCCCTGCGAGTCCATCGTGGAATTCATGCAAGATCTTATTGGCTTGATCTTTGTCCACATAGCGGATTAAAATTCCATTGAAATTTATTTTGAAAAGCACCCCCTCCATCAAGCGGTATCCACTACTTTGCATCTTTAGAACTTCCTCTTTTCTAGGGGAATGTGAGTTGGGAAGATCTCAGTCAACATGAAATGCTTTCAGTCCATGATCCAACATGCTTCTATCATCTAGGAGGTGGCCATCACACCTTCCTCCATAGAAGTCTCAGCTTCTTGGGAGCTTGACTCCTAGAATATGTATTCACAAAGGCCCTTTTTATGGATTACCTTAGTAGGTCTGACATCAATGTCATACTCTAGGATTTTAGTAATCTAGTTAGCTCTTTTTTCGATAATGTCACCTTCCATTATATATTCTTGTACTGAAGGATGAGAAACATATATGGTATTTTTGTTACAGGCAATAAATGTTTTAAGGCCTTCGACAATGGCCAAGGCTTTCTTCTCAATGAAGTTCTACTTGGCCCAATAGTATTTTAGCATTTTTGAATGGAAGGCTATCAAATGTTCTCCTTTCTGATCTTCATCCTTCTAGGTTAAAAATATGAAAACATTGTAATTGTTGGAGAAGGCATACATTATGAAATCCTTAGACATATTGGGATTGGAAAATATTAGGGCTAATGAAATTGTGTCTTTGATCTTCTCAAATGCCTCCTTTACTTTGGGGGTCCAATTAAAACATGTTTCTTTTTTGAGCATAAGTGTTATAGGCCTTACCATCCCTGAAAAATCAGAGATGAAATGGCTAACAAAATTAACCTTTCCTAAGAATGATTGGACTTCTTTCTTGTTGATAGGAAGAGGGATCTCTTTTATTTCTTTAACATGAACTAGATCGATTGTGACCCCTTATTTGGACACTACATGCTCCAAAAATTTCCTTGATGGGTCTCCAAAGATACATTTCTTTGGATTTAAGGAGATACCAAATTCTAGGCACTTTTGGAAGACTATCTTGAGATGATCAAAATGATCCTCTTTGTGTTTTGAGAACACACTCAAATCATCTAAGAAGATAAGGATGATTTGGTTTATCAACTCCTTAAAATCCAAATCCATGGACCTCTGAAAGGTCACACCAATGTTTGACTATCCAAATGGCATCTTCTAGTAAGAAAATGTTCCCTACTTGGTGGTGAACATGGTCTTGTGTTGATCTTCTGGCTTAAATAACACTTGGTTATAGCCTGAGAATCCATCTAGCATTGACAATTGTTGGAATCCAAAAACATTGAGAGTGGGGGTGAATTAGTGTTCCACCGATAATGACAATGTTGAACTTATTGCTTATTAACCAGTTAATAGTAAATAAAATTAAAGTGCATATACAAAATAACACATAAAAAGGAAACACCATAACACCAATATTTATATGTGGAAAACCCTACAAAGGGAAAAACCATGGTGGGGCTGATGCCCATAATATCTATATACTTGATGAAAGTATAAAAATATTAAATGTCATGGATTGCACATGCAATCAGGCCAACCACCTAGAGCTCACTGCTCAAACATAGAATGAGAAGTCTCACTGACTTACAAGGAATTACAAAGTAATTACAAATTAGAATGAGCTTATGAAATGCATCTGACCATGCTGGATAAGTTTTAGTTCATACTCTGATATCCTTCATTGTATACTAATTGAGTGCTCTGTTTTACCCTATTCTACTACCAGTTAAGCTGTGCACATGAAATTGCACACAGACGCTTCTAATTACTGACCAAAATGCATACCGACAATCATTATATATTACTCAATGAAAAATTTTCCTCTTAAAATTCATATGATCTATTCCTGAAATGATCTCCTTAAATATCCTTCTAACTTTCATCATGTTAGATCTAATGAAAAATATAAACCTGATGGCTATTGGATCATTATGAACTTCAAACATAATCCCAATGATCATGTCAACCTAAACATGTTACCATAAAATTCATGAAATAAATGATCGAGGCCTTAAGATCTCTTAGTTGGGTCCTATCCATTACCGGGATCGGTTAGCGGGATCAGGACTTAGCCAGGTGTGAGAAAAAGTGAATGTTGGTGTCAGTTAAGTGAAATGGATGTTGGTTAATCAAAAAAAGGAATATGTACACCTAAAGATGAGTTTCAATCACTTGAAGAAGAGTTTCCATCAATGACAACCCTAAATGCCATTAACCTTACTAGATGAGTGTCAATTACCAACAATCTCCCCCTTTGGCATTGATGGCAACACTCATGTAAAAAATGTTGTACTAACACTGATTTTCTTCTAAATCTGGTTGACCTCGTGACATGTTCATGAATTTTCTATATACATTCGATGCTCCCCCTGAGAACTATATACATTTTTCACCTATTCCTCCTCTTTTGACATGAATCACAAAGTGGGGTATCCTCAAATAATACTGTACAATTATAAATAATAGTTGGCTCTATAAAAATTTCATGATGTCCACATACATATTCTTCAAAAATGAAAATTAGGTATCCCAACCTTGCTTGAGTGAATTGATAATGTAGATGAATCCATTCAAGAGACTGGCATGATACACAATTTCTTCAGATGAAGTGGGATCCTCTCTACATATTACAAAATACACTCAGTTCTATGAAACAATAAGTTATCTAATCAAGGAGGAACAAGATTTCGGAGCTCATTTTCTCTCTTTATTATACTATCCGTATCCATTTCCAATTTCAAAATTTGATCCAAGACTACCAAAATTGGACCATCCAAAGAACTAGTGAGATTAACTACAGGGTTGTAAGAATTAGAAATATGAGTTAAATTGTTCCTAAAATTGTGCAGTAGCTTGTCTACAGATGTTGTTACCTAAAAAAAATCTAGACAAGTCTTATACACACTGCCTCCTTCTGCCGATGCTGCATCAATTGATTGTAGGAAAGTTTGGAGTTTCTTCTTATCAATCTCAATCATTTGAAAAAATGTTAACTTCTGGGCCGCAACAAAATTTTCTTTAGCCTCTATTAATGAAACTTTCAATAAAGAATCATAATGCTTGGCAATAAAGTTAGTGATCTCTTCTAGTTTACTAGATGAGGTTGTGCTCTCTTGTGCTTGAAATTCTAGTACTAACCGGTTCAAAAATTCAAAACTTATGCTGCCAAAATTTTCTGGTTGCCTATCCTTGAAGAGCTTATGCTACCAAAATTTTCTCTATCGGTGACATTTTGTGATAGGTTTTTTTTTTATTAATTATAAGATAAACACAAATATATATCATCAAGACCAAAAATATGAAACTATCATAGAGGCCTGAAGCTAGATCATGGGCAACTAAACCTAAGTCTATCCTAAGAAGAGGTCACGAAAAGTATATAAATGATTACATTGCAAAAAATATCACAAAAAAGAGATAGATATTATATCAAGTGAAGTCTAGTTCACCCTCAGTGAGATTGTTCTTCCCCACTGGATGAATCCATGCAACCCAACCATTGATCCCTTCTTTCCAGACCTCCACTCTACCTTGTATACTATATTCTTTCTAGGGGTGGACACCCAGTGACCTGATCTGATCTTCTTCCCTGTAGATCATGTCCAATCTTATGTCTGTTCCAGGTGCCTCATAAGCCTGAGCAAGGATTTCTCAATTGGAGTCTTGTCACTGTTTAGCCTATCTCATGTGAAGCCATGAGATAACTCCCTGATGTATACCCTAATAGAGCCATTTTTAATCTACTACTCAAACTTATCTTCATCCAACCTAAGGACCAAAATGATTTGCAAATAAATCAAGTGCACAATGAGTCTCCTTAGAGACTCAGTAAGGTTCCTACATCTATCATTAAAAACATCATCATTGTGAAATTTCCATATCAACCATAGAATTTCAAGAGAGAGAACAAACCAAAAAAGATCTGGTATACCCTTGCAGCTCTTGATATGACCAAGGATAGCCTCAAGATAGGAAATAGACATCACATCAACATTAATACCAAATAAAATCCATACTCATTTTGCAAAGTGGTAGTCAAAGAAGAATTTCGGAACAATTTGAGGTAGAAGATATGTTTTGTAGATAAAATGGACCCCCTGACTATCTTTCAAGGGAAGTTGATGCAAGAGAAGCTACCAACCAAATAATTTCTTTTGAGGCTTTGAATGACCAGTCCAAAATTTGCCCAATGACTTAGCCCATAGGTCCCTGTTCCAATCCAGGTTCTAGGTTAGGTTCCAATGGTCAATCACAAGATCGGAGGCTACCAAGGTGTTATGCACTATATTAGATTTGATTAGGGGGATGGAAGAGCTATCATCCCACTACAAGGACAGAGGTGAAGACACAAAAAGGGTGAGGGGGGATTGCAAGCTAAAGGGAGATAAACTATCCTTCAGGATAGAGTAGGTTTTGTATTGGGAAGGGGACACATTGAATATATAAGAGAGATCATCCCAAGAGATCAATGTTTCATTAGAAAAAATATCCTCAAAATTCTTGAGGCCATAGCTGAACCATTTTAAAGAAGAGCACCCTTGAAGAGTAGAAAGCAACTTATGCTTGTATAGAGTATTCCACCATATAAATCTATTAGCTTCAATCTGGACCTTTATGATACAAAAGTCACTTTTTGTCAAGTGTTGGCTGATAGCTTCCCATGCTTTCCATTATGATTTAAACACCTCTGACCCATAAGGAGAGACAAAAAAGTTACTTGAGAGGAGGTCGCCAAGAGGTAAATTCTTCCATCTTTAAGAATATTTAGGGAGACCTTCCACAATTCATCCCCCTCAAGAGCTCTACAAATCCACTTTGAAGCAAGAGTGATACCCTGAATCTTAAGATCCTTAAGGCCCATGCCTCCCCTTGATTTATTCATAACACACCAATCCCATTTCACAGCATGATATTTTTTGTTACCCTTACCATCAGACCACAAGAAATTTCTAATTTGCTTCATAATATGGTTGAATTGATAATTGTAGAAAAGACATGTAAAGGAAAAGTAGATATTGAAAGAAGATAATATATTCTAACATACTTGATACCTACTTGCAAGTGATTAAAAATTCCTATTCCACTTGGCAATCTTCTTATCAATCTTACATCTAATCCATTCCCACATCTCTTTCAAGTTAGGAGAAATAGAGAACGGGATACCAAGCTACCTGACAATTTGATTAGCTCCTTCCCACTTTAGAGAGAACTTTGGAAACCATCTTGGTGGCTCATTCTCCCAGCCAAGCATATAGGATTTGAAGAGCAATTTTACTACCCAAGGCTTGAAAAAATATTTCAGTATTCCTAAGTAGAGCACCCACATTCTTTTCTTCTAAAGACAACAATATTGTTGTTTCATCTGCAAATTGCACATTCACAACCTCTTCATTGTTAGGAAACCTTATAACCCTAACTCTGGGTGAAAGATTATTATTTCTCAACAAGTAGTATAAATCATCTGCAACAAGAACAAATAAAGAAGGACAAGTGGGAAACCCTATCTGATGGATCTGGACAAAGAGAAGCATTTTGATGTTAAATAATTTGTCCATCATAGCATTGGCATCGCAAATTAGGGTATTCACCATCTTGCAAAATAACTTAGGAAATCTCAGACTCCTAAGAATTTGAATAATAAACCCCCATTCAATCATGTCATATGCTTTCTCAAAGTCAATTAGTAACATAACCCCCTACTACCTAGTCTCCTTTTCCCAATTGAGCAACTCCCAACATGTAATAAAATTTTTAAGGATGAATCTCCCTTTAATAAAGCCAATTTGGGTAGGGTTGACTATCTTAGGAAGGACATCTTCAATTTGAGTAGTAATTAATTTTGCAAGGATCTTATATGACACATTAAGAAATGTGATAGGTGTCCATTTTTTCAATAATCTTTTGTCTCCCTCTTTTGGAAGCAACTTAATAAGACCTTGGTTGATGTGTTTTCCTAGAGTGCCCATGTCAATTGCCTCATTATATTGATTGAGTAGATCATCTAAAATCCACTCAATATTCTTCTTGTAAAACTCAATAGGAAAGCCATATGGGCTTGATGATTTATCATTGTTTAAAGACAATATGCCCTTCTGAATCTCCTCCTTGTCTAGCATTCTACCAACCTGAGACATGTCCTCCTCTCCCACTTTATTTGGAAAAAGATTACTAATGAGGTATCTAGCCTTTTGTTGAACCTCACCCCTTGACTCAACAGTGAATAGATGTTGGTAGAAATTCGAAAAACATTGAAGAATATCCCTAGGTTTGGAGAAGTTCCTATCTCCCTCCTAAATGCAATGAATCTTCTCCTTAGCTTCCTTCATCCTAAGCATCTGAAAGAAGGACTTCAAACCCCTATCTCCAACCTCCAGCTAGTTAAGCCTGGCCCTATTCCTCGATCCCTTTATCTTATTGGTATGCATCCTCCTAAGTAGTGCTCTAGTACCTATCAGGTTTTGTGTTAGCTACTCACTCTCTGGGTTATTTTGGAGCTCAAGTTCAGCCCTACTTAATTTATTATGCCATTGTAATTCATATCTCCTTCTATCTTTCGCAAGTATTTACCCAATCGCTTGACATAAGGTCCTCAAACTTCTGACATATTGAATCCATTTATCTACACCAGAAGCTAAGGATTTATTGTGTTTATTAAACATCTTGATATAACCTATAGCACATCTGATATCTACAACCGCCAAGAGAGCCACATTCAACAAAACAAAACTACTTGGATTTGGTGTGGAAGCTATGGGATTAGCCAACCCTAGTGAGATAATAATGGGGTGGTGGTCTGAAAGAGTGTAGGGCCTAACAAAATATTTTTCCCCTATAACATTTTTGGATCTCAAAGAAATGTCTATTATAGTAAAATATGTCCAATCTGTAGTATACCCTCCTACAAAGCTATTGGTACATAGTTTCCCTAGGTAAACCAAATGTATTTGAGCTCTTCCTTTCTCCCTAATATTGGATCAATAAGTCTCAATTTTTTGACCATCCTATCCTAGTGCAGTTTTTGAACCCCTTTACATTCAAATATAGAGCCACCCCTTTTATCTTGAGAATGCTCAATCATATTAAAGTTTCCTCCTATAAACCATGGGATATCTTCAAGAGATGATAGACAATTCCATAAATCCACCCTCTCCCTATAGTCATTAGGGGATTAAATTGAATAGATACCAAACTCCAACTCATCAACTTTAATGATCACCCATACTGCTCTAACAAAAGGAGATTGCCCCCGTCGGAGGACCTTATTGGCCCATTTTATGCTAAGGAGAACTGCATTGCCCACTTACCTTTATAATGATTAGTATAGAAGAACCTAGTGTCCCTATAGATACACTTAAGACCAATATCAAGAGTAAACCCGACCAACTTCAACTCTTGAAGCATCAAGCAATCTAGATCCTTATGCATATTTAAAAATCTCTTAACAATGTATTTTCACTCTGGGGCTTCCATGCCCCTAATGTTCCATGAGATGGTTTTAATCATTCTTGTAATTTTTAGTTAAAGGAATCCAAGGGTGGTGCAAACCCTTCAAAACACCTAGGCTAGTCCTCTTTATTGTTAAGGTTACTAGCATCAAAGACAACCATACAGTCTGGTCTACCCCTCTTTTCCCTGCACTTAGATAGTTGCTCAGGGCCCATTGATTCCTTTATGCTGCTAAGCTCTTTGGGAGTTTTTGGAGATCTTTTCCTCCTAGTCTTTTGAGTTTTAACTTCAGAAGATTGAGCCACTTTATTGTCTAGGATAAATACAAAACTAGGGGCAGTCAGGCAAATAATAATATCCTTGCAAACAATAGGATTCTCAACCCTACCCATTGGAGTACTACTAGATCCATCATCCTTCCCTTCATTTAGTGTAGGGGTGGGGTTGCCAAGGGTGGGGTTACCATACCTACTAGTGTCACCAAGTGTAGACCTAGGAGTGTCCATGACAAGTTGCAGACCCTCAATGTCAACATATGTATCTAGAGAATTTTTGATAGGATTTAAAATAGATTTATGTCCCAACCCTTGATTAACACTCTGACTCATATTACCAAAATTGTTAATATCACCAACCAAGGGTCCATTGTTTTCCCCTACATCAGGGCCACAAGGGGTATGTGCATCGTGGTCTACATTGGACACCCTACTAGAGTTTGGGACCTTTCTCCACTAGTCCCAACTCCACAGTCAATAGAGGACAAGGCAGTATCAATATCTATTTCATCCTTTTGTGAGGAAATGGTCAATTCAACTTGTTTCTTGGCTTTTGCCCTTTTTAAAATTTTGAAGAACAGTCTATTGGGAGTTCAGTGTTCTCAGTCCCTTAAGGGGTCCCAAAGATTCATTTTTATCAAATATTGAGTTAGAAGGAGGCTCTGTAAATTCATTCGCCTCTTCGAGCACCTGTTTATACTTCTAGATACTCTCACCTATGGAGAAGGCAAAATTATTCCCCATAGAACCATTCTCGAAGGGATCTATCTCAAGGTTAGGGACATCACTAGGGAAAGGAGTCAGATGAATAGGGGGATTTTGTAGAGGGTCTGACGAGCTCTTTTCAAGAGTAGGCTCAACAACAAATGAAGACACGAGCTGATTGGATTGGTAGGGAGGCTCACAAGATGAATTATGCTGGTGGTACACCTAACTGCAATTGGGCAGTTCTTCTTGAGGTGACAACCTCTTTTGAAAATAAAACATGCATTAATATCTCCTAGGTATTCCAATGAGAAATTGAAGGAAAGTTCATCAAATTGGATTTCAAGCTCATCAAGAAAATCAAAGCCTGGGTTAAAGGCAATCAGTTCTCTCGCATCCAAATGTGGGAGGAGAGTTGAGGAATAATCAACCCTATGAACCTTATCGAGAGGTTCAACAATTTTAGCAATACAATTCCAAAGAAACAGAGGAACATTTTTTATGACTACCCACCTTAGGTTGGAAAGAGCCATGATTTCTTCATAACAAAATTTAGGATCCCATTAGATAACTTTGAAGTAGGAATTCCCAATACCCCAGAATTGTCTAGCTACGACTTTTTTTTGGCATCGACAATACCTGAAAAAAATTAGGAAGAGACCATGTTCAATAATTCTACAATAGGAAAATTGTGACACTATTTTTCTGCCCGAAGTATCATGAAACCAATTAATCATGAATTATCTAGAGGGAACCCTATATATATCAAGAGCAGCAAGAAAAATAGTGGACTCTCTAAGCCTTCCTATCTTGTTAGAAATTATAGAGACATGGAAGAGTTTGGTTTAATGATGCATTTTTCAGCATGTGGAGACTTACCTTCTTCTTGGAGGGGATGAGACGCATCATCTTTGCAACTTTCAAATCTCACTTCAACTGAAAAATCCACCTTCCTTCCCTCAAGGGCCTACCGAAAGGACCTCTATGACCACTTTGCGTTTGTCATTGATTGGACATCTAGATGAAAATGAACATTCTCTCCATCTTTACCATCATTAATATCCACCTCCATTAGTGGTAGGTGGAGAGAATTAAATTTGGGGGCCACTCAATGGAGAATGGTATCCCCCGAACACTACTCGAACCTACAACAAAGAACAACTTATGGAAAACGTGCCCTAGTTGCAGAGCTCCCTCATAGAGGATTCGATCATGGAAGCAATTTTATCCTTGCAAAGTTTCACTATTATAGGGTTTGGTAAAACTAATAGAGATTTGTGAAAGTTTCCCTTTGGCTAAGGCTAAAGTGTCAATTGCCAAGCTGGAAGAAAGTTCTATCAAAACTATCTTACCCTTGTTTGTCAATGAGATACCCTTAGAATCTTTTATCTCCATCTCTTGTGCATTGATGTCTTTTCTACTTGGTGCCCTATCAGGATCCTAAACCTCTTCAGCACCCTTATTACCTATATCCTTATTCAGCTCTATATCCTTTGCAATCTGTACATTTTCTACTGGTATATCCTCTACTGTGAGATGTGACTCGCTAACCGATACAGTGCTAGATGGTGGAGTGCTAGCCAGTTTCTCAGTATATATACTATGGTTCTGCCAGTTGCTGATCCTTATCCAACTGAATATTTTGAGATTGCACAAAACTAGGACTAAGCTCATACCCATACTCAAAATAATTCTCACCCAAATCTCTATAGATTCCTTATGAATCTCTTCAAATCTTTCAAACATTAAGCTATTTATTTTCTGCTTGGGATTAAATTTAGATGAGCCAGTTTTATTGATTAAGTCTTTCATATCTGGAGGGGTTATTGTTGGATAGTGATTAATTAATTATGTCTCTTTTATCTGTCGGTCATGAGATTGAGCATGAAATTTTCTAGCCTTCAACTTATTATACAGTTCCTTAGGCAAAATTTTCTCAAGTTATACCAATGCCCTACTAAAATAATCAAGATATAAAATAATAGCCTCCTCTATTTTCTTCTTATACTTTTCATCAAAGCCATCAAAGAATAAAGAAATATTGTCTAAGTTTCCATCATTAATACATGAATAAAACATGTGCATGTAATACATTTTTATTTATAAAGAACAACTTGTTTACAAGATCCCACATAAGTCATGGGAATAGCTGAGGAAAGATCAACATTGATCATAGAAATATAAACACAAAAGGAATAGAAGAGCTTATGGAGAAAGGAAAGAAAGAACCCATCATTACCTGAATAGGTTGATGACTTTGTAGAAAGGTCTTTTGGTCAGCTTCGTTGATCCAAGCATCCCACTGTCTACTCCATGTGTTGACTTGAAACAGAGAGATAAATGTTTTGTTAGAGCTCTAGGTTATTCCTTTCATTCCTACATACATAAATATACTCCTACTATGCATATAGTGCTATATCAAATTCATAACAGAAGAAATCAATGGAAAAAAGATGCCATGAGATATCAATGAGAACCATGTTTTTATCTAACTTGTTTGTTTCATGTGCAAATAAAGGTTTTCATTTCAGAAATATAATGTATGTGGGTTAAAATGGGCTCCTGAAGTGGTTAAGCTCAACATACAAGTCATCATTCACAAGGTGACACTAATCTGCTGCCAGACATTAGGTACAATCACATCCATAGTCCCATATATTGTTAGTCAATGACTGTAAAAATTGTCATTCAGTGACAACACATGCAACAATGAATAAAACTATATTCCATGGCTGACAGATAACTAGAGCCATTGTTGGCAAATGAACACTCCAATGCGAAATTGTAGGTGATTGAAGGTTTTGTCATTGATGGCAACCTTGCAATCATATGATACCAGTAAGACAATTATACTAGCACTGACAATGCCAAACTCTACACTGGCACACAGAACACCGGTAGTGAAAGAAAGGATACTGGCACCCAGGCCGACAGGAATTTTATTTGTAATATATTTTGTAATTAATTGTAAAATCATTGTAAGCTGACATGGCGAGTTGTAATATAACTCATATAAGTATGAGATCATTATAGAACATTTGGTAATGAAGGATAGATGAAATAATGCAGACCTAATATGTGAATTTTAGGTTAAGGGTTTATGTATGCAGCAGAGCTAAAACCGGTACTGGATCTGGCATAGCAGATGCTATTTTGAAGCAGTACAAGACATTGGATTATTATAATCCATTTTTGTAAGTTAGTGTGACTTCCTTTTGTAATTGAGCAATGAGCTCTAGGCACTTGGCTTTCCTGCATGTGCAGGCCCCTATTGTAGAAGTAATATTCCCTTATTGGCCAGTAAGTCAATATTGTGGTGGATAAAGAATCAACTGGGAAATCATATGTGGCAACAGAGCCATGGGTAAAAAATATTACAGTGACCCCAGACACTAAAAAGGCAAAGACCACAGATGTACATAATGATTCATCTATTGAGCCACTGGTAATAGGCAGCACACAAGAAAAATGGGTAGTGGACAACACTGAGAAATAGACAAAGAAATAGGCTCCCTCATAGGAATAGGTTCATGCAGAGACAGTGCCACCAACAACACCTGAGAAACCCAAACCTTTGCTTAGAGAAATGCAAACACAAACTGACTTGCCAGAGGTCACTACAAGCAAAGAAGTTACTCACACCGGCGGAATACAAATTATTGGTTCTTCCATGGCAGAATTTAGACCAACAAATGTGATAGAAGTTCTATTGGATTCAATCAAGAAAATAACAAAGTGTACTGCACAAGCATACAAAGCTATTGATGATACAATCCCAATTTTGAAAATGATAGCACCCAACTATAATGTGGATAATAAAGATTCTTTAAATCAACTTGACACATTGTCTAAGTATATTGCTGACAACATTGTGACAATTGAACAAATAAATGAGGAAGCATTCAAAGAGAAAATTGAGAGAGAAAAACATAAATTGTTTGAAGAGGAAATAAAGAAGTGCATGAGACAATTTGACACTCTTTTACCAGCACTATGTAAAACATTAAAATAATTTTAAAAGTTGTACAGAGATACATGTAAAACAAATTTTTTGACAGTAGATATAGACAAGAAGATCAGTATGGTACAGGAAAAAATAAATAAATTAGCTAACAATTTCATTAATTCTTCTGAACCATTATCGGTTTTTGAGCAGAAAATAACAGGTTTTGAGGAGGAACTTTAGAAATTTGAAAGAGAGAAGGAAAGAATAAAAGGAAAGGCAAAAGATTTGAAATGGAGACTTAGTCCAAAATTGGACTACCTCGCCTCCTTGACAAAAGAGATATCTGAGGCATTGGTTCAAGGATAGAAGACACCGAAACAACAAATGCAACACCTCACCGATACAATTCAGAGGATAGAGGTTGCATTAAAGGACAGTGAATGGTTCACTAAGAGCCTAAATCTGGTATTGACAGACCTTGTTCAAATTTTACCCAACCAGTTATAGGAATGAAGCTAGAAACCACACTCAGTTGACACTTTGACAACCTTTGTCATTGATGCCAAAGGGGGAGTAGTAGTAATGAGAAAAATGATTAGCAGAGAAAAATGATTAGCAAAAGACACCATTAGCTCAGGGGGAACACATATGTTTGGCACACAGTTTTTGGTAAGATAGTTTTTGGTAAGACAATTTTGGTAGATTCTTTTTGGATGACACTTTTTGGATTTTTCACATGAGTGTTGCCATCAATGCCAAAGGGGGAGATTGTTGGAAAATGCACACTCCAATGAGAAATTGTAGGTGATTTAAGGTTTTGTCATTGATGGCAACCTTACAATCATATGATACCGGCAAGACAATTATACTGGCATCGGCAATGATAAACTCTACACCGGCACACAAAACATCGACAGTGAAAGAAAGGATACTGGCACCCAAGCCGATAGGAATTTTATTTGTAATATATTTTGTAATTAATTGTAAAATAATTGTAAGCCAACATGGCGAGTTGTAATATGACTCATATATGTATGAGATCATTATAGAACATTTGCTAATGAAGGATAGGTGAAATAATGCAGACCTAATATGTGAATTTCAGGTTAATAGTTTATGTATGCAATAAAGCTAAAACTAGTACTAGATCTAGCATTGAAGATGCTATTTTGAAGCAGTACAAGACATTGGATTTTTATAATCTATTTTTGTAAGTCAGTGTGACTTCCTTTTGTAATTGAGTAGGGAGCTCTAGGCACTTGGCCTTCCTGCATGTGCAGGCCCCTGTTGTAGCAGTAATATGCCCTTATTGGCTAGCAAGTGAGTATTGTGGGTCATAAAACCAACCGAGGTTTTTCCCACACCAGGTTTCCTTGTTAAACTATTATGTTATGCTATGCTCTTCATGTAGTTATTGTTTTTCTTGTTTACTGCATTACTTTTGATTTACCGATACACTGTATTGACATGCTTTACATGTTTTAAATCAAGTAAATTCATCAACCGGTTAGATACTGATTCACCCCCCCTCCTAGTATCTTTGGAAATCCTAACAACCATCATGAGTAACTATAGAAGCAAGACAATGATCAATTCAAAGACAAATATTAGAGGTTGTCTCAGCCATAAGTCCATAGAGCATCAAATAGCTTAAAGAGATCATAAATATTTGAAGAGAATAGTGAATAGCTTGGAAAAGTAACACATTAGTTTTGGTTAGACTTAAATCAGTGAGCAGAGATATTATAATAGTCAAGGATCAATGGTAGATATTTTACCTCATGATATAGTTCTCAAAGAAAAATTAATATAATAGTATGATTCAACCCATAGTTTTCTAACAACAAAAGACAGTGACAGGGAATGAAAGGAATAAAATGAAATACAAGCAAAAAAGAGAGCATATAATAGTGTAAAGAAGATTTTAGAGAACCATGAAAAATGACATAAATTGTTACAAACCTAATATACATTATTTCAGTCACACAAAATTCCAAGAAAGAACATTCATATAGTAGCCCTACCAAATAGCTAAAGACTTCATAGTAAAAGTGGGTCTCCATAGAACTAGTCAACTAACTATGGACAAGGCTAAAACAGTGAGCACCTTCATTGATAAGAAGGCTACATTAACAATGGCGCCAATGGTTAATACTCTAGTCATATCAATTATGCTAATCTTAGAATAAATAATAAGTGGGATAATCCATGATAAATGCCTTGATACAAAATAAATCAAAGAAATATTACTGTAGTTGATGAAGAGTATTAAGAGTCTCAAACCCTAAAGAAGATAGTAACATAGATGGTGATCATGTTTTATAGTCAAAGAAATTAAAAAGGAATCACATTTTAAATCAAAGGCATATACAAAAGATGGTATTATATGGAAGTGCCTTCATGCAAAAAGAAGGGGTATACTCTCAAGACAATGAGGGTGCAACTATGAAACCCTATAGAAAGAAATATAAGCTATAGAAGTGTCAAAAGTTGCAATCTAAAGTATTCAAGGAAACATTATATAAATCCTTAATAATTACAAATCACACACCCATAGAACACTCTGAGATATAACAATGATCATGGTTTCATCTATTAAAGACACAACTAACAAAAGACCAATGAGAAGCTACAACAAATAGGTCTGATATAGAGTTTTTCTATTACTGAAAATTGAAAGATCATGAAAGAAATGTGTAAATATGGATATCAAAAATGTAGTCCTTCAAGAAATACATAGAGTTATGGTCATGACTTATAGGTTAGCATTGTCAAATCATAGAGATATATTCAGGGACAATCATGTCTAAGAGAATCCATGGATTAGTATTGCCAAATTATTGTCAAGGGTAAATACATCAAAGTGAACAATCAAAGAAAATTGAAAGTTGTCATAGACTATTATATGAGGGTATATTTATCAGTCCAAAACAAGATCATAGATACCATTATTCAAATGAGTCATGTAGCTCAATTTGCCTAAGACTAATAAATATCAGTCATCACAATATTCAAAAGATGAAATTATAGAATAGAGGGAAAATCTAAATATACATTCATAGCATTTGGGTGACGTCGTGAAAACCTAGAATTAATTTTTCTGAGTCTTATATAGAAATTAAATGACTACAAAACTTAATGACCTAAAAAATATCATGAAAACCCAGTTCCCGGATCTGGATAACTCTTCACTAGTCCAAAAGGGGGAAAATAAGGTGTATTTTTAGGCCAACCAAGGTATCCACAGTCAATACATAATTAACTCTGAATAGGTATATCTTTCCACCAGTCATAGATAAATAAAAAAATCAATCATACAAATAAGAGATTAAGATTGAATGGATAGTTGGCATACTGACATACAGTCATAACATTAACACCATGACAATGATGATATAAGAGCAATATCAGACACCATGAAGGAGCAATTTGGTGACCAAAAGCATGGTGAGATGGTAAATATACAGTGATAGCCATTCTATGGTACCCAAAAAGCTACAACCAAAGATTGAAATAATGATGCAAAGTACATAAATTGAATGTCCTAGTGAAGAGAGTGTTGGCAATATTGCATTATAATAGACAATGAAATATTGTTGGCATTTCTTAAGGATATTGAGAAGGTTGATGATGATTATGGATATAACTGATTAAAGACGTTTTACTGTCTTGATATTATTATTTTGTCATTGATGTCAAGAAATTGATTTTCTAATTCAGTATGATGTTGCCATATCTTGAGAAGTATGATATGAGGATTATAAAGATATCGGTAAAAGACATAGAAAAGAATATGATGAATAAGGTATTCAATGGGCAACTACTACTGAGTCAGACAATGATGAGATCATGATGTTTTAGATTGTTTTAACATCATACATATGTTGTAAATTGTAAAGGTTAATACTATACTATGTTATCAAGCAAAGAACCTAGTCAGTAAACCCTAAGGAACCTAGTCGGTAAACCCTAAGGTTATTGCTACTGGTTAATGAAGGCGGAATGTCTATCAAGTGGAGTTTAGTATTCACTGAGTTGTTACCGAGTTGCATCCGAGCTATAATAGAATGCATTAAATGTTTACATGCGATATTTATGAAGGAAGTTGATAAGCTGGAGCAGATTAAATGATTGGTAAGTAGTGGAAGAAGTTTGTTAATGAATCTAAGGCAATGAATAGTCGGCATGAAGATCTATAGCTCGGATTGAATCGCAATACCCTGGCACAAGTTCCAAGACTATTATGCAAGTTCCAAGGCAGGGTAAAACTTTTTTAGATCGAAAGATGCATTGAACTTGGACAAGATCAAAGATCTGATGGCTATGATTTATCATGGGAAATGTAATCAAGGAGATTATGTGGTTGCCTAATTGTTTATAAATAGGAAACTGATGATAAACAATGTATGCGGGCAAGTGTATGCACAAGGATGCTACATAGTGATTACCAAGCACAAAAGCTTGAAGACCTGTTAGAATAATAGAGTATAGAAGTCTAGCAGATACACAAGATTAGTTCTATGTCTAGATTGTATTGAACAAATAGGAATCTTCTTTAGCATTTTAGATGTGAAGTTGCAGATAGATTTTTATTACTGTTATTTTGTGAAAGTGACAGAACATCTCTTAACCGAGTGGACTTAACAATCTTATATGTAAACCCTCTAGCAATGTGACATTTTGATTGAGTGTTTGAAATCCTTTAACAAGGTCACTTCTAACAAAGTGAAGATCCTAACAGATCTGAGGGAAATAGCTTAATCAGGTCACATCTAGCAATGTGTTTGTAATCTTTAATAGGATTTTCTTTTAACCAAGTATACTCTAGAAGAGTATATTTCTTAGTGGGTCCAAAATCCCACAATGGTTTTTCCCTATTTGGGTTTCCACGTTAAATATGGTGTTATGAGGTTTATATTGTTCATATGCTTTTGAGTTTGCATGTTTAACAGTTTTGGTTATATTACTGATATATATGTTACCAAGGTTGAATTTGATGTTTTTATGGATGATTAAGATTGTATGATTCACCGCCCCCCTCTCATCTTGTTGGCTATTGGATATGTACTTATATTAAGTATCAAAACTATCAATTGGTATCAAAGCTTTGGACTCTAGAAGGAAAGTTTAAAGGCAATTGAGCTAAAGATCCAAAGATGTATAAGAGGGATGCATCGAAGCTGAACAAGTCAAGTTTCTCTACATGGCAGAAAAGGATGAAGCTACATCTATCAGGGGTTGGAGAATATGTTGTAT
The DNA here is from genome assembly GCF_030272615.1 of Cryptomeria japonica. Taxonomy (NCBI): domain Eukaryota; kingdom Viridiplantae; phylum Streptophyta; class Pinopsida; order Cupressales; family Cupressaceae; genus Cryptomeria; species Cryptomeria japonica. The sequence goes on along the minus strand of NC_081415.1, from coordinate 114,237,049 downwards.
ACTATCTGGCGAATGATTTTGTTACACTAAGAAACTATCCATTGACTATGGAAAAGATAAAGGTGAAGCAAGAACATATTCAAGCAATGATTGAAATAACATCTGCATTGACCAATTCAAAATTTAATGATCTAGAAGGCTGCAATGATGCAAAGGCAATGTGGGATAAGCTCATATCAGTATATGGAGGAGATGAACATGTTTAAAGAGAAAAAGTAGATAGTCTTAGATGACAACTTGAATCTATGAGGATGAATGAAGGTGAGAACATAACTTAGTATAGTACAAGACTAAAAGAGATTGTCAATCAAATCAAAGGAGCAGGTGGAACTATTGAAGAAAAGGATATAACAAGAAGTTGTTAAGAACCCTTCTACCAGCTTATGCAATCCAAGTCTCTGCAATCAATGAATATAGGTTTGTACCTAATATGCCAGTTTCTTTGGATGCTACTATTGGTAAGCTACATGCATTTGAGTTAAGTAATTTTGATAATAGTGGATCTTCGGTAAATAAAGTTGAATCTGCATTTAGTTCTTTTCATCTTGATGAATCTAATGATTACAATGGAAGAAAGTATAAGTACTCTGAAGGAGATCACAATGGAGCTAGTGAAATATTTTGGAAGAACATGGAAGAAGTACACAAACTGTATGAAGAAATCAGAAAGCAAGAAGAGTTTGAAGTACTATTAGCCAACAAGTTACCAAGAGGCAAAGGTAAGTATAAAGGAAAATTACCTTTGAAATATTTCAATTGTGATAAGACAGGACATATGGTGTTTAACTATCCTGACAAATATTTTACTGAAAAGAGAGATTACCGAGACAATAGACAGATAGATAACCATTATAGAGGACACCGAGACTTCAGAAGAAGAGATAGAAAGACATGCTTAATAGCTATTGAGGAATCTAACGATGATAAATTAGATGAGACTGATATAGAGGGAGTTGTTTATGTGGCTATCAAGGATGGCTCAGATGAAGAAAGGTATGAAGAAAAAGCCCTAATATCTCACATAAACACTAATGATTCTTGGATTATAGATAGTGAATGCTCACATCATATGACAAGAGATAAACACAAGTTTGTTATGTTAGAAGATTATGATGGAGGCTATTTTAGATTTGGTAATGATGCATCATGTTTGGTAAGAGGTAAAGGATCTATAACACTTCTTGATAATGCAAGATGCAATGATGTTTATTAGGTTGAAGGTTTGAAATACAATTTCTTTAGTGTATCATAGCTAAACAACACAGGTTACCGAATAGAATTTCAGAAAGGAATTGTTAAAGTTCATGACAAGAATGGAAAGTTAGCTGCTACCAGGACACAAACAAAAGGTAATACATTTCACCTTGACTCAACTTAGAATAAGTGTTTGAATGCAAATATTGATGATACCTGGTTATGGCATAAAAGGTTTTGTCATGTAAATTTTGATAATCTGATCAAAATAAGTAAGAAGCATAGAGTAAGAGGTCTACCGAGTCTTGAAAAACTGGAGAATGCTATGTGCTGAGGATGCTAGATGGGTAAGATGACAAGATCAAGCTTTACAAGTAAGTCTTACACTTCTAAGGGAATTTTAGATCTAGTGCACATTGATCTTTGTGGTCCTATGAAAGTTCAAAGTTATTATTGTGATAAGTATTTCATATTATTTGTGGATGACTACTCAAGGATGATGTCAATAATATTTTTATAGAAAAAATCAGAATCTTTTCAAATGTTTAAATGGTACAAGGCAAGAGTTGAAAATGAAATAGGAAGACAACTGAAATGTCTTAGATCAGATAGAGGAGGAGAGTTCACATCTGATGAATTCAACTTATTCTGCAATGATCATGGTATTAAAAGACAAGTCTCTGCACTGAGAACTCCATAGTAGAATGGAATAGCTAAAAGAAGAAACAGATCTATTGTGGATTGTGCTAGAACGATGATGATTGAAAAGAAGGTGCCACAAACATTTTGGAGAGAAGCAATAAGCACAGCTATTTACACCTTGAACCGAGTTCAATTGAAGAAAGGTACTTTGAAGACACCATATGAAATCTGGTATGATAAGAAACCTAATGTTAGTTATTTTAAAATCTTTGGAAGTAGATGCTATGTTCATAAAGATGATAGAAATGGCAAGTTTGATCAGAAAAGTGAAGAAGGAACATTTCTAAGTTATTCTTCCAGAAGCAAAGCATTTAAATGTTCGATCAAATCATCTAACAAAATAGTAGAAAGTGCAAATGTGAAAATTGATGAATTTGCAGAAAGAAATGATGAAGGAAATTTCAAGGAACCAGAAGACTATAATGAATTTGTCTATGTTCAATTGAGAAGACTGTTGAAGAAAATGAAGAGAATATCCAGTTACCGAGTGATGAAGAAGATCATATAGAGCCTACCGAGCCTGTATTAGCCGAGTATGTCAGAAGACATCATGCACCAAGTCAGATTATAGGAGATAAGATGATCCAATGATGACAAGGAACAAACTGAGATAAAACACATGTTTGATATCTAAATTTGAACCGAGAATAGTGAAAGAGGCATTTAACAGTGAAGATTGGGTAAAAGCTATGGCAGGAGAGATTGATCAAATCAAGAAGAATGACACATGGACACTAATCCCAAGACCGAAGGACAAAAATGTAATCGGTACAAAGTGAATTTTCAGAAACAAGCTAAATGAAAAAGGAGAAGTCATTTAGAACAAAGCAAGATTAGTTTGCAAAGGTTATGCTCAAGAAGAAGGAATTGATTATGGTGAAACTTTTGCACCTGTTGCTAGACTTGAAGGAGTAAGAACATTGTTAGCCTATGCTGCTTTCAAGAACTTCAAGATATATCAAATGGATGTCAAATCTGCATTTCTAAATGGAATATTAGGAGAAGAAGTTTTCATTGAACAACCTGAAGGATTTGTTGAAGACAATAATAAAGACCAGGTATGTAAATTGAACAAAGCTTTATATGGTTTGAAACAAGCACCAAGAGCATGGTATGAAAGATTGCACTCTTATTTGATTAAGATTGGTTTTATAAGGACAAGTGAGAACAACAACATGTACATGAAGATTGATGAAAATGGAATACTGATCTCAGCCATATTTGTTGATGATATTATATTTAGTGGAAATGACTCTTTATGCAAGAACTTTGGAAATGGATTGAGAAAAGAATTTGAGATGTCATTAATCGGTGAGATAAAGTATTTTATAGGTTTATAGATACTACAAATGAAAAATGAGATTTTCATTACTCAATCCAAGTACATAAAGGAAATCTTGAAGAAATTTGGAATGGATGATTCAAAACCAGTAAGTACTCCTATGACTACCAATTGTAAATTATCTAAAAATGATGAATCTGCATCTGTTGGTGAGACACTCTACCAATCCATGATTGGAAAACTACAATATGTTGTTCATAGAAAACCAGACATAGCACATGCAGTAGGTATAGTTGCAAGATTCTCTGCAGATCCTAAGGAAACACACATGACAGAAATCAAAAGAATTTTTAGATACTTGAAAGGCACAGAGGATTATGGCTTAGTATATCAGAAAGGAAATGATTTTGATTTAAAAGTTTATATTGATGTTGATTGGGCAGGCAACATTGATGACAAAAAAAACACAAGTGGAGGAGCTTTCTTTTTAGGAGAAAGACTAGTGAGTTGGCTTAGCAAGAAACAAGGATGTGTTTCACAGTCAACAACAGAAGCTGAATACGTTGCTGTAGCATTGAATTGTACCAACATTGCATGGATCAAACAACTATTGGAAGGTATAAATGAGAAAGTTACCAAGCTAGTAACTATATTCTTTGAGAATACTAGTGCCATTAATATTTCAAAGAATCTTGTCATGCACTCTAAGACAAAGCACATATCTATCAAATATCATTATCTGAGAGAAGAAGCTCAAGAGAAGAAAGTGGTGTTGGAATATGTTAGCACAAAGGAGAAAATAGTAGATATCTTCACCATGCCACTACTGAAGGACACTTTTGAATATCTCAGAAGCAAGTTAGGGGTCCTACCCCTATCTTCTACTCATTGACCGAGTTCGGTGAAAGCATCAATCTAATGACTCTAATGAATATCTTTTGGGAGTTGATGCTGAGTTATACACTTTAGGATGTTTTCTAAAAGTGTACTTGAATTAATACAAGAAATATTACAGGGAATGAGAATTGAAGACAAATGCTCTGACCGAGACTCAGTTGATACACAACAGTAGGAAATCACTTCTTACAAAAAGAAATTATGTTTTAGTTCTTTATTTTCTTTTTGGCATTGTTGTAAAAGGGGGAGAAGACTACTATAATGGAGAGAAGACTAAGAGAAAACTGAGTAGACTACAGATTGGGAAGAAGACTAAAGAAATGAGGAGAAGTCTAATGCATGGGGGAGAGCATTTCAGCATTTTAGAATCACAGCAATCTCAATCTATTAAGGTCAAATCAATTGGTTTTGCCATCAATGCCAAAGGGGGAGATTGTTGGCAATATTACATTATAACAGACAATGAAAGATTGTTTGCATTTCTTAAGGATATTGAGAAGGTTATTGATGATTATGGATATAACTGATTAAAGATGTTTTACTGTCTTGATATTATTATTTTGTCATTGATGTCAAGAAATTGATTGTCTAATTCAGTATGATGTTGCCATATCTTGAGAAGTATGATATGAAGATTATAAAGATGTTCGTAAAAGACACAGGAAAGAATATGATGAATAAGGTATTCAATGGGCAACTACTACCGAGTTAGACAATGATGAGATCATGATGTTTTAGATTGTTTTAACATCATACATATGTTGTAAATTGTAAAGGTTAATACTATACTATGTTATCAAGCAAAGAACCTAGTTGGTAACCCTAAGGAACCTAGTCAGTAAACCCTAAGGTTATCGCTATTAGTTAATGAAGGCGAAATGTCTACTGAGTGGAGTTTAGTATTCACTGAGTTGTTACTGAGTTGTAACCGAGCTATAACAAAATGCATTAAATGTTTATATGTGGTATTTAATGAAGGAAGCTAATGAGCTGGAGCAGATTAAATGATTGGTAAGTTGTGGAAGAAGTTTGTTAATGAATCTAAGGCAATGGAACGTCAACATGAAGATCTACAACTCAGATTGAACCATAATACCCTGACACAAGTTCCAAGACTATTATGCAAGTTCCAAGGTGGGGTAAAACATTTTTAGATCAAAAGATGCATTGAACCTGGACAAGATCAAAGATCTAATGGCTATGATTGATCATGGGAAATGTAATCAAGGAGATTATGCAATTACCTAATTGTTTATAAATAGGAAATTGATGATAAACAATGTATGCGGGCAAGTGTATGCATAGGGATGCTACATAGTGATTACCAAGCCCAAAAGCTTGAAGACCTATTAGAATAATAGAGTATAGAAGTCCAATAGATAGACAAGATTAGTTCTATGTCTAGATTGTATTGAGCAAATAGGAATCTTCTTTAGCATTTTAGATGTGTAGTTGCAGATAGATTTTTATTACTGTTATTTTGTGAAAGTGATAGAAAATATCTTAACAGAGTGGATTTAACAGTCTTATATGTAAACCCTCTAGCAAGGTGACATTCTGATTGAGTGTTTGAAATCCTTTAACAAGGTCACTTCTAACAATGTTAAGATCCTAACAGATCTGAGGGAAATCCCTTAACAAGGTCAAATCTAGAAATGTGTTTGTAATCTTTAACAGGATTTTCTTTTAACTAAGAATACTCTAGAAGAGTATATTTCTTAGTGGGTCCAAAATCCCATAGTGGTTTTTCCCTATTTGGGTTTCCATGTTAAATATGGTGTTATGAGGTTTATATTGTTCATATGCTTTTGAGTTTGCATGTTTAACAATTTTGGTTATATTACTGATATATATGTTACCGAGGTTGAATATGATGTTTTTATGGATGATTGAGTTTTAATGATTCACCCCCCCTCTCATCTTGTTGGCTATTGGATCTGTACTTATATTAAGTATCAGAACTATCAGAGAGGCTATTTAAAAATGAGTGATCATCATAGCGCACATCAATAAAAGTATGAAGAACAAGCAAGGAGGAGTCAAAATCACTACCATAGGTCTGTACTACAGACTTTAAAGGTTTTGTCCAAACATCAGTCTATTAGGATAACTGGTGGACAACTAAGAGGGGGGGGGGGTGAATCAGTTTTTAATAGATTATAACATTTAATCCACAATATAGCCTTAAACAAATCAAGTATCAGTAAAAAGCATACAAATTCCAATAGAAATAGATATCGATAAACAATACAACTTAACACTTAACCAGATAATCAATGCAAAGAAACCATACCACATAGCACCATGATTTGTACATGGTGAACCCAGAAAGGGAAATACCACAGTGGGAAGCCTACCCAAAGTCAGATGATACTTCTGTAGAAAGTATGTGTTATAATGAGGGGCCTGCACTTGCAGGTAGGCACGCTTCCTAGAGCATACTGCTTATTACAAAACAATCTCACTGACTATAGAGGTAAAAAACACCTCCAGAAGAATGGACAACAATCCAATAAAGTGAACTACAAGAGATAGCATCTACCATGCCTGATTATAGTCTTGGTTAATCTCAATGCTGGAGGACTAAATCCTCTTCTAAATACAATTCGACCATCAATAATCAACCAACTCCTCTACTTGATTGATATTACAATATTAAGACATTACAATCCTTGTTAATGACCTTTTCCACAACCATGATACTCTACAAAGAGTTTCTACCTTTTATTTATACAAACCCTAAGGCCAAAACCAATTAGGTTGGCCACCTAAAAGGTATTACAATATAAATCAATATTACAATGATATACCATGTCATCTTAAGATAAAAAAAAAGAAAAGAAATCCATATAATATCGCAAAACATCTAGATAACATGTAGAATACACGTTAGCATGATACAAGTCCATAACCTAGAGAGGTGTTGGACCTATTATGAGTCCACCACGCCAATGCAATGTCTTCAAGCAATTCAAGCATGATCAAAGAACATCTTCAGCATCTTGAAAGCCATCTGAAAGCCACACCAACACCAGTTATGCATACTATTAAGATTCCTCAATGAAATATTTGTCGGTAAGGTTTACCATAGCATGTAAGACCATTCAATTACCAAGTCCATACCATCTAACCTAGACATGTAACACATGAAATAAAACATATCCTGATAGTTTTGATATTTAATGTAAGTACAAATGCCAATAGCTAACAAGATGAGAGGTGGGGGGTGAATCATACAAACTTAAACTTCCATAAAAACAATAGATTCAACCTCGGTAACTTATACTTAAGCAATATAACCAAAACTGCCAAACATGCATACTCATAAGCATATAATCATCATAACACTCATAACACCAGATTTAACATGGAAACCCAAATAGGGAAAAACCACTATGGGATTTCGGACCCACTAAGAAATATACTCTTCTAGAGTATACTCAGTTAAAAAAAAATCCTGTTAAAGATTACAAACACATTGCTAGATGTGACCCAGTTAAGGGATTTCCCTCAGATCTATTAGGATCTTCACTTTGTTAGAAGTGACCTTGTCAAAGGATTTCAAACACTCATTTAGAATGTTACCTTGCTAGAGGGTTTACATATAAGACTGTTAAGTCCACTCGGTTAAGAGATTTTCTGTCACTTACAAAATAACAGTAATACAAATCTATCTGCAACTTCACATCTAAAATTTTAAAGAAGATTCTTATTTGCTCAAAACAATCTAGTCATAGGACTTATCTTGTCCCTCTGCTAGCCTTTTTACTCTGTTATTCAAATAGGTCTTCAAGCTTCAATGCTCGGTAATCACTATGTAGCATCCCTGTGCATACACTTGCCCACATACATTGTTTATCAACAAATTCTTTTTTATAAACAATTACTAATTGCTCAATCTCCTTGATCACATTTCCCATGATCAATCTTCGCCATCAAATCTTCAAATTTGACCAGGTTCAATGTATCCTTCGATCTAAAAATGTTTTACCTTACCTTGGGACTTGCAATCCTATCTTGGAACTTGCACAAGGTTAATGCGGTTAAATCTGTGTTGTAGATCTTCTTGCCAATTTTCCTTTGCCATAGATCCTTAACAAACTTCATGCACGACATTCTAATCATTTATACATTTCTAGCTAATCACTATCCTTCATTAAATAATGTTTTTATCCATCCCATGCGCACTATCGTATCTCAGTTGCATCTCGATAAATACTAAACTTTACTCAGTAGACATTCTACCTTCATTAAACGATGTCAATAACCTTAGTGTTTACCGACTAGGTTCCTTAGGGTTTACTGACTAGGTTCTTTGCTTGGTGACATAGTATAGTATAAACCTTACAATCAACAACATATGTAGTATATGAAAACAATCGAAACATCATCATCTCATCATTGTCTAACTCAGTAATAGTTGCCCATTGAATAACTTATTCCTCCCATTATTCATCACATTCTTTCTGTGTCTTTTACCAACATCTTAATTCTCTTCTAATCAATCTTCTCAAGATATGGCAACATCATACTGAATCAAATAATCAATCTCTTGACATCAATGAAAAAATAATGTTATAAAGATAGTTATCATCCTTCTTCAGTTATATCAATAATCTTCAACAACCTTCTCAATATCCTTACTGAATATCAACAATCTCCTGATATTGAAATACAAACAATCTTTCTTACTGTAATGCTAATAATCTCCCCCTTTGGCATTGATGGCAAAACCAACAATTAAATGGTAATACCAACAAGATATTCAAATTGCTGTAAGACTTCTCTTATTGTTCTTGATCTATTAAAATCTTCTAAATTCTTCTTCCTTTTCATTAGGCTTCTGAGTTGTTGACTTGCATTTAGTCTTCTCTATTTCTTTTGCAATCTTCTCCCCTTGTCATTAGTCTTTTGTTATTTCCATCATTCAGGGCTTTCATTCAGTTAACCATTTAGACTTTCAACCATTTAGTCTTCTCCCCCATTGACAATAATGCCAAAAAGTAAAAGAACTAAATCTTGATTACTTCCTCTTGTGAAGTGATTTGTGTTGCAGTGTAACATCTCAGTCTTGGTCAGAGTAATTGGTTCAATTCACTTTTTCCTGCACAACTTTAGGTGACCTCCTAAAGTGCATAAATCAGCATCAATCTACACATAATACTCTGTAGATTCATCAAATTGATGCTTTCACCAAACTTGGTCAATGAGTAGAAGATAGGGGTAGGACCCTAACTTGCTTCTGAGATACTCAAAAGTGTCCATTGGCAGTGGCTTGGTGAAAATATCTGCTATTTGTTCCTTTATGCTAACATACTCCAACACCACTTTCTTCTCTTGAACTTCTTCTCTAAGATAATGATATTTGATAGAGATGTGCTTTGTCTTAAAGTGTATTACAAGATTCTTTGAAATGTTAATGGCACTAGTATTATCACAGAATATAGTTACTGGTTCAATAACTTTCTCATTTATACCTTCCAATAGTTGTTTGATCCATGCTATATTGGTACAGTTCAATGCTACAACAATGTATTCAGATTCTGTTGTTGACTATGAGATACATCCTTATTTCTTGCTAAGCCAACTTACTAGTCTTTCTCCTAAAAAGAAAGCTCCACCACTTGTGCTTTTCCTATCATCTATGTTGCATGCCCAATCAGCATTAGTATAAACTTTTAAATCAAAATCATTTCCTTTCTGATATACTAAGCCATAATCTTCAGTGCCTCTCAGGTATCTGAATATTCTCTTGATTTCTATCATATGTGTCTCCTTGGGATCTGTAGAGAATCTTGCTACAATACCTACTGCATGTGCTATATCCGGTCTACTATGCAAAACATATTGCAATTTTCCAATCATAGATCGGTCAAGTGTCTCATCAATAGATGCAGATTCATCATTCTTTGATAATTTACAATTAGTGGTCATAGGAGTACTTACTGGTTTAGAATCCCCCATTCCAAATTTCTTCAAGATTTCCTTTATGTACTTGGATTGAGTAATGAAAATCTCATCTTTCATTTACAATATCTATAAACCTATAAAATACTTTATCTCACTGATTAGTGACATCTCAAATTCTTTGCACATTTCATTTCCAAAGTTCTTCCATAGGGAGTCATTTCCACAAAATATAATGTCATCAACAAATATGTTTGAGATCAGTATTCCATTGTCCTCATCTTTCTTCATGTACATATTGTTGTTTTCACTTGTTCTTATAAAACCAATCTTGATCAAATAAGAGTGCAATCTTTCATCCATGCTCTAGGTGCTTGTTTCAAACCATATAAAGCTTTGTTCAGTTTGCATACCCGATCTTTACTCTTGTCTTCAACAAATCCTTCAGGTTGTTCAATGTAAACTTCTTCTTCTAGTATACCATTCAAAAATGCAGATTTAACATCCATTTGATATACCTTGAAATTTTTGAAAGCAACATATGCCAACATTGTTCTCACTCCCTCAAGTCTAGCCACAGGTGCAAAAGTCTCACCATAATCTATTCCTTCTTCTTGAGCATAACCTTTGCAAACTAGTCTTGCTTTGTTGCGAATGACTTCACCTTTCTCATTTAGCTTGTTTCTAAAAATCCACTTCATACCGATTACATTTTTGTCCTTTGGTCTTGGGATTAGTGTCCATGTGTCATTCTTCTTGATTTGATCAATCTCTTATATCATAGCATTTACCCAATCTTCATTGTTAAATGCCTCTTTCACTATTCTTGGTTCAAATTCAGATATTAAACATGTGTTCTATCTCATTTTGTTCCTTGTCATCACTAGATCATCCTTATCTCCTATAATTTGACTTTCTGTATGATGTCTTCTGACATATTTGTCTAATATAGGCTTGGTAGGTTTTGTATGATCTTCTTCATCACTCGGTAACTGAACATTATCTTCATTTTCTTCAGTAGCTTTCTTGATAGGACTTCTCAGTTCAACATAAATAAATTCTTCATAATCTTCTGGTTCTTTGGGATTTCCTTCATCATTTCTTTCTGCAAATTCATCAATTTTCACATTTGCACTTTCTACTACTTTGTTAGAGGATTTGATCAGACATTTAAATGCTTTACTTCTAGAAGAATAACCAAGAAATGTTCCTTCTTCACTTTTCTGATCAAACTTTCCATTTCTATCATCTTTGTGAACATAGAATCTACTTCCAAATATTTTAAAATAACTTACATTAGGTTTCTTGTCATACCAAATCTCATACGGTGTCTTCATAGTTCCTTTCTTCAATTGAACTTGGTTCAGGGTATAGATTGCAATGTTGATTGCTTCTCTCCAAAATGTTTGAGGTGCCCTCTTTTCTATCATCAAGGTTCTTGCACAATCCACAATTGATCTATTTCTTCTCTTGGCTATCCCATTTTGCTGAGGTGTTCTCAGTGCAGATACTTACCTCTTTATACCATGATCATTGTAGAATAAGTTAAATTCATCAGAAGTGAATTCTCCTCCTCTATCAGATCTAAGACATTTCAGTTATCTTCCTATTTCATTTTCAACTCTTTCCTTGTACCATTTAAACATTTGAAAAGCTTCCAATTTTCTTTTAAAAACATGACTCACATCATCCTTGAGCAATCATCCACAAATAATATGAAGTATTTATCATCATAATAACTTTGAACTTTCATAGGACCACAAAGATCAGTATGTACTAGATCTAAAATTCCTTTTGAAGTGTAGGACTTACTTGTAAAGCTTGATCTTGTCATCTTACCCATCAGGCATCCTCGACACATAGCATTCTTAGGTTTTTCAAGACTCGATAGACCTCTTACTTATTTTGATCAGATAATCAAAGTTTACATGAAAAAACCTTTTATGCCATAAATAGGTATCATCTATCTTTGCATAAAGACACTTGTTCCGAGTTGAGTCAAGATGAAATGTATTACCTTTTTTTTGTGTCCTAGTAGCAACTAACTTTCCATGCTTGTCATGAACTTTGACAATTCCTTTCTGAAATTCTATTTGGTATCTTGTATTGTTGAGTTGTGCTACACTCAACAAATTGTATTTCAATCCTTCAACCCAGTATACATCATCACATTTAGCATTGTCAAGAAGTGTTATAGATCCTTTACCTTTCACTAGACATGGTGTATCATTACCAAATCTTACATAGCCTCCATCATAGTCTTCTAATTTAACAAACTTGTGTTTATCACCTATCATATGATGTGAGCATCCACTATGTATAATCCAAGAATCATTATTATTTATGTGAGATATTAGTGCATTTTGTTCATACCTTTCTTCATCAGATCCATCCTTAATAGCCACATAAACAACTTCCTCAGTATCAGTTTCATCAGATTCATCATTGTTGGATTCCTCATCAACTATTAGACATGTCTTTCTATCTCTCCTTCTAAAGTCTCGGTGTCCTCTGTATTGGTTGTCTTTCTGCATGTTATCTCGCTATTCTTTCTTTTCACTAGATTCTTTTTTAGGGCAGTTAGAAGCCATATGTCCTATCTAATCACAATTGAAACATTTCAAAGGTAGTTTTTCTCTATACTTACCTTTGCCTCTCAGTAACCTTCTAGCTATAAATGCTTCAAACTCATCTTGTTTCTTGAATTCCTCATACAGTTTGTCCACTTTTTCCATGTTCTTGCGAAATCTTTCACATCCTCTACTGTGATCTCCTTCAGAGTACTTACTCATTCTATCATTGTAATCATCAGATTCACTAATATGAAAAGAACTGAATGCAGATTCAACTTTATTTACCAAAGACCCACTGTTATAAAAATTACTTAACTCAAATGCATTTAGCTTATCAATAGAAGCATCTAAATAAACTGGCATGTTAGGTACAGACCTCAATTCATTGATTGCAGAGACTCGAATAGCATAGGTTGGTAGAAGGGTTCTCAACAACTTACTTGTTATATCCTTTTCTTCAATAGTTCCACCTACTCCTTTAATCTGATTGGCAATCTCCTTTAGTCTTGTACTATATTGGGTTATGTTCTCACCCTCATTCATCCTCATGGATTCAAGTTGTCCTCTTAGACTATCTACTTTTTCTCTTTGAACATGTTCATCACCTCCATACACAGATATGAGCTTAGTCCACATTGCTTTTGCATTATTACAACCTTCTATATCATTAAACTCTGAGTTGATTAGTGCTGATGTAATTTCAATCATAGCTTGAATATGTTCTTTCTTTGCCTTTATCTCTTCCATTGTCATAGGGTTGGTGCTCGGTGCAATGTAATCATTCTCTAGATAATATGTTACATATTCTCCAATTCCTAATAAATGCAGCTTCATCCTTTTCTAACGTGTGGAGAAACTTGACTTGTTTAGCTTCAGTGCATCCCTTTTATACATCTTCAGATCTTTGCCTCAAGTACCTTTAAACTTTTTCTTCCAGAGTCCAAAGCTGTGATACCAATTGATAGTTATAATACTTAATGTAAGTACAGATACCAATAGCTAACAAGATGAGAGGGGGGGGTGAATCATACAAACTTAAACTTCCATAAAACCAATAGATTCAACCTCAGTAACTTATACTTCAGCAATATAACCAAAACTGCCAAACATGCAAACTCATAAGCATATAATCATCATAACACTCATAACACCAGATTTAACGTGGAAACCCAAATAGGGAAAAAATCCTATGGGATTTTAGACCCACTAAGAAATATACTCTTTAGAGTATGCTCGGTTAAAAGCAAATCCTGTTAAAGATTACAAACACATTGCTAGATGTGACCCAGTTAAGGGATTTCCCTCAGATCTGTTAGGATCTTCACTTTGTTAGAAGTCACCTTGTCAAAGGATTTCAAACACTCATTTAGAATGTTACCTTGCTAGAGGGTTTACATATAAAACTGTTAAGTCCACTCAGTTAATAGATTTTTTGTCACTTACAAAATAACAATAATACAAATCTATCTGCAACTTCACATCTAAAATGCTAAAGCAGATTCTTATTTTCTCTAAGCAATCTAGTCATAGGACTTATCTTGTCCCTCTACTGGACTTTCTACTCTGTTATTCAAACATTTCCTCAAGCTTTTGTGCTCAGTAATCACTATGTACCATCCTTGTGCATACACTTGCCCGCATACATTGTTTATCAACAAATTCTTATTTATAAACAATTGCTAACCACTCAATCTCCTTGATCACATTTCCCATGATCAATCTTCACCATCAGATCTTCAAACTTGACCAAGTTCAATGTATCCTTCGATCTGAAAACATTTTATCTTACCTCGGGACTTGCAGTCCTTTCTTGGAACTTGCACAAGGTTAATGCAGTTCAATCTGCGCTGTAGATCTTCTTGTTGATTTTCCTTTGCCATAGGTCCTTAACAAACTTCATGCATGACATTCTAATCATTGTCCTTCATTAAATAATGCTTTTATCCATCCCATGTGCACTGTCGTAACTCGGTTGCAACTTGATAAATACTAAACTTTACTCAGTAGACATTCTGCCTTCATTAATCGATATCAATAACCTTATGGTTTACCAACTAGGTTCCTTAGGGTTTACCGACTAGGTTCTTTGCTCGGTGACATAGTATAGTATAAACCTTACAATCAACAACATATGTAGAATATCAAAACAATCTAAACATCATCATCTCATAATTGTCTAACTTGGTAATAGTTGCCCATTGAATAACTTATTCCTCCCTTTATTCATCACATTCTTTTTGTGTCTTTTACCGACATCTTAATTCTCTTCTAATCAATCTTCTCAAGATATGGCAACATCATACTGAATCAGATAATCAATCTCTTGACATCAATGACAAAATAATGTTATAAAGATAGTTATCATCCTTCTTCAGTTATATCAATAATCTTCAACAACCTTCTCAATATCCTTACTGAATATCAACAATCTCCTGATATTAAAATTTAAACAATCTATCTTATTGTAATGCCAACATATCCCATATATCAAAACATGTCAGAAGTGTCCAATAGATAGTCTCATCTACCTGTAACACAAGATCTCTTACTGGTAACCAAAATCTGTCTATCGATGTCGGTAACCAACCATAATAGCTAGTGTTTACATCAATGACAAAACATCAATGCAACACATAATCAATTCATCCGTAATGCCAACAATCTCCCCCTTTGGCATTGATGGCAACACTAGATGTGAAAAAACATCTAAGTACCAAGAAATACTAAACATGTCTCCCCCTATGGAATAAAACCAATAATTAATAGATGTCCCCTTGTGAATGATATCTTTGTAAGGTTTTGAATTATTTTTCACATTACTATCACTCCCCCTTTGACATCAATGCTAGAAATCTGACAAAAATATCAAAGCAATGATATAAATCTTTGAATCTCAAAGCTGACTACTCCCCATGAGTAGTAGAACTACTCATCAATACCAAAATGAATAATGTCTCTGATAATGCATGTCAGACTGATGACAAACTACATCAATCAAGTCTCTCTCAGAGGGGTAGAAACCCCTAACTTGTCTCTCAAATACTCAAATAATTTTTTAGACAATGGTTTAGTGAATATGTCTGCAATCTATTCTTTAGAGTTCACATAAACCAATTTAACTTCCATTCCTTCAACCTTGTCCTTCAAAAAGTTATACTTTATTGATATATGATTAGTCTTAGAGTGAAATACCAGATTCTTAGACATGTCAATAGTTGTAGAGTTATCAGAGTAGATAACTACAAGTTCACTACAATTTACCTTGATATCCTTCAACATTTTGTTCATCCACAAGACCTAAGTGCAATTAGTTGTTAGTACAACATACTCAACTTTTGTAGTAGATAAAGAAATTCATGACAATTTTTTGCTGATCCATGAAACCAATTTCTTTTGAAGAAAGAAAGCTCCACTAGAAGTGCTCTTCCTTTCATGAGTATCACCTGCCTAATCTGAGTCTGTATATGCACATAAAGTGAAATCATTATTCCTAGAACACCATAAGCCATATTATGTTGTACCTTGAAAATAACAAAATATCCTCTTTACTGCACATTCATGATTTTCTTTAGGATTACTTTGATATCTTGAAACAATACTTACTGTATTCATAATATCCGGTCTAGTTTGTGTCAAATATAAAAGACCACCAATCATAGATTTATACCTTGTTGGATTTACCGGTGTAGAAGTACCCTTGATAGATAATTTCTCATATGTCACCATAGGAGTACTTACCGGTTTGGAATTATCCATACAAAACTTCTTCAACAGTTCCCTCATATAATTATTTTGATAGATAAAATTGCCTTTATCAATTTGAGTAATCTGCAAACCAAAGAAAAATATCATTTCACCAATCATGGACATTTCAAATTCATTCTTCATATTGTTAGAAAATTCCATCCACAATTTATCTTCTCCTCCAAAAATGATATCATCAATAAATACTTTAATAATAAAAGTATCATTATCAGTGATCTTATAATATAAATTATTATCAACACTGACTTTAGTAAAACCAAGCTTCAAAAGATATTTATCCAACCTTGCATGCCAATCTCTAGGAGCTTGTTTCAATCCATATAAATATTTCTTCAATTTCTAAACCATATCTTTATCATCTTTCAATAAAAATCCATTAGGTTGCTCAATGTGTACTTCTTCCTCAAGTTCACCATTCAAAAATGCACATTTTACATCCATTTGATAAACCTCATAGTTCTTATAAGCTGCATAGGCAAGAAATAGTCTAACAACTTCAATTCTAGCTTCAGGTGCAAAAGTCTCACCATAATTAATTCCTTCCATTTGAGAATATACTTTAAAAACTAATATAGCCTTGTTTCTTACAACTTTTCCATCCTCATTTAGTTCCAATAACATTCTTATTTTTAGGTTAGGGAACTAAAGATTCTTCTCTATCTGATCTTATTCATCTTCCATAGCCTTTAACCAATGTTTATCCTTACAAGCTTCAATAACAGTTGTTGGTTCAATTTGAGAAATAAGACATACCTCATCATTTTCTAGTTTCCTTCTTTTCATAACTCCCTTGTTCCTATCTCCAATAATTTGATCTTCAGAATGATTTAATCTTACATACCTTAGTGCCTTCTGAACTTTAGGTTCACTTCTCTGATCATTAGTCACAGTTAAATTTTCTAATATTGTTGGTGCAACTATCTCAGATTCATGTGTCGATTGAGTCATTGTGGATTTTGTTATGATCATTTCCACTACCAGTTGTCTGTCATATGATATTGATTGATTTCTATACTACTCATGCACTTTCACATTAGCACTCTCCACAATTTTCTGCAATCTTTTATCATAACATCTATATGGTTTTCTTTGAATTGAATAACCAAGAAAGATCCCTTCATCACATCTAGGATCAAACTTTCCAATAGAATCATCCCTTTTGATATAGCATTTACTTCCAAAATTTCTGAAATATTTAACAGTAGGTGTATGTCCAAACTATAATTTATAAGGGGTCTTAGCAGTTTTACCTTTGATATGAACTTTGTTAAATGTGTAGACTGTTGTACTCATTGCTTCTCTCCAGTAGATATGAGGCAATTTAGCTTCCATCATCATAGATATTGCTACATCCAAAATAGTTTTGTTCTTTCATTCCACTACTCCATTCTACTGAGGAGTCTAGGGTGCAGATAACTATCTCCTTATGCCATTTGTCTCATAGTAACTGTTAAACTCATGATAAGTTAATTCACTGCCATGATATGATCTTAGACATTTGCTTTTCAATTGAGTTTCTATTTCAACCTTTGCCTTAAAGGTCTTAAATTTCTCAAAGGCTTCAGACTTCTCCCTAACAAAAGTCACCCACATCATTCCAGAATAGTCATCAATAATCAACATGAAATACCTATTACCTTGAAAACTTCCAGTCCTTGTTGCACCACATAAGTTAGTGTGAATCTGTTGGTATTTTTATATGGTTTTGTCATTGATGTCAACACCTACTAAACACTTATCAACTCTGGCACTTTGGAGAATCAACAACATTCACCAGCAAGAAAGTGACTCATGCATAGTCACCGGTATTTGGTACACCGGCAAGATATAATGATCACCGACACTTGGAATGATATGGAAAACACTTGGTTATGTCGAAGATATCATGTGGACACTTTGTTTTGGAGTTTTGTTTATTGGTATATTCATATTTGCATATTTGTTGTTACCAGCAAATAGGTCCAGGGTTACACCAGCAGGTTTATCTTTTCCAGATCAGCACGGCATGCAATGGAGATGATTAATTGTTGTTGTAAATGCATTAAGCCGACATGTTGAAATAGTTATTGCATCAGATATTGTATTGTTTGTGAAATGTTTTTATTGTAATATCTTGTAGAGTCAGCTTACTAAAATTGGTCTTAGGTTATGATATAAATGTAAGATCTTATTTGTAAGATTAGATGTGGAATGCGAAAAAGGATTATGTGAAGGTATATGCGAGAATAAGCAGAGCTATACATGTAGACATCATTTGAAGATTAAAGGAGGGTTTTTGTGAAGACAATTAGAACTACACTGGTACTAAATCTAGCATATGAAGATTCTATGTTGTGCAGTACATTCTTATTGGATTTAACCATCCAACTATAGTCAGTGTGACTCCCATTTTGTGATTAAGCAGTGAGCTCTAGGTGCTTGGCCTTTCTACATGTGCAGACCCCATTTATGTACACTTACTATCTGCAGTAGCATCATCTGATTGTGGGTAAGGTTTCCCACCATGTTTTTTCCCCTTACAGGGTTTCCAAGTACAAATATTGGTGTTATGTGTTGTGGATGACTTTGTCTTTATGTTTCATGCACTAATCCTTGCCGGTATAACAATTAACTGTTAAAACTGTCTACCAACATATTAAACTGGTTTATCGGTATTAAGCATTAAGTTGGTTAAGTTGTTTTTGGTTTGAATTATTTGACAACTAATTCACCCCCACCTCTCTTAGTTGTCTCTGAGACCTAACAATTGGTATCAGAGCTTAGTCCTCTTTTACAAAAGTTTAACAACTTGAGGAGATCCAATGTATACTAACTATTTCAAGAAGGACAATCCTAAACTTGATGGAACCAACTATGGCATATGGAAGATCAGAATGGAGACACATCTAAATTGCATTGGAAAGGACATCTGGGATGCTACAAAGAATGGTTATCTTTCTCCTACTTAGAGTCAGCCCACTCCACCCAACTTGACTAAAGATGAGGAAAATGATTGCAAAGAAAGAGAAGCACTTTTGAGCACATTATCAGATCAAAAAATCATGGGACTATAAGATAGGTCTATTGCTAAAGCTATTTGGGATCATTTGGAAACATTGAATGAAGGAGATTCCACAGTAAAAATTACTAAACTTGAAAGCTTTCGGGTTGGGTATGAACATCTGAAAATGGAAGAAGATGAAAGGATTTCTGCTTTTATGGAAAGAGTAAATGAGATTGTTTTGGGTATTAAATGTTGTGGAGGAACCTTAAGTGAGGATGAAATTGTTTCAAAAGTTTTAAGTGGATTTCCACTAACATATAAAATGAAAGTCATTGCTATAAATGAGTTAATAACAATGCCTAATACATCAGTAACTAGGGATACATTGATTGGGAAACTTCCAGCTTTTGAAATTGAAGAATTTGGTCCTTTTGCTACTATAAAGATAGATTTGGCCTTTAAAGAATCAACATCATCTGCTCCACCATTTGACAAATCTGATTGGAAATCCTTTTATGCAAGAGAACTTGAAGAAACCAGGAAAGAAAATGAATAACTTGAAGAACCTGAAGCACTATTTGCAAGGAAAATGCCTAAAGGTCCAGTTGGAAGTAAGTATGAAGGTAAAACACCCTTTAAATGTTTTAACTACAATAAGATTGGTCATATGGCTTCAAGATACCCTGATAGACATGCTAGACTAAGAGAAGAAGCTAGAAGAACATACAAGCCTAACCCTGAATATCAAAGATATAGATTTAAGAAGAATAAAGACAAATCTTGTTACATTACTGATGAAGGTGTGACTGATGATTCTGATGAGGATCCGATAGACAATGGATGGGTTTTTGTTTCTATAATAGAAGATCAACTAGCACCTACTGCTCAACCGATAGAACAGGCCTTGGCAACTAAAGTTGAAGTAAAGGATGCATGGATCATTGATTCTAGATGCTCACATCATATGACAAGAGACAAAGGTAAATTCTTGAACTTTCAAGAATACAATGGAGGCTTAGTGAGATTTGGAGATGACAAAGCTTGTTTGATCAAAGGTAAGAGTACAATATCTCTTGATGGTAAGCATATCACTGACAACATTTACTATGTTGAAGAATTAAAGAATAATCTTTAGAGTGTTGGTCAATTAGTTGAGAAAGGATTTCAGTTACAATTCAAAAATGGAAAATGCAAAATTATGAATAGAACTGGTTTGGAAATTGCAACTGGTAATTAGACTAGAGGTAATATCTTTCATTTCAATAACAGTGAAAAGACATGTCTGATTGCTCATATTGATGAAAGTTGGTTATGGAATAAGAGACTTTGTCATGTAAACTTTGATTGCATGGTGAAAATCGGTAGTACTAAGGTAGTTAGAGATTTTCCTAAAATTGTCAAACCTCAGAATACAATATGTAAGGAATGTCAATTTGGAAAACAAGTTAGAGCTAGTTTCAAAAGTATTCCAGAAAAATCCAATAATGCTCTTGATTTAATTCACACTGATTTATGTGGTCCAGCTAGAACTAAAAGCTTACAAGGTGATAGATATTTCATGCTAATCATTGATGACTATTCTAGAATGTGTTGGGTTACTTTTCTTAGAGAAAAATCAGAAGTACTTGGAAAGTTCAAACTGTTCAAAGCAATGGTAGAAAATGAAACCGGTAAGAAAATCAAATGTCTAAGATCAGATCAAGGAGGAGAATTTACATCTAAGGAGTTTAATACATTTTGTGAAGTAAATGGAATCAAAAGACAACTATCAGCACCTCGCATACCATAGCAGAATGGAGTTGCTAAAAGGAAAAACATAACTATTTTAGATGCAACAAGAAGTATTTTATCAGAAGCAAACCTACCACATGTATATTGGAGAGAGGCAGTTAGTACAGTGGTCTATACATTCAGTAAATTTCACATCAAAGGTGAAACCGGTAATACTCGTCATGAACTATGGTTTGGTAGTACTCCTACTCTTAAATATTTTAGAATCTTTGAAAGTAAATGTTATATCAGAAGAGATGAGCATATTGGCAAAATTGATCCTAGAAGTGATGAAGGAATATTTCTTAGTTATTCATCTAAGAGAAAGGCATATAGATGTTCTAACAAAAGATTGCCAAAAATTGTTGAAAGTACAAATGTAAAGATTGATGAACAATTCAGAGGAACTTCCAGGTATATAGACTCTAAACCACCAACAAAATTTTTGACAAATGAACCTACACTGAATCCACCGGTACATAATGAATATCCAGTTACCCCAGTATCATCTAAGGATTCCATAGTAACTAAGGAACAACAACAAACAAAGACACCCTGATATGTAAGACTGAATCATTCTGAAGATCAGATAATTCGAAACAAGTTTAAAGGAGTTATGACAAGAGGAAGATTGGCAAATGAAGAGGTATGTCTTATTTCTCAAATTGAAGCATCATTTGTTAATGAGGCATGTGAAGATAAATTTTGGATTAAAGCTATGGAAGAAGAATTAGAACAAATCGAGAAAAATAACACTTGGACATTAGTACCCTAGCCTAAAGATAAAAATGCAATTGGAACCAAATGGGTATTCAAAAACAAACTTAATGAAGATGGTAAGGTTTTCATAAATAAAGCAAGACTAGTGTGTAAGGGATATTCTCAAAAGGAAGGAGTTGATTACAATGAAACCTTTGTACTGGTAGCTAGAATTGAGGCAGTCAAACTATTTTTGGCTTTTGCAGCACATAGGAACTACAAAGTATATCAAATGGATATTAAATATGAATTTTTGAATGGTGATCTTGAAGAGGAAGTCTACATTAAACAACCTGATGGATTTTCTTTGACAGATGACAATGATATGGTTTGCAAGTTAAGAAAAGCTTTGTATGGATTAAAACAAGCTCCGAGAGTTTGGTATGCAAGATTGGATAAGTATCTTTTAAAGATTGGTTTTACTAAAGGGAATGCAGACAACAATTTATACTATAAAGTGACTAATGATGACATCTTGAATATAGAAGTATTCGTTGATGATATAATCTTTGGAGGAGAAGATGGATTATGTAAAGAATTTGCTATTAAAATGCAGCAAGAATTTGAAATGTCTATGATTGGAGAAATAAAATTATTTTTAGGATTGCAGATTTCACAGACTGATAAAGGTAAATAATCAAGTCAATCCAAGTACTTAAAAGAGTTACTTAAGAAATTTGGGATGGAGAACTCTAAACCGGTAAGGACACCTATGACAACAAATGACAAATTATCACTAAGGGATGAATCTACACCTGTTAATCCAACTAGATACAAATCTATGATAGGAGGTTTATTATATTTGACACAAACCAAACCTGATATTATGAATGCAGTATGTATTGTTTAAATATTTCAAAGTAATCCTAGAGAAAATCATGAATCAGCAGTAAAAAGGATTTTCTAGTACTTACAAGGCATTACAAATCTTGGATTATGGTATCCTAGAGATGAAAAATTTGAATTATGTGCATACACAGATGCAAATTGGGTAGGAGATGTGGATGATAGAAAAAGCACCACTGGCAGAGCATTCTTTCTTGGAAATAGACTAGTTTCTTGGTTGAGTAAGAAATAAAGTTGTACAACTTTATCAATAGCAGAATCAAAATATGTTGCAGCAGCAACTCATTGTACACAGGTACTATGGCTTAAGCAAATGTTGAAAGACATAAAGGTAAAATGCAAGGAACCTATTACTATCTATTGTGATAACACTGTAGTAATTGATATATCTAAGAATCTGGTATTACATTCTAAAACCAAACATGTTTCTATCAAACTAAATTTTCTAAGAGAAAATGTTGAAGCAAAGGAAATAAAACTGGTTTATGTGAATACTAAAGAGAAAATTGCAGATATCTTTACTAAACCTCTGCCTAAGGAGACTTTTGAATATCTCAGAGATCAGCTTGGGGTCATACCCCCACAGGTAGAGACTTAGGAAGTTGATGATTATCATCAACCGACAGAATTCACAATGAAATCTTTTTTTCGGCTTTGATGGGAAGCTACTTCTCAAGGGGAGTAGTTGGTATATTGAATTGATTGGTATTTTGTATATGAACTTGGTTTTGTTGTAACTTTGGCATTTGATGTCAAAGGGGGAGAGATTGGTATGGAAAAACTTTAAAAAACACAAGGGAAACACATGTTTCTCCCAAGGGGAAAGATTATTGTTTGTGAGAGATTATTACTCTCTGTATATGTATTTTGATTTCTAGTTATGATCTCTTTTTGGAGATTGTTGGTTTTTGGTATTTGGCATTTTTGTTTTGTCACTTTGATGGTTTTTCCATCTTGTGTTTTGATCAATGCCAAAGGGGGAGATTGATGGTATTTTGGTATGGTTTTGTCATTGATGTCAACACCTACTAAACACTTATCAACTCTGGCACTTTGGAGAATTAGCAACATTCACCAGCAAGCAAGTGATTCATGCACAGTCATTGGTATCTGGTACAACAACAAGATATTTAATGATCACCGACACTTGGAATGATATGGAAAACACTTGGTTATGTTGAAGACATCATGTGGACACTTTGTTTTGGAGTTTTATTTATTGGTATATTCATATTTGCATGTTTGTTGTTATCAGCAAATAGGTCCAGGGTTACACTGACACGTTTATCTTTTCTAAATCAGCATGGCATGCAATGGAGATGATTAATTATTGTTGTAAATGCATTAAGCTGACATGTTGTTTCGGTCATTGCATCAGATATTTTATTGTTTGTAAAATGTTTTTATTGTAATATCTTGTAGAGCCGACCTACTAAAATTGGTCTTAGGTTATGATATAAATATAAGATCTTATTTGTAAGATTAGATGTGGAATGCGAAAAAGGATTGTGTGAAGGTATATGCAAGAATAAGCAGAGCTATACATGTAGACATCATTTGAAGATTGAAGGAGGTTTTTTGTGAAGACAATGAGAACTACACCGATACTGAATCCAGCATATGAAGATGCTATTTTGTGCAGTACATTCTTATTGGATTTAACCATCCAACTATAGTTAGTGTGACTCCCATTTTGTGATTGAGCAGTGAGCTCTAGGTGCTTGGCCTTTCTACATGTGCAGACCCCATTTATGTACACTTACTATCTGCAGTAGTATCATCTGATTGTGGGTAAGGTTTCCCACCATGGTTTTCCACCTTATAGGGTTTCCATGTACAAATATTGGTGTGATGTGTTGTGGATGACTTTGTCTTTATGTTTCATGCACTAATCCTTACCGATATAATGATTAACTATTAAAACTGTCTACCGGCATATTAAACTGGTTTACCGGTATTAAGTATTAAGTTGGTTAAGTTGTTTTTGGTTTGAATTTATTTGACAACTGATTCACCCCCCCCTCTCTCAGCTATCTCTAGGACCTAATAGAATCAAATAAAGTACATCATTAGATTTATCTTGTATGCTCTTGAAAGAACTTCTAACTTTCTTTCCCAATTGACATTCCTTACATATCGGATTATGAGGCCTCACAATCTGAGGTATATCTCTAATTGCCTAAGTAGAAATGATCTTAACAATAAAATAAAAATTAACATGACACAACCTCTTATTCCATTACCAACTCTCATCAATATGAACAATCAAACATGTTTTGTTACTAGTGTTCAAATGAAAGATATTACCTCCAGTCTGAATACTGGTTGCAATCTCCAACCAGTCTTGTTAATGATTTTGCATTTTCTATCTTTAAATTGAAGTTGGAATCCCTTATCAACCAGTTGACAAACACTCTAAAGATTATGTTTTAAACCTTCTACATAATAGACATTTTCAGTGCTATGATTGCTATCCAGAGAAATAATACCTCTACCTCTGATCATACATGATTTGTCATCTCCAAATCTTACTTGACCTCCATTGTATTATTGTAGTGACAAAAATTTAGTTTTATCTATAGTCATATGGTTTGACCATCCACTGTCAATTACCCATTCATCCTTATCTTTAACTTTTGTTGCTAGGGCTTTCTCCTCATTCTTGATAGCTAGTGCCGATTCATCTTCCTTTAAAGCACAAAACACCCATTCCTTTCCATTGTCGGATGCACTAGAAAAATCTTCTATTAGTTCATCTTGAGAGTCATCACTTACTCCTTTCTCATTCGCTATGAAGCACTACTTATACTTCTTGAATCTATATCTATTTTGGTTAGGCTTAAATGATTTCTTAACTCTTTCCTCAAACCTTGCATTTCTTTTAGGACATATAGAAGCAAAATGACCAATCTTATTACATGAAAAATATTGAAAAGGTGCTTTTCCTTCATACTTACTTCCTATCAGACCTTTAGGTACTCTTCTAGTAAATAAGGCTTCAATTTTCTCAAATACTTCATCTTCTTTCCTCATGTCTTTGAGTTCTTTTGTATATAGGGCTTTCCAGTCACTCTTGCCAGTAGATGTTGATGATGATGCATGAAAACAAAGTTCAAACTTTACAACACCAGAAGATCGAAATTCTTCAAGTTCAAAAGTAGATAATTTCCCAATCAGAATGTCTCTATTAACTAAAGAGTTTTCCATTGGTCTCAATTCATTAATAGAATTTTTCTTCATCTTGTAAGCCGATGGAAGGGATCTCAAGACTTTGGAAACTATTTTATCTTCACTCAAAGATCCTCCACAACATTGAATTCTCATAACAATCTCATTTAGCCTTTCCATAAACATAATAATTCTTTCATTATCTTCCATCTTCAAGTTTCCATACCTTACTCGGTAACCATAAATTTTAGCAATTTTAATAGTAGGATCACCTTCATTTAGAGTCTGCAATTTATCCCACATAACCTTTTCTAATGATTTGTCATTCAATCCTATAATCTCTTGATCAATAAGTGCACACAAGAGGGCTTCTCTAGCTCTGCAATTATTGTCAATGTTCTTATCCATGTCTGGAGGAGTGGGATTGCTAGATGTTGGATCATAAGGTGTACATCCTTTCTCAGTGATCTCCCAAATATCCTTACCAAGACATCTAAGATGAGTCTCCATCATGATCTTCCATATTTCATAGTTTGTTCAATCAAGCTTAGGAATTTCTCTTATAAAAATAGTTGCCAGTGGATTAGAAGTATTAGTAGCCATAGGATCTACCTCAAGTGGTTAAGCTTCTACAAAAGAGGACCAAAGCTCTAATACCAATTGTTAGGATAACAGGTGAACAATTGAGAGGGGGGGATGAACTAGTTATCAACAAATTATAACATTTAATCCACAATACAACCTTAAACAAATCAAGTACCGGGAAAGCACATATAGATGTCGATAGAAATATATACCGATAAACAATACAACTTAACACTTAAACATATAATCAATGAAAATAAACCATACCACATAACAACATGATTTATACATGGAAAACCTAGAAAGGGAAAAACCATGGTGGGAAGCCTACCCACAGTCAGATTATACTTCTCCAGATAGTATGTGTTAGAATGAGGGGCCTACACTTGCAGGAAGGCACACTACCTAGAGAAAACTGCTCATTACAAAAGAGTCTCACTGACTACAGAAGTTAAGACCACCTCAAGAATAATGGACAACAATCCAATAAAGTGAAATAGAAGAGTTAGCATCTACCATGCCTGATTATAGTCTTGGTTAAGCTCAATGTCAGAGGACTAAATCCTCTTCTGAATCCAATTCAATCACAAATGATCAACCAACTCCTCTGCCTAAATGATATTACAATATTCACACATTACAATCCTCGAACATGACCTTTTCCAGAACCATGATACTCTACAAAGAGTTTCTACCTTTTATTTATACAAACCCTAAGACCAAAACCAACTAGGTCAGCCACCTAAAATATATTACAATATAAATCCATATTACAATGATATGTCATGTTGGCTTAAAATAATAATAAAAAATCCATAGAATATCCCAAAACATCTTGGTAATGTGTAGAGTACACGTTAGCATGATACCGGTCCATAACCTAGATAGGTACCAGACCTATTTTGAGTCCACCATGCCAAAGAAATGTCTTCAAGCAATTGAATCATGATCAAAGAATGTCTTCAACATCCTGAAAGACATCTGAATGCCACACTAACACCACTTATGCATACTGTCAAGATTCCTAAATGAAAGCTCTGCCAATAAAGCCTTGAACCAATGCTGATAAGGGTTTACCAGAGTGTGTAATAGCATCCAATTACCAAGTCCATACTATATGACCAAGATATGTAACACATGAAATAAAACATATCCCATAGATCAAAACATGTCAGAAGTGTCTAATAGATAGTCTCATCTGTCGGTAACACAAGATCTCTTACTGGTAACCAACCATAACAGCTAGTGTTGAGATTAGTGACAAAACATCAATGCAACACATAATCAATTCATCCATAATGCCGACAAGTTCATCACCCAACTATTAGCATTGATATAAAGTCAATATCACTATCAAGAACACACAATCAAATTGGAGGGTAGAAAGTCACAGTTAACCTTAAAGCCTTTGAGCAATTATAATATTGTTAGGAGATCATTACATACCTAAAGACATTTCTAGATTTAAATGAATTTTCAGACCCGAGTTTAGAGGTCAAAATAATTAATGTCATGATGTATGCCTAAAGTATCCATCCCATAGTCTTTAACTTTCATTCTTGTAGAAGCCATTCCAAATTTCAGAGCAGGGGATCAAAGATATTTAAAGCCCAAAATATAGGAAAAGAGTATGATCGCAGGAGCCATTCTTCCAAGAAATAGAGAAATATAAACTCCATTTTAAAAGAAAGAGGAGATATGTTATTTAAGGTTTTCATTGCAAACTCTAAATATAGAAACGATATGATTGAGACCATCTAAAACATTGCCGCCCTTCAAGTTCATACAAAGAAACAAAGAATAAAGGATATATTATAGTCACAGAAGCAATATGGCAAATATCCGATGAAACCTTTAAAAGAAAAAACATCATAGGTCTTTTAAATCATTTCCCTGAAAGTGTGATATAAAAATACAATGAGATTTTAGTTGCCATGCCCAATATCAGAATAAAATCTCAATTTTTTTAAGAAACCTCAATACATGTATAAAAATATGCAAATATTAATGTGTTTTTTGCAAAAAATAAGCAGCAGAATCGTCTCAGAGCACTTACTATGTCAAAGAGATAGTTGAAGACTTAGTTCAAGCCAAAACGCCATCTCAAACCCTAGTTTGAATACTAGTGTATGTCAGCAACAACAAAGAAGCCTTCATTGAAAAAATAGAACAAAAGAATACATCTTTAGGGTTTGAAAGATTCTTTTTGTCTTTGCATTCCATATTTCTTTCTTAGAATTGTTTATGGGCTTATTTTTATTTAAAGCTTCTCTTTATATTGTAATATGTGGTTGAATTTATTAACTCCCATGGGGACTGTAAGTCCAAGTTCTTACAAGCCATGAGGGGCTTTAAACCTTTCTTTTTCTTATTTTCCCTTATCACTAATCAATTATTAACTATTACATTTAATTATTAACAATGATATTAAAATAAAATAAAATAAAATATATAGTAATACCATTGTTAATATTTAAATATAATAATTAATAAGTAAATAATTTATTTTAATTTTATAAATAGAAGCATATTTAAAATAAATTACATAAATTAAAAGCTTCTATTTTTCTAAATAAGAGAATCAATTTAAATGCATGAGGGGGTGTTTTTTAGTTCATGATCTATTTTTAGCAGTACAGATACAATGCAAATTTCCAGTAGGGAGTTGTTCTTTTCAATGCTATTTTTGGAGATATTGTACATGCATTTTTTCATGGGGGAGTTTTTTTTTTTTTTCTCTTAGCTCTATTTTTAGTAGTAGGACATGTAGTTTTGGACAGTGAGTCATGCTTTTTTAATGGACATATTTTTGGCAGCAAATTGGCAGCTCTATTTATAGCAAAGGATATCTTTTTCATGTAGCATCAATTGGGGTCCTATTTTGAGCTTTGGAGGCTATTTTTTTGGCAGAGTTTCACATGAGTTTTTAAGGGTATTTTGGGAAAATTTTCCCAAGGCTTTTCTTCATGTAGTTCTTATTTTTAGGGTTCTTGGAGGAGATGTATTGTTGGTATTTTCATGTTTTTTAGTTGTGATTTTTATTGATAGACACACACTTATTTTGTTGTATGAGTTATTCTCAATTGGTAATATGTGTTCTATTGTTCACACCAGTATTATATGCCTTTTTATGTATACTCTTGGTTTGTAGAAGACTATCGATGTTTTGCAAAAGAAGCTTACCAGTCAAAGCATGACTGAAGACATCAAGCAGTGTGAAGACCTCAAGTGGAATGAGGACCCCAAGTGACAGTTAATCTTTTTGAAGATCGAAACAATGTGTTCCATTTTACCATTCTTTGTTTGTAAACTGGTAATCGGTATACTATTTTGTTAACTGACAAACTTGTAATGTGTGATGAGTTATCATGCATCGACACCAATGCGGTGATCCTGTGCCATGTTATGTATTGTGTCTAGATGCACTGAACCTAGGAAATTGTAATCCAATCTCATTGGATTGACATGAAATCAACTTCCTATTTAAGGACATCATGTCTAGGGTTTTGTATGTGTGTGTATGTGTGTATGCGAAGTGTTGAAGAGAAGATTAGGTCTTCACAGAAAAGGAATCGTATGATAGAAATTAAACATGCAAAGGATAGAAGACTAAAGTAATGCTGCAATACATTAATATAGAGTAGTCAATGATCTAATCAAGCATTCTTTGCTACTTTCTAGATCATTCACTTGTTGATTACTAATCTCTTTGACAAGCCCGAAACACTTAACCGGGTAGGCCCAGTCAAGCCTATTGTAAATCCTCTAACAAGGTGGTTCACAGTTATGGATCTGAAATCCTTGAATAGGGTAGTCTTTAATAGGACTTATCTCCTAATAGAGATCTAGATTCCTAACAGAATCTGTTCTAGTGAAGAACATTGTAAGGCCTTAACTGGTCTGATTACTATTCTGTAGATAGTTGACTTGTGAGTTTTACTCACCATGGTTTTTCCCATTTGGGTTTTCATGTCAAAATATCTTGTGTTATGGTGCTTATGCTTCAATAGGTGAATGCTCTATTTTTTATTTGGCCTGTTTGTGTTTTAATCAGTTTGTTGTTTAAACTACCATACTGGTCTATAGTAAAATTTCTTAAGAGTTTGGTTAAGTTTTTGGGCATACTAATTCACCCCCCCCCTCTTAGTATTCATCAATTTGTATCAGATCCAAGCTTTCTTTAAGTCTAATCACTTGAAAAGAGATATGGGGGAATATAGTATGAGGCAACTCACTCACCATTTGGATAAAATTGAAAAAGCTTATGATGAACTCAAGGTTAAGTATAAAGCCTCTTTAGCCAAAAGAAGAGAGCTTGTTGAGAAAATGATGGAAATAACTAAAAATAACTCTTCTGATGAAGCTGACATGGATGCCCTAGTTGAAGAAGTGGAGAAACTAAATGAGTCTAAAACTAACCTAAGGAGGGAACTGGAAGGACTGATTATCAAAATGAGTCAGGACCTAGAAAACTAGAGAAAAGTTGAAGATCTAGTGAAGGACAATGAACATGAGATTTTTAAGTTAAACCAAGAAATTAGTACCATTGCCGCTTATCTGCAAGAGGGTAAGGAAGAGAAAGAAGAAATGCAAGAAGACCTCAATGCAGTCATTTCTCATAATGAATTCTTGATGAAGACAAATGATTCTCTTTCCAGGGAACTTGTGAGACAAAGGAGATACATGCAAAGTTCAACTGGAGTTCTGTGAAGTTGGACCAAAAGCTGGAAATAAATGAAGCCATCAAAGGATACCTATGGGCTTGGTTTCTCTGTATATGAGGAAGGTGAAATATCTGGAACAAAGACTGGTGCACCAAAAGAGAAATCGGCACCTAAGATCAACTGAAGAAAAGGTAAGAAAAAGTTCAAACCTATATGATTTAACTATCTTAAGGAAGGACATACTGCTAATGGATGTAGGAGAAAGACTTATAACAATTTTTCTTACATGAAAAATGATGTGCATAACCACAAGGATAGAACTAGTAGATTTAATGGTCATTGTTATGCATGCAACAAGTTTAAGCATAGATCTTTTGAGTGCAGGATGTTTATGAATAACCCTAGAGTCTATGCACTGAGACCAAGACGGATTGTCCAAGAACCTCTTATGAACCAAAACCAGAACCGGTATAGAACCTATGACCACTAGTCAAATGGTTAAGAAGCATCAACCTGTAGGAGAGAAACCTATTTTATCTGCCATGGTAGTGATCACACTACTACAACATGCAGGAGGAAGAATGAAAAAGGTAAAAATTGGACCTTGGAGAGCACCTAGTATGGTATGCTATCATTGTCACAAATCGGGACATCTTGCTAGAGCATGCAGATTTTGAAAGAATTCATCGAACGAAAGACTGGTCGACCCTAAAGGAAAAGTAAAGGTCGATGTTGAAGCCATTCAGGTAGATATGAATAAAACCAGGAAAAAGAAATCTAAAGAGGAGCCATAAGATGTACCAGTTTCTGCACCTAGTGTGGAGACCCCTGAATCGACAAACTAAAATTTGAAAAGCTTAAGGGGGAACATATCAATAACAATGTTTTAGACCCTATGTGTGTATCAATAAAGTGTTTTTTATCAGTATCATTTACTTGTCAAATGATAGAAGAAATGAAGTGGTAAGTTAGGGTTTGTACGCTAATGATGATGCATTTATTATGGTAGGTAGAAGCATGCTTAAAAGTGAATTTTGTAATCATTTTTACTTACCTATTTTTAAAAAAAGGGAATTTTTCTAGCTTCAGCAGCAGAACAAGAGAGATGCATCTTGCGTTCGAAGGAATCCAAGAAGAAATCTTGTGTAAGATCCAACAGACATTTGAAGGTATCGAGATTAGAGGGTAGAAAGGTAAAACAATCTTTTTGGAGAAGTGTATTATGTTCAACATTGACGAACTCTAGTTCGAATTAGACATCGGTAAACCCTAGCTCAGAGTGAAAAGGTATTATTTGTCGAAACACTCTTGTTATTTGAAATTATTTAGTCATGGCCTCTACATCCAAAATCCCTTAGTTCTACTGAACCTGAGGAGTCATCCAATTTTCATATGAAGAAGGTGAAATATAATTCCCTATCTCAAATTCCCGCCAGTCATTGTCACTGGCAATGTTTTAGGGTACATTGATTGCAAACTAGAAGACCTCGGGTCTCTAGTGATTCACTCCTATTTGAGTTTGCTCTCTAGAGATGATAAGAAGATTAAACTAGATTACAACTGCATCGAGAAGAAGAAATTCCACAATGTAGTATATTTTCTCAAGGAATTCATAGAAGATCACATAAGGATCATTCTAAGTAGGGTTCATGGTGACAAGATGTATCTTGAGCGAATCCATGATATTACATTAAAGGCAATTCATGTCATGACCAATTTTTGGAATGTTGGAGAAGTCCATGTTCTTTGCAAGATCACCAAGACCAAAGTGACAAAGCTCACCGGTTCTGTGAGTCACCAGCAGGAAATGACTATAAACACCATAAAAGATAACTTGGTGAAGTATGTGTGCATGGTGATCGGGTATAGAGTATTCTATGTTAGTAGAATGAATTATGTTACTATAGCTATAGTGAATGTTGCTTATAGGATGATCAAGGAAGATGCAGAAGATGACTTATGTACCTGCATGCAAAACAAACTCATAGAGAATCTGAATTCCATCAAAGAGGACAAGACATTGTGGTTTAAGTTCCATCAACTACTTGTCAGTTTTTTATGTTATTTTCAAGGGTATTTTCCAGGACTCGGTGATGTTCAATGGTCAACTGACCTACTAGTTTCAAGAAAAATAAAGGAGAGTCTGTAAGTAGTGGGATCTTCTTATCCAGAGACTTGGAACAGGTATTTTGATGAGTTTAGACTAAAGATAAACCAGAGAATGAGAATATTAGGTGATCTAGTTAAAAAGTATGAAGATGATATCTGTTTCACAATCAAAGTGGATCACTATATAATGGAAGCGATTGAGCCTAGAGAAGATGAAGTTGAGCCTATGGGATATGAAGTGGTAATTGATATACTCAAAGGGTATGCCTCTACCCTACTTGCTTCACCACTGGATCCAAAGAAGAAGAGGACCGGTACTTACTCAGAGAGGATAAAATCTACTGAAGTACCAAAGTAGAAGAAGAGCAAAGTTGTGCCATCAAGATTGGCACCATTTACATCTGTTGCTAGTCCTAAAGTGACCAAGAGGTCACCAGCCAAAAAGAAACTAAAGGCCATCTTGCCATAAGTATTTAAAAGGAAGAAAAACTAGGAATAACACATCAGATTCAGAAGACACTGAACCGGAGGTAGAAATGAAGAAGACAAGGCAATCAAGTAAGAAGATGAAGACAACTGGTAATGTACCTGCAACCTCTTCACCGGTAAATATACATGTTTCTTCTTACCAACCTATGACACATTTTCAAAGGATTATGAAGAATGTTAAGAGGAAAATTCTTGATGATTTAAAATATTATTTTGATGATCTTAGTGATAGTGAAAAGGAAGAGGTAGAGCTAGAGGTCATTAAATATTTGTGTGATAATAATCGGTCTCCAATTGACATTAAACCTATTGTTCCTAATTATGTGTATAATAAATGGTGCATTGTCATTGAAAAGGAGCAAGAAATTAGGGAAGACATTTTTGCTCTATATTTTCCTGATGCTTCTAATTCAAAATTGTTTGAGATTCTTAATCGGTACAAAGGCATCTTTTTCATGCGAAGAAGAAGACTCCAGTTACTCAGAGGCAAAACCTCTGAAGTAGAAAAAGACACCCATCTGCATGTCAAAGTAGTTGTCAAAATGCAGAAGGTATTTGAAGCTAATCAGCAGGCTGCGCAAGAGCTTGACCTATCTACATCCAAATTAGATGAAACCTTTGATAATCAGGGTGAGAGTAACTGAACAAAATGACCCCGTTGATGTGGATGAACTAGATGTTGAAGGTACTAAACCAGAGGTAGCTACAAAGGAGAAAGAAGAAAAAGAAAATCAAGAGAAAGAGCAAGCAGAAAAAGAAAGACAAGAGAAAGAGAAAGCGGAAAAGGAAAAAGAAGACAAGGTGAAAGTGGAGAAGGAAGAAGTGAAGAAGAGAGTAGAGAAAGAAGCAAAGGAGAAGAAGGAAGAAGAGAGGAAGAAATAAGAAGAGAAGAAGAAGGAAGAAGAGAGGAAGAAAGAAGAAGAGAAGAAGAAGGAAGAAGAGAGGAAGAAAGAAGAAGAGAAGAAGAAGGAAGAAAAGAAGAAGAGAGTGGAGAAGGAGAAGGAGAAGGAGAAGGAGAAGGAGAAAGAGGAGAAAAAGAAGGCTGCCAAGGAAGCTCAATAAAAAGAAGAGTAGGAAAAGAAAAGACAAGATGAGATCAAGGAAAAGGAAGGAGGAAAGACTCCTAATGAAACTGGAGATAAAGCTAAACATGGTGATCCCACTGGTAACAACGATTTGACTCTTACCTATTTTACTCAATTGAGAGATGAAAACGAGCTACCGAGAAGCATTCCAATGGCACAAGATAGATTGGAAGAACTAAGGAAAAAGAAAGAACATGCTTTTATTCAATTTGTTGTTAACACTCTTTCCAATCTAATCCCTAGTACTAACCTTCCTAGTACCGATTCCTCATTGGCCAAGTTAAAAATTCTTTGCACAGTAGTGGATGATCAAGTACAATGTATGGAAGATATTGCCCCAGCCACTATAAAGAAAAACCATGAAAAGGCACTCAAAGTTGCACTAGTGACACAATTTCATGAAGACAAAGACAAGCTGATCCACCAGAGGGATGATATCAGTCTGGCAATGGCTAAAGGCCATAAACTATTGAGCAAAATATGTCAGCCAGATCTATTCTATGATGATGATTTGAAGAAATAGAGTCAACTCCAATCCGAGTTAAAGAAGTATATCAGCAACTTCAAATTTCCATATGATTCCTTCATAGTGTATGGGCAGACTATTCACACTCACCAACATCAGATTGCAAAGATTGAATCAGAGATCTGCAAGCAAACTCAAGATCTACAAGAGCTCTAGTTGTTGTTATTACAAAAATTGCAGGTTCTTCAGAATTGTTTTCTGAATGTGGGGGTTATTATTGTTACATAGGAATTAAGCACCATTGTTTTCATGGATGAGTTAGCTGTCTAGATGAAGACTTAGGGTGAAATTGTTGCCTCACTCCTAGATACCTAGTCAACAGACATGAAGGATTTTCTGAAAAACTTTAAATCTATTTTCAAAAAGTTTTACTCTGTATTATCATAAACACATACTCTGTTTTTATGCTATATGATTTATGTTAAAGAGGGAGTGTTTGCATTACTTTGTCATTGTTGGCAAAAGGGGAGTGGTATTGAAAATTTCATACAACTAAAACATACAAAGGGAGTAGTGTATATGCTTAAGGGGAGTAATTTTGGTTATGGCATCATTTTTTTTTGTAAGCACTTAGATGTCAAATTTTCCTAAGTGTTGCCATCAATACCAAAGGGGGAGATTGTTAGTATTTCTATGTTGTTTAGTTGTGACTGTCATTGATGGACACACACTTATTTTATTATATGAGTTATTCTCAACGAGTAATATGTATTGTATTATTCACACCAATATAATATGCCTTTGTATGTATAATCTATGTTTGTAGAAGACTATCGGTGTTTTACAAAAGAAGCTTACTCATCAAAGAATGACCAAAGACATCAAGCAGTATGAAGACCTGAAGCAGAATGAGGACCCCAAGTGAAAGTTAATCTTTTTGAAGATCGGAACACTATGTTCCAGTTTACCAGTCTTTATTTTTAAAGCAGTAATCAGTACTATTTTGTTAACCAGCAAACTTGTAATGTGTGATGAATTATCAACCACTAACACTGATGTCGTGATCCTGTGCCATGTGATGTATTGTATCTAGATGCACTGAACCTAGGAAATTGTAATCCAATCTCATTGGACCGACATGAAATCAACTTCCTATTTAAGGACATCATGTCTAGGGTTTTGTATGTGTGTGTATGTGTGTATGCAAACTATTGAAGAGAAGATTAGGTATTTATAGAAAAGACATCATGTGATAGAGATTGAATATGAAAAGGATAGAAGGCTGAAGTAAAGCTGCAATGCATTAACATAGAGCAGTCAATGATCTAATCAATGATTCTGTGCTAATTTCTAGATTATTCACTTGTTGATTACCAATCTCTTCGAGAAGTCTAAAACCCTTAACTGGGTAGGCCCAGTCAAGCCTATTGTAAATCCTCTAACAAGGTGGTTCATAGTTGTAGATCTGAAATCCTTTAACATGGTATTCTTTAATAGGACTTATCTCATAACAGAGATCGGGATTCCTAATAGGATCTATTCTGGTGAAGAACAATATAA
Source organism: Cryptomeria japonica (assembly GCF_030272615.1). Classification (NCBI taxonomy): domain Eukaryota; kingdom Viridiplantae; phylum Streptophyta; class Pinopsida; order Cupressales; family Cupressaceae; genus Cryptomeria; species Cryptomeria japonica. The sequence continues at coordinate 114,200,245 of NC_081415.1, read as the reverse complement.
GGCCTTAACCGGTCTGATTACTATTCTGTAGGTATTTGACTTGTGAATTTTATGTACCATGGTTTTTCCCATTTGGGTTTCCATGTCAAAATATCTTGTGTTATGGTGATTGTGTTTCTGTGGGTGAATGCTCTATTTTTTATTTGGCTTGTTTGTGTTTTAATATGTTTGTTGTTTAAACTACTTTACCAGTCTGTAGTAAAATTGCTTAACAGTTCGGTTAATTTTTTGGGCATACTAATTCACCCCCCTCTTATTATTCATTTTTAGGGTTTTTGGAGGAGATGTATATGATGGGTTCTATATATTCTCTCTCTCTTTCTTTTTCCCCCTCGATCTTTCTTTTTTGCATACATATTTTGCAAAAAAGCATTGTATCTCAACACTTCAGTTATATAGCAAATTTCCTTTGATATTACAGAGTTTCATGAGTTTGCCTTGGTAATTGTGCATGTTCATTTTGCATATTGGAGAGAGATTTATTGTGTTTTGATCAAGAAACCTTCAAATTTTAGTTTCTTTCATGTGCATGCATCCTTGCTTTTAATATAATCATAGGTTTCAGGTTGTGTAGAAGAGGTAATTGTCGATTTGGTCATGAAACTGGTTTTCCTTTCGAGTTTATGATTTCCTCAGCCTTTCTGGGAAATTTTAATGTGGTTCGAGAGTAAAATTACTTGGTGTGGGCAATGTTCTATCATATTTTTGTGAGTTTTAGGCTATTATCATTATAATTTTTGGTGTATCACCTCCTAGTTTAGTTGCAGATTTTAGTATTTTCAGATTATTCTCTCACTCTTTTCCACAACAATAATTTAATTTTTTAGGAGGTATTCAACGGAATCTAGCCTGTAACCTGAAGATTGACCTTCTCTTTGAGCAACCCACTAGCTTGAAGCTATTTCCATGTTTCACAAGATTGCTTGGTTTCACACTTAGCATAATGGGTGCAATCCTTCATGACAATAAGAACATTATCAAAGCCATGAACACAAAGAGGATCAGGTTAAATAAAAGAATAATCCCAATTTATGTTATCTAATAATTTAACAAAATGAATGTTAAGTGCTTACCTATTATCAATTAAAATACCTCTTATGTTCTAGTCATAAATTTGAGGAGTAATATAGGAGAATTATCTCTATTTTTAACCTCTGTTGAAAGAAATTCATCTTGTAAGAATGTAATATCATTTCGTTTAGAAGAAAAATGAACAACTACTATTTATATCATGTTATGCATCAACTTATGGTATGAAGGTGAAGTTTGAATTAAGTTCCAAAGATAAATATTAGCTAAGATTTCATGGATTTTCTGAACAAGATTAGGTTCCTTATCAACATGCTTGTTAGGATGAAGGGGGGAAGCAAAGGAAATAAGAAGAATACTGGGATCTTTATTTTTGACACAAGAATTAAATGAGTGATGTATTTGAAAAACTATATTTTTGTCCTAGCTGTCTTTCCATATCACCTCTTTTGATATATGTATTTTGGAACTTTAAGGAAATTAGGAGGTGTCTGGGGCTTAAGATTCTCATAACTAGAAAAATGAATGGTATTGACTTGATTAATCTCTTTGTTCTCCAAGGATACATCTTTACAAGGCTCAGCATCAAAAAATTCTTTAATGATTTCATTGTCTTTCGTGAAGGTACCTATATGGGTAATACAATCTTTAGAAGAAAGACAAACATGACTTATTAATGCTTCATCTCTAGTAGGAATTTTTTTTAAACATTTGAAAAGGGGGAATGGTATTACTAGGAAAGGTAGTTATTGTTGTAAGTATGATGTTGATAGTTGTTATTAGTGCTTGTCATTGATGTCAACATATTATTTTGGGATTCGTTCTTAAGTTGGTGATCCAGAAGATGTTTTTTCCTAGATTGATTTGTGCTTTGAAAGATGTGTTATAGTTGATATGTAGTTTGTTCATGCTAAGGGTGATCGAGATTTCTCTATTATTTAGATATTGTATTGATCGATCATATTCATGAGTATCATGGTTCTATTATTATTATTGCTAAGTTGGGTAGTGCTATTTTGGGTCTTGGTTTGATCTACAATTGGAGAATGTGTAACAACATTTGTGTACCGTATGTAATGATTTAGGTCTGGTATTTGTGATGGATGTAACATGCTGATTTGTTCGATGTAATACTTTTTAGTTTGGTCCACTTCTCATTCTTTTCTACCGCTAGAATGTTTAGTGCTCACATATTTCAAATATCTTCCTTGGCCGACTTAGCAGATTACATTTCCTGAAGATAGTATAAATAAGAGGATGAACTAAATGTATGGTTATATGGAATATATGCAAGATTGAAAAGGAAAAATCACATTAATGTTGATATGTGGTGTGTTGTTGCTAAGAAGTAGAAAAAGTAGTTTCGGTATTGCAGATTGTATCAGAGTGGTGGATTCTCTTTTTCTTTCTTCTTTCATTGTCAATGAGCCCTTTGTTTTGTGCAATGATCCATCTTACAATGGCCATTTTGGCAATGAGTCACCTTTTGTAAAAATCACCTTAACCAAATGGTTGATAATGTAATAAATGAAATTGGAGAACTTGGTGCCACCTAGATAGATGAAGACATAATTTAGAATATTCTGATATCCCTACTAAAAAGCTACAGTGACAAGATATCTGCTATTGAAAAAATTTATGATCCTAAGAAGTTTACTAGGGAACAACTATATGACACTTTGTCTTCATTTCAGATAAGGAATTTAAAGAAAGAGAAAACTAAATATGGGACTACCTTTAAAGCCTCTAAGGAAAATCCAAAAGATGAAAGCTTGAATTAGATGGAAGAAAACTTTGTAAGGAAACTAAAGAAAGGAACCAACAAATAAAAAGGTATGTTACCTCTTAAATGCTTTAGATGTGGAAAGATTGGTCATATAGCCACTAGATTTGTGGAAAAAAAGGGTCAAAATAAAAGTTTAGAGAAGGTAAAGGAAAGTTTATTAAGAGATCCTACACTGTTAAAGATGATGACGATATTGTCGGTGATGAATCAAACTATGAAGATGATGAATGTTATTTTTGGTAGAAAAGGATGTACCTAAGGTTGCTATTGCTAAGACTGTTGCTACTATCGTACATGCTAGGAGAGATAAAAATGAACAAGAAACTAATAGTGGATGCTCAAATCATATGAAGGGATTTGCTATGATATGAACCTGATCAACCCATACCTCTTCCTCTATAGTAGCAGAGTGATCTATAGGAAAGTCGCCCAAAATATGTGTGAAGTGATGAGAATTCTATGAATGACTTGACATATTAGTTGATGCAACAACCTTTGTGTCTCTAAGAATCTCCTCTCTGACGTAAGACAATGGTATCTAAAATCAGGATAAAATGTAATAGTGTGCATGTAAGAAGCCCACAGATAAATATTGGGACATTTGTACATTCAGGCACCTCTTGATATAGCTACTACGTCATCTAGTGAGGGGATGCTAGCAATAACATAGTGACCTAAATCCACTACCTTGTGACTGCAATATGCACCTGTGGATGATTTGAAATGTGGTTGAGTCATCATGTATCTACCTGTCAAAATAAATTATGGATGCCACTTATGTAATATCTCCAATGGTATCAATTTCTTATCTTTGAGAAGAAATCAGTACATGATCAATTGTGGGGGAATGAATTGGGGCTACCACTAGAAATCTCTAGCCAACAAGTTGCCTATGTGTGGGGCCAGTCTATCACCTCTACAATATAAATCTTTATCAGTGATTCTACCTCTCTCATATTTGTAATAGCCTAGAAGGTTAAGGTAGTTGACGTTCAACCCAAGTGGACCTCAACATACACCAACTGAGAAAAGTATAATGGAATATAGTCATTATTAGGATAATAACCATGTATAGCTAAGAAACATGGGTATATCTTTGCTACCACTCTTAGATTTATTTATTGTGTGACCAATACCATCTAACCTTACTCTTCTCTTTATACTAAGGAAAATATCATTCTTTGATGACTTCCTTGGGTACTTGCCTCTGCACATCCTCCAAGGAAACATCACCCCTAATATCAGCCATCAATTTATTAAAATTGGCATCAACAACATGTGGGACATATTAATTGTGGGTCCCCAAACTATCTCTCAATGTATGAAAACTAGTGGAAATGGATAGGCATGTATGTTTGTACACACCGTCCATGCATTGATCCTATAAAATGGATCTCAACTTATGCATCTCATTATTGCTATGACAAAATAAAGTACTAATATCAAGAATCTAGTCTTGTTGTGTTGCCTATGGATGGAGAGCCTGATCCTGCTATACAAGTTGTGCTTTTGTAGCTTGATCCTCCATCTATATAGGAATCATAAAGTTATAATTTATGTAAGTGTACATGAGGACACACACTAAACAATTTATTTATATAAATGAAAACATTTATATTAATATACACAGTAAAAAAATTATATATCTAAGTTAAAAATTAAATTTGAAATAATCACTAAACATACACCTGTTAAAAATTTAAGTTCAATGTACATTAAGAAAAAGGGAAGAGAGGGAGATACAAAAAAATTAAATTTAATGTAATTTTCTACTAAACATTAAAGATTGATTTAAGGGGACAAAGAGAAAGATCACTCGAGACATTAAAACATTAGATTTCTATTATTTTGTATGTAATTTAGTTTACAAAAAAATTTGAAAGTTTTCTAAAATGTTTGAAAATTTAACATTAAGGGAAGAGAGAGAGAGAGAGAGATAAATACTAATACAAACATTATTTATACTAAATGTATTTTAAATTAAACATTAAATTTAATATATTATTGAACATTGAAAAATTAAACATTAAATGTATTAAAACATTCATACTTAAGAAGAGAGAGACAATGAGAGATAGAGAGAGGGGGTGGAATAAAGGGTCATGTGGTGTCATTAGGGGTCATATGTGGTTCTAATGGGTCACTCATGGTGTTAGATGAACACATGACCCCTTGGGACACCATATGAATCATTAGGACATCATATCATCCTAATCATTCTTGTGTTGTCCTAAGGGGTCATGTGGTGTTGTTAGGGCTCATATGAGGTCAAAAGTTGTCACACATGGTGTTACAACACCATATGACCCCTTAGGACACTGTATGGACCATTAGGACACTGTATGGACCATTAGGACATCATATCATCCTAATAGTTTATATGTTATCCTAAGGGGTCCTAAGGGGTCACATATGTGTTGTTAGAATACCACATGACCCCTTGGGACACCATATGATCTATTAGGACATCATATCATCTTAATGGTTCATATATTGCCCTAAGAAATCATATGGTGTTGTTTGGGGTCATATGAAGTCATAAGGGGTCATAGGCATGGTGTTAGGACATCATATGACCCCTTAGGACATCGTATCAACCATTACGACATCATATTATCCTAACAGTTCATATGTTGTGTGAAGGTGTCATGTGGTATCATTAGGGGTCATATGGGGTCCTAAGCGGTCACACATGGTGTTAGAACACCATGTGACCCCTTAGGACACCATGTGAAACATTAGGACATCATATCATCCTAATGGTTCATATATTTTCCTATGGGGTTATCTGGTGTTGTTAGGGGTCATATGAGGTCATAAGGGGTCACACATGGTATTAGGAAACCATATTGTCCTAATGGTTCATATGTTATCCTAAAGAGTCATATGGGGTTCTAAGGGGTCACACATGGTGTTAAAAGACCACATGACCCCTTAGAACACCATATGAGCCATTACAACATTATATCATCATAATGGTTCATATATTGTCCTACAGGGTCATGTGGTATCGTTAGTGGCCATATGACATTATAAGGGGAGACACATGGTGTTAGGACACCATATGACCCCTTAGGACACCCTATAAACCATTAGGACATCATATAATCCTAACGGTTCATATGTTGTCCAAAGGGGTGATGTGGAATTGTTAGGGGCCATATAGGATCCTAAGGGGTCACACATGTTGTTAGAACACCACATGATCCCTTAGTACACCATATGATACAATAGGACATCATATGGTCCTAATGGTTCATATGTTATCCTAAGGGGTTATGTGGTATCGTTAGGGGTCATATGAGGTCCTAAGTGATCACACACAATATTAGAACACCATATGACCTCTTAGGACACCATATTAACCATTGGGACATCATATAGTCCTAATGGTTTATATGTTGTCCTAAGGGGTCAAGTGGTATCATTAGGGGTCATATGGTTATAAGGGGTCACACATGGTGTTAGAACACTACAAGACCCCTTAGGACACCATATGAACCTGTAGTGTCATAAAAGTGTGAGCGCTGCAATTATAACTACATCTTATGTCCTCACCTTGGTGACAGTGTCTTCTCCGCCCACCAAGACATCTTTTTGCATTTTCACCCTGGATGAACCCTTCCTATTTGAGACCTAAGATAGCCTCAGGACCTTGTCTAGACCCCAAGATAGGGTAGGATAGGGGTGCGGTGCCCCCATCCCACCCTCTTAGGCTAGCCCTAAGATGAGTCTATCCAGTCCCCTTTGCATAATTTGTTCCTTGGGGTTCGCACTCCTCTTTGTCGACCATTGATGGATGAAAATTAATCCTCTAGGAATGTATAGAAGGGAGTTGGTATTCTCATTTGCATATACATGACATACATGAATAGGAAACACATGAAATGCATGATCAGTGAAAGGTCTTCATCAAGCATTCAAGCATTCAACTCTTCTTCATCTATCCTATTAGCACATTTTTTTACAAAACATTTTGTGCTATATGGAAGCCTTTTTCCTATTATAGGAGCATTTATTGCTGGTTTGCATGTGTAGGAACCTTATTAGCATGAGTAAAGTTCTCCAAGGATCAATTGTTTTAGGAATGTCAAGGTATCACTTGGGCACACTAAGGGCATGCACTAAGTATAGACTGCATAAGAATCCAGTATGGGAGCATTTATCAGTGGAGAAATCATTATGGTATAACCTAAGGTTGTTTTTAAGTATGTATCAAACCCTGTGGGATAGCTAGGTCCACTATTATTCATGGTGGATGGCTCATTTTTTCATAACTATAAAATTTCAATTATCGGCATAAGTAGTCCTAATGAAACAACATTGGCAAGTAGAAGAAGGATTATCAGCATGACATATACTGATAAATTAGAAGACAGATTCATTGAAGCACTTAAATAATATTCAACATAGTGCACACTCTTGGAAAATTCATACCATCGAGATAGCTTATTCCGATGAAGTAGAAGGAGGGTGTTTTCTATTGGCATGTATCAGCTTATCGGAAAAGTGCAAAAAATGCTATATTGATAAGCTATGAGGCTATTGGTGTAGCTTGTAACAATGAAAATGCAACACAAATCATGGACTTATAACATCCAGAGATCGAAAATAATGAAAAAACTCTATCTCGATACCTGATGATTGAAAGGAACTATAGGCGGGTCCATTAGAGAAAAATACCATATCGGGAGAGTGCAAAAATAGTTAGGCTGATCCCCAATAACATGGAGAATCAGAAGGTAGAACCATCAATATTACCTATACCAACAAAGTAGACTTGGAGGTAGAAAGCATAAAAGTGCATCGAAGTAACATCGAGACTTCAGGAGGAATAGAAAAGGCTATTCTGACCCCCGACAAAGATAAAAGTGCCTGCAGGGATATCGGTGTGAATTATACCGATAAAGTAACATGAAGTAAAGAGTCATCAGGACATTGGGAGGAGAAGTTTTATGTTATGCCGAATCCCGATAAGACTGTTATGGTGGATGGTGACCTGTAAGGAGTTCTTCGGGGTGAGTTATGTTGATAACACAAGAAGCTTAGTCAGAATGTGGATCGAAATGTTGAGGTCATAGAGGCATTGGAGGGACATAAAGTGAACTATGCCAATACCTGATGGGTTAAGTAAAAAAACCAAAGACAGGTGTATCGGGGAGAGTTATACCGATGGATCATAAAAATAAAAGTAAAGTTGAAACTGAAGGAGTGTCCATTGGGATAAAATGAACCATTAGGATAGGATAAAAATTGCTATCCTGAGACCCAATGAGTCGGTCGGGATAGCTTATGTCGATCAGAAGGTAAGAAGAAGTAAAGTCATAACAAACAACGCCAAACAATTGTATTATCAAGAAAAGTCTTGCCGATTAGCTGTTGAAGGTCTTGATGTGAAAAAGTGACAAGATGGCTTCCATTAAATACATCCATTAGGTAGGTCTAATGCCCCATGAAGTAGATTCATTAATATTATAATAATTAAGTACAAGATTAGACTCCTTGGTGATATATAGCTCGTGTTGCAAAATGACATTTCACACAAAGTTATTCTAGAAGTTATCAGGTGTTCATTGAGAAATATGCTGAGTTGTTGAGCACAGAGAAAAGAATTTGTAGAGATGGAAGGGTCAAGCTCAAAAGGGAAGCAAAAGGTTGTTGAAATATCCAGTAGCGTGTCAAAAAAATCAAAGGGTGAAGTCACTAAGGCTTGAAGGAAATTAAATCAAGACATGATAGATTAGATGGGCTCTCTAGGAGCTAGGTGATGCAGAGCTATGGTGGATTTTCTTATTTGCGATGAGTTGGAAGACAGATACAGATAAATTGGAGATGTATTGACAACAGTGCAAGGGCATGAGCTATTTCTTTTCCATTACTTCCGTAGGGATGAGCCCATGTCGATTTTGATCCCATGGAGTACTGGTTTAGGTAAACTCGTGGTACCTAATGTCTTTGTAAATATTGATTTATTGAAGCTCCTGGTAAGAAATTATAATACAAACAGGAGGTGCATCTTGTTTCCCGATGGGACCGCTTTAGTTCACTTTGTAGTAGCCACAATTTAGGAGGTTTTTACAGTAGATCTTGAGGCAAATGTGCCCTTATCTTTTGTGGATTTGGAAGATAAATACAAAAAAAGGATACTAAATACTAGGGTTGGAACCTCACTATCCACAAAGAAGAGAAGGGGAGGCTAATAGAGGAGGATGGTCCTCCTTATGATATGACCATTTTCAAGAAATATTTACAGTATACATATATGGCATGTGGTCAGGTTGGATGAGTTGAAGCTCCTGATGTAGCAAACATGGGACCACTAGTTTTAGCAGCAGATATTTAGAGACATGAGCCTATGGCTTTTTATTTTTCTTCATACCTGGTGGATAGACTTCATGAAGGCTTCCTGAACTTGAAAGAAAATCTAGACAAGCACTTCAAGCATTATTCGTTGTTAATACACATTCTTTTATTTTTATGGGATATTTAGAGGGTTAGGGCCAGGGGGTTTGAATGTAAATATAGTTGGGAAGAATGGACAGGATCAACTAGTTCAGTTATGGGTTTCTCTCTGGGATTACAAATATGTAAATTCCCATTACATCAAATTTGAAGAATTCTTTGTTAAGCTAATTTTCTTGCTCTTTGGTGAGCCTCTGCAGGGATCATTTTCTGAGTATTTAAAGAGGTTTCTTAGGCTTCATGAGCATAAAAATTTGAAGGCTAATCACAATTGGGGTGATTGGTACTCATGCCAAAATTTCACCTTTGTTCGGTGCTATGGATTTGAAGGTTACCCCTATATGCTACCGAAGCCTACATCGAACATGATTGCTTTTTTGGAAATTGTAAGGCAACTAAGTGTCTCTAATGCCAAAAATTTCAAAGATGCACACAAGAAATCCTTTCTCCCTAGCACACTTTATTTTTTGGATTTTAAAATTGTATCTACTAGAGAATACGAAGCTATTGATTGAAAGCTAGTGGATGAGTACAACCTATTCCAACACACATCCAGAATGAATGATGATCTTGAGGGCTACATCCACATGTGCAAGAAGAGACAAGGGTTGGGAGATTACCTTCATCAAGAGGAATAATTTAAGGGCATGTGTAAAAATAAGGAAGTGGAGGAGCTTGCAGAGGTCATGGAGACCTTGGAGAAGAAACTGGAGGAGAGAAGACAAAGATTAGAAAACATTGAAGAAGAGCCAGCTCAAAGTGATTCAGGGGAGAATGAAGTAGTTTCCAAGCTCCATGCACCTGACAAAGAGAAGGAGCCAGAAGCACATGATAAGCTCCTCATTGCACTAAATGCAAAAATAATTGAAAGGTTGACAAAGCATACTTCATCTATTTTAGATGATCAATTCATCAAGTCTAAAGAGTTTAAGTCCTTCTTATACCACTACAAAGGGAAGAAGCTAAGGGAAGCAATGCCTAATATCACACCAAACAATGAGGAGGAAATGTTGTAGAAGCTTAAGGCTGATATTGATGCAGAAGTGGAGACAATGATCCCTTAGAGAGAGAGGTAGTTGCTAGTGGAAGTAGGTATTATTCTTTTCCCAGGATGGGATTTGAGTGCATCATTTATTTTTGATAGTCTATTACATGCAAACAATAAGGACTTCAAGTTGGATGTCCAAGGGGTCAATGATATATTCATTGGATAAAGATATGATCCAGATGAATAGGCAATGTTGTTATGGACATTGTAACCCCCAAACAAAAGGCCAAAAATCATAGATGTGGATAAAGCCTTTGGTCATATGATGACCCTGAAAGTTGGAGAGGTAGATCCTATGGTCACTGCTGACATAGGTATTGGTATCTCAAAATTAAATAAGGCTTAGATGAAACATGAGATAGCAGATAAAAATAAATATAAGGCCTTATATGAGGAAACCCTTAAAAGGAGTGGGCATCCAATCCCTCAAATTACTGATTCAGGAAGCCACTCAAAAAAGAAGTTTGAAAAATTATCTTATGAGCACACTAAGTTGAAGAAGAAGATGAAGAGCATCAGGGTTGATACTGCTTGTGTATTGATGAGTAAAAGATATGATAACATGGAGAAGGCATTGGACAAATTCTAGGGTGTATATCAGAGGAACATAGACAATATGGTTTCTAGCACCAGAATTCGAGATAGTCTCAACCTGCTATTACAAGATGCATTGACTAGGGAAAAAGTAAAGAAAAAGGTTCAGCGTTTGCTTGTCACACATGATGAATTTACAAAGGAGTTGAAATCTGAATTTGACAAGTGCCAGCAAATTGTTTAGCATGGAGTTCTCGGTTTGGTGGATGATGTAGGTGTAATTAAGGATAAGACTGTATGGCTTGATGAGTGTAAGTATTTACTTAGTACAGCCCAAGCCATTTCCAAGATGGGTACTCTTGATATGAATGACACAGTCAATTAGTTCTAGAACTTATATGTAATCGAGAATGCAAACAAGGATGCAGTATTCAAAGCTACAACTTACAAAGACACGGGCTATTTGCAGCACATTCAGAAGTGTGGATAGTGGTTGGACTAAAAATCTTAGTTTATTGTTTAGTTTTATGTGTATAATGTAATTGATGTTTTATTTAGGTTGTTCAGTTGTTGTTTAGTTAGTTGTCTAGGATAATGAAAGGGTGTCTCCTTTCATTTCTGTACCTTGGCATATGTATTTGTATTAAGTCATTTTGTATAAGAAGGGATAGATTTTCATAGAATATCATGTTGCTATAAGGACTGAAAGTCATTTGTACTAGGGAAGCCTGTAGGAAGAAGAAGTACCATTTTCTGCAAGCAATTTATAATGGAGTATCTGCAAGTGCAGCTTATGTATGCAATTATTTCCTAAAAATCAATATACAAGGTTCATTATTTCTTTTTCCAAATATTGTGTGCACTTTTGTGTTGATGATTATCTTTGTCCTCTTGATAAATCTGTTTATAGATTTAATATGATGTGAATCACATGTCATTGCATTAAGTGAAAGATTAAGTTCTTATTGTTTATGTAATGCATAGTGAACCTTTATAGTTGATGAGAAGTTGTCTCTTGAGTTGATAAGATATCTTTTTCCATAAAGTGTCATATATATATTCCTGGATAGAGGCACTCATTTGTTATTGATCTTTTAAGGTTTTGATTTGTATGCATTCAAGGTCTTTGATACAGAAATGTTCTTCCCAAATCCTATATGAATTGATCTATGTAGATTTCATTTAAATCCTGAAAGCAATCTCATTTTCAATATACATTCACAATCATTTCTTTTCAAAACATTCAGTTAAAGCACATAACAAAGCATAGTTGTAGAACAATAATTTGCCAGTTGTGTAAACTTGCTAAAAGGTTTAAATACACTATAAATAACCTCTTTTGTTCTTGAGGGGAAGAGGCATACCCACCTAGGTTCAGTGGAGCCTACAGTGCAGAGGGATTTGGTCTTTGACCATCTCTGTTCATTGGCCAAGGCTGATTGGACACCTTGAGGATTTGCCAAGTCTTTTGGTTTTCCAATCTGTAGTTTTGGGAACCAACATATCCATTGGAGAAACATTATAAAAAGCAATTGTAAGTATACCATTTACCACAAGGTATACAAGGCATATATTTCCATTGTTTACATTCTAGTATTTGAAATTACTTTCTTTCAAGGTTGATTCCTCAACCACAGTTTGACTAAGGCAAGCCCCTATCCACAACCCTTCTTTCCTTCTTTTATTGTGTGTAGTTTGCAGGTGCATAGCTATATTTTTAGATTTAGACTCCATTTACAAAGGCGGGAAAACCCTTTTTATTTCACAGATTTTTTGGAGGACCGTGTACACTTTCAGCACTGTCCTGATGACTTTTCTCTAAATTTACAAGATAGAACCGTATCAACCTAAATATCTCATATTCAAAGTTACAACGTGATCCAGAACCGGTAGCTCATCATTTCACTCATTTTATCTCTCTTTTCTACATAGTCAACAAGTCAACTTTCTCATTTACAAAAGACGGTAAATCAAACTTCAACCCTTGCTATCCGCTTGGAATTCACATTCTTTTTTTCCTTGGATTTGGATCTGTAGCATCATAAATTGTATGCACTTGCTAGGGTGGTACAATTTCACACCTAGTTTAGCACCCACCTTGGCGCATTTTTCATTTTGCATTGCATTTCCCCTTTAGCACTTAATTAATAAAATTAATTAAGTCTAAGGTCCTATTTCATCATCTTCCACATCATAAAGTTGGGCCCTTTTCATTAAAGTGTGCCCCTTTCATTTTATTCCTCTAATACATCATTTAATCAAAAACCCTAATTAGGTCCTATTTTGAACTTGGGGGCTTGATTTCGGGGGTCAAAACATCTCAAAATCACCTGTAACTTTGGGATTCTCTCTAAAATCATCATATCCGACGGCTCTGAAAATTTGGTGAAAAGTTGTCGGGACCATGGCGCCCGGAGTGCACACGGTCCCGAACATTTTTCTCAAAATTTTAGGAGCGCGATCCAATCATAAAATAAAGCTTAACCCCAAGAAATTGGTGGGAGATTCAATCTCTAGGTCAGCTAAAAGTTGAAATTAAGACCTAGGGTTTCATATATAAGAGCTCTCTTTCTTCATTTGAAAGGATCTGATTTTTTGTTTCAAGGACCTTCTATGCTGTGAAAGAGCAGATCTTTGAAGACTTCAACAACATTCAACATCCATCCATCAAGCATCTATCAATTTCATTCATCCATTTAGGGCTTTGAAGACATTGAAGAGCAATAAGGGATCACCGACTGAAGATTGGCTTATACCCCTCCCTTGGGGTTGGGTATGATTTCATGTTGTTTTCATGTCTTTGCATAAGCCTCATTATATCATTTGTATTCATGCTTTAGATCACTTTGCATCTTGATTTGGAGAATTTACATTATTGTTTACAAGCAATTAGGGTTTACTTTCTAGGTTGCTCTAGTTTGCTTACTTGCATTTTAGGATCTTGCACACACACAAGGTCTGCACACACATTACTGTTACAATACAACTTGGCTATTCATGGAGGTGGAAATCACCGAAGTGAGGGTTTGACTAAGGCAAAACCCTATATAGCCGCCCACCATACCTTTTCAGATATAAGTGCAGGTTTTGGGATTCGGACGACGCTGCAAGTTGCAGATCCGACGGAAGCAGATGGAGACTGAACTTCACACCAAATTCCAGCCCAGAAAGATAGGACAGGGACCTGGGGCACCCTGGTCCTACCACAATAGGGGTGCTGGGTGCCCTGGTCCCTGGGACAGGGGCACTAGGCGCCCTGGTCCTTCTGTCAAACAACAAGTTTCAGCATTTTTCCGACAGCTTTTCAGGTTGCAAAACAACAGTTTCAGGAGCAGTTTCAGGAGCAGAATCAGGATAGTGGCACCCGCACCCCCATCTCGAACATTTTCACTCAGATTTTAACTCTAGGTACGCGTCTGCATTCTTGTCTTGTCCTTCTGTTTACAATTTTCCATTGTTTAATCTTAATTCTGCAATTTTGCTACTAGTTCATACTTGCACTTTGGGGTTAAGAATTGAACTTGCATCATTCTATCTATCATTTGCAACAAAGGAAAAGAAATCCTAATAGGTAGCTCATGGCTCTCTCTTCCACAAAAAGAAGTAACCAATTGTGTGATACCTCTAGGCTCTTTCGTATTCCACAAGTGTGTGATTGAAAGTGAGATTAGGGCATGTTTGCTTAGTGTCACTTTTTCTCCCACACATTTTGGTGAACCTGACGTGAACCTTATTATTTCTTTCTCTTGCATTACATTTGTTAGATCTAAATCTAGATTTAGCGTGTTTCATTTAGGTTTCATTTTCAAAAAAAAAAAAAAGAAGGAAAAGAAAGAGTCTGTTTTGTTTCTTTGCATTGTGTGCAATTTTTATTTCAAAATGTCGGATTTTTATTTGCAAGATGTTCATATTTGTGATGATTATGAGTTAGATGAAGCTTTAGATAAGTTTTTGAAACCTAAAGATAACAAACCTTCATTTTACCAACAACTCATAAACATTGTTACTATGCCATTTTGTTGTGATGAGAAAGATAAGTCAAATGATTCCTCTCAAGGGTACATTCCTATCAACTCTTCCACTAAATCTAGTAACATGGTTGTTTTCAATGATCCCCTCTATGAAGAGATATTTCCTTTTGAATCAAAAGATAAACCTTTTAATAGATATGATCATGCTTTGTTGGATAATGCCCTTGATGACTTTGTGGCTCCTAAAAAATGCTCCCTTCATGAGGATCCTTTTGTGCAAGAAGATGACATTATCCCTACATTTCCTAGTGATGGCATTTCCTTTTCCAACAAAATTCCCACTAGAGATGATGAATTAATGATAAATGCTTACCCTTCTCCTAAAGTTTGTCTTACCCATAAGCATCCCTTAGAGAAAGAAGATGAAATAAAAAGCAATTTCCTTAATTCTCTCTCCCCTAAAGATCATATTGAACATATTTTGAGGAAAGAGGATGAGTTTAACACATCTATTGATGCTCTCCCTCCTAAGGATGAGGAATTAATAAACAATGTTATCTACTCTCCCAAAATTGATAATACTTCAAACATTCCTTTCAACAACCTCACTATTTGGGATGAACCATTAGAAGAAGGTATAGATTATTCTCTACCCCTAGCCAAAGGGGATGAAATAAAGATTGAAAACTCCCTTGATAGTTTCTCACCTTCCTTGAATCTCAATCATTCTCCCTCTAAAAATAAAGCGTCTCCCTCTCCTCAACTTGGTTCTACTCATAAGGAAACCCTAGTTCAAAACAAGATGGTTAACATCTCTTTCAAAGATCTCCATCTCAAAAGTGAGACTTTAGAGAGTAATGTTGATCCTTCTCCTAGAGAGTTTATTCCCCATGTAGGTCCTTTGATGATAGAGGATGATATGACCTTTCGTAGTATTACTCTCCCTACTAGAACATCAATGCCTACCCCTGGTCTCTCTCCTAAAATTGATTTAATCTGTGATAAGATTTTAGTGCAAGAGAAGACTATCAACAATTCTTCCAACACTTTTGTTCATTCCCCTAAACCATCCTCAATCAATTTGATACATGTGAATGAAACACCTAACAAACCTCTCTTCACTGTCCAAGGTGCTTGTCCTTCTCAAAATTGTCAACCTTTAAATAAGCCTATCTTAGTGGTTCAAGGTGGTTATGCTAATGATTCTTTTTGCACTCCTAAGAAACCTATTATTACTGTGCAAGGAGGTTATTCTACTAAGAGCCCTTATGAGTATGCTAAGCAACTGACTAGAGAGAGTTATAATGTGGTTGCTCATACCTATAATACTAGAAATAATAGGTAGCCTAATCCTCCTCCTGTTACTCCAGTTTCTCTTCCTAATCCTCAACCAATTCTTCCACAAGCTCCACGTATTTCACAAGTTCTTGGTAAGGAATATGATCTCATAGAACAACTTAAAGCTACCCCTGCTAAGATATCCCTTTGGGATTTGATCCAAACTTCTTCCACTCATCATGGAATGTTACAAGATGCCTTGAAATATTTGAATGTTCCTCCACCTAATACATCTAGTAATATAGTGTCTTTGGTTAACTCTATGATGAATCGTAAAGCTCAAATTGTGTTTACTCAAGATGAGTTGCCTAATAGTGAAATTCAACATCAATATGATCCCTTGATGATTGTGGTTATCATAAATGACACTGGTATAAGACGAACACTGGTAGATAATGGTTCTGGACTTAATGTGTGTAGCATTAATCTATTGCATAAGATGAATGTGGATACATCCCTTATTGATCCTGACTCTCATCCCATTCGAGGCTTTGATAATGTGGCTAAGTATTCATTAGGTATTATCACTTTACCCATCACAGTGGGACATGTTACTTTTCCTACTCCTATCCATGTTATGTCGGGAAATCTAACATACAACTTGTTATTAGGGAGACCTTGGATTCACATTATGCAAGCTGTCCCCTCTACATTGCATAGACAAGTTAAATTTATTTATAATAATAAGACAATATACCTTGATAGGTGATACTAATTTTCAGGCTTGTTTGCAAACATCTACTTCCAAAGGGAGTTCTTCTAAGCCTTCCTCTTCTAGTGATGACTCGTTAAGCAAGATACCTATGGATGAATCATCACCCTCTGATAATCAAAATTCTTTGGATGAGTCTGAAGTTCCTGAAGAAGATTCTTCTCAACTTGAATCTACACATGAAAAGGCTTTTGATCCTGATAAGGTTCTCGTAGAAGATGATTGGGGATCTCTTGATTTCAATCCCACCTTTGTAGGTGAGTATAGGGTTCCTCCTAGAGAGCTTAAAGTTAAAAAGAAGGAAGAAACTAGAGATCAATCAGTCTTACCTGAACCTATGAGCAATAATTTTGTGGCCTCTTCTCAAACTTCTTCTCCTCACACCTCTAATTCTGAAGAATTTGATTCTTTGTCTTATGAAAAACCACCTTCTCTTTCTGAAATGGCTAATCGTTTTGGTCATGATTTTCATATTTTGGCTAAGAGTGGCTATAGTGGAAATGGTTGTGGCACAAATGAACAAGGAATTAAAGTTCCTTTAGAACATAACATACATGAATATTCATTTGGACTTGTATATAATCTTTCTAAGCCCACCAAAGCATCTAAAAGACCATCTCTCAATGTGAATGTTATATTTAGTAGTGATGATGATCTCACTTCAACTAAATCATCTTCTACTTCTATCAACTCTCATTCCCCTCATAAGGAAATCTTGGCGATGAACAAATCTCTTTATGACTCCCCTCAAATTTCTAAATCCACTTATGAATCTTTATCTCCTATTCATCATAAAGTCCTTTCCTCCAGGGATAAGGCTCTAATAAATTACACTCATCTTTCTTCTAAGATTTCTCGTAACTTTCCTTCTTCAATTTTTATCATTTTATACATGTTTTTGATCTCACTTATAGTTGAGCATTCAGCATGTCATATTCAAATACCTCATTCAATCTATCATGTCTTTAAATAACATTAATGGCTATTATGTTGCTCATCATTATGTGACATTGGTAGCTCATTTACTAGGGGCTCATTGTCATTCATGATGGTACAATTTCAAGTGCAATCATATTTTTGAAGCAACATAATAGCCTAATTTTTCTATGTTATCTCTTGTTCCTATGGGGTAATAGTGTGGAAATATTGATCATCTTTGCTTTAGAATTCTCTTTTCCTAGATATGGGAGAAGATGTGTATTCTCTTTCTTACCTTACCCACTTCTTGTGAGAAGCATTTTACATACACTAATGTCTTGCTTGCATGAACTCATGTGAGTATGTAGTACATTTTGCTTATGTCTAAATCTCTCCCTAGAAGATTGTGTAAGTCCTTCTCATTGTCCTTATCCTTGGGAGGCAATGATCTTTCCTTATTTTTTTTCTAAGGATCCATTTTTTCCTATTTCGTGGATGGTGTGAACTTTATTACTTGATGTTATTCCTTGTATGCATTTGTTGTTGTTTGTTCAAGGATTCTCTCTTACAAGAGGTGTAAGTCCTTGACTACAACCTCTTTTGCACTTGGTAAAATACATCCATAATGAATTCACTCTCCCAATTGGGTTAAAAAGAGCGTCATCCTTCATTAAGAATCACTTTCACCTCGCAAAAGAAGGAAGTATTGCATTCTTATTCTCTTCTTTGTCTTATTCTAGAAGGTGTTATATTTGTCTAAAACAATTCCTCTCAGGGATAGGTGTCTTTTGTACAAAGATCTCTTCTCCTTTAAGGATCTCCTTTACACATAATGCAAGATATCCCTTTTCAACTATCTTATCCTTTCTTAAAGAGTGCAAAAACTCCCTTGCTTGGATCTATGACATTGTTTCATTTTTGGGGTATCTTCTTTTGTTATGAAGGTAGGTATCCTTGTTCTACTTTGCTTATGACATAAACATTACACTTTTTGAGCAATGGGTCATTCTCGGAACTAGAGCACAGACTCTTAGAGCGAGATGTCACGCTTTTTTACTATACATATACAAGTTGTAGCATACTCGGGGATAGACTCCTATGAGCTGCTTCTAACCTCACTTACACACACATGCACGAGGTGGAGTGGAACTAGCGGCATAAGGCTAGACTTTATCACTCTCCTCCATTACATGGATCACCTAGACAGACTCTAGGGGCTAGTTTTCCATGTCCTTTTTCCCTTGGATCACCTAGACAAGATCTAGGGGCACGAAGTCCGTGTTTTCTCTCTCACTATTCTTCTCATGGATCACCAATGTGTGTATTCATGCTTTTTTTCCTTTCTTTTCTTCTCTTTGCATTTTGTTTCCATTTACATCCTTCATCTTCTGTTAGAGAACTCTCAAATCCTCACACTCTTTTTTGTGTTGGAATTGAGATTTAGTCCTCTTTCTTACCAAATGATTCTCCATTAGTTTTTGATCTCATATCAAATCTTCTTGTGAGCATTTGTCATCAATATCCTTTAACAATTCGAAGTGGTAAACATGATACCCTGTTTCAACTCACTAAAATTAGCAAGCCGAAACAGGGGGGGGCATATAGCTACCCTCGAATTTTCATCACTTTCCTTAGTAATCATTAGGTGATTTTGTGATCTAACGTGTGTTTTGTAGGGTGCAGTTCCTAACTGTGTACTACAGATACCGCTGGGGGCTTCGTTTGACAGACTTATGGATATATCCTTTTTCAAATAATGCTTACTTTCCTGTACTTTAGCTTGCATACGCACGTAGTGTTCATATGACCGCTAAAGTGGGGGCTAAATGTAGTGTCGTAAATTGTACGCACTTGCTAGGGTTGTACAATTTCACACCTAGTTTAGCACCCACCTTGGTGCATTTTTCATTTTGCATTGCATTTCCCCTTTAGCACTTAATTAATAAAATTAATTAAGTCTAAGGTCCTATTTCATCATCTTCCACATCATAAAGTTGGGCCCTTTTCATTAAAGTGTGCCCCTTTCATTTTATTCCTCTAATACATCATTTAATCAAAAACCCTAATTAGGTCCTATTTTGAACTTGGGGACTTGATTTTGGGGTTCAAAACATCTTGAAATCACCTGTAACTTTGGGATTCTCTCTAAAATCATCATATCCAACGGCTCTGAAAATTTGGTGAAAAGTTGTCAGGACCATGGCGCCCGGAGTGCACAGGGTCCCAGACATTTTTCTCAAAATTTAAGGAGCGTGATCCAATCATAAAATAAAGCTTAACCCCAAGAAATTGGTGGGAGATTCAATCTCTAGGTCGACCAAAAGTTGAAATTAAGACCTAGGGTTTCATATATAAGAGCTCTCTTTCTTCATTTGAAAGGATCCGATTTTTGGTTTCAAGGACCTTCTATGCAGTGAAAGAGCAGATCTTTGAAGACTTCAACAACATTCAACATCCATCCATCAAGTATCTATCAATTTCATTCATCCATTTAGGGCTTTGAAGACATTGAAGAGCAATAAGGGATCACCGACTGAAGATTGGCTTGTACCCCTCCCTTGGGGTTGGGTATGATTTCATGTTGTTTTCATGTCTTTGCATAAGCTTCATTATATCATTTGTATTCATGCTTTAGATCACTTTGCATCTTGATTTGGAGAATTTACATTATCATTTACAAGCAATTAGGGTTTACTTTCTAGGTTGCTCTAGTTTGCTTACTTGCATTTTAGGATCTTGCACACACACAAGGTCTGCACACACATTACTGTTAGAATACAACTTGGCTATTCTTGGAGGTGGAAATCACCGAAGTGGGGGTTTGACTAAGGCAAAACCCTATATAGCCGTCCACCATACCTTTTCAGATATAAGTGCAGGTTTCGGGATTCAGACGACGCCGCAAGTTGCAGATCCGACGGAAGCAAACGGAGACTGAACTTCACACCAAATTCCAGCCCAGAAAGATAGGACAGGGGCATGGGCCACCCTAGTCCTACTAGGATAGGGGCACTGGGCACCCTGGTCCCTGGGATAGGGGCGCTGGGCGCCCTGGTCCTTCTGTCAGACAGCAAGTTTCAGCATTTTTCCAACAGCTTTTCAGGTTGCAAAATAGTAGTTTCAGGAGCAGTTTCAGGAGCAGAATCAGGACAGTGGCGCTCGTGCCCCCATCCCAAACATTTTCACTCAGATTTTAACTCTGGGTACGCATCTGCATTCTTGTCTTGTCCTTGTGTTTACAATTTTCCATTGTTTAATCTTAATTCTGCAATTTTGTTACTAGTTCATACTTGCACTTTGGGGTTAAGAATTGAACTTGCATCATTCTATCTATCATTTGCAACAAAGGAATAGAAATCCTAATAGGTAGCCCGTGGCTCTCTCTTCCACAAAAAGAAGTAGCCAATTGTGTGATACCTCTAGGCTCTTTCATATTCCACAAGTGTGTGATTGAAAGTGAGATTAGGGCATGTTTGCTCAGTGTCACTTTTTCCCCCACACAGGATCTAGTGTATTCAAGCCCCTCTTTAGAATGTAAAGTTCCCCAAAGCAAAAATCATCCTAGTGATTTCCTTTCTCTCTCCTAGGTGGGGAGTCACTAGGGTTCAATTTTCCACTTTACATTTTGGTGAACCCGACGTCTTACACATCAATTCCGATTTCTCATTATTATATTTGATTAAGTGCAATTTGAATTTCAAAATTTTCATTTCCAAGTTCGATCTATTTGCAAATTTTAGAGGTTAATTGCATCAAAACACTAATTTTTCATTTTGGGGAAATTAACCTTGTCGAGTGTAAAATTTCAATTTCTTGTTTCAGATCTTATTTGTATTTCAAAATTGCAATTCAAATATGCCTTGTTATTCTGAAAAATTTTGTGGTTAAAAAATAAAACCCTAATTTTTAAAGATCCTTCTATTTTCGACCTTTGACTACTTATTTGACCGATCTAGATATCTCCAAATCAATTATTTTTTTGGATTCTACAATAAAATTATAATATCTATCATCCTTGAAAATTTTGAAAAATGTTGGTCAGACCGTGTGCAATTTCAACACGGTCCTTGTCTTTTTTCCCAAAATTTTGGGAGACTGAATTGACTATATTTTTCTGCTTAAATCTAGAAAATTGACATACTTTATCAATTTTAACACCTCCTAAGGTGGAACACAAATTCAAAATTTATCTAATTCATTTTTTATGTAATTTTCATAAAAAGGTCCTAATTTTAGATCTTCTTTTCTAGCAAATTAAGATTTTAATTAAGGGAATTTCAATGGCAATTAATAAATTGGATTTACTTGGTCTTTTGCATATGATTACATTATTTTTCACATATGATTACATTATTTTTCACATATGTTTATTACAATCATGTATTTGATAAAATTTTCTTTCATTTCATGTTACTTCTCTTCATTCAAAGCACTTGGTCATATTGTGTTGTTAGGATTTCAAAGTTGTTTTATTTTCAATTAGATCTCAGAGCTTTCATGTATCATTCGTGTTATATTATGGTGATGTTGTTAATAAAATACATTGCCTATGTTAATCACATTAAAGCGTTTCTAGATCCTAACCCTTCTACTTCTCTTACGGTATCTTGTGTGGATAAGATTAGACCTAAAGCTTTAATCAATGATCCTTTTAAAAAAGAGCAAGCATTGGAAATTGATGTGGACCTATCTTCTTCTCATACACATACCCTTGAGCAAGGGGGGAAAAACCAAAACATTAACATTCTTACATCTTTAGATCCTCCTTATTCTTCTAAGACCTATCTTCAATATCAAAGTATATGTAGGGAGGATGATGTCATGCATTTTATTCTTGACCTTTCCCCTCGCACAGAAATAAATAAAAATGAGCTTCTAGATGATAAAAATGTCCATTCCCAATCTCCCAAAATGGATAAGCTTCATAAATGAATGGAGACTGACATTTCACATGGTACTCCTTCTTCATCTACAAATCCTTTTCTTGCCCCTTACACATCAGATTTCAAAGAAATACATGATCCTATTCCTCCATATAATCAATTGAAACATTCTTATAGTTGTGGCTTTCATATAATAACAAAACAAGGTTTTACTAGACAAGGAATTGGGAAATTTGAGCAAGGAATTCATGTCCCTATAAACCCTCCTACACAAACTACTACAAAAGGCCTAGGAAATTATGCTCCTCTTTCTATGGATGAACTCCTTAGGCTCCAAAATTTTAAAATTTATCTTCAAAGACAACAAATCATAGGATTCCACAAGAATGCTTCTTCTTCAAAACATCCTTTTTGTTCCTTTCATCAAACCCATGACCATAATGCTGATGATTACCTTGATTTTCAAAAATCTATTCAAGATGGCATAGGCAGTGGCAAAATTAGAGTTGTGGATAGTAATCCTTCTTCTAACAATCCTTCTCCTTTATGTCAATATGATATTTATCATCCTAAAAGACTAGCTACAATAATTTATTGGAAATTGAAATATGATAGGAACATTTCCTTTCCTCCTCAAAAGAAAAACAATAATCTTAAACAAGTGAAAGGTATTGAATATTGCATTTTTCATGATTTACACTCACATTCTCTTGGGAAATTTTATGCATTTAAGAAATTTGTTCAAAATAAATATGATCTTGCATGAATTTCTCTTACAATAAATCTAGTTGTCGTCCTTGACATCAAAATAGTAGCTTAGCACTTTTTTTCTATTCATGTTGCTCCTCACCCTATCACATTAATAGTCAATTGAGTTGGGGGCTTTTTATTGTTTGTGGTGTTGTTGTTTCACCTTTACATACTTTGGGGCAGCAACATGAAATTTATTTTCCTCTTTCTTTCTATATATTCATCTCTATATTGGTGCATTATTCATTATTGTATAAGAATTCCTCTTTTCTTAAGAGAATATTTTTTAATGAGTAGTTCACTTATTCTCTTTCCTTCATTATCTTAGGAAACTTGCATTTTATGTAGTCTCAATTATTCACAAGTACGATATACCCCTCAGCATGGAATGATCTCTTGAGAAGTATGTATCCCTTCCTTGAGAGGATTTGTTCTATTAGGGGGGTTATATCACTTGAAAATAATAACCATTAGAAGGTGTGTAATGTTTCTTCTTATCCTGGTCACTTTTAAGGAAAGGATTTTCACTCCCTCTTTCCTTCTTTTTATCTCATGTATCATTGTTTTCTTTAGGGGCTGCATTTTTCATATGTGATTATCATTTCTTACAATGGTATGTTTTATGATTAACCCCCCTTTGGGAATATATGATACTTTTTCTCTCTTCCTTTTAAAGATTACCACTTCTTGAGACATGCATTTTACATATATGAATGTCTTTCCTTCCATGCATTCATGAAAGTTAATTATGCATTTGATTATCTTTAATCTATCATTAGAAGATTGTGTAAGTTCTTCTCATTATCCCTTCATTTGGGGGGCAATGATCCTTCTCTCTCTCTTTCTCTAGGGATCTACTTTGTCCTCATCAAGAATCCCTTTCACCTAGGAATAGGAACAAGGATTGCATTCTTGTTCTCTCCTTTTCGTTGTTCTAAAAGATGTTATATTTGTCTAAGACAACTTCCCTTGAAGGGAGATGTCTTTTGAACAAAGATCTCTTCTTCTCCAAGGATCTCCTTTACACTTACAGCAAGATTTCTATTTTCAACTATCTTATCCTTTCTTGAAGAGTATTCCCTCTCTTGCTTGGATTTATGACATTGTTGGATAATGGATATCTTCTTTGTGATGAAGGTAGGTGTCCTTGTTCTTTTTTTCTTAAGATATCAACACCAACCTATGTTGACATCTTAAGGGGGGGCACCCACACCGCTTCTTTGTAATATAATTCTTTCCTACATTGTAGAGTGGCATATTCCTTGGAACCAAGGGGAAACCTCTTAGAGAGAGATGATGCTTCATTTTCCTTATACAGTAGGTCATACTCAGAACCAGAGCACAGACTCTTAGAGAAAGATGACACTACTTTTTCCTTGTATAGTGGGTCATTCTCAGAACCAAAGAACAGACTCTTAGAGTTGGTTTCTTCACTTCTTCTTTTCTTGTATGGTGGTTTAATCTTAGAAGAAGAGCACAAACCCATAGATCAAGATGACACCATGTTTCTCTTATGTAGGGTGATTATTCTCGGAAGCAGAGCACAAAATCTTAGAGCTACATGTCACACCTTTCTTGGCATTTGTACTATCCATTCTATATAGGTTGTAGCGTACTCAACCATAGACTCATATGAGGTGCTCCAAACCTCACTTGCACACACGCGCTTGAGGTTGGGTGGAACTAACGGTGTTCTCACTCTCCTCCCTTAGATGGATAGTCCAGACAAACTCTGGGGGCTATATTTCCATGTCCCCCTCTCCATGGATCACCTAGTTTTAGTGGCAAGATGTCCATGGTTTCTCTCTTGTTCTTCTTTCTTCTCATGGATCACCAAAGTGTGTATTCATGTCCTCTCTCTCCTTCCTCTCATGAACCCATAGTTTTACTATTGATGGTTCATGGATGATGTTAGCTTTGATGTTTTATGTGATTACTTGTGTTTATATGGTGGCTTTTGTCTTTGTCCTTGTGTTTCAATTAGTTGTTGAGAGATTTGAATGTCCAGGTCTTTTCGGCTAGTTAGTTTTAGGTCTTGTATTCTATTTTTGTCATGTGTCTTTTGTGCATGGTCTTGTTTCTGGTTTGTCTTGTTCTTTTTATTTTGTGTGTTCTTGCATATGTGTGAGTAAGTTAAGATCCTAAGATTGGGGTATTTGTTCCTCAAGATTAGTGATGTCTTATACTCCTTGTGGTATTGGTCTGGATCTCTCATCTTCATCTCTCTTTCTTCTACTTTACCGGAAGTAGTGGTGTAATCCATACTCTTGCTAAAGTGGGGGGTAAATGTAGTGTCATAAAATTGCCCTACAATTTTAACCACATCTTAGGTCCTCACCTTGGTGATGGTGTCTTCTCCCCCAACCAAGACCTCTTTCTGCATTTTCAACCTATGAAGCCTTCATGTTTGAGCCCTGAGATAGCCTAAGGACCCTATCTAGACCTAAAGATAAGACAAGACAGAGGTGTGGTGTCTCAATCTCCCGTAGGACATGGGTATGGAGCCCCTATCGAATGCCCTTAGGGTGGCCCTAAGATGGGTCTGTCTGGTCTCCTTTGCATAATTTGTTATGCAGGGATTGCACTCCTCTTTGTCAGCTTTTGATGGATGAAAATTAATCCTCTACGAATGCATAAAAGGAGGTCAGTCTTCTTGTTTGCACATATATGACATACATGAATAGGAGACACATGAAACACAAAATACATGATAAGTGAAAGGTCTTCATCAAGCATTCAAGTCTTCTTAATCTATCCATTGGAGCAACATTACAACATTCATTTGCAAGTATCCATGTGTGTTAGGATTTTTTCATGTTACATGCCATTACATATAACATTTGTGATTACATTCAAGAAGAAAAGAAACCATCATCGACAAATTACAGATCTACAATGTATACATTTCTATTGTTTATATTCCAACATTTGCAATTACTTTCTTTCAAGGTTGATTCCTCAACTAGGGTTTGAATAAGGCAAGCCCCTATCCACAACCCTTCTTCCCTTCTTTTCTATGTGTAGGTTGTAGGTGCATAGTTATATTTTCAGAGTTGGACTCCATTTGCAGAGGTGGAAAAACCCTTTTCATTTCTCAGATTTTTCGGAGAACCGTGTACACTTTCAACACAGTCTCGGTGACTTTTCTCCAAATTTGCAGTGCAGATCCATATTAGTCTAAGCATCTCAGAACCAAAGTTATAGCATGATCCTGAAGCAGTAGCTCCTTGTTTCACTCATTTTATGTCTCTTTTCTACATAGTTAACAAGTCAACTTTTCCATTTACAAAAGAGGGGAAATCACACTTAACCCTTGCAATCTACTTGGAATTCACATCCTTGTTTTCCTTGGATTTGGATGTAGTGGATTCAAACCTCTCTTTTTAGTGTAAAATTCCCCGAAGAGAAAATCATCCTCGTGACTTCCTTTCTCTCTCCTAGGTGGGGAGTCACTAGGGTTTAGTTTTCCACTTTACAGAACCATTAAGGTATCATATGGTCCTAATGGTTCATATATTTTCCTTAGGGGTCATTTGGTGTTGTTAGGGGTCATATGGGGTCCTAAGGGGTCACACATGGTGTTAGAACACAATATGACTCCTTAGGAAACCATATGAACTATTAGGGCATCATATCATCTTAATGGTTTATATGTGGTCTTAAGGGGTCATGTGATGTTATTAGGGGTCATATGAGGTCATAAGGGGTCATACATGGTGTTAGGACACCATATGACCGCTTAGAACACTGTATGTACCATTAAGACATCATATCATCCTAAGGGTTAATATTTTATCATAAGGGGTCATGTGGTGTTGTTTGGGGTCATCACCAGGACTTCACTTAGTGAACTTGGATTATAGAATGTGCATTCATGACATACTAAATAATCCCCCTATTTTCAAAAAATATTGTCATAAACTCCTTTTTTGTCAACCACTCCTTATATACAACCTGAATTAAAAGTCCACCTATTTTCACTAGATATTGTATTTTTCATAGCTTGAATTATAAAGCCCCCTATTTTCACTAATAGGAAATATATCAAGTACCCTCATTTTTAGAATATTAAACCCCCCAATATGAATGCATGTGATATAATATTACCTAGCCAATGAAACCCCTATGGGGGTCATATGGGATCCTAAGGGGTTACACATGGCATTAGAAGACCACATGACCCCTTAGGACACTATATGAACCATTAGGACAACATATGGTCCTAATGGTTCATATGTTGTCCTAAGAGGACACACATTGTGTTAGAATACCATATGACCCCTTATGACAACATATGATCCTAATGGTTCATATGTTTTCCTAAGGGGTCATTTGGTAGTGTTAGGGCTCATATGGGGTCCTAAGAGGTCACACATGGTATTAGAACACCATATGACCCCTTAGGAAACCATATGAACCACTAGGACATCATATCCTAATTTTTCATATGTTATTTTAAGGAGTCATTTGGTGTTCTTAGGGGTCATATGGGGTCCTATGGAGTCATATGTTGTCCTTAGGGGTCATGTGTGTATGAGGATGTTAAAAGGGGTCATATAGGTTTTAATTTAAATTGAGTTTTAAGCTGACCTAAGTGGACATAGTTTAAAATTTTCTATTGTTTTATAATGTTTAAAAAAGCATTACACAACCACAAACCCTAGCAAATCTCTAATTGCCCTAGTTTAAGTGCTCTGCTAGGGTTTGAGGTTTCTAGGGTTTGCAATGGGGTCTTTAGAGAGATGAGCTTTGCTAGGGTTTTGAGGTTGCATACTAATTTTTTCAGACCACATTTACTGTGAGATTCTAGAGTTTATTATGGCTCTAGTAAACTTTAGCTAAGCAATTGATGCTGATGTTGGAGTTGTTGCGATGGACCCTCAGGTGCCTTAGAACAAACACCCTCACAAATTTGTCCTGAAAGTGTTTCACAAGGTATGTCCTCGCCTAATGTTGTTCTTCCTATTCAATATTTTGATAATTCCTATGAGTGGCTTGAAAAATGCAACTTGATAGGATATTTTGTGGGTAGGATCCCTCTTGAAAGCATGCTTCATGATTGGGTCGGCAAAGCCTGGACTCCTCATGGAGTTTGGCTTGATGGCATCTAAAGCCTCACCAAGGGTTTCTTTTTGTTTTGCTTCTTGAACCCTTCCCATGTTGAGGCTATCCTCTCTCATGGGCCATGGACCATTCGGTCTTACATTCTAGTTTTCCAGTGTTGGTCTCGAGACTTTTTTGTCTCAGATGAAAAAAAGTTGTGAGTCATGGTTTGGATTGAGTTCCCTAGTCTTCCTTTGCCTTGTTGGCCTTTCATACAAACTATTGATCATTATCTTGCTAAATTTACTTGGCTTGAACCAAACTGGTTTTTTAATGCTCGCCCTCAAAAGAGGGTCTACATTGAGGTTGACCTTTCCCATGACCTAAAAGAAATTGTTCATATTCAAGTGGGTAGAAATACCTCCACCGAGAAGGTGCTTTATTTGAAACTTCTTAACACTTTCTATTGGTGATAGTCAAGGGAGCACAAAATCAGGGATTATCCCTTGGCTATACCGAAAATAAAACCCCCTATTAAGGAAGTTGGTTCTCAACCTGTGGAGAGAGCTAAGAAGGATGAATGGACTGCTATGGTTTTCAAAGGCAATAACTTTGTGGCTTCTTCCTAAAATCCACTCGTCGATTCAAGTTCTCATCCAACGATAGTCTCTCCTACGCAGGAACCATCTACCTAGGTGGTCTCTACGCCATCCGCTTCAGTTTCAAACCTTGGCCAGCAGGGGAAGGATTGTTTTGAGGGTGCTACTTGACCCCCTTGGGTTCATACTCCTCATACTAAATTTTTAATTTTTGCTCCACACTCTCTGCACCACTCTCACAACCCTTCTAGGTATGCTGAGATAGCAGATTGTGGTTCAAAGAAAAGAAGAGTTATTTTCGGTGGGGACTCTCTTCCTGGTCTTAGTTCATATTTTTAGCACAATAGATTCTCCTCTCTTGGGGATGAGGATGACATGCAAGGTTTTTCATGAATTACATCTCATGGAATGTTTGAGGTCTCACAGACCTCACTAGAAAGTATGTTGTCAGAGATGTTCATCAATGTGTTTTAGGCCTGGATGTTCTCTTCCTTGAGGAAGTTAAAATTGTTGGTTTCATGCTTACTATTTCATGTCATTTTATTCAACTAGATAGCCTTGTTTTTGCTTCCCAACATGAGGTTCATTGAGGTGGAGTTGCTCTCTCCTTATACCTCATTAGCTTTTTAGTGGTTATTTCTCACGGTTTTGATCCCATGAAACACACTATAAGGGTTTTTCTATCAATTCATAATCATTCCATTGGTATTGTTAATGTTTATGCTCCCAATGATGTGGTTGATAGATCACACTTATGCACTAGATTGTTGATACTCTGCCACCTATAACTTGGGTCATGTGTGGTGACTTCAATATGGTTGAGGTGGCGACCGATAAGGATGGAATTTTGCCTTTTCAATGGATAGCTAGTGAGAGGGAAGCTTGGTACTATATGCTTAATAAGTTGGGTCTTTTCGATCCCAACACCAACCGTTGCCACCTAGGTAGAGTCTGGCACACTTGGTCTAATTTTAGAAGTGGCTCTATAATAATTTTTAAAAGGCTTGATCGTGCTATGATAACTATGCAATCTTTTTTTCTTATTTTGAAGATCAAGATCTGCCCATCACTCCTCTAGTTAATGTGATGTTATCCGATTACTTCCCTATATAAGTTTAACATTGAATGGCAGCCAGCTAGGTCATGTCCTTCCAAGATGTAATTTTACCTCAACACGTCTCTTCTACATTATCAAGCCACAATGGCCCACATTCAAAGGGTTTTGAATTTGGAACAAAGGCCTCATCATCATACTAGTTCGATTGCATGGTGGAATGATGCCATTAACTGCTCTACAAGTTTTCTATGCATTTATGGTAGATAGCTTGCCATGTACCGTAGATGCTCATATGACATGACCAACAAAGATCTCAGTGCTGCCATAGAAGCTTTGGCCTCGAATCCTTTTGATTCTAACTTGCAAATTCAGTTAGCCTAGCTCTGTCATCAGAAACAAGTTGCAGATAATTACTCTGCCCGAGGAGCTCAAATCAAAGCTAGGTTACATTGGCTCAAGGTGGGTGATAGGGCCTCCAAATAATTTTTCCTAGCTCTGTGCGCCTGTCATACCTTTTTAGGGATTAAGAAAATCAAAGAGGGGAATGGGGTTCTCATTGAGTTCCCTAATATTTTGCAAGTTTTTGTCCATCATTATGAGAAGGTATTGACAGCGCAGGGAAACTCTCCGGCCAGAGCCCAAGCTTTGTAAGGTTGGTTAGTTGTTGTTCCCAAAAGGTTTTCTGAGTCTAAGCAAACCTTTTGTGATCTCTTATTGATCATTGATGATCTTAAGGAAGCCACTTTTTCCATGGTAGATGATAAAGCCCCTAGGTGTGATGGTTTCCCTTGCAATTTCTACAAAGCCCTTTGGCCTTGTGTTGGTCCTGACCTACATAAGGTCTACCTTGAAGCTTTTCATTCCTAGTCCTTCGGATAGATGCTTAACTGGGGTAACATCAAATTTATCCCTAAGGTTGGGGATCCAGAGGAAATTTTCAATTGGAGGCCTATTACCTTGCTCAATGTCTCCTATAAGATCATTGTGAAAGCCTTGGCTCTCAAGATTCATCATTCCTGCCCTTGATTGTTCATCCAGAGTAGATTGGATTTATCAAGTCTAGGTTTATTCTGGATAAAAATAAAATTTTTGCGAAGGGATGGATTGGCCTCGATGCTCCAAACAATGGGCAATCTTCCTTAAGATTGACTTTGCTAAAGCATATGATCGCATTGATTGGCCATTTATTTTGGCTATTCTCAAAGCTCTTGGCTTCAGCCCTAGATTTATTCAATCTATCTAAATGTTATTTAGAGATGCCTTGGCTTGCATCACCATCAATGGTTGTCTATCTGAGGCTTTTGGTCTTTTTAGATCCATTCACCAGGGCTGTCCTCTAGCTCCTGCTTTATATGTTCTTGCGGTGGAGGGTTTTGAGTACTTACTTGCTAACACCATCTTTGTTGGACATGTTCATGGAATCTACCTGCCTAAGTCACCTTCTCAACTTGTCAATGGCCATTTTTTGGATGACCACTTTCTCACTCTCATTGAGGAAGAAGATAATGTTCAGGCTCCTCTTCAATGTCTGGACACTTTTTTGTTTGCTTCTGGCCTGACCATTCAATGACACAAGATGCAATATTATAGATAGTCTTTTCTTCCTACCCCACTCAGATTCTCCAATATGGCTAGAAATGGCTTCATCATGGCAAAAATTTCTTTCTGGGCATTCCTTTTGCCTTTCAAGCTTTGCTTGTGGATCTTTGGAATGCTCTTTTAGCCAGGATTGAGAAAAAAATAGCCTATTGGATAACCAAGCCTCTCTCTCTTACTAGCAAATTTCAATTTTGTTTGAAGGTTTTGGCTACCACTCATTTCTATTACTCTTTATGTTGGGATCCTTCCAAGGCCTCTTCGATGAAGTTGGAAAGACTTCTGTAGGCTTTTCTTTGGGCCTCTTGTTCCAATCATTAAGGTTTTCACAGAGTCGCTTGGGAGTATTATTGCCTTCCCAAGGGGTCCGAAGGGCTCAACCTTATTTCTACCCAGAAACAAGGGCTTGTTTTATGTTCTAAATGGATCATGAGAGCCTTATCTGGCGACGAGGCTTGGAAAATCCTTCTTCGGCATTTTATTTCTTCGGGCTTTCCTGCCAATAGGCCAACTCTGATGGGCATTGCTCTTCAAACCCTTCTCATTATGAAAGACCAAGTTCAAATCCAAGGTATGTTTGTTGTTCAAATAATATGGCATGCTTGGGAAGATATTAAGCC
Source organism: Cryptomeria japonica (assembly GCF_030272615.1). Taxonomy (NCBI): domain Eukaryota; kingdom Viridiplantae; phylum Streptophyta; class Pinopsida; order Cupressales; family Cupressaceae; genus Cryptomeria; species Cryptomeria japonica. The sequence continues at coordinate 114,167,899 of NC_081415.1, read as the reverse complement.
TTGGCTTTGGTGGGTGGATGATGGTTTTCATGATGGGATCTCCATGAATCAACACAACCTCTGGTGGTCATGTCTTCTTCAGGTCCAAGGGTTACCATTGGCCAAGATCCAGGGTGTTAGTGCTTTGTGTTTTCACAAACGCAACATTCAAACACATAAGGACCTATTTTCTAGAGTTTTTATGAGTCTTCAGTCATGGGATGACCTCCAGGTCTAGTTTTGTCTGTCTTGACCAGATCGACAGACTTATGACCTTCTGGTTTCAGCCTTACCCTCACATATGTTACATAAGCTTGGCATTCAGTCTGTCAGACCTTGGTGGAAGGATTGGAAGTGGTATCCTTGGACTCCTTTCACTAGCTACAAACCCAAAATAGGTTATCTCTAGTTGGTGCCCCATTTGCCTATGGTCCATATTCTCAACCAAGGGTGGCATTTGCAATCTTCTTAGAAATCCTGGAGACTCAATTTTCTTGTTGTTTTGTCCGACACCACTAAACCTAAGATTTCACACCTTTCTTGGTGTGTTCTTTTTCAAGGGCTTCCTTTGGGTTCTTGACTTAAGAATTTGGGGGTTCCTGATCCCCGATGCCCTTTTTGTGGTCACCCACAAACATTTATGTATATTTTTTGGTTTTGTAAAAGAGCTCAACATTATTGGAGCTGGATCCATGATTTCTTTCGGCCTTTTTGGCTTGAGCTCTTTTCTTGGCATATGGCTCTTCTGGGAGATTTGCCCAGAATCCCCTTCACATTTTCCCAGATATGGCATGCTTTCAAAATGGAGATCATATTTACTCTTTGGAAAGATAGAAATACTATTCTTTCTACTCACATATCTTTGGATATTAATGTCTCACTCTATGCTAAATATTGCATTTGTAATAATGTATTAATACAGATTCAGGTACAAGCAGATAAAGTGGCTCTTGAGGTGGGCCACTTATAGTAGCTCCTTCAGCATTGGGCCTATGCCCCTTGTGTTGTTGCTACAGTGTCACCGAATTCTATTTCTAGCGACCGCACTCCGCCCCATGGCCACCACCTTGGCCGAAGCTCCTCTTCCTAATGCTC